>NC_058523.1:60642943-61247527 GCF_904849725.1 Hordeum vulgare subsp. vulgare
GTAGCTATGTGATGTCTTCTCTCCAAACTTATGCTTCAATGATTAGACCTTGTGAGTTGCCCTACATGATCAAGGCATCTATGTAATTTTCATGCTTTCGCTATGCTTGGTTAGTTGGGATCCGATGGATTATGAGATTATGTTCGAATTGTGATGAGTTATATATTTGATTATCCTTTTATATTATGTTATTTAGTGATTCATGCATGTTCTCTGTTGCTCTTTATGGCTTTGGTCGAGTAGTAGATTGTAACTCCAAGAGGGAACGTTATGCATGACTGTGGGTTCATGCTCCGTGATATCTAGCTTGAGTGACAAAAACATGAGACTAGGGGATGTGCTATTGTCACCAGGGAGAAAACAACGGTGCTTGTCACCACGGTTGCAAGTATTGTTTACCTTACGCAAAGTCCGTTAATGCAGTTGTCCGTTGCTTTGATTTTACACTTTGGGTGGGGCTCGCAACTTAATACCGGCAAGATGTTCTAGATAGATATCTCAAGGCAGATGTTTACTAAGTAGATGCTGATGAATAAACGGTCTACTTGTCTTGGCGTACTGTCCATTACTATTGAGCCTCTAACTTTCAAGTAGCATAATTAGCATTGTGGTGAGTTTATAATTATGTTAGTTGCCCAGCTGTAATTTGTTTACCCATGCATAGTTGTTTATCGTCTTTTGGGAGAGAGACATCACTAGTGAACATCATGTAACTCAGGTCCATATTACCACCATTGCTTACACCTCCACCATTTACTGCTTTCATTTACTTTTCCGTTGCAATCACTATCACTATTCCAGCTTGTGTTTTGATCCTTTGCAAACTACAAGGCCGGAGAGATTGACAACCTCTCTGTACTCGTTGGGAGCAAAGTTATTTGTTGTGTGTGCAAGTCCACGTCTTCTGCTAGCGCCAGAGCAGCAGACACCTACTTGTTGATCCACGGAGTCCTCCTGGTTCGATAAACCTTACAGTCTCTGTGTAAGGGAAATATGTTGCTGACTACATCTCAACCTTCCACTTGGTGTAACCAACGAGGGGCGAGAAGTATATCCATCAACTCGTCATCAAGCAAATTTCTGGCGTCGTTGCCGGGGACTCCGGTGTTCAAGATAGGGGAGTTGCACACTATCTTTTACCTTTGCTTTTTAGTCTTGCTAGTTAGGCTTAATGGAAAACAACAAAAATATGAGAGAGCTTTATAAACTTTATCTTGAACTAGGACATGAAGTGTTTGAGGAGGAAATTAAAAAACCTATGGAACTTTATTATTAGCATAACAATTACGATGGTGGCAATGATATTAGTATGCTTTCTTTGAATATCAATATTGATAATGACATGGAAAGCTCTAAGCTTGGGGATGAAGGGTTTGATGAACACGATATTTTTAGTCCCCCAACTTTTGAGGAGAAAATTTTCTTTCATGATCACCATGATGATAATGATTGATTTACTCTCACTATTCCTAATAAGAAAGATTTTTCTTATAAGAAGAGTTATTATACTTTCATTCCTTTGGATAATGGAAATAATGCCTTATGTGATAGTTATATTGTTGAGTTCATCCATGATACCACTGAAATTTATAATGAGAGGGGGAGACATGGTTCTAAATATCTAAAATATAAGAAGTTTCCCCTCTTTATGTCGAAGGTTTTGAAGCTGCACTTGTTTTGCCTTCCTATGCTTATTGCTTTGAGCTTAAATAAATTATTCTTTTGTAAGATTCCTATGCATAGGAAGCATGTTAGATTTAAATGTGTTTGGTATTTTCTTCTTGATGCTCTCTTTTATTCTACAACTCTTATTCCTACGATAGCATCATTAAAATCTTAAGCCTATCTTTATGGCTATAAAGAAAGAGCTCTAGGGACACAACCCTTGTTATATTTACTTTGAGTTTTTACTTTCAGTTTTAGTGGTCCTGATGCTTGTTACTACTGTAGCAACATCATGTATCTTTATTTTCAAGCTTTGTGCCAAGTTTTAGCCTCCGATTGCAAGAAAGTTCAAAAGTTGTGATATGATGTCCAGAAACAGATTTTGTCTGCTTGACGGAAAATTTCGCCAAAAATCACCAAATTATAGTTTTGATCTGAATTGTTTTTACAGCATGATCTATATAATTTTCTTTGTGGCATCTGTTGTGAGTTTTTTTATTTGAGTTGCAGAAGTGCCCCGAAAAAATTATTTACTACCTGTTGTTCTGTTTTTCACAGATTCTTCCACATTTTGCATTTTCATCGTTTTCCAAATATTAAGCTTGCTTTTCCTTTGCAAAAATCTTTTGGAAATCATGAGAAACAGTAGCTTCTCATGAAAATATTTATTTCCAGTAGGGAATTAATTATTTTATTATGGGTACTAACCACTCTAATCGGCTTATGATGAGTTTCGTATGAAGGGAGTTTTCCAGTATGCGATGGAAGATGATGAAAGAAGATCCAGGTTTGTCAAGCGCTTAAGCTTGGGGATGCGCCCATGCACCCCCAATAAATATTCAAGGAGATTCAAGCGTCTAAGCTTGACGATGCCCCCGTGCATCCCCTTCTCCATCAACAATCATCAGTTCGTCCATCTCCATGCTATATTTTTATCACTTCATTGTTATGTGCTATGCTTGGAGCGTCCCGCTCTTTACTTTTTAGTTTGTTTTAGTTTTTCTTGCTGTTCATAACAAGTCGGATCCTAGCCTTCCTTGTTTGGGAGAGAAACACGCTCCACTCCATTCTAGAACACAACATAGGTTTTCATGCTTATCTTTTTTTTGTGTTCTTTATCTTTTCATAGCTTCTGTCATGCTTAGCTCTTAGTTTTCATGCTTTATCTTTTTAAGAGCTTTAATTTAGGTTGCTTTTGGAACTCTCTTGAGTTATCATGCTTATCTTTTTAGAGAGTTGGCTTGTTGCACTGAGTTGTGTGTCTTGCATGAGTAGGTAACTGAGGTTGCTATTTAAGTATAGTAGTAACTTGCAATAGTTTTGAGGTATTGATTTGAGTAATGTTTGGACTATTGGTGCCAAGAGCTTGAGCCTATTAGTGATAGGTGTCATATTTCAGGAAATCTGTGTGTTTTTCAAAAACTAAAAAAATTAGTTGAGAACTCTAGCTACTAGATTGATCGCTAACCTCTCGAGGGGTTGGAATATATAGAGTACCCTCACGTTACATGGGTCGAGGATGCGCAAGGATAACCAAACCCCCAAACACTCCTCCTCGGGGTACTTGTCTCTTTGTGAATTTCCTTACTAGATAGAGAGTTACCGATAATAAGTGTATGAGTTCTTCGGACTAATGCGAGTATTAGATTGTTGGCACTTCCACCATCCATATTTTTCTAGCCTCTTCGGTACCGTGCATTGTACTTTCTCATATTGAGAGTTGGTGCAAACTTCGTCGGTGCATGCAAACCCTTGGCATGACACACTCTGTCGTCATAAGCCTCGTTATATCTTTCCTCAAAACAGCCATCATACCTACCTATTAAGGCATTTCCATAGCCTTTCTGAGATACATTGCCATGCAACATCCCCCATCTCATGACTTGATCTTCATGCCATACATGCTTTTGCTTGATCGATGAGCCGCATGCTAGTTGGGCCTTGCCCTTATTATTGCTACATGACGCGCTAGTTTCATTGCATATCCTGCTACACTAGCAGAGGCATACATTTGCATACATCATGATAGCTTTCATTTGTCTTTATGTAGAGTACTTCTTATAAAGTGTGATGATCTTCTTTTTATTCTTGTAGAACATAGAGTGTTGCCCTTAAGTGAGGAAAAGATCCCAAAGAGGACAAATTAAAAGATCCCAAAGAGGACAAATGAGAGATAAATAGAAAGAGCCAAAGAGGCCACACAAAAAATAAAAAATAAGGAAAGAAAAAAAGAGAAATAAAAAGAGAGAAGAGGGCAACACTACTATTCCTTTTGAAAGATCCACACTCGTACTCCATTGTTATATTTGTACTACATAGAGATTATCATTCATGCATAACTATGTGGGGACCCTTACACTATAGAGCGTGGCTTGTATATCCAATGATGAGCCTCCTCAAATGAGCTCTAGGTCTTCGTGAGAAAGCAAGTTGGATGCACCCCCACTAGTTCCATTGGAGAGCTAACCATAGCTCATATGTGCATCCGTTGCATGGCAATCCCTACTCCTCACATCATATATATCATTTGGCTTTCTCTCGCCTATGGTTGTCCTAATTGATGTGAGTCTTCCACACCCTTTTTGTCTTACTTCCCCATCATTATTCTATTTGCCATCCTAAGTGCCAACATATCTTGCTTACGCTCATCCATTGCATGAGTGCTCAAAGTCGAAAGGGAGAGGATCATTTTGACTTGTGCCTGACTAGTGGTCTGGGGATGAGTCAAAATAAGATTCCAAAGGAGACCAAGTGTGAAGTTTAGTAGATTGGATTCTCAATTATAAAAATATTTTATGCTCTAAACCCATCTCCCACTTCTTGCACGCAAACACCATTTGGAGACATTCAAGTCACGGACAGCGAGAGCTCTTGCACCTTTATGTTCTTACTTTGCTAATTTCAATACTAAATATAGACTCTTGCTTGTTATTGTATTAACTTGAATTGCATATCTTACTTGCTTTACTTTGAAGTTCTTATATGTGTGTTAACATGTCACCACAGAAAATATTTGGGTTATCATTTACCTACTCGAGGACGAGCAGGAATTAAGCTTGGGGATGTTCATACGTCCTGTCGTGGGTATAAGTATGACAGTAGATGTGTAGGGTACGAAAGGATGGGCAGAGCCTTAGCTACGGCGAGGTTGTATGAGTTCAGGCCTCTCTGCGGTGGAGGTAAAAGCCCTACGTCTCAGTTCTCTTGGGAGCTTTAGTGTCGAGTGGAATATAGGATGACGGTAAATGCCAACCCCTGCACCAGTGGGGAAGGGCGGCTTATATAGAGTGCGCTGCCCTTCACAACGGTCCGGTGGACAGGGGTGGAGTAGTGGCGAATAAATGCCTACGTTACAGGTAACGTATGTCTTAAATGCTAATAATGGTGTATGAAAACGTACGACCGTTGCCCTCCGGGGAGGTTACGATGTACAGAGTGGAATTCAGTCGGTACGATAAATACGCTCCGAATGCTCGTCACCGACTGGATGATGGGGGGTCCTTAGTTCAGTCGGAACTGTCTAAGGACCTTGCCCTCTGTGAAGGGTAGTCCTTGGGTAGGACCTATAGGGCAGGCCTATGACCCTACCCTGGGACTATAACCCCATCATTAGTCCCCGAATGGATCGGGGTTGGAGCGACGAAGTGGTACCTGGAGTACGGATCCGACTGGTATGGATGTGACTTTGGCGTTGTTAGCCTCGGTCCATTTTATCCTTTCGACCAGTGATCCGAGTGAATATACGAGTGAAACGAACCGTCAGGGACCGAGTTCTTCCGCGGAATCTTTTGATGTGACCGGTCAAACTGACAGCGGTGGATTTTCTGGGATCTTCAAATTTCGGTTGCCGCGCGCTCAGCGGGGATGTCGACATCGTCATCGAGTAGTTTTTGTCGCCTCGATTACCGTGCCTTTATCTTCTCCACTAATATCACAGCAGCCGGTCGGGGGATAAGATTTAGGGGCCACCTGTTAGTGACCCAGTCGGAACCTTATTTAAGCCTCTCCGGCGGGGGTTGCTTGTTGCGCTGCCCTTGTTACTCGCACTCGCCCCGCTTCTCCCGTAGCTCACTGTGTGTTCCAAACCTCCTCCTTCCTCTCCTCCTCTGCGGATCTGCTGCATTCACCATGACGAAGGGGCAGACGAGCAAGCTTGAGTCGCAGAAGAAGAAGAAGAAGGCGGCTCCTGCTCAGCGGCGACAGCGAGCACTACCGGCGGGTTGGATCCAGGGGGATTTCCTCCCCTCCACGATGACAACGAACGACCTGCTGGAGCTGGTGGAGCAAGGCATGATTGCCAACAAGTCGTGGAGGTTGCTGGTGGAGGGCGAGACGGAGCCGGCGCCGCAGGAGGGAGAGCGCGTCTTGCTGCTCAGCCACGTGTACACGGGCTTCTCCCTGCCTCCCCACCCCTTTTTTAGAGGTATTATGAATCACTTCGGGGCGCAGCTCCATCATTTTCCTCCCAACGCGATAGCTCATCTCACCGCATTCGTCACTCTGTGCGAGTGCTTTATTGGATGTCCCCCCCATTGGGGGCTCTTTAAGTATATCTTCTCCGCTAGGTCTCAGACTGTCAAAAAGCTTAGCCAGTCGGATGATAAAACCCATCTCCTCCAGCTCTGCGGGGGCTTAGGCTTCCAAAAGAAAACGAAGAGTACCTACCCCCCTCTCCAGTTGTCCGAGTCGGTTAAGAACTGGCAGTCGACCTGGTTCTACTGCCAGGACATAGCTTGTCCGAATGCTGCGACTGCGTTGCCGCCCTTTAGCCTAGACCGTCCGGCTCCTCCCAGACAACTTGCGCTCTCCAAGTTGGAAAAGGTTCAGATCCAGCCACTGGTCAACGCGCTGATAACCGTCGTCCGCAAGGGAGTCACCGGCACGGACTTACTGGAGACCTTTCTGGGTTGGCGCATCCAGCCGCTGCAAGCTCGACACCACTCCATGTGGCACTATGTGGGGCCTGAGGATTCCACTCGGACTCACCCAAAGTGCATGACTGGGGAGACGGTGACAGCGTGGGTCCGCGGCATCACAGGCGCATGCGACAACCCCCAAGGGGCCCGGTGAGTGAGGCCCTTCCGCGCCGACAACCCTCCTCCGAATGAGGTGAGCGCATCTTGTCGAATGCTTTCAATCTTCTTAGATTTATCGCTTTTCTTGTGTCACCGCTTGGTGTCTGACGTTGTCGACTGTATTTTGTGCAGGAGTGGACCAACTGGTATTCTCCCGTCTCGAACGGGAATCCTGCTGAGGAAGAGGAGGGCAGCCAGGAGGGCAGCATGGATAGCGCCGAGTACGTCTCCGACAGTGCGGAGACGGAGGAGGAGTCTGAAGAGGAGGAGGGGGAGGCTGGGGAGCAGAGCTCGCCACCTCCACCATCAGAGCCTCGAACTAAGCACCGTCACGAACCCGCGGCTCCGCTGGCTCCTCCAGCAGCTCCGAGGGCTCCGCCTGCTTCTCCCGTGGCTCCGAGTGCTCCGCCAGCTCCTCCCGTGGCTCCGAGTGCTCGGAGCGTGAAGAGGACCAGGGACGCTGCTGCCGAGCCTACGGACCAACCGTCCAAGGTGGCCAAACCGAGTGGGCCCAAGCCTCGGAAAGCTTTGCCTCAGATGAGGATCGCTGTTCCAGTTGCCTCAACGTAAGTGTCTTGTTCTCCCATCTTCATTCGATATTTGACTGAACTCATGCTTATCGGACGAGTGGATTTTACTCGACAGAGCTGCCACCTCTCTGCCGCGCCAGGACGATGATCCCATGGATGCGGATAACGTTGCCACATCTCAGCAAGGTACGTTGTGATGACTCCAAGAGTTTGCATTATTGTTTCGCGAGTGCTGTCTTTAATCTTGCCCTTTTTCTGCAACCTCATGTTGTTCAGTAGAGCTTCCTTCGGAGGTGATTCATCTGGAGGAGGACGACCAAAGGGGATCAGGGCCAACTTTGGCGCCTGTCCTTGAGGTTGTTCCATCTGCTGCTGCTCCCACCGTGGACGCGCCGCCGACCGAGCCGATGTCGTCGACTGAGGCGGTGTCCCTCGCGGCGGAACCGACTGGAGCGGGACTTGGGATGCCCAAGGAGTCTTCTATTGTGACAGGCCCGTCGATAGTCCAGTACGACGCCCGACACCTCCCGGAAGACCAAGTGGGAGCCACCAAGGAGGCCATGGTGCAGGTGGAGTTGATGGTGGGTGATGCCAAGGGAGCGTACGACTCCATCGCGTCTTTGTACAAGAGAAGCTTGGAGCTCCAAGACAATATCCGAGTAAGTGCGCTAGTAAGTTTTTGCTTCCCTCTTGTAACCCAGTGGGTGTCCAAGTGATATACTCGGATACAGTAGGATTATTTTGCAGTGGGTTCACTCAGAGTGAACCCAGTGGGTGTAGTCCCAGAGACTGATGTTGAGTGCTTGCACCGGCAGTTGTCTTTATATGTATTTCCCGTTATCAGAGCAGATCCGAGATGGTCTTGTTGGGGAACGTCGCATGGGAAACAAAATTTTTCCTACGCGCACGAAGACCTATCATGGTGATGTCCATCTACGAGAGGGGATGAGTGATCTACGTACCCTTGTAGATCGTACAGCAGAAGCGATTAGAGATCGCGGTTGATGTAGTGGAACGTCCTCACGTCCCTCGATCCGCCCCGCGAACAATCCCGCGATCAGTCCCACGATCTAGTACCGAACGGACGGCACCTCCGCGTTCAGCACACGTACAGCTCGACGATGATCTCGGCCTTCTTGATCCAGCAAGAGAGACGGAGAGGTAGAAGAGTTCTCCGGCAGCGTGACGGCGCTCCGGAGGTTGGTGATGATCTTGTCTCAGCAGGGCTCCGCCCGAGCTCCGCAGAAACACGATCTAGAGGAAAAACTATGGAGCTATGTGGTCGGGCAGCCGTGAGAAAGTCGTCTCAAATCTGCCCTAAAAGCCCCATATATATAGGAGGAGGGAGGGGGACCTTGCCTTGGGGTCCAAGGGAACCCCAAGGGGTCGGCCGAGCCAGGGGGGAGGACTCTCCCCCCCCAAACCGAGTCCTACTTGGTTTGGTGGGAGGGAGTCCTTCCCCTTTCCCACTTCTTCCTCTCTTTTTTTTCTTCCTTTGATTTTTCTTCCTTGGCGCATAGGATTTGGTGGGCTGTCCCACCAGCCCACTAAGGGCTGGTGTGACCCCCACAAATACCTATGGGCTTCCCCGGAGTGGGTTGCCCCCCTCCGGTGAACTCCCGGAACCCATTCGTCATTCCCGGTACATTCCCGGCAACTCCGAAAACCTTCCGGTAATCAAATGAGGTCGTCCTATATATCAATCTTCGTTTCCGGACCATTCCGGAAACCCTCGTGACATCCGTGATCTCATCCGAGACTCTGAACAACATTCGGTAACCAACCATATAACTCAAATACGCATAAAACAACGTCGAACCTTAAGTGTGCAGACCCTGCGGGTTCGAGAACTATGTAGACATGACCCGAGAGACTCCTCGGTCAATATCCAATAGCGGGACCTGGATGCCCATATTGGATCCTACATATTCTACGAAGATCTTATCGTTTGAACCTCAGTGCCAAGGATTCGTATAATCCCGTATGTCATTCCCTTTGTCCTTCGGTATGTTACTTGCCCGAGATTCGATCGTCAGTATCCGCATACCTATTTCAATCTCGTTTACCGGCAAGTCTCTTTACTCGTTCCGTAATACAAGATCCCGCAACTTACACTAAGTTACATTGCTTGCAAGGCTTATGTGTGATGTTGTATTACCGAGTGGGCCCCGAGATACCTCTCCGTCACACGGAGTGACAAATCCCAGTCTTGATCCATACTAACTCAACTAACACCTTCGGAGATACCTGTAGAGCATCTTTATAGTCACCCAGTTACGTTGCGACGTTTGATACACACAAAGCATTCCTCCGGTGTTAGTGAGTTATATGATCTCATGGTCATAGGAATAAATACTTGACATGCAGAAAACAGTAGCAACAAAATGACACGATCAACATGCTACGTCTATTAGTTTGGGTCTAGTCCATCACGTGATTCTCCCAATGACGTGATCCAGTTATCAAGCAACAACACCTTGCTCATAATCAGAAGACACTGACTATCATCGATCAACTGGCTACCAACTAGAGGCATGCTAGGGACGGTGTTTTGTCTATGTATCCACACATGTAAATGAGTCTTTATTCAATACAATTATAGCATGGATAATAAACTATTATCTTGATACAGGAATTATAATAATAACTATACATTTATTATTGCCTCTAGGGCATAATTCCAACAGTCTCCCACTTGCACTAGAGTCAATAATCTAGCCCTCACATCACCATGTGAATTACATTGTAATAAATCTAACACCCATACAGTTCTGGTGTCGATCATGTTTTGGCCGTGGAAGAGGCTTAGTCAGCGGGTCTGCTACATTCAGATCCGTGTGCACTTTGCATATATTTACGTCCTCCTCCTCGACGTAGTCGCGGATGAGGTTGAAGCGTCGTTTGATGTGTCTGGTCTTCTTGTGAAACCTTGGTTCCTTTGCTAAGGCAATGGCACCAGTGTTGTCACAGAACAAGGTTATTGGATCCAGTGCACTTGGCACCACTCCAAGATCCGTCATGAACTGCTTCATCCAAACACCCTCCTTAGCCGCCTCCGAGGCAGCCATGTATTCCGCTTCACATGTAGAATCTGCTACGACGCTTTGCTTGGAACTGCACCAGCTTACTGCACCCCCATTAAGAATAAATACGTATCCGGTTTGCGACTTAGAGTCGTCCGGATCTGTGTCAAAGCTTGCATCGACGTAACCTTTTACGGCGAGCTCTTCGTCACCTCCATACACGAGAAACATCTCCTTAGTCCTTTTCAGGTACTTTAGGATATTCTTGACCGCTGTCCAGTGATCCACTCCTGGATTACTCTGGAACCTGCCTGCCATACTTATGGCCAGGCTAACATCCGGTCTAGTGCACAGCATTGCATACATGATAGAGCCTATGGCTGAAGCATAGGGGACGGAGCGCATATGCTCTCTATCTTCATCAGTTGCTGGGCACTGAGTCTTACTCAATCTCGTACCTTGTAACACTGGCAAGAACCCTTTCTTGGACTGTTCCATTTTGAACCTTTTCAAAACTTTATCAAGGTATGTGCTTTGTGAAAGTCCTATCAGGCGTTTTGATCTATCCCTATAGATCTTAATGCCTAGAATGTAAGCAGCTTCTCCTAGGTCCTTCATAGAGAAACTTTTATTCAAATAACCTTTTATGCTCTCCAAAAGCTCTACGTTGTTTCCAATCAGTAATATGTCATCCACATATAATATTAGAAACGCCACAGAGCTCCCACTCACTTTCTTGTAAATACAAGATTCTCCAACCACTTGTATAAACCCGAATGCTTTGATCACCTCATCAAAGTGTTTGTTCCAACTCCGAGATGCTTGCACCAGTCCATAAATGGATCGCTGGAGCTTGCACACCTTGTCAGCATTTTTAGGATCGACAAAACCTTCGGGTTGCATCATATACAACTCTTCCTTAAGGAAACCGTTAAGGAACGCCGTTTTGACATCCATTTGCCAAATTTCATAATCGAAAAATGCAGCTATTGCTAACATGATTCTGACGGACTTAAGCATCGCTACGGGAGAGAAAGTCTCATCGTAGTCAATTCCTGGAACTTGTGAAAAACCCTTTGCCACAAGTCGAGCTTTATAAACGGTCACATTACCGTCAGCGTCCGTCTTCTTCTTAAAGATCCATTTGTTCTGAATAGCCTTGCGGCCCTCAGGTAGTATCTCCAAAGTCCATACTTTGTTCTCATACATGGATCCTATCTCGGATTTCATGGCTTCTAGCCATTTGTTGGAATCTGGGCCCACCATTGCTTCTTCATAATTTGCTGGTTCATTGTTGTCTAACAACATGATTGTCAAGACGGGATTACCGTACCACTCTGGAGCAGTGCGTGATCTCGTCGACCTGCGTGGTTCAACAGAAACTTGAACTGGAGTTTCATGATCATCATCATTAACTTCCTCCTCAACCGGCGTCGCAATCACAGGGGTTTCCCCTTGCCCTGCGCCACCATCCAGAGGGATGAGAGGTTCGACAACCTCGTCAAGTTCTATCTTCCTCCCACTCAATTCTCTCGAGAGAAACTCCTTCTCGAGAAAAGTTCCGTTCTTAGCAACAAACACTTTGCCCTCGGATTTGAGATAGAAGGTGTACCCAACTGTCTCTTTTGGGTAGCCTATGAAGACGCACTTTTCCGCTTTGGGTTCCAGCTTTTCAGGCTGAAGCTTTTTGACATAAGCATCACATCCCCAAACTTTAAGAAACGACAACTTTGGCCTTTTGCCATACCACAGTTCGTATGGTGTCGTCTCAACGGATTTCGATGGTGCCCTATTTAAAGTGAATGCAGCTGTTTCTAATGCATAACCCCAAAACGATAACGGCAAATCAGTAAGAGACATCATAGATCGCACCATTTCTAACAAAGTACGATTACGACGTTCGGACACACCATTACGATGTGGTGTTCCAGGCGGTGTTAACTGCGAAACAATTCCACATTGTCTTAAGTGAGTACCAAACTCGAAACTCAGATATTCACCCCCACGATCAGACCGTAGGAACTTGATCTTCTTGTTACGATGATTTTCTACTTCACTCCGAAATTGCTTGAACTTTTCAAATGTTTCAGACTTGTGCTTCATTAAGTAGACATAACCATATCTACTCAAATCGTCAGTGAAGGTGAGAAAATAAAGATATCCGCCGCGTGCCTCCACGCTCATCGGACCACACACATCGGTATGTATGATTTCCAATAAGTCACTTGCACGCTCCATTGTTCCGGAGAACGGAGTTTTAGTCATCTTGCCCATGAGGCATGGTTCGCAAGTGTCAAGTGAATCAAAGTCAAGTGACTCCAAAAGTCCATTAGCATGGAGTTTCTTCATGCGCTTTACACCAATATGACCCAAGCGGCAGTGCCACAAAAATATGGCGCTATCATTGTTTACTCTAACTCTTTTGGTCTCAATGTTATGTATATGCGTATCGCTATCGAGATTCAATATGAACAATCCTCTCACATTCGGTGCATGACCATAAAAGATGTTACTCATAGAAATAGAACAACCATTATTCTCAGACTTAAAAGAGTAACCGTCTCGCAATAAACAAGATCCAGATATAATGTTCATGCTCAACGCAGGCACAAAATAACAATGATTTAAGTTCATCACTAATCCCGATGGTAGTTGAAGTGACATGGTGCCGACGGCGATTGCATCAACCTTGGAACCGTTTCCTACGCGCATCGTCACTTCGTCTTTTGCCAGCCTCCGTCTATTCCGCAGTTCCTGCTTCGAGTTGCAAATGTGAGCAACAGAACCGGTATCGAATACCCAGGCACTACTACGAGAGCTGGTTAAGTACACATCAATAACATGTATATCAAATATACCTGATTTTTCTTTGCCCGCCTTCTTATCTGCCAGATACTTGGGGCAATTGCGCTTCCAGTGACCCATACCCTTGCAATAGAAGCACTCTGTTTCAGGCTTAGGTCCAGCCTTGGGTTTCTTCGGCGGATTGGCAACAGGCTTGCCGCTCTTCTTCGAATTGCCCTTCTTGCCTTTGCCGTTTCTCTTGAAACTAGTGGTCTTGCTCACCATCAACACTTGATGTTCTTTACGGAGTTCAGACTCTGCGACTTTCAGCATCGCAAACAACTCGCCGGGAGACTTGTTCATCCCTTGCATGTTGTAGTTCAACACGAAGCCTTTATAGCTTGGCGGCAGTGATTGGAGGATTCTGTCAGTGATAGCTTCTTGCAGGAGTTCAATCCCCAGTTCAGCTAGACGGTTTGAGTACCCAGACATTTTGAGCACATGTTCACTTACAGACGAGTTTTCCTCCATCTTGCAAGCATAGAATTTATCGGAGGTCTCATACCTCTCGATCCGGGCGTTCTTCTGAAAGATGAACTTCAACTCCTGGAACATCTCAAATGCTCCATGGCGCTCAAAGCGACGTTGAAGTCCCGGTTCTAAGCCATACAAGACTGCACATTGAACTATTGAGTAGTCCTCCTTACGCGCTAACCAAGCGTTCTTAACATCCTGATCAGCCGTAGCGGGTGGTTCATCTCCTAGCGCAGCATTAAGGACATAATCCTTCTTTCCAGCTTGTAAGATTAGCTTAAGATTACGAGCCCAGTCTACAAAGTTGCTTCCATCATCTTTCAACTTAGCTTTCTCTAGGAACGTATTAAAATTGAGGATGACACTTGCGTGAGCCATGATCTACAACACAAATATATTCAAAGTGGACTTAGACTATGTTCAAGATAATTAGAGTTCAACTTAATCAAATTACATGCTAAACTCCCACTCAAAAAGTACATCTCTCTAGTTATTTGAATGGTTCATGATCCACCTACACTATCCCAAGTCCGATCATCACGTGAGTCGGGAGTAGTTTCAGTGGTAAGCATCCCTATGCTAATCATATCATCTATATGATTCATGATCGACCTTTCGGTCTCATGTGTTCCGAGGCCATGTCTGCACATGCTAGGCTCGTCAAGCTTAACCCGAGTGTTCCGCGTGCGCAACTGTTTTGCACCCGTTGTATGTGAACGTTGAGTCTATCACACCCGATCATCACGTGGTGTCTCGAAACGACGAACTGTAGCAACGATGCACAGTCGGGGAGAACACAATTTCGTCTTGAAATTTTAGTGAGAGATCACCTCATAATGCTACCGTCGTTCTAAGCAAAATAAGGTGCATAAAAGGATTAACATCACATGCAATTCATAAGTGACATGATATGGCCATCGTCACGTGCTTCTTGATCTCCATCACCAAAGCACCGGCACGATCTTCTTGTCACCGGCGCCACACCATGATCTCCATCATCATGATCTCCATCAACGTGTCGCCATCAGGGTTGTCGTGCTACTTATGCTATCACTACTAAAGCTACATCCTAGCAAAATAGTAAACGCATCTGCAAGCACATATGTTAGTATAAAAGACAACCCTATGGCTCCTGCCGGTTGCCGTACCATCGACGTGCAAGTCGATATTTCTATTACAACATGATCATCTCATACATCCAATATATCACATCACATCATTGGCCATATCACATCACAATCATACCCTGCAAAAACAAGTTAGACGTCCTCTAATTTTGTTCTTGCATGTTTTACGTGGTGACCAAGGGTATCTAGTAGGATCGCATCTTACTTACGCAAACACCACAACGGAGATATATGAGTTGCTATTTAACCTCATCCAAGGACCTCCTTGGTCAAATCCGATTCAACTAAAGTTGGAGAAACCATCACTTGCCAGTCATCTTTGAGCAAAGGGGGTTACTCGTAACGATGAAACCAGTCTCTCGTAAGGGTACGAGTAATGTCGGTCCAAGCCGCTTCAATCCAACAATACCGCGGAATCAAGAAAAGACTAAGGAGGGCAGCAAAACGCACATCACCGCCCACAAAACCTTTTGTGTTCTACTCGAGAAGACATCTACGCATGAACCTAGCTCATGATGCCACTGTTGGGGAACGTCGCATGGGAAACAAAATTTTTCCTACGCGCACGAAGACCTATCATGGTGATGTCCATCTACGAGAGGGGATGAGTGATCTACGTACCCTTGTAGATCGTACAGCAGAAGCGATTAGAGATCGCGGTTGATGTAGTGGAACGTCCTCACGTCCCTCGATCCGCCCCGCGAACAATCCCGCGATCAGTCCCACGATCTAGTACCGAACGGACGGCACCTCCGCGTTCAGCACACGTACAGCTCGACGATGATCTCGGCCTTCTTGATCCAGCAAGAGAGACGGAGAGGTAGAAGAGTTCTCCGGCAGCGTGACGGCGCTCCAGAGGTTGGTGATGATCTTGTCTCAGCAGGGCTCCGCCCGAGCTCCGCAGAAACACGATCTAGAGGAAAAACTATGGAGCTATGTGGTCGGGCAGCCGTGAGAAAGTCGTCTCAAATCTGCCCTAAAAGCCCCATATATATAGGAGGAGGGAGGGGGACCTTGCCTTGGGGTCCAAGGGAACCCCAAGGGGTCGGCCGAGCCAGGGGGGAGGACTCGCCCCCCCCCAAACCGAGTCCTACTTGGTTTGGTGGGAGGGAGTCCTTCCCCTTTCCCACTTCTTCCTCTCTTTTTTTTTCTTCCTTTGATTTTTCTTCCTTGGCGCATAGGATTTGGTGGGCTGTCCCACCAGCCCACTAAGGGCTGGTGTGACCCCCACAAATACCTATGGGCTTCCCCGGAGTGGGTTGCCCCCCTCCGGTGAACTCCCGGAACCCATTCGTCATTCCCGGTACATTCCCGGCAACTCCGAAAACCTTCCGGTAATCAAATGAGGTCATCCTATATATCAATCTTCATTTCCGGACCATTCCGGAAACCCTCGTGACGTCCGTGATCTCATCCGGGACTCCGAACAACATTCGGTAACCAACCATATAACTCAAATACGCATAAAACAACGTCGAACCTTAAGTGTGCAGACCCTGCGGGTTCGAGAACTATGTAGACATGACCCGAGAGACTCCTCGGTCAATATCCAATAGCGGGACCTGGATGCCCATATTGGATCCTACATATTCTACGAAGATCTTATCGTTTGAACCTCAGTGCCAAGGATTCGTATAATCCCGTATGTCATTCCCTTTGTCCTTCGGTATGTTACTTGCCCGAGATTCGATCGTCAGTATCCGCATACCTATTTCAATCTCGTTTACCGGCAAGTCTCTTTACTCGTTCCGTAATACAAGATCCCGCAACTTACACTAAGTTACATTGCTTGCAAGGCTTATGTGTGATGTTGTATTACCGAGTGGGCCCCGAGATACCTCTCCGTCACACGGAGTGACAAATCCCAGTCTTGATCCATACTAACTCAACTAACACCTTCGGAGATACCTGTAGAGCATCTTTATAGTCACCCAGTTACGTTGCGACGTTTGATACACACAAAGCATTCCTCCGGTGTTAGTGAGTTATATGATCTCATGGTCATAGGAATAAATACTTGACATGCAGAAAACAGTAGCAACAAAATGACACGATCAACATGCTACGTCTATTAGTTTGGGTCTAGTCCATCACATGATTCTCCCAATGACGTGATCCAGTTATCAAGCAACAACACCTTGCTCATAATCAGAAGACACTGACTATCATCGATCAACTGGCTACCAACTAGAGGCATGCTAGGGACGGTGTTTTGTCTATGTATCCACACATGTAAATGAGTCTTTATTCAATACAATTATAGCATGGATAATAAACTATTATCTTGATACAGGAATTATAATAATAACTATACATTTATTATTGCCTCTAGGGCATAATTCCAACAGGTCTGCCCGAATATTACCAGTGGGGGCACTCGGAGTGCGTCCACTGGATGTAGTCCCCGAGAGTAGTGTTACTCAGGTCGGGTTATAGCATTCTCGTAGATTTGCCTGTTCGTCATGAAGCTCAATAGGGCCGGCCTGTTGGAGCTTCATGCCAGTGGGGTCACGCTTAGTGAACCCACTGGGTGTAGTCCCCGAGACCGCTGTCGAGTGCTTGCATCGGCAGGGGTTTGAAGAACTTTGTTTGTTTTCCTTGTTGAATGTGTCTGAGCTTCCCTTTGGGCTAATTTGGCAGAAGACTTGCAAAATGGGATCCGCGTACAATACTCTGAAGGCGGAAAAGGTTCAGCTTGCTGCGGAATTGGAGGCGGCTGTGAATGACTTGGCTGGTGTGAAGGGGGCACTTGCTGACCGAGAGAAATCTTTGGAGGAGTGCCGGGAGACCAACGAGGCATTGGTGGCCGAAATTGAGAAAATGGGCAAGCAAAGAAGTGAACTGATAGGTCAAATGAAGGTGGTGAACCGTCGATGCATTTCGCAGGAGAAGTATGTCAACGACTGGGCAAGGAAGATGATTGCACTGCTCGGTGGTAAGCTTCTTGCCGAGTGCTTCTTGACTTTGTAATTCATTCTGCGCTTACTTTCTGCTCTTCTTTTCTTTGCAGATTTTTTTCTGGACGCTGAGGCTGAAGCAGCCGACATTGAACGGTCGGTTGTTCTGAACGTTCCACTCGGCGATGAAGCCAATCGGGACATGCTCCGAGCACATATTCGCCTTGGCAGAGTGGGGCCTTTCATCGGCCGTATGAGAGAAGTCATCGGCCGGATCGACAAGGAGCTGTGGCCCGAAGACGATTCACGTCAGGAAATAGAAGGGTTGATGACTCGGCTGGAGGACGTCCCGAACAGAGTGCACGCATGGCAGAAGTCTGCCGTGCGTTGTGGTGCGGACGTGGCGCTATCGCTGGTCCGAGTGCACTGCAAGGAAGCTCGCGAAGAAAAGCTGAAGGCGTTGCAGGTCGCCAACACGAAGAAGCTTCGATTCTAAGATTTCATGGAGACCTTCCTCAAGACAGCCACTCGTATCACGGACGGGATCGATCTTGAGACCTTTGTGGCGCCTGCCAGTCGTGGTGCCAATCCTGATGACGCTTGAAAAACTTTATCTCGGTATGTCGAGTGGTATCTGTATCAAACTTGGGCCACTACTGTTGGCCGTCACATTCGTGGTTCGGTGTGGGTAAGCTTGATCCACACCGAGCCGACTATCGTAGATCCAACGTTGAATTCGAATCGAATATTTTGTTGTTCTTTCGCCAAGTTTATTTTCTGACACGATTTGAGCTCGTGGTTTTTGTTTGGCGTTTCTTGGTGAAGCCAATGGAAAACATGCGGAGCATGTAATTGTCAGTTGTCTTCACATCCACATGAGCCTTAATGAGGGTCTTCTAAGCCTTGGAGTGGATCTCGAGGATACACTCGAAGGAAGCTTTTTACTTAGGCGATTCTGGATCGCAGCTAAGTCCCCGAGTGCGGCATCTCGTGCGCACTCGGAGCGAGTTGATACTCATGTAGTTGTCAGTTGTCTTGACATCCACATGAGCCTCAATGAGGGTCTGGTAAGCCTCCGAGTGGATCTCGAGGACACACCCAAAGGAAGCTTTTTACTTAGGCGATTCTGGATCGCAGCTAAGTCCCCGAGTGCGGCATCTCGTGCGCACTCGGAGAGAGTTGATACTCATGTAGTTATCAGTTGTCTTGACATCCACATGAGCCTCAATGAGGGTCTGCTAAGCCTCCGAGTGGATCTCGAGGATACACTCGAAGGAAGCTTTTTACTTAGGCGATTCTGGATCGCAGCTAAGTCCCCGAGTGCGGCATCTCGTGTGCACTCGGAGGGAGTTGATACTCATGTAGTTGTCAGTTGTCTTGACATCCACATGAGCCTCAATGAGTGTCTGCTAAGCCTCCGAGTGGATATCGAAGATACACTCGAAGGAAGCTTTTTACTTAGGCGATTATGGATCGCAGCTAAGTCCCCGAGTGCGGCTTTTAGGGTGCACTCGGAGAGAGTTTTTTACTTAGGCGACTCTGGATCATAGCTAAGTCCCCGAGTGCGGCTGTTAGCGCACACTCGGAGAGAATTTTTTGACTTAGGCGATTCTAGATCGCAGCTAAGTCCCCGAGTGCGGCTGTTAGCGCACACTTGGAGATAATTTTTGACTTAGGCGATTCTGGATCGCAGCTAAGTCCCCGAGTGCGGCTGTTAGCGCACACTCGGAGAGAATTTTTTGACTTAGGCGATTCTGGATCGCAGCTAAGTCCCCGAGTGCGGCTGTTAGCACACACTCGGAGAGAATTTTTGACTTAGGCGATTCTGGATCGCAGCTAAGTCCCCGAGTGCGGCTGTTAGCGCACACTCGGAGAGAATTTTTGACTTAGGGGATTCTGGATCGCAGCTAAGTCCCTGAGTGCGGCTGTTAGCGCACACTCAGAGTGAATTTTTTGACTTAGGCGATTCTGGATCGCAGCTAAGTCCCCGAGTGCGGCTGTTAGCACACACTCGGAGAGAATTTTTGACTTAGGCGATTCTGGATCGCAGCTAAGTCCCCGAGTGTGGCTGTTAGCGCACACTCGGAGAGAATTTTTGACTTAGGCGATTCTGGATCGCAGCTAAGTCCCCGAGTGTGGCTGTTAGCGCACACTCGGAGAGAATTTTTTGACTTAGGCGATTCTGGATCGCAGCTAAGTCCCCAAGTGCGGCTGTTAGCGCACACTCGGAGAGAATTTTATTTGTTTTAGACCGGAGTCTGCAAACGCGAAAGAATTTAGACCCGCAAAAAATCAGTCTGCTTTGTATCACTTTAATTATACTTGTTCTTTACATTGCCTCCGTCGGCGGTCACGTGTAGAAGCGCTTCAGGAGATCTCCGTTCCATGCTCGCGGCTTGTCTATTTCTCTGTCGAGGTTGTAGAGTCGATATGCTCCGTTGTTCAGCACCTTAGAGATGATGAAGGGTCCTTCCCAGGCGGGAGCCAACTTGTGAGGCCTTTGCTGATCCTCTCGGAGCACCAGGTCACCTGCTTGGAATGTGCGACTCCTGACATGCCGCGCGTGAAAGCGCCGCAGATCTTGTTGATAAATTGTTGAGCGAGTCAGTGCCATCTCGCGCTCTTCTTCTAGTAGATCCACTCCGTCTTGCTTGGCATGCTCTGCTTCGGCTTCGGAGAAGAGTTCGACTCGTGGAGAGTTGTGAAGCAAGTCACTCGAAAGGACAACCTCTGCTCCATAAACGAGGAAGAACGGGGATCGCCCTGTAGATCTATTCGGAGTTGTGCGGAGGCCCCACAACACCGAAGGCAGCTCAGTGACCCATGCGCCGGCGGCATGTCTAACTTCTCGCAGGAGTCGAGGCTTCAACCCTTGAAGAATAAGTCCATTCGCCCGCTCGGCTTTCCCGTTGGTTTGAGGGTGCGCCACAGATGCAAAATCCACTCGGATAACTTGGCCTGTGCAAAAACCTTTGAATCTGTCCGAGTCAAAGTTTGTGCCATTGTCAGTGATTATGCTGTGCGGACTCCGAATCTGGAGATGATGTCTGTGACAAATTTGATGGCCGTAAGGGCGTCGAGCTTCTTGATGGGCTTGGCTTCAATCCACTTGGTGAACTTGTCGACTGCCACCAATAGATGAGTGAATCCCCCTTGGCCTGTTCTGAATGGATCGACTGTATCTAACCCCCACACTGCGAACGGCCAAACAAGAGGGATTGTCTTCAGCGCAGACGTTCGCTTATGAGACTTGTTCGAATAGAACTGACAGCCTTCGCATCGGTCGACCATATCCTTTGCCATTGCATTCGCCTGCAACCAGAAGAAGCCAGCTCTGAATGCTTTGGCGACGATTGCTCTTGAGGAGGCATGATGGCCGCAAGTTCCCGAGTGAATCTCTTCCAAGATTAACTGTCCCTCCTCAGGGGAGATGCATCGCTGAAGGACTCCTGAAACACTTTCCTTGTACAACTGGCCATCAATGACGGTGAAGTACTTCGACCTGCGGACGATCTTCCTCGCTTGGACTTCGTCCTCTGGTAATTCTTGCCTCAGGATGTATGCAATGAACGGCACAGTCCAATCGGGGATGATAGCAAGAATCTCCATGATCAAATCAACCACAGCGGGGACCTCGACTTCAGTCGGATCTGTTGACCTCTTCGGTTGTACCGGTTCCTCTGTAAAGGGGTCTTCTTTCACCGAAGGGAGATGTAGGTGCTCGAGGCAGACATCACTCGGGACTGGTCTCCGAGTGGATCCGAGTTTTGCCAACTCATCAGCTGCTTGGTTCTTCAGTCGCGGAACATGGTGAAGTTCCAGACCTTCAAACTTCTTCTCGAGCTTCCTTACTGCGTTGCAGTATGCAGTCATGGTGGGGTTCATGATATCCCACTCCTTCATCACTTGATTAACCACCAAATCTGAATCGCCATAGACCATCAGGCGACGGACGCCGAGTGTGATGGCCATGCGCAGTCCGTAAAGGAGAGCTTCATACTCTGCCTCATTGTTGGAAGAATCGAAATGTATCTGCAACACATACTTAAGCTTATCACCTTTCGGCGATATGATCACTACGCCAGCGCCGGAGCCATTCAGCATCTTGGACCCATCGAAGAACATAGTCCAATCAGCCGAGTAGATGTGAGTCGGTTGCTGTTGTTCTACCCATTCTGCTATGAAGTCAGCCAGAGCTTGAGACTTTATAGCCTTCTTGGCTTCAAACTTGATGTCGCAGTATAACATCTCCATAGCCCACTTCTCCACTCGGCCTGATGCGTCTCGATTGTGGAGGATTTCCGACAACGGAGCATCAGAAACGACAGACACCGAGTGGTCTTGGAAATAGTGAGCCACCTTCTTTGCAGTCATGTAGATCCCATAAATAAGCTTTTGATAATGGGGATACCTCTGCTTGGAAGGAGTCAGGACTTCGGAGACATAATATACTGGCCGCTGAACCTTGTACGCTTTGCCTTCTTCTTCACGTTCGACTGTAAGAACAATGTTGATGACTTGATTTGTAGCCGCGATGTACAGAAGAAGGGGTTCTTTACTGAGCGGGGCAGTAAGAACCGGCTGGGTGGAAAGCAGGGCTTTGAGGTCGTCGAATGCAATCTAGGCTTCGTCTGTCCACTCGAAAGTATCTGATTTCTTCATGAGTCGGTACAGAGGTAACGCCTTCTCGCCGAGTCGAGCGATAAACCTGCTCAAAGCCGCTAGGCAACCTGTGAGCCTTTGAACATCATGTATTCTAACCGGACGCTCCACTCGGACGATGGTCCCGATCTTTTCGGGGTTGACATCGATTCCTCGTTCAGAAACGAAGAAACCGAGTAACTTTCCGCTCGGAACACCGAATGAACACTTGGCAGGGTTGAGCTTGATATCGTACCTACGAAGGTTGGCGAATGTTTCTGCCAAGTCAGTCAGCAGGTCGGAACCTTTGCGTGACTTGACTACGATATCGTCCATATATGCCTCCACATTTCGACCGATCTGGTCAAGGAGTCATTTCTGGATCATGCGCATAAAAGTTGCTCCTGCATTCTTCAAACCGAATGGCATAGTGATGTAGCAGAAACACCCGAATGGGGTGATGAAGGCTGTTTTTATTTCATCGGGACCATACAGACGGATCTGATGATAGCCCGAATAGGCATCAAGGAATGATAAACGCTCGCAACCCGCAGTCGAATCGACAATTTGATCAATGCGGGGGAGCGGGAAATGATCTTTCGGGTAGACCTTATTGAGATGCTTGAAGTCGATGCACATACGGAGGGACTTGTCCTTCTTGGGCGCCATGACAACATTGGCGAGCCACTCGGAGTGGTGTACCTCGCGAATGAAGTTGGCTGCCAAAAGTTTAGCCAGCTCCTCTCTTATTGCCTTCCTTTTGTGTGCGGCGGACCGACGCAGGCGTTCTCGGACGGGCCGAGCGGTAGGATCCACATGCAGTCGGTGCTCAGCCAACTCCCTGGGTACACCTGGCATGTCAGCGGGCTTCCATGCGAAAATGTCCCAGTTCTCACGGAGGAATTGGATGAGCTCGGCTTCCTATTTTGGATCAAGGGTGGTGGAGATGTTCGTCGGGGCGGCGGTGTCGTCCGTCGGGTGGATGCTGACTTTCTTCGTGTCGCCCGCCGACTGGAATGTGGACTCCGAAGCTGGCTTCGTCGAACGCATCAAGTCAGTGGGGTCAGCCGTATTCTTGTACTCATCCAGCTCGAGGATAGCCATCTGCTGATCGGCAATCCGCGACCCTTGTTGCAGACACTCTTCGGCCCGTTGCGATTGCGTGTGATGGTGATCACACCTTTGGGACCCGGCATCTTCAGCTTCAAGTACACGTAACATGGGCGGGCCATGAAACGTGCATACGCCGGACGGCCCAGAATTGCATGGTATGCACTCTGGAAGTCCACCACCTCAAATGTCAGCTTTTCCTTGCGGAAGTTCTTGTCGGAGCCGAAAACGACATCCAACGCGATCTGACCGAGTGACTTGGCCTTTCGTCCTGGGACGACTCCGTGGAACTGTATGCTGCTCTCGCTAAGTTTGGACATCGGAATGCCCATCCCCTTGAGAGTGTCAGCGTACATGATGTTCAAGCCGCTGCCGCCATCCATGAGGACCTTGCGCAGTCGGACTCCTTCCACCACCGGGTCGACTACCAGAGCCTGCCTCCCTGGGGTGGGTACGTGTACTGGATGATCCGACTGATCAAAGGTGATCGCAGTCTGAGACCATTTGAGGAACGTGGGGTTGGTCGAGGTGGCCATGTTCACCTCCCTGTTCACCAGCTTCAGTCGACTCTTGCTTTCCACGTCAGCAAAAATCATTAATGTTGCATGGACTTGGGGGAACGGATCCTCCTTGTCCTCATCATCATGCTCGTTGTCCTTTTCACTCGGATGCCCTTCGCCGAACCCTTGGATCAGGAGGCGACATTGCCGAGTGGTGTGCTTCGGGAATATGGCGTTGCCTTCTTCATCCATCTTCGTGGGGGTATACTGATCCAGGATGGAGTTCCCGAACTGCTTCTTCTTGGGGATATACTGAGCTTTCCCCTTTCCCTTGAACTTGGCATTTGTAACGGCAGCTGCCTCTGCCTGCGGAGTGGACGGAGCTTTCTGCTTTTGCTTCCGATTGCTGTTCCCATCTCCGTCGGCGACTGCCTTGTGCTTGCCGCTACGTATGCGGTCCTCTTCTTCGCCATTTGCATAGCGTGTGGCTATCTCCATCATCTTGCTCATGGAGATGTCGCCTGTCCGACCGAACTTCAGGTACAGATCCCTGTACCGCACGCCTGCCTTGAATGCGCAGACTACTTGATGCTCAGTGACGTTCTCCACCGTGTGGTAGAGGGTCGTCCAGCGCTGGATGAAATCGCGCAGGGGCTCATTCTGCTTCTGGACGCAGTGCTGGAGCTCCACGAGACCAGCAGGGCGTTTGCACGTGCCCTCGAAGGTCCTGATGAACACTCGGGACAGATGTGCCCAGCTGTAGATACTTGATGGAGCCAACTGATTTAGCCATGCTCGTGCCGAGCCATCGAGCATCAGGGGGAGATGTTTCATGGCGACCTGGTCATCTCCGCCACCGATCTGGACCGCCACTCGGTAGTCGTCCAGTCACGTTTCTGGCTTGGATTCTCCTGTGAACTTGCTGATCCCCGCCGCCAATCGGAAGTTGGGAGGGATGTGAGCTGAACGGATGGCCCGACTAAAGCACTCGGGGCCAGAGACGATGGTCCTGCTTCCACTCGGACGGTCTCTATCGTGACCATCACGGTGGGCTCGACTCCTGTCGACCTTCCTCTGGGCGATGTGCCCTCTTGCGTCGGGCCTTGGATCATACGTGTCACCGACTGAACGCCGATCATCATGATGTTGGGGCCCGTAAGGCCCACCCCACGGAGGGGTGCGTGAACGGCGACGATCTTCGGGATTCGTGGAACGGTTGCCCCCTCCGCGTCGCTGATGAGAGTGGGGGCTGTAAACCGATCGATGCGTGTTCGCGTGAATAGAACTGTTGTGGATCATGTTGTGCGACTGGGAGACCGCCGAATTCTGCTGCTGCGCCGTGTGCAACACGGCACGGATCTGCTCGATTCCTCTACCAGCCTCCGAATCAGTCGGTTGGAGGGAATCGGATATCTTGGCAGCGGCAGCCAGGTTGAGGACGGGAGTACGGAACACCTCAACGTTGCTTTAACGAGTGCGTCGACTGGCAGAACGGTGGTGTTGACGGCGAGCGCCGGACGATTCGCCGACCTCGTGCTCGTTCCGACCAGTCCGGTGGGGACTTTCATGGGAATTTGCCATGAGAACTTCGGCTGCAGGCCCGCGACCCAAGTACTCAGAAGGTAACTCAGTCGGAACTGAGTCCAAGCACTGGGACGGTGGCGTGACCACAACTGACTCGAGGACCGCCACTTGAGAGGACGCGTTTTGGCGCGCCTGGGCATGTCGCACCCAACGCTGGAGTCGCGAACGGCGGGACCGCTTGTTGCGGCGCGTGACGGGGGCGAAGGTCGACATCGGGGCCGACTGCTGGAGAAGAAGGACGCCGCGGGTACCGGCACGGAAGTGCGTAGCCCCGCGACTGGGGAGCGCCTTGACGTCGAGAGACGCATCCCGAAGCCATGCCTAATCGTCGACGATGAAGGAGAGTGCGCCGAAGAGGATCTCCCGACCCATGCATAAATCTCCGGTGGACGACATGATGAAAAGATGAAGCTGCAAACTCGCCGGAAGTCGCTTAGACGCCTGCCCCACGGTGGGCGCCAACTGTCGTGGGTATAAGTCTGACAGTAGATGTGTAGGGTACGAAAGGATGGGCAGAGCCTTAGCTACGGCGAGGTTGTATGAGTTCAGGCCCCTCTGCGGTGGAGGTAAAATCCCTACGTCTTAGTGCTCTTGGGAGCTTTAGTGTCGAGTGGAATATAGGATTAGAGTAAATGCCAACCCCTGCACCAGCGGGGAAGGGCGGCTTATATAGAGTGCGCTGCCCTTCACAACGGTCCGGTGGACAGGGGTGGAGTAGTGGAGAATAAATGCCTATGTTACAGGTAACGTATGTCTTAAATGCTAATAATGGTGTATGAAAACGTACGACCATTGCCCTCCCGGGAGGTTACGATGTACAGAGTGGAATTCAGTCGGTACGATAAATACGCTCCAAATGCTCGTCGCCGACTGGATGATGGGGGGTCCTTAGTTTAGTCGGAACTGTCTAAGGGCCTTGCCCTCTGTGAAGGGTAGTCCTTGGGTAGGACCTATAGGGCAGGCCTATGACCCTACCCTGGGACTATAACCCCATCACGTCCCAAACGTATCTATAATTCCTGCTTGTTCTATGATATTTTGGGTGACATTCTTATATGTTTTGCTACACTTCTATATTTTTTACACATATTTGGACTAACCTACTAACCCAGTGCACCGAGTGCCAGTTTCTGTTTGTTGATGTCTTTTTTGCAGGGACTTTTACCCAAATTTACCGAGTCCCAAAAATCCCGAGAAAAAATATATAAAAATCAGCGTGACGGAAGCTTTCGGAGCACCGAAGATGGGCCAGACGGGAGCCACGGGCTGGCCAGGCGGCCTCCCTGCGCGGCCTGACCCCTGGCCGCGCCCACGGGTCGCATGGGTAGGCCCCACCTCCTCTGACACCCTCATTTGGCCTATATTTACCCCTCCGATCGGAAACCCTTCGAGAATATCCAGAATCGTGAATTTCTCCATCGTTCCGCCGCCGCAACGCTTCCGAGATCGGGAGCGTCAGGAGACCTCTTCCCGGCACCCTGACGGAGGGAGGATTGACCTCCGGGAGCTTCTCCACCGCCATGGACGCTTCACGGACATGCCGTGAGTAGTCCTCCTTGGACCATGAGTCCATGACCAGTAGCTATGTGATGTCTTCTCTCCAATTTTGTGCTTCAATGATTAGCCCTTGTGAGATGCCCTACATGATCAATGCATCTATGTAATTTTCATGCTATTGCTATGCTTGGTTTGTTGGGATCCGATGGATTATGAGATTATGTTTAGATTGTGATAAGTTATATATTTGATTATCCTTTTATATTATGATCTTCAGTGATTCATGCATGTTCTCCGTTGCCCTTTATTGCTTTGCTCAAGTAGTAGATTTTAACTCCAAGAGGGAGCGTTATGCATGATTATGGGTTCATGCCCCCTGATGTCTAGCTTGAGTGACAAAAACATGAGACTAGGGGATGTGTTGTTGCCACGAGAGAGAAAACAACGGTGCTTGTGACCACGGTTGCAAGTATTGTTTACCTTACGCAAAGTTCGTTCATGCAGTTGTTCGTTGCTTTGAGTTTACGCTTTGGGTGGGGCTCGCAACTTAATACCAGCGAGATGTTCTGGATAGATATCTCAAGGTGGCTGATTAGTAAGTAGATGCTAATGAATAAATGGTCTACTTGTCTTGGCATACTGCCCATTACTATTGTGCCTCTAACTTTCAAGTAGCATAATTAGCATTGCGGTGCGTTTATAATTCTATCAATTGCCCAGTTGTAATTTGTTTACCCATGCATAGTTGTTTGTCGTCTTTTGGGAGAGAGACATAACTAGTGAACATCATGTGACTCAGGTCCATACTACCACCATTGCTTACACCTCCACCATTTACTACTTCCATTTACTTTTCCGTTGCAATCACTATCACTATTCCCGCTTGTGTTTTGATCCTTTGCAAACTACAAGGTCGGAGAGATTGACAACCTCTCTGTACTCGTTGGGAGCAAAGTTATTTGTTGTGTGTGCTGGTCCACGTCTTCTGCTAGCGACAGAGCAGCAGACACCTCCTTGTTGATCCTTAGAGTCCTCGTGGTTCGATAAACCTTGCAGTCCCCGTGTAAGGGAAATCTGCTGCTAACTACATCTCCACCTTCCACTTGGGGTAACCAACGAGGGGCGAGAAGTATATCCATCAACTCGTCATCACTTGCCTTGGGTAGCAAGCCACCCCTAGGGTTGTCGCACTCTTGCCCTGGCCGCCCGCCCTTTCCTCCCATCTGAGGGGGCAGCCGCACCACCTAGGGGAAACCCTATGGTGGTCGGCCCCTCTCCCTCCCTCCTATATATACCCAAGGGTTTTGGGAGGGTTGCACACAACTTCTCCTCCCTCCAAGGCGCAGCCCTACCCTTCCTCCTCGTCGCCCTCCGCATAGCTTGGCGAAGCCCTGCCGGAGTGCCACGTAGCTCCACCGCCACCACGCCGTCGTGCTGCCGGAGCTCTCCCTCAACCTCTCCTCCCTTCCTTGCTGGGTCAAGGCATTGGAGATGTCAACGGGTTGCACGTGTGTTGAACGCGGAGACACTGTCGTTCGGTGCATAGATCGGAATCCACCGCGATCTGAATCGATGCGAGTACGTCTCCATCAACCGCGTTCTAGCAACGCTTCCGCTTAGCGATCTTCAAAGGTATGAAGATGCTCTACTACTTCACTCGTTGTTGGTTTCTCCATAGATGGATCCTTGTATAGTTTTCATGACATGTTCTATCTATTTTTTTAGATTTAAAGCTATCGTTATATTTTCAACTACTTTTTATACCATTTTTTATTAATTGACCATGGTAATTTTTAGTAATTAACCATGGAAAATTTAATGCATGGATCATGGCAATTTTTGGTAATCCATCGTGGCAAATTTAGTTTATAGATCATGGCAATTTTAGAATTTTTGACCATGATCGATGAAAAAAATGACCAAAAGTTGCCATGATGTTTACAGTGTAGTTGCCATAGTGTTTACACTAAATTTGGCATTGACATGTTCTACCCATTTTATTCTTCTAGATTTAAAGTTGTCGCTACATTTTCAACTACTTTTATGGCAATTTTAGTTTATGATTCATGGCAAGTCTAGTTTCTTAATTCCCTGTTTTATAATATGTCAAAATTTAGATTTAAAGGTAGAAGAAAGAATAGCTGAAACATATCATGGCAACTTCAGTGTAAACACCATGGCAATTCATGTGCAATAGACATGGCAACTTTTAACCCAAAAAAGCCATCGAGACATATTGATATGAGATCTAGTTTCGAAGATCTCGTCATGATGGATTTAATGGTGAAAACGGATCTTCAATCGGATTTTTTATTTAAAATATAAAACATTTTAGAAACAGGAAATCCAAAAATATTAAAACATGCATGCATGCGGTGACGTGAGACAGGAGGCCACACGTGTGGGCATTATCTGTTTGGCCCACACGTAGGCGTGTGGGCTAGTTTTCTTAGATACCACACGAGACGTGTGGCAAGACCCCTTAACGCCCACACGTGTGGGCATTATCGCGACCCTTAATTTAATATATTTAAGTAGGGATTTTTTAGACCAAATCAATTATGAAATGCAGGCGTTAATATCTCTCTACTCCTATGTGAGGAAACGGTATGTCGTTCGTGGGTACCAAGTCAATAAAGCAAAAATAATTTGGAAACCAAACACCAAATCAATTCATTAATGCAATTAATTACCTAGACAAGCAATTAATTTAATTAATTTAACTAGGGATTTCTAAAATCAAATCAATTATGAAATTGAGCCATTATTATAATTAAATAATTAGTGTGACATTTAATTATGGATGCAGATGGTTCATAGTAGGAAAAAATCCAATTATATCTCTAGTATTAAATATATACTCCTAAAGGGGGAGTCGGTGTGTCACCGATATTGTTAATGGCATGAACCAAATATTGTACGGAGTTTCGAATGAGATTCAGGACAACACGAGGAGCTTCGGAATGGTCCAGAGGTAAAGATTTTTTATATGGAAACTGGTGTTCATGGTTCCGAAAAATGTTTGAGATTTTTTGTTATTGTACCGGAGAGATTCTAGAAGATTCTGGAGTGGGAACCACCTGCATGGGGGACCCACACGAACGTGGGTAGTATGGCAAGGCTCTACACCCTTGGGCTAGGCGTACCAATATACCCCTAAAAGGAATAGGATCATATCCGGAAGGGGTAAGATCAAGGTCCCTAAAAGGGGGATCGCGGTCGATGGGGAAGGAAAGGAGGGTTTTCCTCCCCACACCTTGGCCAACGGCCCGAGGCTTGGGAACTAGCCATCAACCCCTGATATAGGAGAGAGAAGAGAAGAAAGCTATAGATTAACAACCAATTACAGCACATATACCTAGAGACTATGTAAGAGAGTGAGATGTGTGGTAGTCTGGGTCTGCATCCACGAGCTTCTCCAAGAACGAGGTTCAAACATTGGGGGCATGGCTTGCGACCTGCAAAACGACGACAAACTCAAAAGTTTGACGGTGAACCCACTCCCCCTCACCAGAAACGACGGGGACACACGAGCCACCTAGGTTCAGGTCGTCGATGACATAAAACCCTACTCCTACTTGTGATTATATTGCGTTGGAAAAGGGAGAGCTTGAGGCTCCACTACATGGGGAGTTGGGGGAGAGAATGGCTCGATCCCCTTACATGGACGTGGCCCCTTCCCCTTTTTCGTGCCTTGGTCCTCTTCCCCGAAAATATCGATGTCAAAGGGTGGCCATAGAGCAGCAATTCAAAGGGGGACAGGAGCAAGACCTATACTGACTAAAGGCGATCTTCGCGTGGTAAAGTAGTCTTCATGACACGTCTGTGGGCTCGGAGGTGACCTCCACCCTTCAACGTCGATCCGGTATGTCTCTCTATCACCGAAGCGGTAACCTTTTGCTACTTGCATCTGGAGGAGCAGTTGGCATTGCCTCCTAATCACCACAGGGGAAATCATGCATGTCCGTGCCGGCCAACACGGTATCTGTTGTTGTTTTCCTTGCAAGCATGTTGCCCATGTAGTGGGCAGGGGTCCCTGCAATTAACACTACACGCCAAGCCTCGCGAGGGGCCTCGTGAGGTTCCATGGGGATAGAAGACCTCAGGGAGGCCTGAGCTGGCGGCGAGGGGGCATGGCAAGACACATCTCTCACCAATGGGCCTCCTCCGGATTGCCCGGGGCATGGTCGTGTCACTCGAACGTCATGGGTGTCATCCTCGAGGCCAGCGACAAATGGTCGTGATACCCTAGTTCCCATGGGCCCACAGTAGCCCTCGAGCCTGCGATGTACTTTTCCCGTGGGCAAAGAATGAAGCGGCATGGGCCAAAACAGCATAGGCCCCAATTGATTATCAGACCCGGAGGTGATGTGAGGCACCCACGATGGGACAGGATGCTCCCACTGCCCCACGACTCCCCGGAACAGCGTGCCCGCCTAGAAAAATGCAACGCACGCCAAATGATACCGTCATTTCTCGCCTTCCTCCCCCACGCCTTCCTTACATGTCGACACCTTACTTATGCGCACGCCACTGTGCCTCCATTGTCGAAGTCCGGGATTTGCGTCCATGAGCTTCTCCAAGAACTAGGTTGAACACTAGGGCACTTGGCTTGCGAGCTACAACACGATGTCAAACACAACAAGGTTGACAGTGAACCTACCCCTTGTCATCAGAAACGAAGGCGACACATGAACTACCTAGGTTCGGACGGCCAATGGTGTAAAATCCTACTCCTACTTGTGATTTTGCTGCCTTGGAAAAGGTAGATCTTGAGGCTCCAGTACAAGGGGTGTTGGGAGAGAGGATGGATGGATCCCCTTACATGGACGTGGCTTTTCCCCCTTTGTAGTGCCTTGTTCCTCTTCCCGGAAAATATCGGCGGGAAAGGGTTGCCACATCGTGGCAATTCGAAGGGGGACAGGAGCAAGGCATATCCTGACTAAATGTGGTCTTCATGTGGTAAACAATCTTCCTGACGCAGTCGTGGGCTTGGCGATGACCTTAGCCCTGGTGTGTCAATCCGTCCTGATATTCTATCATCGAAATGGTAAGCTCTCGGTACTTGCCTTTGGAGGGGCACAATACGTTGCACCCTAATCACCAAAGGGGAAATCCTCCCTGTCCATGTCGGCTGGCATGACCTCTGTCATCTTCCTCCAGGCGGGCGTGTCGCCCGTGATATGGACATGAGGCATCGCGGCTGGCGCCGCGCGCCAAGCCTCGTGAGGCCGCCCTCCCGGACGAGCCTCGCGAGGCAGCCTAGTGATACGTCTCCAACGTATCTATAATTTTTTATGGTTGCATGCTATTATCTTGTCAAATTTTGGATGTTTTGTATGCATTTTACATCTTTTTTGGGACTAACTTATTAACTCAGTGCAAGTGTCAGTTCTTGTTTTTTCCTGTTTTTGACTTTTTTCAGACGAGAATATCAAACAGAGTCCAAACGGAATAAAACCTCCGAAAAGATTTTTTCTGGAACAAAAGATATGCAGGAAGCTTGAGAACCAAGGCAAAGGGCACCAAGGGAGGCCACAAGCCCCCTAGCCGCGGCCTCGGGGCGCGCCTAGCAGGCTTGTGGGCCCCCCGTGGCTCCTTTGCCCTACTTCTTCCGCCTATAAATTCCCGAAAAATCTGAAACCGCGAGGGAGAGCCACGAAAATATTTTTCCGCCGCCGCAAGCTTCTGTCTCCACAAGATCCCATCTGGGGATCGTTCTGGTGCCCTGCCGGAGGGGCGATTCGGACACGGAGGGCTTCTTCATCAACACCATTGCCTCTCCGATGATGCATGAGTAGTTCACAATAGACCTTCGGGTCCATAGCTAGTAACTAGATGGCTTCTTCTCTCTCTTGGATCTTCAATACAAAGATCTCCATGATCTTCATGGAGATCTATCTGATGTAATCCTCTTTTGCGGTGTGTTTGTAAAGATCCGATGAATTGTGGATTTATGATCAGATTATCTATGAATCCTATTTGAGTTTCTTCTGATCTCTTATATGCATGATTTCATATCCTTGTAATTCTCTTCGAGTTGTGGGTTTCATTCGGCCAACTTGATCTACAGTCCTTGCAATGGGAGAAGTGCTTGGTTTTGGGTTGATACCGTGTGGTGTCCTCACCCAGTGACAGAAGGGGTAGCGAGGCACACATCATGTTGTTGCCATCAAGGGTAAAAAGATGGGGGTTATATCTATTGCATAAATTTATCCCTCTACATCATGTCATCTTGCTTAAGGCGTTACTCTGTTTGTTATGAACTCAATACACTAGATGCATGCTGGATAGCGGTCGATGTGTGGAGTAATAGTAGTAGATGCAGAAAGTATCGGTCTACTTGTCTCGGACGTGATGCTTATATGTATGATCATTGCCTTAGATATCGTCATGTCTTTGCGCAGTTCTATCAATTGCTCGACAGTAATTCGTTCACCCACCGTAATATTTGCTATCATGAGAGAAGCCTCTAATGAACATTATGGCCCCCGGGTCTACTTCACATCATATTTTCAGCCCTACACTTTTACTTTGTTGCACTTTCCGCCTTCAGATCTCACCTTGCAATCAATCGTGAAGGGATTGACAACCCCTTTGTAGCGTTTGGTGCAAGTTTGTTGTTTTTGCGCAGGTACTTTGGAGACTTGCCTTGATACTCCTACTGGATTGATACCTTGGTTCTCAAACTAAGGGAAATACTTACTGCTACTATGCTGCATCACCCTTTCCTCTTCAAGGGAAAAACCAACGCAAGCTCAAGAGGTAGAAAGAAGAATTTCTGGCGCCGTTGCCGGGGAGGATCAAATCAAGAATAGTCTCCTGGCAACGTGCCAATTTATGGCGCCGTTGCCGGGGAGGATCAAGTCAAGAATAGTCTCCGGTCAATGTGCCAATTTCTGGCGCCATTGCCGGGGAAGCATCAAGTCAAGAATAGTCTTCCTCCAACGTGTCAATTTCTGGCACCGGGGACTATTCTAAGTGAAGCTTATCCAAGTAACTGTCGCAAACTCATCTCCTGCATTTACCTTTTTGCCTCTCGTTTTCCTCTCCCCCACTTCTGAAAAACAAAAATTAACAAAAATATTTGCCTTTTTCGTTCGCCCTTTTCTTTCGCTTGCTTTCTGTTCGCTTGTGTGCTTATCTTGCTTGCTGAAGTCACCATGACTGAAAACACCAAACTTTGTGACTTCTCAAATACTAATAATAATGATTTTATTAGTACTCCGATTGCTCCCGCCACTAGTGTGGAATCATATGAAATCAATGCTGCTTTGCTGAATCTTGTTATGAAAGAGCAATTCTCCGGCCTTCCTAGCGAAGATGCCGCATCCCATCTTAATACCTTCATTGAGCTTTGCGATATGCAAAAGTAGAAAGATGTGGATAATGATGTGATTAAATTGAAGCTATTTCCGTTCTCATTGCGAGATCGAGCAAAAACTTGGTTTTCATCTTTGCCCAAAAAACAGTATTGATTCTTGGAACAAGTGCAAAGATGCTTATATATCCAAGTATTTTCCACCGGCTAAGATTATATCTCTTCGTAATGATATCATGAATTTTAAGCAACTAGATCATGAACATGTTGCACAATCTTGGGAGAGAATGAAATTGATGGTTAGAAATTGTCCCGCTCATGGCTTGAGTCTTTACAAATCTTCTATGCTGGTTTGAATTTTGTTTCTAGAAATATCTTGGACTCCGCCTCCAGTGGAACCTTCAGGGAAATCACATTAGGAGAAGCCACAAAACTCCTAGACAATATCATGACAGACTATTCTCAGTGGCACACTGAAAGGTCACCTACTAGTAAAAAAGTGCACGATATAGAAGAAATTAACTCTTTGAGTGCTAAGATGGATGAGTTAATGAAATTGTTTGCTAGTTAAGGTGCTCCTTTAGATCCAAATGATATGCCCTTGTCTTCCTTGATTGAGAGTAGCAATGAGAGCTTGGATGTTAATTTTGTTGGTAGGAATAATTTTGGCCACAACAATGCTTTTAGAGGTAACTATATTCCTAGGCCTTTTCCTAGTAATCCCCCTAATAACTTTGGCAATTCCTACAAAAATGCTCATGGAAATTACAATAAATTACCCTCTGATCTAGAGAGTAATATTAAAGAGTTTATCAGCTCGCAAAAGATTTTCAATGCTTCCATAGAAGAAAAACTGCTCAAAATTGATGATTTGGCTACGAGCGTTGATAGAATGTCTCTTGATATTGATGCTTTGAAATTGAGATGTGATCCTCCCAAGATCAATATGGATGAAACTTTGAAAGCTATGCGTGTTTCCATGAATGAGAGTAAAGAAAGAACCGCCCAAATTCGTGCTAGACACGAATGGCTTAAAAGGCATGTTCTCGTGATGAGAATCACGAAGATCTTAAAGTGCTTGGTGTGACTCTCGTTGAATCCTTGTTCTCTAGTGTTAAACCTAATGATGATAGGGCTGGATATGAATCCACTTTGGTTGAAAAACGCCCCAATGATTCGGAGTCTAACTATCTTGATGCTAAAAGCATTGAAAGTGGAGTAGAAGATATCAAAACTTTGAGTAGTAATGAAACTACTACTTTGGATTTCAAGGAATTCAATTATCATCGTTGCTCTTTTATTGAATGTATTTCCTTGATGCAATCCATGCTAAACTTTCCACACGCTTATAGCCAAAACAAGGCATTTACCGATCATATCGTCGATGCTATCATGAAATCTCTTGAAGAGAAACTTGAATTGGAAGTTTCTATTCCTAGAAAACTTCATGATGGGTGGGAACCTACTATCAAAATCAAGATCAAAAACTATGAATGCAATGCTTTGTGTGATTTGGGTTCTAGTGTTTCCGCGATTCCAAAGTCTTTATGTGATGTTCTAGGCTTCAATGAGATTGATGAGTGCTCTCTTAATTTGCATCTTGCGGATTCTACTGTCAAGAAACCCATGGGCAGGATCAATGATGTTCTTATTATAGCAAATAGGAACTATGTACCCGTAGATTTCATTGTGCTTGATATTGATTGCAATCCTACATGTCCTATCATTCTTGGTAGACCTTTCCTAAGGACTATTGGTGTTGTCATCGATATGAAGGAAGGGAATATTAGATTTCAATTTCCATTAAAGAAGGGCATGGAACATTTTTCTAGAAAAAAAATAAGATTGCCTTATGAATACATGATGAGGGCTACCTATGGTTTGAGCACCAAAGACGACGATATGTGATTATATCGCCTTATGCCTAGCTAAGGGCGTTAAACAATAGCGCTTGTTGGGAGGCAACCCAATGAATTTATCTTTGCTTTTTGCTTTCTGCTTGTTGCGTCCACACCATCATAATTCTGTTATGATTGTGTTTTTTGTGTTTCTTTTTGTGTTTGAGCCAAGTAAAACCTTTATGACTAGTTTTGGTGATGGTTGTTTGATCGTGCTGAAAAAGACAGAAACTTTTCGCTCACGAAATTATTTTTCAGTTTTATCCTGAACGTTATTTTGAGTAGATTCTTTTTGCTTCTAGTTTATATGCCAATTTCCCAAATTGTCATAATTTTTCAGAATTTTTGAGATACGAGAAGTATACGAAGTATACAGATTGCTACAGACTGGTCTGTTTTTGACAGATTCTGTTTTTGTTGTGTTGATTGCTTATTTTGATGAAACTATGGATAGTATCGGGGGGTACTAGCCACGGAAAAGTGAGAATACAGTAATCTAACACCAATATAAATAGAAATCAAGTTTTCTACAGTATCTAAAGAGGTGGTAGTTTGTTTTCTTGTACTAATGATATCACGAGTTTATGTTTAAGTTTTGTGTTGTGAAGTTTTCAAGTTTTGGGTGATCTTCTCATGGACAATGGGATAAAGAGTGGAAAGAGCTCAAGCTTGGGGATGCCCAAGGCATCCCTAGCCAAATTCAAGGACACCAAAAATCCTAAGCTTGGGGATGCCCCGGGAAGGCATCCCCTCTTTCGTCTTCAATCCATCGGTAACGTTACTTGGAGCTATATTTTTATTCACCACATGATATGTGTTTTTCTTGGAGCGTCGTGTATTATAGGAGTCTTTTCTTTTTGCTGTGTCGCAATCATCCTTGTTGCACACCCTTTTGAGAGATACATGCACTCATCGCGAATTTGCTAGAATACTCGTTGAGCTTCGCTTATATCTTTGGAGTTAGGCAATTTAGCTCACATGTGCTTCACTTATATATTTTGAGCTAGATAACTTTGCTCCGAGTGCTTCACTTAGATCTTTTTAGAGCACGGCAGTGTCATATTTTGGAGAAATAAGAACTCTCGATCTTCACTTATATCTTTTTGAGAGTTCTCTCTTTGAGTAACTTGGTAGTTGGCTTGTGCTATGAAAGTAGTCCTAAAGATGATAGGCATCCAAAGAGGATATAATAAAAACTTCCATATTCATGTGCATAGATTAGTAAAGAGAAGTTTGTTTCCTCTCAATTAGTTTTGAGATATGGATATGGTAATATTAGAGTTATGTTAGTAGGGTGTTGTGAATCTAGAAATACTTGTGTTGAAGTTAGTGATTCCCGTAGCATGCACGTATGGTGAACCGCTATGTTAGGAAGTCGGAGCATAATTGAATTATTGATTGTCATCCTTTGTGTTGCGGTCAGGATCGCGCGATGGTTAACACCTGCCAACCCTTCCCCTAGGAGTATGCGTTTAGCACTTTGTTTCGATTACTAATAAAAACTTTCGCAATAAGTATATGAGTTCTTCATGACTAATGTGAGTCCATGGTATAGATGCACTTACACCTTCCACCATTGCTAGCCTCTCTAGTGTCATGCAACTTTCACCGGTGCACAAACCCACCATATTCCTTCCTCAAAACAGCCACCATACCTGCCTATTATGGCATTTTCATAGCCATTCCGAGATATATTGCCATGCAACTCCCACCGTTCTGTCTCATGACTTCTGCTGTCACTTACATATTGCCATTGCATGATCGTAAGATAGCTAGCGAGATGTTTCAACATCATACGCCAAGCTAGATCGTTGACATCCCGGTACACTGCCGGAGGCATTTCCTATAGAGTCATCATTGTTCTAAGCATTGAGTTGTGAGTACATAAAAGTGTGATGATCATCATTGTTAGAGCCTTGTCCCATGTGAGAAAAAATGAAAAGAGGCCAAAGATGCCCACCAATAAAACATGGAAAGAGGCCAAAGAGACCAAACAAAAAAGAGAAAAAGAGATAAGGGACAATGCTACTATCTTTTTCCACACTTGTGCTTCACAATAGCACCCTGTTCTTCATGATTGAGAGTATCTTGTTTTGTCGCCACCATATACTAGTGGGAATCTTCATTATATAACTTGGCTTGTATAATCCAATGATGGGCTTCCTCAAAATTGCCCTAGGTCTTCATGAGCAAACAAGTTGGATGCACACCACTAGTTTTCCTTTTGAGCTTTCACACACTTATAGCTCTTATGCATCCGTTGCATGGTAATCCCTACTCATTCACATTGATATCTATTGATGGGCATCTCCATACCCCTTTAATACGCCGAGTCGATGTGACCATCTCCTCCTTTTTGCCTCACAACCTCCACCACACTCTATTCCACCTATTGTGCTATATCCATGGCTCACGCTCATGTATTGCGTGAGAGTTGAAAAAGGTTTGAGAAAGTAAGAGTGCGAAAACAATTACTTGGCCAATACCGGGGTTGTGCATGATTTAAATTCGTTGTGTGGGGATGATGGAGCATAGCCAGACTATATGATTTTGTAGGGATAACTTTCTTTGGCCTTGTTATTTCGAAAGTTCATGATTACCTTGCTAGTTTGCTTGAAGTATTATTGTTTTCATGTCAATAGCAAACTATTGTTTTGAATCTTACGAATCTGAACATTCATGTCACATGAAAGAAGTTACAAAGGACAAACATGTTAGGTAGCATTCCACATCAAAAATTCAGTCTTTATCACTTCCCTACTCGAGGACGAGCAGGAGTTAAGCTTGGGGATGCTTGATACGTCTCCAACGTATCTATAATTTTTGATGATTCCATGCTATTATCTTGTCAAACTTTGGATGTTTTGTATGCATTTTATATCTTTTTTGGGACTAACTTATTAACTCAGTGTCAAGCGCTAGTCCCTGTTTTTCCGTGTTTTGACCTTTTTCAGAGGAGAATATCAAACAAAGTCCAAACGGAATAAAACCTCTGAAAAGATTTTTTCCAGAACAGAAGATATGCAGGAAGCTTGAGAACCAAGGCAAAGGGAACCATGGGAGGCCACAATCCCCGTAGCCGCGGCCTCGGAGGCGCGCCTAGCAGACTTGTGGGCCCCTCGTGGCTCCTTTTCCCTACTTCTTCCGCCTATAAATCCCCTAAAAATCTGAAACCAAGAGGGAGAGCCAAGAAAATACTTTTCCGCCGCCGCAAGCTTCTGTCTCCGCAAGATCCCATCTGGGGCACGTTCTGGTGCCCTGCCGGAGGGGGGATTCGGACACGGAGGGCTTCTTCATCAACACCATTGCCTCTCCGATGATGCGTGAGTAGTTCACCATAGACCTTCGGGTCCATATCTAGTAACTAGATGGTTTCTTCTCTCTCTTGGATCTTCAATACAAAGTTCTCCATGATCTTCATGGAGATCTATCCGATGCAATCCTCTTTCGCGGTGTGTTTGTCAAGATCCGATGAATTGTGGATTTATGATCAGATTATCTATGAATCTTATTTGAGTTTCTTCTGATCTCTTATATGCATGATTTCATATCCTTGTAATTCTCTTCGAGTATGGGTCTCGTTTGGCCAACTTGATCTACAGTTATTGCAATGGGAGTGCTTGGTTTTGGGTTCATACCGTGCGGTGTCCTCACCCAGTGACAGAAGGGGTAGCAAGGCACGCATCATGTTCTTGCCATCAAGGGTAAAAAGATGGGGTTTATTTGTATTGCATGAATTTATCCCTCTACATCATGTCATCTTGCTTAAGGCATTACTCTGTTTGTTATGAACTCAATACACTAGATGCATGTTGGATAGCGGTCGATGTGTGGAGTAATAGTAGTAGATGCAGAAAGTATCGGTCTACTTGTCTCAGACGTGATGACTATATGTATGATCATTGCCTTAGATATCGTCATGACTTTGCGCAGTTCTATCAATTGCTCGACAGTAATTCGTTCACCCACCGTAATATTTGCTATCATGAGAGAAGCCTCTAGTGAAGACTGTGGCCCCGGGGTCTACTTCACATCATATTTTCAGCCCTACACTTTTACTTTGTTGCACTTTTCGCCTTCAGATCTCACCTTGCAATCAATCGTGAAGGGATTGACAACCCCTTTGTAGCTTTGGGTGCAAGTTTGCTGTTTTTGCGCATGTACTTTGGAGACTTGCCTTGATATGCCTACTGGATTGATACCTTGGTTCTCAAACTGAGGGAAATACTTACTGCTACTGTGCTACATCACCCTTTCCTCTTCAAGGGAAAAACCAACACAAGCTCAAGAGGTAGCACCTAGCGCCTAGCAACTTCGGCAAAACTTGGACCTATCTCAAGGGGCGTGATGGGACATACCCCTCGCTAGGCAGCTTCCTATGGAGTGGCTGGGGCGGGGCCGTCCTCCCTAAGTCGGCCCGCATGTAGTTCTCTAGGCCATCAGCACATGGACCATGGTACCCTAGTTCCCACTAGGACGATAGTAGCACCCGGGTCCGTGGTGTGCATGTTCCGCGAGTGAAGCATGAAATGGTGCGGGCCGAAAATCCGCGGGGCCCGACAAACTGTCGGGCCATGAGGTGACGCATGTCAGCCACGATGGGATGGGATGCTCCCACTCCCCCCACGATGACCCGGGAACCGCCCTCCCGCCTAGAAAACTGTTGTGCGTGTCTAGCGAAAACCTTCATTGCTTGCCATCCCCCGTACGCCTTCCTTACACACGTCTCCTCCTTCCTGACGCATACGTCGCTCATCGTTTTCCCTCTGCCTTCTTCTATGCATCCACTGATGCTTCAATAAATCGTTTTCTTTCTCTCAAGCATAACTTGGCTAAGATAATCATTAGTGGAATCAAGAGAGCTACTAGCAACAACATAATTTGATTTAACATTGGTATTGTTATTACTAGATGAAGAAACTTTCCTGCCTTTGTTAATAGTGTGCTTAGGCTTAACTTGTGGAATAAAAGTAGACAAGAGTAATCGTTTGGCTAGATAAGAAGAACTCTTCTTCCGAAGGTCATCATTGATTGCTTTTAGAAACTCATGCTCTTACTCTAAATTTATGTTCTTGAATCATAGCTTCTCATGAGTTCTTGCAAGCTCTCTATGATCTTCTAAAGTATATTCATGAGCTAACTTAAGAGTGTTTACTTATTTAGTTAGACGTTCAATCTATTTCTTATCATAATCACATGACTTATCTTGACTAGCATGATTATCATCAAGTTCATTTTCATTGTTATCACTAGTTTTATAAAAGAGCAAGCCATCTTCTCCTGTTAAGTCATCATCATCACTACTAAGGTCAAAGTACTCGGGGTGTGATACATTGGGGCCTTTAGCCATGAAGTAGCTTCCAATCCCTTAATTTGGTGAATCAAATATGTCATAGGAGTCAGAGGATATGAGTGCAAGACCGGCAAAACCTTCAACTTGACTATAGTCGAAGTTGGAGTGGTAGCTTCTCTCGGATCCGTTGTTGGAGTCGGAGCCAGATACTCATTCACCAACATGAGCTTGATGTCTTCTTCTTGAGTGGCTCTTGGTGTACTTTTCCTTCTTCTCTGATTCCTTGCTTCTCCGAGAAGGTCTTCGTTTATATAATCTTCTCTACTCCTTCTCTCTCTTCAAGGTGACTCTTCTCTTGAGCTTCGTCTTCTAGCTGACTCTTCTCTTCGTATGTGGGGAGCTGAGCCCTCATTGGAGTAGTGACCGGGCTTTCCACAATTGTACTAGTTTCTGCCACGACTAGATGAACGCTTCTCTTCATATCTTGAACTGGAACTTCTCTCTTTGCCTCTACTCTTGTAGAACTTGTTAAATTTCCTAACCATGAGGCTTATCTCTTCATTGGGGACAAGGTTGTCATTTGAAGTCGTGGGAGCATCATTTGAAGCTTTGTAAGCATCGCTTGACTTGTTGTGCAGCTCCTCTTTGTCCTTCAGTGACATTTCATGAGCAACAATCCTTCCAGTGGCTTCCGTTGGCTTGAGATCCTTGTAGTTTCGCATCATATGGATCAATGTGCACACGGTGTCGTACTTTCCATCCATGGCTCTAAGTATCTTCTTGATGATGAATTTGCCAGTCATCTCTTTGCATCCTAAGCCGACAATCTCATTAGTGATGAGAGACAGCCTAGAGTACATCTCAGCGACTCTTTCACCATCATTCATCTTGAACTTGTCAAGCTCACTTTGTAGCACATTCAACTTAGATTCACTGACAGATTATGTACCTTCGTGCATATAAACAGAAGTATCCCAAATTTCCTTTGCATTCTCAAGACGGATGATTTTGTTGAACTCTTTGGGGCATAGGCAATTGAATAGAATGTCATGTGCTTGAGCGTTTTATTGCAACATCTTCAATTCTTTCGCGGTCGCTTCGCGATCTGGTTCCTTTCCATCACCAAATAAATCACCTTCCAAACCAACACGAGCAACAGCCAAAACAGCGGGGTTTTGACCAAGAATATGCATTTTTTATCTTATGCTTCCAACTAGCAAAGTTTGTAACATCAAAATATGGACCTCTATGGTGATAATTTCCCTCACTAGACGCTATACTCTCCCAGGTTTTGAAACCAATGCAATGGAGACCAAATCTCTGATACCACTTGTAGGATCCGAAGTATGTCTAGAGGGGGGTGATTAGACTACTTGACCAAATAAAAACTTAGTCTTTTCCCAAATTTAGTTGTGGGATAGTTGTAGCAAGTCAAGCACACCCTACACATGCAAGTCTAAGAGTATAGCAGCAGAAAGTAATGACATGAAAATGTAAGTAAAGGGTAGGGATAGGAACATCAAACGCAAGGGTTGACACGGCTATTTTTGGTGTGGTTCCGATAGGTAGTGTTATCGTACGTCCACGTTAGTGGAGACTTCAACCCACGGAGGGTAACGATCGCGTGAGTCCATGGAGGGCTCAACCCATGAAGGGTCCACGGAGAAGCAACCTTGTCTGTTCCACCATGGCTTACATCCACGAAGGACTAGCCTCACTCAGGGTAGATCTTCATGAAGTAGGCGATCTCCTTGCCCTTACAAACTTCTTTGTTCGACTCCACAACACGAAGTAGGAGGCTCCCAAGCCACACCTAACCAATCTAGGAGGCACCACCCTTCAAAAGGTAATAGATGTGGTAGTACGATGAACTCATTGCTCTTGTGCTTCAAAAGATAGTCTCCTCAACACTCAATCACTCTCTCACAGATTTGGCATGGATAGAATAATTGATTGGGTGGAAAGCAACTTTGGGAGGCTAGAGATCAAGTTTCAAATGGATGGATTGGAATATCTTGATCTCAACACATGAGTAGGTGGCTCTCTCTCAGAAATATGGATATGGCAAGTGTATGTGTGTTCTGAGTGCTTCCTCTATGAATGAGAGGTGGTGGATGGGTATATATAGGTGGTACCGTTTGCACGAAATGTGGCAACTTTCGAATTCTCGGTGAGACTGATATAAGAGTCTCGGTGGTACAAAATGTGGCAATTTTCAAAATTATGATTGTTTTGCAAATTTGTGAGCTTTAAAATAATGACAAACTTTTTTCAAATTCAATGAACTTATTGAAATTTAATGAAGTTTTTTGAAAATTCATGTACATTTTTTAATTCGTGAATTTTTTTCATTTTTTATAAAATGTCTTTACTTTTATTCAAAAGTCAATAGTTAAGCGGTCAACCGCGACCAGTCAATAGCGATTCCAATGATCAGTCAACAGCCAAACAGACCTGACCAAGCCAGCGAGCGTGTGTTCTGGTTGGACCCAAGAGTGTGGCTGCATGCACCACCTCAGCAAAGGGGGGAGCTCCCGCGCCCTTCGGTTGTTGCCCTCTCTTTCACTCAGTTTAAGTACATGCCAACAATTTAGGCTTTGGACCAAGGTCGGCCCTAGGGAGGGGCAGAGGGGGCCGCCGCCCCGGGCCCCCTCCAAGGTGGTACATAGGCACCGGCTAACATAACGTAAGGACCGGTAGGCAGCCACCGAGAACGAAGTCATGCGGATGCACGTGACCAAGCCGTCATGCAGTTCTTTTTTTGTAATCGCTCATGGCCCAACGTAAATGACCGCACTCAGCCTGCATAATACTAGTTGTACGAATGCTAAAAAAGTACTAGTTGTACCAAAAAGGACATTGTTTGGTCCGAGTAGTACAACATATACAGGGTAGAAAGTCTCATGCATCCGCGCAACGAACGCGTTGACCATGATCCTCATCACGCACCTAAACGGCAAACCCTATTCCGTGCCGAGGGCGCCGGTTAAAGTGCATTTTTTCTAACCGGCGCTTGCAGTCGCGGTAGTTAGAGCATCTCCAACATGCATGCAAAGCACGACACGTAAAAAACACCTTACTAGATGGTAATAATATTTTTTTACGTGTCACAGTGCGCTGGCTCCAGCAGTCGTCCAAAAAAATGCACGCACGTGGCTAAAAATTCGACGCGCTAAAAATTGCACATCCTACGCAAATACAAGATAAAAAGAATTAGATAGTATAGATAGTTCACATAGATAGAAACTACTCCTTGTCGATACTTCATCTAGTCTAGTACATAATAAAAAACGATAAACTACTCCTCATCGTCTTCCTCCGACGTGCTGGCGTCCAACTCCGTCGTGGTAACGAAGGTGCCAACCCATCGTTCATCATCGGAGGACCAAGTCAATGCTTCCTTGAGCTCCATGTTGAAGAGTGCGGCTTGCTTCCGTCTACGCATGTCCTCACGATAGGCGGCTTGCTTCGCCCTCCTCTCTGCCATCCTTTGCACGAAGAATGCGCGTTCGTCAAGGACGTCCTGCGGGAACTGTTGGCGCCACTCCGCCATGGCATGTTCGTCCATCTCAGCGATGCCGAGGCGACGCTCCCGCCTCCGGTTTCGGCAAAGGCCCTTTTCAGTGACAACCCGCGGGGGAGGCGTGAGCCGCTGTGCCCACTCCCGCGTCATCACCTTGGAAAAAATTCATGTCCCTACAAGGCTGGTTAAGGCGCCACGCCGCCGTGTCGTATGCGCGGGCGGCCTCGTCGGTGGTGTTGAAAGTGCCGAGGCCGAGGCGCACTGTCGCCGGAGCGGATCTCAACGTAGAAAGTGCGGGAAGGGCACGCGCAGACGCCACGGTAGCCTGATATTCTACGGCGGTGAGGCAAGGCGAGAGAGCGGCACAGTGCGCGTGGCGAGGTGAGGGGCGCGTGTGTGACGCCCTCCGTTTAATCGTACGCTAATCATACACGCAAATGCGTACGATCAAACCTAAGGACTCACGGGAAGATATCAAAACACAACTCTAGACACAAATAAAATAATACAAGCTTCATATTACAAGCCAGGGGCCTCAAGGCCTAGAATACAGTAGCTCGATAAGCACACGAGTCAGCAGAAGCAACAATATCTGAGTACAGACATAACATGGGGTGCCTTAGAGAAGGCTAGCACAAAAGATACAACGATCGAACGAGGCGAGGCCTCATGCCTGGGAACCTCCTAACTACTCCTGGTCTTCAGCGGCCTCCACGTAGAAGACACCATCGGGATGGCAGGAGTCGGCAGGAAACTCCATCTCCTAGGCTCCATCATCTGGTCGCAACAACGGATCAAGGGGACAAAGGGGGAGCAAAGCAACGGTGAGTACTCATCCAAAGTACTCGCAAGTCTTACATCAGAATTATTCTAAATATGCAACAGTATCAAAGGAGGGGGTTTATATGTGGACTGGTTGCAGCAATGCAAGAATAGAGAGAGAAGGCCTAGTCCTATCAAAGACTAGCATCTTCAGGGTCTTGCAGCAATAGACGAGAAACAGGTGAAACACAATTACTAGTCAAACTGTTGCAGCAGTATTAAAGTGAGGTCACGCCAAGAGATCCTCCCTCGACTCCCTGCGAGGAAGCGATCCCGGGACAACTAAAATCCAGTTAAGTCACAATTGTAGTTGTATAAGATCAGAGCACAACTCCAAGTCGTCCTATAACCGTGGACACGGCTATTCAAATAGATAAGTTATTCCCTGCAGGGGTGCACAACATATTCCCCGACGCGCTCGATAACACTCTGGTCGGACACACTTTTCTGGGTCCTGCCCGGCCTCGGAATATCGACACGTCGCAGCCCCACCTAAGACTCAACAAAGAGGCCAGCCCACCGGTCTAACTCCTAAGCACAAAGGGTTCATGGGCCCACTTCCCCTCCGCGCTCCTGCACGATGCGAGGGCGGCCGATGTCAGTCCTAGCACCCCTTAATCACAAGCGCGATGCATCTCGGGACCACTCGGGCGCGCGCTGCTACAACGCTGACGTGTGAAGAGCTTCGGCTGATACGCGACGTCGAGTACCCATAATTCTTCCCACGCAGACGGTTAGTGCGTAATAAGGCCTTCCGACCAACCCAGATCAAATACCCAAATCCATTATCATTTTAATTAGGCCATCGACACAATCTCGCGGGAATCCACCCGGCTAACAACTAATCACCAATGATCCCGGTAACATGGTCGAGTAACTGTGTGGTTGTAACATCGGAGGGAATCCGAGGTATCACCCTCGTTGGATTCCGAACGATGTATCCGTCAAGGTGGGCTTAGAGGAATCACCCTCGGGGGTCCCACACATGAGGGGTTGCACGACAGAGGCATCGTTGGGAATGGTGAAAGAGGAATCGCCCTTGATAACCACGACCGACTAGCTATACTACAGAGATATCATCAGGAGTACTTAGCGACGTGTCACCCTCGGTACCCGATAGTATCCATGTAGCGTCGTGCAACTAAGGGGGTGTATGTGTTCTGTCGGGTCTGGCTAGTCGATCAGGGATCGAGATTTGAAAGCAAAGCGAGGCAACTGGACTACGGGGTCAGAGGGGATGACAGCTCCACCTATACTAAGCAGATTTAAAGGTACAGTACTGAAAGTAGTGGTTCGTCAAAAATAGGCTATGCATCAGATATAGGAGCTAACTACAACAGTAGCAAAATACTAATGCAAGCAGTAGGAAGAAAGACATAGGCGATATAGGAATGATCAAGGGGGTTTGCTTGCCTTGCTGCTCTGCGGCAAAAGGATGGTCGACAGGGCCGTAGATATACCCGGCAGCAGCGTTAGTGTCGTGGGTATAAGTCTTGCAGTATTAGTATGGGGTACGAAAGGATGGCAGAGCCTTAGCTACGGCGAGGATGTATGAGTTCAGGCCCCTCTACGGTGGAGGTAAAATCCCTACGTCTCAGTGCTCTTGGGAGCTTTGTGTCGAGTGGATTATAGGATTACAGCAAGTGCCAACCCCTGCACCAGTGGGGAAGGGCGGCTTATATAGAGTGCGCTGCCCTTCATAATGGCCCAGTGGACAAGGGTGGAATAGTGGCGAATAAATGCCTACGTTACAGGTAACATAAGCTTTAAATGCTAATAATGCTGCGTATGACCGTTGCCCTCCTGGGAGGTTACGATGTACAGATTGGATTCTAGTCGGTACGCTATATATGCTCCGAGTGGATCGTCGCCGACTGGATGATGGAGGCGCCCTTAGTTCAGTCAGAACTGTCTAAGGGCCCTGTCTTCTATGAAGGATAGTCCTTGGGTAGGACCTATAGGGCAGACCTATGACCCTACCCTAGGACTATAACCCCATCATTAGTCCCCGAATGGATCGGGGTTGGAACGATGAAGTGATGTCTGGAGTTCGGAACCGATTGGTATTGAGGTGACTTTAGCGTTGTTTGCCTCGATCCATTTTACCTTTTCAGCCAGTGATCCGAGTGAATATGCCAGTGAAACGAAGCGTCAGGGACCGAGTGCTTTCGTGGAATCTTTCGACGTGATTTGTCAAACTGACAGCGCCAGATTTTCCGGGATCCTCAAATTTCGGTTGCCGCGCGCTCAGCGGGGATGACGACATCGCCATCGAGTAGGTTTTGCCTCCTCGATTACCGCGCCATTATCTTCTCCACTAACCTTGCAGCGGCCGGTTGGGGGGATAAGATCCTGGGCCCACCTGCAAGTGACCCAGTCGGAAGCCTATTAAAGCTCCCCCGGCGGGATTTCCTGTTGCTGCTCATCCTCCTCCCATTAATCTCGCTCCTCCCGCAGCTCTCCGCACACCTCAAGTCACCTCCTTCCCCTCCTCCCCTGCGGATCCATCGCCTTCGCCATGACGAAGGGGCAGACTAGCAAGCTCGAGGCGCAGAAGAAGAAGAAGAAGGGGGGAGCCTCCACTCAGCGGCCGCGGCGGCGCTGCCGGCGGGCTGGATCCACGGGGACTTCCTCCCCTCCTCGGTGACGGAGAACGACGTGCTGGAGCTGGTGGAGCATGGCATGGTCGTCAACAAGTCCTGGAGGCTGTCGGAAGGCGAGACGGAGCCGGCGCCGAAGGAGGGGGAGCGCGTTCTGCTGCTCAGCCACGTGGCCAGAGGCTTCTCCTTGCCTCCCCATCCTTTCTTCCGAGGTATCATGACTTACTTCGGGGCGCAGCTCCATCACTTTCCTCCGAACGCAATAGCTCACCTTGATGCATTCTTCACCCTCTGCGAGTGCTTCATTAGATGTCCTCTCCACTGGGGGCTCTTTAAGTATGTCTTCTCCGCTAGATCCCAAACTATTAAAAAGCTTAGCCAGTCGGATGATAAGACGCACATCCTCCAGCTCTGTGGGGGTTTAGGCTTCCAGAAGAAAACAAAGAGTAGCTATCCCTCTCTCCAGCTATCCGAGTCAGTTAGGAACTGGCAATCATCCTGGTTCTATTGCCAGGACATTGCTTGTCCGAATGCTTCGAGCAGGTTGCCACCTTTCAGTTTAGACCGTCCGGGCCCTCCCAGGAAGCTTGCGCTCTCTAAGGGAGAAAGAACCCAGTTCCAGCCTTTGGGAGTCACCGGCACAGACCTGCTGGAGACTTTTCTGGGTCGGCGCATCCAGCCGCTGCAGGCCCGAGACCACGCCATGTGGCACTACGCGGGGCCTTCGGATTTCACTCGGTCTCATCCAGAGGACGTGAGCGGGGCGACTGTGAGTGCGTGGGTCTGCAACATCACAGGCGCGTGTGATAACCCCGTGGGAGCCCGGCGGGTGAAGCCCTTCCGCGCCGAAAATCCTCCTCCGAATGAGGTGAGTACATGTTGTCGAGTGCTTTTAATCTTCTCAGCTTTATTGCTTTTCTTGTCCCGCTAACTGACGTTGCCGACTGTGTTTTGTGCAAGAGTGGACAAACTGGCATTCCGCAGTCTCGAATGGGAATCCAGCCGAGGAAGAGGAGGGCAGCCAGGAGGGCAGCGCGGATAGCGCCGAGTACGTCTCCGACAGTGGGGAGACGGAGGAGGAGACGGAAGAGGAGGAGGTGGAGAGTGGAGAGAAGAGCTCGCCACCCTCACCACCAGAGCACCGAACCAAGCATCGTCATGACCCCGTTGCTCTGCCGGCTCCTCCCGCGGCCCCGAGTGCCCCACCAGCTCCTCCCGTGGCTCCGAGTGCTCCGAGCGTGAAGAGAACCAGGGGTGCTTCTGTCGAGCCCGTGAACCAGCCGTCCAAGGTGGCCAAACCTAGTGGGCCTAAACCTCGGAAAGCCTTGCCCCGGATGAGGATCGATGTTCCGGTCGCTTCAGCGTAAGTATCTTTACTCTTTCAAATTCCTTCAGTATCCGATTGAACTCCTCTTTTTGGAACTCATGTTTATCCGTCGAGTGGATTTCACTCAACAGAGCTGCTACCTCCGCCACCTCTCTGCCACGCCAGGACGGATCCCATGGACACGGACAATGCCGCCACGTCCCAGCAAGGTACGTTGTCACGACTCCAAGAGCTGTATTACTGTTTCGCGAGTGCTGTCTTTGATCTTGACCTTTTTCTGTAATTTTATTTTGTTCAGTCGGGCTTCCTTCGGAGGTGATCCATCTGGACGATGGCGACCAAAGGAGGTCGGAGCCAGCTTTGGCGCATGTCCCTGGGGTTAACCAACCTGTTGTTGATCCCGCCACAAACGTGCCGCCGACTGAGACGGTGGCCCTCACGACGGAACCGACTGGAGCGGAGCTCGGGATGCCCAGGGAGCCTTCTGCCACGCCGGGTCCGTCGGCTGTTCAATATGATGCTCGACGCCTCCCGGAGGATCAGGTAGGAGCCGCCAAGGACGCCATGGTGCAGGTGGAGCTGATGGTTGGCGACGCCAAGGGAGCGTATGACTCCATCGCGTCCCTGTATAAGAAGAGGTTGGAGCTTCGGGACGACATCCGAGTAAGTGCGCTAGTAAGTGTTTACATTCCTCTTGGAACCCACTGGGTGTTACAGCGAGGTACTCGGATGCAATAGGTTTCTTTTGCAGTGGGTTCACTCCGAGCAAACCCAGTGGGTGTAGTCCCCGAGACTTCTGTCGAGTGCTTGCGCCGGCAATTGTCTTTATATGTATTTTCCATAATCTGAACAGATCAGAGCTGATTTGCCTGAATGGTACCAGTGGGGGCACTGCGAGTGCACCTACTGGGTGTAGTCCCCGAGAGTAGTGTTACTTGGGTCGAGTAATAGTAATCTCATAGTGTTGTTGGTTTGCTATGGAGCTCAATAGGGCCGACCTGTTCGAGCTTCATACCAGTGGGGTCACTCTCAGTGAACCCACTGGGTGTAGTCCCCGAGACCGCTGTCGATTGCTTGCATCGGCAGGGGTCTGAAGAATTTTGATCTTTGATTGTTTTGTCATATCTGTCGAGACTTTTTCCTTGTTGAATGTGGTTGATCCTCCCTTTGTGTCTCTTTGGCAGAAGACTTGTGAAATGGGATCTGTGTACAATGCTCTGAAGGCTGAGAAGACTCAGCTTGCTGCGGACTTGGAGGTTGTTGTGAATGACCTGGCTGGCATGAAGAATGCTCTTGCTGACTGAGAGAAATCTTTGGAGGAATCTCGGGAGGCTAACAAGGCACTACAAGCCGAGGTAGAAAAAATGAAGAGGGAGCACTCCGAATGGATGGGCCAGCTGAAGGTGATGAACACTCGGTGCAGAGCGCAGGAGAATTACGTCAGCGACTGGGCGAAGAAGATGGTCGCTCTGCTTGGTGGTAAGTTTTTGCCGAGTGCTTTTTGACTTTGGAGTTCACTCCGCGCTTATTTTCTACTTGTCTTTTATTTGCAAATTTTTGTCGGGACGTTGAGGCTGAAGCAACCGAAATTGAACGGTCGCTTGTTCCGAATGTCCCACTCGGCGATGAAGCTAACCGGGACATGCTTCGAGCGCATTCTCGCCTTAACAGGGTGGGCCCTTTCATTGGCCGCCTGAGAAAAGTTGTCGGCCGAATCGACAAGGAGTTGTGGCCAGAAGACGACTCCCGGAGCGAAATAGATGGGTTGATGACTCGGCTGGAGGACGTCCCAAGCAGAGTGCAGGCATGGAAGAAGTCTGTCGCTCGGTGTGGTGCGGACGTGGCGCTATCTCTGGTCCGAGTGCACTGCAAGGAAGACCGCGAAGAAAAGCTCAAGACGTTGCAGGTCACCAACACCAAGAAGCTTCAATTTGAAGATTTCATGGAGACCTTCCTCGACACAGCCACTCGGATTGCAGATGGCATCGACCTCGACACCTTTGTGGAGCCTGCCAGTCCTGGCGACGCTTGAAAAAACTTTATGGTGAACGCACATTTACCTCGGTATGCCGAGTGGAATCTGTATTAAACTTTGGCCACTGTTGTTGGCCGTTACATTCGTGGTTCGGTGTGGATAAACTTGATTCACACCGAGCCGACTGATCGTAGATCCAACTTGAATTCGAATCGGATCTTTTGCTCTTCTTTCGCTGAGTTTTTTTTGACACGGTTTTGGCTCGTGGTTTTTGTTTGGGAGTCTCTTGGTGAAGCCAATGGCAACCATGCGGAGCATGTAGTTGTCAGTTGTCTTCACATCCCCATGAGCCTCAATGAGGGTCTGGTAAGCCTCCCGGTGTATCTCGAGTGCCCACTAGGAGGAAGCTCTTTACTTAGGCGACTCTGGTTCGCAGCTAAGTCTCCGAGTGTGACTTTTGGTGCACACTCGGAGCGAGTTTTTACTTAGGTGACTCTAGGTCGCTGCTAAGTCCCCGAGTGTGACTTTTGGTGCACACTCGGAGCGAGTTTTTACTTAGGCGACTCTGGGTCGCAGCTAAGTCCCCGAGTGTGACTGTTAGTGCGCACTCGGAGCGAGTTGTTACTCATGTAGTTGTCAGTTGTCTTCACATCCACATGAGCCTCAATGAGGGTCTGCTAAGCCTCCGAGTGTATCTCGAGTATACACTCGGAGGAAGCTTTTTACTTAGGAGACTCTGAGTTGCAGCTAAGTCCCCGACTGTGACTTTTCATGCACACTCGGAGTGAGTTATTACTCATGTAGTTGTCAGTTGTCTTCACATCCACATGAGCCTCAATGAGGGTCTGCTAAGCCTCCGAGTGTATCTCGAGTATACACTCGGAGGAAGCTTTTTACTTAGGTGACTCTGAGTCGCAGCTAAGTCCCCGAGTGTGACTTTTCGTGCACACTCGGAGTGAGTTGTTACTCATGTAGTTGTCAGTTGTCTTCACATCCACATGAGCCTCAATGAGGGTCTGCTAAGCCTCCGAGTGTATCTCGAGTATACACTCGGAGGAAGCTTTTTACTTAGGCGACTCCGAGTCGCAGCTAAGTCCTGGAGTGTGACTTTTCGTGCACACTCGGAGTGAGTTGTTTACTTAGGCGATTCTGGGTCGCAGCTAAGTCTCCGAGTGTGACTTTTAGTGCACACTCGGAGCGAGTTTGTACTTAGGCGACTCTGGGTCGCAGCTAAGTCTCCGAGTGCGACTTTTAGTGCACATTCGGAGCGAGTTCGTGCTTAGGCGACTCTGGGCCGCAGCTAAGTCTCCGAGTGTGACTTTTCGTGCACACTAGGAGCGAGTTTGTACTTAGGCGACTCTGGGTCGCAGCTAAGTCCCCGAGTGTGACTTTTAGTGCACACTCGGAGCAAGTTTGTACTTAGGCGACTCTGGGTCACAGCTAAGTCTCCGAGTGTGACTTTTCGTGCACACTCGGAGCGAGTTTGTACTTAGGCGACTCTGGGTCACAGCTAAGTCCCCGAGTGTGACTTTTAGTGCACACTCGGAGCGAGTTTGTACTTAGGCGACTTTGGGTCGCAGCTAAGTCTCCGAGTGTGACTTTTCATGCACACTCGGAGCGAGTTTGTACTTAGGCGACTCTGGGTCGCAGCTAAGTCCCCGAGCGTGACTTTTAGTGCACACTCGGAGTTGGTTCTTTAGACCGGAGTCTGCAAACGCGGAAGAATTTTGAATCGGCAAGAAATCAATCTGCTTTGTATTACTTCAATGATACTTGTTCTTTACATTGTCTCCGTCGGCGGTTATGTGTAGAAGTGCTTCAGTAGATCTCCATTCCATGCTCGCGGCTCGTCCGTTTCCCTGTCGAGGTTGTAGAGTCGATATGCTCTGTTGTTCAGCACCTTAGAGATGATGAACTGTCCTTCCCAGGCGGGAGCCAACTTGTGTGGTCTCTGCTGATCCACTCGGAGCACCAGGTCGCCTGCTTGGAACATGCGGCTCCTGACGTGCTGCGCGTGAAATTGCCGCAGATCTTGTTGATAAATTGTTGAACGGATCAGTGCCATCTCGCGCTCTTCTTCTAGAAGATCTACTCTGTCTTGCCTGGCTTGCTCTGCTTCAGCTTCGGAGAAGATTTCGACTCGTGGAGAGTTGTGAAGCAACTCACTCGGAAGGACTGCCTCTGCTCCATAAACGAGGAAGAATGGGGATCGCCCTGTCTATCTATTCGGAGTTGTGCGGAGGCCCCACAGCACCAAAGGCAGCTCGGTGACCCATGCATCGGCGGCATGTCCAACTTCCCGCAGGAGTCGAGGCTTCAACCCTTGAAGAATAAGTCCATTCGCCCACTCTGCTTGCCCGTTTGTTTGGGGGTGCGCCACGGATGCAAAGTCCACTCGGATACCTTGGCATGTGCAAAAACCTTTGAACCTGTCCGAGTCAAAGTTTGTGCCATTGTCGGTGATTATGTTGTGCGGAACCCCGTATCTGGCGATGATGTCTCTGATAAATTTGATGGCCGTAAGGGCGTCAAGCTTCTTGATAGGCTTGGCTTCAATCCACTTGGTAAACTTGTCGACTGCTACCAGCGGATGAGTGAATCCTCCTTTGTCTGTTCTGAATGGTCCGACTGTATCCAATCCCCACACGGCGAATGGACAAGCAAGAGGAATTGTCTTCAGCGTAGACGTTGGCTTGTGGGACTTGTTTGAATAGAACTGACAACCTTCGCAACGGTTGACAATCTTTTGCCATTTCATTGGCCTGCAACCAGAAGAAACCAGCTCTAAATGCTTTGGCGACGATTGCCCTTGAGGAGGCATGATGTTCGCAGGTTCCCGAGTGGATTTCTTCCAAGATTAACTGCCCCTCCTCAGGAGAGATACACCGCTGAAGGACACTTGAAACACTTTCCCTGTGTAACTGGTCATCAATGACGATGAAGGACTTCGACCTCCGAACGATCTGCCTAGCTTGGACTTCATCTTCTTGTAACTCTTGCCTCATGATGTATGCAATGAACGGCACAGTCCATTCGGGAATGACAGCTAGAATCTCCATGATCAAATCAACCACAGCGGGGACCTCGACTTCAGTCGGATCTGTTGAGCTCTTCGGTTGTACTGGTTCCTCTGTAAAAGGATCTTCTTTCACCGAGGGGAGGTGTAGGTGCTCGAGGCAGACATCACTCGGGACCGGTCTCCGAGTGGATCCAAGTTTTGCCAATTCATCTGCTGCTTGGTTTTTCAGTCAGGGAACATGGTGAAGTTCCAGACCTTCAAACTTCTTCACGAGCTTCCTTACTGCGTTGCAGTATGAAGTCATGGTGGGGTTCCTTACATCCCATTCCTTCATTACTTGATTAACCACCAGATCTGAGTCGCCATAGACCATCAGGCGACGGACGCCGAGTGTGATGGCCATGCGCAACCCGTAAAGGAGAGCTCCGTACTCTGCTTCGTTGTTGGAAGAATCAAAATGTATCTGCAACACATACTTGAGTTTATCACCTTTGGGGGATATGAGCACTACGCCAGCGCCGGAGCCATTCAACATCTTGGACCCATCGAAGAACATGGTCCAATGAGCCGAGTAGATGTGAGTCGGTTGTTGTTGTTCTATCCATTCCGCTATGAAATCAGCAAGACCTTGAGACTTTATAGCTTTCTTGGCTTCGAACTTGATGTCACAGTATAGCATCTCCATTGCCCACTTTGCCACTCAGCCTAATGCGTCCCGATTGTGGAGAATTTCCGACAACAGACCATCAGATATGACAGACACCGAGTGGTCTTGGAAATAATGAGCCACCTTCTTTGCAGTCATGTAGATCCCATAAATAAGCTTCTGATAATGGGGATACCTCTGCTTGGAAGGAGTCAGGACTTCGGAAACATAATATACTGGCCGCTGAACCTTGTACGCTTTGCCTTCTTCTTCGCGTTCGACTGTCAGAATGGTGTTGACGACTTGATTTGTAGCCACGATGTATAGAAGAAGGGGTTCTTTACTGAGCGGGGCAGTAAGAACCGGCTGGGTGGGAAGCAGGGCTTTGAGGTCGTCGAATGCAATTTGGGCTTCGTCAGTCCAATCGAAGGTATCTGACTTCTTCATGAGTCGGTACAGAGGTAACGCCTTCTCGCCGAGTCGAGCGATAAACCTGCTCAAAGCCGCTAGGCAACCTGTGAGCCTTTGAACATCATGTACTCTTACCGGCCGCTCCATTCGGACAATGTTCCCGATCTTTTCGGGGTTGACGTCGATCCCTCGTTCGGAAACGAATAAACCGAGTAACTTCCTGCTGGGAACGCCTAATGAACACTTGGCTGGGTTGAACTTGATATCATACCTATGGAGGTTGGCGAATGTTTCTGCCAAGTCAGTCAGCAGGTCGGAACCTTTGCATGACTTGACGATGATATCATCCATATATGCCTCCACATTTCGACCGATCTGGTCTAGGAGGCATTTTTGGATCATGCACATAAAAGTTGCTCCTGCATTCTTCAAACCGAATGGCATAGTGATGTAACAGAAACACCCGAATGGGGTGATGAAGGCTGTTTTTAATTCATCTGGACCATACAGACGGATCTGATGATATCTCGAATAGGCATCAAGGAAGGATAAGCGCTCGCAACCCGCAGTCGAATCAACAATTTGATCAGTGCGGGGGAGTGGGAAGTGATCTTTCGGACAGACCTTGTTGAGATGCTCGAAATCGATGCACATACGAAGAGACTTGTCCTTCTTGGGCACCATGACAACATTAGCAAGCCACTCGGAGTGGTGTACCTCGCGAATGAAGTGGGCTGCCAAAAGTTTAGCCACCTCCTCTCCCATTGCCTTCCTCTTGTGCGCGGCGGACCGACGAAGGCGTTCTTGGATTGGCCGAGTAGCAGGATCCACATGCAGTCGGTGCTCAGCCAACTCCCTGGGTACACCTGGCATGTCAGCAGGCTTCCATGCAAAAATGTCCCAGTTCTCACGGAGGAATTGGATGAGCTCGGCTTCCTATTTTGGATCAAGGGTGGTGGAGATGTTTGTCGGGGCAGCGGCGTCGTCCGTCGGGTGGATGCTGACTTTCTTCATGTCTCCTGCCAACTGGAATGCGGACTCGGAAGCTGGCTTCTTTGAACGCATCAGGTTAGCTGGGTCGGCGGTCTTCTTGTACTCATCCAGCTCGAGAATAGCCATCTGTTGATCAGCAATCCTCGACCCCTTCTGCAGACACTCCTCGGCCCGCTGCCGATTGCCTGTGACCGTAATCACACCTTTAGGACCTGGCATCTTCAACTTCAAATATACGTAACATGGACGGGCCATGAAACGCGCATATGCCGGACGGCCCAGAATCGCATGGTATGCACTCTAGAAGTCCACCACCTCAAATGTCAGCTTCTCCTTGCGGAAGTTCTTGTCAGAGCCGAAGACGACATCCAACGCAATCTAGCCGAGTGATTTGGCCTTTCTTCCTAGGATGACTCCGTGGAACTGCATACTGCTCTCGCTAAGTTTGGACATCGGAATGCCCATTCCCTTGAGAGTGTCGGCGTACATGATGTTCAAGCCACTACCGCCGTCCATGAGGACTTTGTGCAGCCTGACTCCTTCCACCACCGGGTCGACGACCAGAGCTTGCCTCCCTGGGGTGGGTACGTGTGCTGGGTGGTCTGAATGATGGAAGGTGATCGCAGTCTGTGACCACTTGAGGAACGTGGGAGTGGATGGGGTTGCCATGTTTACCTCCCTGTTGACCAGCTTCAGTCGACTTTTGCTTTCCACATCAGCAAAAATCATCAACGTTGCATGGACTTGGGGGAACGGATCCTCCTTGTCCTCATCATCCTGCTCGGTGTCCTTCTCACTCGGTTTTCCTTCACCGAATCCTTGGATCAGGAGGCGACACTGCCGAGTGGTATGCTTCGGCAATATGGCATTGCCTTCTTCATCCATCTTCGTGTGGATTGGACACGGTTGATCCAGGATGGAACTTCCTCATTGCCTCTTCTTGGGGGTGTACTGAGCTTTCCCCTTGCCTTTGAACTTGGCATTTGTAATGGCTGCTGCCTCTGCCTGCGGAGTGGATTGAGCTTTCTGCTTCTGCTTCCGATTGTTGTTCCCATCTCCATCGGCGACTGACTTATGCTTGCCGCTACGTATGCGGTCCTCCTCTTCGCCATTTGCATAGCGCGCGGCTATCTCCATCATCTTGCTCATGGAGATGTCGCCTGTCCGACCGAACTTCAGGTACAGATCTCTGTACCGCACACCTGCCTTGAAGGCGCAGACTGCTTTGTGCTCTGTGACGTTCTCCACCGTGTGGTAGAGGGTCGTCCAGCGCTGGATGAAATCGCGCAAGGGCTCATTCTGCTTCTGGACACAGTGCTGGAGCTCTACGAGACCAGCAGGGCGTTTGCACGTACCCTCGAAGGTCCTGATGAAGACTCTGGACAGATCTGCCCAGCTGTAGATACTTGACGGAGCTAACTGGTTCAGCCAAGCTCGCGCCGAACCGTCGAGCATCAGGGGGAGATGTTTCATGGCGACATGGTCATCTCCGCCACTGATCTGGACCGCCACTCTGTAGTCGTCCAACCAAGTTTCTGGTTTGGCCTCTCCTGTGAACTTGTTGATTCCCGTCTCCAATCGGAAGTTGGGAGGGATGTCAGCTGAGCGGATGGCCCGACTGAAGCCCTCGGGGCCAGAGACAACGGTCCTGCTCCCACTCGGACGGTCTATATCGTGACCATCACGATGGGCTCGACTTCTGTGGACCTTCTTCTGGGCGATGTACCCTCTTGCATCAGGCCTTGGATCATGCGCGTCGCCGCCCGAACGATGATCATCGTGATGCCGGGGCCCGTAAGGCCCACCCCGCGGAGGAGTACGCGAACGGCGACGATCTTCTGGATGAGACCGAATGTGAAGCGGATTCTGACTCAAGTCCCTCGAATGGCTGCCCCCTCTGCGTCGCTGATGAGAGTCGGGACTGAAAACTGACCGATGCGTGTTCGCGTGAACAGAACTGTTGTGGATCCTGTTGTGCGACTGGGAGACCGCCGAATTTTGCTGATGCGCTGTATGCAATAGGGCACGGATCTGCTCGATTCCTCTACCAGCCTCTGAATCAGTCGGCTGGAGAGAATCGGTTATCCTGGCAGCCGCAGCCAAGGTTGGCGCCAACTGTCGTGGGTATAAGTCTGACAATAGATGTATGGGGTACGAAAGGATGGGCAGAGCCTTAGCTACGGCGAGGATGTATGAGTTCAGGCCCCTCTACGGTGGAGGTAAAAGCCCTACGTCTCAGTGCTCTTGGGAGCTTTGTGTCGAGTGGATTATAGGATTACATCAAGTGCCAACCCCTGCACCAGTGGGGAAGGGCGGCTTATATAGAGTGCGCTGCCCTTCATAATGGCTCGGTGGACAAGGGTGGAATAGTGGCGAATAAATGCCTACGTTATAGGTAACGTAAGCTTTAAATGCTAATAATGGTGTATGAAAACGTATGACAGTTGCCCTCCTCGGAGGTTACGATGTACACAGTGGATTCCAGTCGGTATGCTATATATGCTCCGAGTGGATCGTCGCCGACTGGATGATGGGGGCGCCCTCAGTTCAGTCGGAACTGTCTAAGGGCCCTGTCTTCTATGAAGGGTAGTCCTTGGGTAGGACCTATAGGGCAGACCTATGACCCTACCCTAGGACTATAACCCCATCAGTCAGTCTCGGGGTCTACCGGTAAGAATAGGGGGAAGAAACAATAAATAATAGCAACGGTGCAACAGAATGCATGACATGGCAAGATGCAGGTTAGGCATGAGCCAACGCAGCAACATCCGTCATAGACGGGTCGGAAGAATACCTGACGATATTTGTCGGGCCTCTCGCTATTACCGGTGAGACTCAAAACGATGGAAAAGTTCCACATTTCCTATGCTAGGGATGCATGACACACAAATGGACCTTGAATCCTGGTTCCTCTCGTTCTACTAGTCAACTTTATGTTGGAAGTATTTTAATTTGACTTACGGATTATTTTATATTAATTTTTAAAGTTTTATTCAATATTTAGGAATTAAAAACAGATTTAATTAAATTGATTAAATGCAATTATGACATCAACATGATGTCACGCTAACATAAGCAGTTGACTGGTCAACTCACCAGTGGGTCCCATGCGTCATAGACTCAGTTTTTAATTAAGATTAAATAGTAATTAATTAGATTAATTTAGTGGGGGACCCACGTGTCATACTCTAATTATTCTAATTACCTATTTAATTAATTAAATAATTAATTAACTAATATATCTATTTATTTATTTATTTATTAAAAACATATTTTTATATTTATATTTTCATTTTTCTTAATAACGTGTGGGGCCTCCCTATAAGTGGGTGTGGAGGTTTGGCCCCACCGGTAAGTGACATAGGCCACATACCCATATTCATTTTTACCCACATACATTAAACATAACATATTCTTTTTACATACATGCATATATACCCAAATACATACCTACATACATACAGATACATACATACGTATAATACATGCACTATATATACATACGCAATACATAATACATACATGCTTTTTATTTTATTTTCTTTCTAACATCATCTCCAACCTCTCTCTCTCTACATGCATCTCTTTCTCTTAACTCTCAGGCTCTCAACAAAGAGGTAGAACAGGCATCTCCACCTCCACCTACACGAACCTAACGGTGTTCGCCGGAACGGATCCGGAGCGGAAAAATGAAGGGAAGGGGTTTGCTCACCGAGCCCGTAGAGGTGCAAAGCGGGCTCGAGGGAGGGCGACAGCCGGCGGGGTGTTGTAGTCCGGCGAGGGGCGAGAGTGAGCTCGATGCAGGGGTGACGAGGAGGCGCCCGAGGAAGGGGCCGCCAATGTTGGAATTATGCCCTAGAGGCAATAATAAATGTATAGTTATTATTATAATTCCTGTATCAAGATAATAGTTTATTATCCATGCTATAATTGTATTTAATGAAGACTCATTTACATGTGTGGATACATAGACAAAACACCGTCCCTAGCATGCCTCTAGTTGGCTAGCCAGTTGATCGATGATAGTCAGTGTCTTCTGATTATGAACAAGGTGTTGTTACTTGATAACTGGATCACGTCATTGGGAGAATCACGTGATGGACTATACCCAAACTAATAGACGTAGCATGTTGATCGTGTCATTTTGTTGCTACTGTTTTCTGCGTGTCAAGTATTTATTCCTATGACCATGAGATCATATAACTCACTGACACCGGAGGAATGCTTTATGTGTATCAAACGTCGCAACGTAACTGGGTGACTATAAAGATGCTCTACAGGTATCTCCGAAGGTGTTAGTTGAGTTAGTATGGATCAAGACTGGGATTTGTCACTCCGTGTGACGGGGAGGTATCTCGGGGCCCACTCGGTAATACAACATCACACACAAGCCTTGCAAGCAATGTAACTTAGTGTAAGTTGCGGGATCTTGTATTACGGAACGAGTAAAGAGACTTGCCGGTAAACGAGATTGAAATAGGTATGCGGATACTGACGATCGAATCTCGGGCAAGTAACATACCGAAGGACAAAGGGAATGACATACGGGATTATACGAATCCTTGGCACTGAGGTTCAAACGATAAGATCTTCGTAGAATATGTAGGATCCAATATGGGCATCCAGGTCCCGCTATTGGATATTGACCGAGGAGTCACTCGGGTCATGTCTACATAGTTCTCGAACCCGCAGGGTCTGCACACTTAAGGTTCGACGTTGTTTTATGCGTATTTGAGTTATATGGTTGGTTACCGAATGTTGTTCGGAGTCCCGGATGAGATCACGGACGTCACGAGGGTTTCCGGAATGGTCCGGAAACGAAGATTGATATATAGGATGACCTCATTTGATTACCGGAAGGTTTTCGGAGTTACCGGGAATGTACCGGGAATGACGAATGGGTTCCGGGAGTTCACCGGGGGGGCAACCCACCCCGGGGAAGCCCATAGGCTTTGGGGAGACACACCAGCCCTTAATGGGCTGGTGGGACAGCCCCAAGGGGGCCTATGCGCCAAGAGAAGGAAATCAAAGGAAAAGAAAAAAAAAGGAGGGAAGAAGTGGGAAGGGAGGGGGACTCCTCCCACCAAACCAAGTCCAACTCGGTTTGGGGGGGGAGTCCTCCCCCCCTTGGCTCGGCCGACCCCTTGAGGGTCCCTTGGACCCCAAGGCAAGGTCCCCCTCCCTCGTCCTATATATATGGGGCTTTTAGGGAAGATTTGAGACGACTTTCTCACGGCTGCCCGACCACATACCTCCATAGTTTTTCCTCTAGATCGCGTTTCTGCGGAGCTCGGGCGGAGCCCTGCTGAGACGAGATCATCACCAACCTCCGGATCACCGTCACGCTGCCGGAGAACTCTTCTACCTCTCCGTATCTCTTGCTGGATCAAGAAGGCCAAGATCATCGTCGAGCTGTACGTGTGCTGAACGCGAAGGTGCCGTCCGTTCGGTACTAGATCGTGGGACTGATCGCGGGATTGTTCGCGGGGCGGATCGAGGGACGTGAGGACGTTCCACTACATCAACCGCGTTTCTTAACACTTCTGCTGTGCGATCTACAAGGGTACGTAGATCACTCATCCCCTCTCGTAGATGGACATCACCATGATAGGTCTTCGTGCGCGTAGGAAAATTTTTGTTTCCCATGCGACGTTCCCCAACAGTGGCATCATGAGCTAGGTTCATGCGTAGATGTCTTCTCGAGAAGAACACAAAAGGTTTTGTGGGCGGTGATGTGCGTTTTGCTGCCCTCCTTAGTCTTTTCTTGATTCCGCGGTATTGTTGGATTGAAGCGGCTTGGACCGACATTACTCGTACGCTTACGAGAGACTGTTTTCATCGTTACGAGTAACCCCCTTTGCTCAAAGATGACTGGCAAGTGACGGTTTCTCCAACTTTAGTTGAATCGGATTTGACCAAGGAGGTCCTTGGATGAGGTTAAATAGCAACTCATATATCTCCGTTCTGGTGTTTGCGTAAGTAAGATGCGATCCTACTAGATACCCTTGGTCACCACGTAAAACATGCAACAACAAAATTAGAGGACGTCTAACTTGTTTTTGCAGGGTATGATTGTGATGTGATATGATATATTGGATGTATGAGATGATCGTGTTGTAATAGAAATATCGACTTGCACGTCGATGGTACGGCAACCGGCAGGAGCCATAGGGTTGTCTTTATACTAACATATGTGCTTGCAGATGCGTTTACTATTTTGCTAGGATGTAGCTTTAGTAGTAATAGCATAAGTAGCACGACAACCTCGATGGCAACACGTTGATGGATGATCATGGTGTGGCGCCGGTGACAAGTAGATCGTGCCGGTGCTTTGGTGATGGAGATCAAGAAGCACGTGATGATGGCCATATCATGTCACTTATGAATTGCATGTGATGTTAATCCTTTTATGCACCTTATTTTGCTTAGAACGACGGTAGCATTATGAGGTGATCTCTCACTAAAATTTCAAGATGAAATTGTGTTCTCCCCGACTGTGCACCGTTGCTACAGTTCGTCGTTTCGAGACACCACGTGATGATCGGGTGTGATAGACTCAACGTTCACATACAACGGGTGCAAAACAGTTGCGCACGCGGAACACTCGGGTTAAGCTTGACGAGCCTAGCATGTGCAGACATGGCCTCGGAACACATGAGACCGAAAGTTCGATCATGAATCATATAGTTTATATGATTAGCATAGGGATGCTTACCACTGAAACTATACTCAACTCACGTGATGATCGGACTTGGGATAGTGTAAGTGGATCATGAACCACTCAAATGACTAGAGAGATGTATTTTTTCAGTGGGAGTTTAGCATATAATTTGATTAAGTTGAACTCTAATTATCTTGAACATAGTCTAAGTCCACTTTGAATATATTTGTGTTGTAGATCATGGCTCACGCAAGTGTCATCCTGATTTTTAATACGTTCCTAGAGAAAGCTAAGTTGAAAGATGATGGAAGCAACTTTGTAGACTGGGCTCGTAATCTTAAGCTAATCTTACAAGCTGGGAAGAAGGATTATGTCCTTAATGCTGCGCTAGGAGATGAACCACCCGCTACGGCTGATCAGGATGTTAAGAACGCTTGGTTAGCACGTAAGGAGGACTACTCAATAGTTCAATGTGCAGTCTTGTATGGCTTAGAACCGGGACTTCAACGTCGCTTTGAGCGTCATGGAGCATTTGAGATGTTCCAAGAGTTGAAGTTCATCTTTCAGAAGAACGCCCGGATCGAGAGGTATGAGACCTCCGATAAATTCTATGCTTGCAAGATGGAGGAAAACTCGTCTGTCAGTGAACATGTGCTCAAAATGTCTGGGTACTCAAACCGTCTAGCTGAACTGGGGATTGAACTCCCGCAAGAAGCTATCACTGACAGAATCCTTCAATCACTGCCGCCAAGCTATAAAGGCTTTGTGTTGAACTACAACATGCAAGGGATGAACAAGTCTCCCGGCGAGTTGTTTGCGATGCTGAAAGTCGCAGAGTCTGAACTCCGTAAAGAGCATCAAGTGTTGATGGTGAGCAAGACCACTAGTTTCAAGAGAAACGGCAAAGGAAAAAAAGGGCAATTCGAAGAAGAGCGGCAAGCCTGTTGCCAATCCGCCGAAGAAGCCCAAAGTTGGACCTAAGCCTGAAACAGAGTGCTTCTATTGCAAGGGTATGGGTCACTGGAAGCGCAATTGCCCCAAGTATCTCGCAGATAAGAAGGCGGGCAAAGAAAAATCAGGTATATTTGATATACATGTTATTGATGTGTACTTAACCGGCTCTCGTAGTAGTGCCTGGGTATTTGATACCGGTTCTGTTGCTCACATTTGCAACTCGAAGCAGGAACTGCGGAATAGACGAAGGCTGGCGAAAGACGAAGTGACGATGCGCGTAGGAAACGGTTCCAAGGTTGATGCAATCGCCGTCGGCACAGTGTCACTTCAGCTACCATCGGGATTAGTGATGAACTTAAATCATTGTTATTTAGTGCATGCGTTGAGCATGAACATTATATCTGGATCTTGTTTATTGCGAGACGGTTACTCTTTTAAGTCTGAGAATAATGGTTGTTCTATTTCTATGAGTAACATCTTTTATGGTCATGCACCGAATGTGAGAGGATTGTTCATATTGAATCTTGATAGCGATACGCATATACATAACATTGAGACCAAAAGAGTTAGAGTAAACAATGATAGCGCCATATTTTTGTGGCACTGCCGCTTGGGTCATATTGGTGTAAAGCGCATGAAGAAACTCCATGCTGATGGACTTTTGGAGTCACTTGACTTTGATTCACTTGACACGTGCGAACCATGCCTCATGGGCAAGATGACTAAGACTCCGTTCTCCGGAACAATGGAGCGTGCAAGTGACTTGTTGGAAATTATACATACCGATGTGTGTGGTCCAATGAGCGTGGAGGCACGCGGCGGATATCGTTATTTTCTCACCTTCACTAACGATTTAAGTAGATATGGTTATGTCTACTTGATGAAGCACAAGTCTGAAACATTTGAAAAGTTTAAAGAGTTTCAGAGTGAAGTGGAAAATCATCGTAACAAGAAGATCAAGTTCCTGCGGTCTGATCGTGGGGGTGAATATCTGAGTTTCGAGTTTGGTGCTCACTTAAGACAATGTGCAATTGTTTCGCAGTTAACACCGCCTGGAACACCACAGCGTAATGGTGTGTCCAAACGTCGTAATCGTACTTTGTTAGAGATGGTGCGATCTATGATGTCTCTTATTGATTTGCCGTTATCATTTTGGGGTTATGCATTAGAAACAGCTGCATTCACTTTAAATAGGGCACCATCAAAATCCGTTGAGACGACACCATACGAACTGTGGTATGGCAAAAGACCAAAGTTGTCGTTTCTTAAAGTTTGGGGATGTGATGCTTATGTCAAAAAGCTTCAGCCTGAAAAGCTGGAACCCAAAGCGGAAAAATGCGTCTTCATAGGTTACCCAAAAGAGACAGTTGGGTACACCTTCTATCTCAAATCCGAGGGCAAAGTGTTTGTTGCTAAGAACGGAACTTTTCTCGAGAAGGAGTTTCTCTCGAGAGAATTGAGTGGGAGGAAGATAGAACTTGACGAGGTTGTCGAACCTCTCATCCCTCTGGATGGTGGCGTAGGGCAAGGGGAAACCTCTATCATTGCGACGCCGGTTGAGGAGGAAGTTAATGATGATGATCATGAAACTCCAGTTCAAGTTTCTGTTGAACCACGCAGGTCGACGAGATCACGCACTGCTCCAGAGTGGCACGGTAATCCCGTCTTATCAATCATGTTGTTAGACAACAATGAACCTGCAAATTATGAAGAAGCAATGGTGGGCCCAGATTCCAACAAATGGCTAGAAGCCATGAAATCCGAGATAGGATCCATGTATGAGAACAAAGTGTGGACTTTGGAGATACTACCTGAGGGCCGCAAGGCTATTCAGAACAAATGGATCTTTAAGAAGAAGACGGACGCTGACGGTAATGTGACCGTTTATAAAGCTCGACTTGTGGCAAAGGGTTTTTCACAAGTTCCAGGAGTTGACTACGATGAGACCTTCTCACCCGTAGCGATGCTTAAGTCCGTTAGAATCATGTTAGCAATAGCTGCATTTTTCGATTATGAAATCTGGCAGATGGATGTCAAAACGGCGTTCCTTAACGGTTTCCTTAAGGAAGAGTTGTATATGATGCAACCTGAAGGTTTTGTCGATCCTAAAAATGCTGACAAGGTGTGCAAGCTCCAGCGATCCATTTATGGACTGGTGCAAGCATCTCGGAGTTGGAACAAACGCTTTGATGAGGTGATCAAAGCATTTGGGTTTATACAAGTGGTTGGAGAATCTTGTATTTACAAGAAAGTGAGTGGGAGCTCTGTGGCATTTCTAATATTATATGTGGATGACATATTACTGATTGGGAACAACGTAGAGCTTTTGGAGAGCATAAAAGGTTACTTGAATAAAAGTTTCTCTATGAAGGACCTAGGAGAAGCTGCTTACATTCTAGGCATTAAGATATATAGGGATAGATCAAAACGCCTGATAGGACTTTCACAAAGCACATACCTTGATAAAGTTTTGAGGAGGTTCAAAATGGAACAGTCCAAGAAAGGGTTCTTGCCAGTGTTACAAGGTACGAGATTGAGTAAGACTCAGTGCCCAGCAACTGATGAAGATAGAGAGCATATGCGCTCCGTCCCCTATGCTTCAGCCATAGGTTCTATCATGTATGCGATGCTGTGCACTAGACCGGATGTTAGCCTGGCCATAAGTACGGCAGGTAGGTTCCAGAGTAATCCAGGAGTGGATCACTGGACAGCGGTCAAGAATATCCTGAAGTACCTGAAAAGGACTAAGGAGATGTTTCTCGTGTATGGAGGTGACGAAGAGCTCGCCGTAAAAGGTTACGTCGATGCAAGCTTTGACACAGATCCGGACGACTCTAAGTCGCAAACCGGATACGTATTTATTCTTAATGGGGGTGCAGTAAGCTGGTGCAATTCCAAGCAAAGTGTCGTAGCAGATTCTACATGTGAAGCAGAGTACATGGCTGCCTCGGAGGCGGCTAAGGAGGGTGTCTGGATGAAGCAGTTCATGACGGATCTTGGAGTGGTGCCAAGTGCACTGGATCCAATAACCTTATTCTATGACAACACTTGTGCCATTGCCTTAGCAAAGGAGCCAAGGTTTCACAAGAAGACCAGACACATCAAACGACGCTTCAACCTCATCCGCGACTACGTCGAGGAGGAGGACGTAAATATATGCAAAGTGCACACGGATCTGAATGTAGCAGACCCGCTGACTAAACCTCTTCCACGGCCAAAACATGATCGACACCTGAACTGTACGGGTGTTAGATTTATTACAATGTAATTCACATGGTGATGTGAGGGCTAGATTATTGACTCTAGTGCAAGTGGGAGACTGTTGGAATTATGCCCTAGAGGCAATAATAAATGTATAGTTATTATTATAATTCCCGTATCAAGATAATAGTTTATTATCCATGCTATAATTGTATTGAATGAAGACTCATTTACATGTGTGGATACATAGACAAAACACCGTCCCTAGCATGCCTCTAGTTGGCTAGCCAGTTGATCGATGATAGTCAGTGTCTTCTGATTATGAACAAGGTGTTGTTACTTGATAACTGGATCACGTCATTGGGAGAATCACGTGATGGACTATACCCAAACTAATAGGCGTAGCATGTTGATCGTGTCATTTTGTTGCTACTGTTTTCTGCGTGTCAAGTATTTATTCCTATGACCATGAGATCATATAACTCACTGACACCGGAGGAATGCTTTATGTGTATCAAACGTCGCAACGTAACTGGGTGACTATAAAGATGCTCTACAGGTATCTCCGAAGGTGTTAGTTGAGTTAGTATGGATCAAGACTGGGATTTGTCACTCCGTGTGACGGGGAGGTATCTCGGGGCCCACTCGGTAATACAACATCACACACAAGCCTTGCAAGCAATGTAACTTAGTGTAAGTTGCGGGATCTTGTATTACGGAACGAGTAAAGAGACTTGCCGGTAAACGAGATTGAAATAGGTATGCGGATACTGACGATCGAATCTCGGGCAAGTAACATACCGAAGGACAAAGGGAATGACATACGGGATTATACGAATCCTTGGCACTGAGGTTCAAACGATAAGATCTTCGTAGAATATGTAGGATCCAATATGGGCATCCAGGTCCCGCTATTGGATATTGACCGAGGAGTCACTCGGGTCATGTCTACATAGTTCTCGAACCCGCAGGGTCTGCACACTTAAGGTTCGACGTTGTTTTATGCGTATTTGAGTTATATGGTTGGTTACCGAATGTTGTTCGGAGTCCCGGATGAGATCACGGACGTCACGAGGGTTTCCGGAATGGTCCGGAAACGAAGATTGATATATAGGATGACCTCATTTGATTACCGGAAGGTTTTCGGAGTTACCGGGAATGACGAATGGGTTCCGGGAGTTCACCGGGGGGGCAACCCACCCCGGGGAAGCCCATAGGCTTTGGGGAGACACACCAGCCCTTAATGGGCTGGTGGGACAGCCCCAAGGGGGCCTATGCGCCAAGAGAAGGAAATCAAAGGAAAAGAAAAAAAAAAGGAGTGAAGAAGTGGGAAGGGAGGGGGACTCCTCCCACCAAACCAAGTCCAACTCGGTTTGGGGGGGGACTCCTCCCCCCCTTGGCTCGGCCGACCCCTTGAGGGTCCCTTGGACCCCAAGGCAAGGTCCCCCTCCCTCCTCCTATATATATGGGGCTTTTAGGGCAGATTTGAGACGACTTTCTCACGGCTGCCCGACCACATACCTCCATAGTTTTTCCTCTAGATCGTGTTTCTGCGGAGCTCGGGCGGAGCCCTGCTGAGACGAGATCATCACCAACCTCCGGAGCGCCGTCACGCTGCCGGAGAACTCTTCTACCTCTCCGTCTCTCTTGCTGGATCAAGAAGGCCGAGATCATCGTCGAGCTGTACGTGTGCTGAACGCGGAGGTGCCGTCCGTTCGGTACTAGATCGTGGGACTGATCGCGGGATTGTTCGCGGGGCGGATCGAGGGACGTGAGGACGTTCCACTACATCAACCGTGTTCTCTAACGCTTCTGCTGTTCGATCTACAAGGGTACGTAGATCACTCATCCCCTCTCGTAGATGGACATCACCATGATAGGTCTTCGTGCGCGTAGGAAAATTTTTGTTTCCCATGCGACGTTCCCCAACAGCCAGGGCCAGACGGTGCGTAGGTCGCCGGAGGTGCACGCCGGAGGGGCCGGCCGGTGAGGAGAGGAGCCGTCAGGGAGGAGGCACCGAGCGGGGCGGCGAGAACCTGGTGGCAGGGTCTCGATCCGGTGCGGCCTGTGGGGCGCTGGGATCTGGGCGGTCTCGGGCTGGTGGCGGTTGGAGGAGGCGCCGAGGGGTGCCGCGGGGTGGGGAAGGCGGCGCGGGCGCAGCGGTGCGGCCGGCGGCGAGGCGCGCACGAGGTGGCAAGCGGGGGGGCGAAGGGGTGATACGTCCATTTTGCATCATGCTTTCATGTTGATATTTATCGCTTTTGGGGTTGTTATTTCACTCCACGGTACAATACTTATGCCTTTTCTCTCTTATTTTGCAAGGTTTACATGAAGAGGGAGAATGCCGGCAGCTGGAATTCTGACCTGAAAAAGGAGCAAGTTTGAGATGCCTATTCTGCTCAACTCCAAAAGCCGTGAAAATCAACGTGGATTTTTTTGGGAATATATAATAAATAATGAGCAAAATAAGTACCAGAGGGGCGCCACCTGGAGGCCACAAGCCTGCCAGGCCCGGCCGGGCCTGGGGGGCTTGTGGGCCCCATGTTGCCCCTCCAATGCTCATCTTTTTCTATATGAAGAGTTTCGTCCGAAAAAATCAGAAGGGAGCTTTTCGGAGGATTCGCCGCCGCCACGAGGCGGAACTTGAGCAAAACCAATCTAGAGCTCCGGCAGGACGATCATGTCGGGGAAACTTCCCTCCTGGAGGGGGAACTCGTCGCCATCGTAATCACCAACACTCCTCTCATCGGAGGGGACTCGTCACCATCAACATCTTCATCAGCACCATCTCATCTCCAAACCCTAGTTCATCACTTGTAACCAATCTCCGTCTCACGACTCCGATTGGTACTTGTAAGGTTGCTAGTAGTGTTAATTACTCCTTGTAGTTGATGCTAGTTGGATTATTTGGTGGAAGAGTTTATGTTCAGATCCTTGATGCTACTCATTACCTCTCTGGTCATGAATATGATTATGCTTTGTGAGTAGTTACTTTTCTTCCTGAGGACATGGGATAAGTCATGCTAATAGTACTCATGTGAATCTGGTATTCGTTCGATATTTTGATGTGTTGTATGTTGTTTTTCCTCTAGTGGTGTTATGTGAATGTCGACTACATAACACTTCACCATTATTTGGGCCTAGAGGAAGGCATTGGGAAGTAGTAAGTAGATGATGGGTTGCTAGAGTGACACAAGCTTAAACCCTAGTTTATGCGTTGCTTTGTAAGGGGCTGATTTGGATCCACTAGTTTAATGCTATGGTTAGACTTTGTCTTAATTATTATTTTGTAGTTGCGGATGCTTGCGAGAGGGGTTAATCATAAGTGGGATGCTTGTCCAAGTAAGGGCAGTACCCAAGCGCCAATCCACCCACATATCAAACTATCAAAGTAATGAACGTGAATCATATGAACATGATGAAAACTAGCATGATAGAAATTCCCGTGTGTCCTCGGGAGCACTTTTCTCCTATAAGACTTTGTCCAGGCTTGTCCCTTGCTACAAAAGGGATTGGGCCACTTTTCTGCACCGTTGCTATTTTTGTTACTTGTTGCTTGCTACGAATCACCTCACCATACAATCACTTTTTGCCGATAATTTTAGTGCTTGAAGATATTACCTTGCTCAAAGCCACTTGTCAGATCCTTCTGCTCCTCGTTGGGTTCGACACTCTTACTTATCGAAAGGACTAGGATTGATCCCCTATACTTGTGGGTCATCAAGACTCTTTTCTGGTGCCATTGCCGGGGAGTGAAGCGCCTTTGGTAAGTGGAACTTGGTAAGGAAACATTCATATAGTGTGCTGAAATTTATTGTCACTTGTCACTATGGATACTAATCCTTTGAGGGGCTTGTTTGGGGTATCTTCACCTCGAATGGAATCACAAATAGTTGCCCCTCAACCTGCTGCACCTACTGAAAATATTTGCTTTGAACTTCCTTCGGGTATGCTTGAGAAACTGCTAGCTAATCCTTTTTACAGGAGATGGAACATCACATCCAGACTTGCATCTAATCTATGTATATGAGGTTTGTGGTTTATTTAAGCTTGCAGGTTTGCCCGAGGATGAGTTCAAGAAGAAGGTCTTTCCTTTATCTTTGAAGGATAAGGCATTTACATGGTATAGGCTATGTGATGATACTGGATCATGGGACTACAATCGGTTGAAATTGGAATTTCATCAAAAGTTTTATCCTATGCATTTAGTACATCGTGATCGGAATTATATTTATAATTTTTGCCTCGTGACAGAGAAAGCATCGCTCAAGCTTGGGGAGGCTTAAATCAATGTTATATTCATGCCCCAATCATGAGCTCTCGAGAGAAATTATCATTCAAAACTTTTATGCTCGGCTTTCTCATGATGATCGCACCATGCTTCATACTTCTTGTACCGGTTCTTTTATTAAGAGAGATATTGACTTCAAATGGAATTAATTGGAGAGAATTAAACACAACTCTGAAGATTGGGAGCTTGAAGAAGGTAAGGAGTCAGGTATGAATTTCGAGTTTGATTGCGTTTAATCCTTTGTTGAAACAAATCCTTTTGGGAACTTTAGCGCTAAGTATGGACTTGACTGTGAGATAGTAGCTTCATTGTGTGAATCATTTGCTGCTCATGTTGATCTCCCTAAAGAGAAGTGGTTTAAATATCATCCTCCTTTACAAGTCAATGTAGTTAAACCCAATCCAGTTGAAGAGAGAGTCATTGCCTATAATGATCCTGTTGTTCCCAATGCTTACATTGAGAAACCACCTTTCCCTGTTAGGATAAAGGATCATTCTAAAGCTTCAACTATGATACGTAGAGGCTACATTAGAACACCTACACCCCCTGAGCAAATTAGAGTTGAACCTAGCATTGCTATTATCAAAGATCTTTTGTCCGACGATGTTGAGGGACATAATATTCACTTCTGTGAAGATGCTGCTAGAATTGCTAAACCTCACGCTAGAGACAAACATAGGCATGTTGTTGGCACGCCTGTTGTTTCTGTTATGATAGGAGATCATTGCTATCATGGTTTATGTGATGTGGGTGCTAGTGTTAGTGCAATACCTCAATCCTTATAAGATGAAATCAAAGACGAGATTGCACCTATTGAGATAGAACCTATTGATGTCACTATTCACCTTGCCAATAGAGATAATATCTGCCCTGTGGGAATTGTTAGGGATGTTGAAGTCCTGTGTGGTAAAACGAAGTATCCTGCTGATTTCCTCATTCTTGCTACCACTCAAGATAGCTTTTGTCCCATCATATTTGCCAGACCTTTTCTCAATACTGTCAATGCTCATATTGATTGTGAGAAGCAAACTATCACTGTTGGCTTTGAAGGTGTGTCACACGAGTTCAATTTCTCCAAGTTTGGTAGACAACCTCATGAAAAAGAGTTGCCCGGTAGGGATGAAACCTTAGCTTCTATTGTTGTACCTCCTACTGATCCCTTAGAGCAATACTTGCTTGAGCATGAAAATGATACGCATATGGATGAAAGGGATGAAATAGATAGAGTTGTCTTAGAACAATATCCTATCCTTAAGAAAAATTTGCATGTTGAACTGCTTGGGGATCCGCCCCCACCAAAGGGTGATCCTGTGTTTCAGCTTAAACAGTTGCCAGATGCTCTTAAGTATGCTTATCTTGATGAAAAATAGATATATCCTGTTATTATTAGTGCTAGCCTCTCAGAGCATGAAGAAAAGAAGTTACTAAAAACTCTGAGGAAGCACCATGCTGCTATTGGATATACTCTTGATGATCTTAAGGGCATTAGTCCCACTCAATGTCAGCACAAGATTAAAACTGATCCTGATTCCAAACCAGTTGTTGATCATCAAAGGAGATTGAATCCTAACATGAAGGAAGTAGTAAGAAAAGAAATACTAAAGCTCCTAGAGGCAGGTATTATTTATCCTGTTGCTCATAGCGATTGGGTTAGTCCGGTGCATTGCGTCCCTAAGAAGGGAGGCATTACCGTTGTCCCTAATGATAAGGATGAATTGATTCTGCAGAGGATTATTACTGGCTATAGGATGGTGATCAATTTTAGGAAATTGAATAAAGCCACTAGGAAAGATCATTACCCTTTGCCTTTTACCAACCAAATGCTAGAAAGAATGTCTAAACACACACACTTCTACTTTCTAGACGGTTATTCTGGTTTCTCCCAAATACCAGTTGCACAATCTGATCAGGAGAAAACCACTTTCACCTGCCCTTTCGGTACCTTTGCTTATAGACGTATTCCTTTTGGCTTATGTAATGCCCCTGCCACCTTTCAAAGATGTATGATGGCTATATTCTCTGACTTTTGTGAAAAGATTGTTGAGGTTTTCATGGATGACTTCTCCATTTATGGGTCTTCTTTTGATGATTGCCTCAGCAACCTTGATCGAGTCTTGCAGAGATGTAAAGACACCAATCTTGTCTTGAATTGGGAGAAGTGCCACTTTATGGTCAATGAAGGCATCGTCTTAGGACATAAAATTTCTGAAAGAGGTATTGAAGTCGATAAGGCCAAGGTTGATGCAATAGAGAAAATGCCATACCCCACAGATATCAAATGTATAAGAAGCTTCCTTGGTCATGTTGGTTTCTATAGAAGGTTCATTAAAGACTTCTCTAGGATTTCTAGGCATCTTACCAATCTATTGCAAAAGGATATTCCTTTTGTTTTTGACGATGATTGTGAGGAAGCCTTCGAAATACTTAAGAAGGCCTTGATAACTGCACCTATTGTTCAACCACCTGATTGTAACTTGCCTTTTGAAATCATGTGTGACGCTAGTGATTATGCTGTTGGTGTTGTCCTAGGGCAAAGAGTTGATAAGAAGTTGAATGTTATTCACTACGCTAGTAAAACTCTAGACAGTGCCCAAAGAAAATATGCTACTACGGAAAAGGAATTTTTAGCAGTCGTGTTTGCATGTGAAAAGTTCAGGTCTTATATAGTTGATTCCAAAGTCACTATTCACACTAATCATGCTGCTATTAAGTACCTCATGGAGAAGAAAGACGCTAAACCTAGACTTATCAGATGGGTTCTCTTGCTACAAGAATTTGATTTGCACGTTGTCGACAGGAAGGGTGTTGATAACCCAGTAGCAGATAACTTGTCTAGGTTGGAGAACTATCTTGATGACCCACAACCTATTGATGATAGCTTTCCCGATGAGCAATTGAATGTCATTAATGCTTCACGTAGTGCACCGTGGTATGCTGATTATGCAAACTATATCGTTGCCAAATATATACCACCTAGTTTCACATATCAGCAAAAGAAGAAATTCTTCTTTGACTTGAGACATTACTTTTGGGATGATCCTCACCTTTATAAGGAAGGAGTAGATGGTGTTATTAGACGTTGTGTACCGGAACATGAACAGGGACAGATCCTACAGAAGTGTCACTCTGAGGCCTACGGAGGACACCATGCGGGAGATAGAACTGCACACAAGGTATTGCAATCAGGTTTCTATTGGTCCACTCTCTTCAAGGATGCCCGTAAGTTTGTCTTGTCTTGTGACGAATGTCAAAGAATAGGTAATATTAGTAAACGTCAGGAAATGCCTATGAACTATTCACTTGTCATTGAACCATTTTATCTTTGGGGCTTTGATTATATGGGACCTTTTCCAAAATCCAACGGGTATACTCATATCCTAGTTGTTGTTGATTATGTCACTAAGTGGGTAGAAGCTATACCCACTAGTAGTGCTGATCACAACACCTCTATCAGGATGCTTAAGGAAGTTATCTTCCCTAGATTTGGAGTCCCTAGATATCTAATGACCAACGGTGGTTCACATTTCATTCATGGTGCTTTCCGTAAAACGCTTGCTAAGTATGATGTCAACCATAGAATTGTGTCTCCCTATCACCATCAGTCCAGTGGTCAAGTAGAGCTAAGCAATAGAGAGATTAAAATGATTCTGCAAAAGACTGTCAACAGGTCTAGAAAGAATTGGTCTAAGAAGCTCGATGATGCACTGTGGTCTTATAGAACTGCCTATAAGAATCCCATGGGCATGTCTCCGTACAAAATGGTGTACGGTAAAGCATGTCATCTACCTCTTGAGCTAGAGCATAAAGCTTATTGGGCAATCAAAGAGCTCAACTTTGATTTCAAACTTGCTGGTGAGAAGAGGTTATTTAACATTAGCTCACTTGATGAATGGAGAACTCGGGCATATGAAAATGCCAAGTTATTCAAATAAAAGGTTAAGAGGTGGCATGATAAGAGGATACAAAAGCGTGAGCTCAATGTAGGTGATTATGTCTTGCTATACAATTCTCATTTAAGATTTTTTGCAGGCAAGCTTCTCTCTAAATGGGAAGGTCCCTATATCGTTCCAGTGCTATCAAGATCAACAACACGGAAGGTAATTGTCTGAGAGTGGTAAACGGGCAGAGAATCAAGCATTACATCTCAGGTACTCCCATAAATGTTGAGAGCAACATTATCAATAACATAACTCCGGAGGAGTACATAAGGGATATTTATCAGCCTGTTTCAGACTCCGAAAACATGGAGGTACGTGATTCGGTAAGTAAACCGACTCCAAAACTTTTCCCGTAGCAATTTTCCTCCGTTTTGGAATATTTGAAAAAATAGAAAATTTTAAAGCAGTCCGGAAAGTGCACGAGGAGGCGACAAACCTCCTAGGCCTGGCCTACCCCCCTGGCCAGGCCTGGAGGGCTTGTGGCCACCTTGTGCGCCTCCCGGACTCCGTTTTCGTGCAAAGTACTCCTTCTGGTCTGGAAAAAATCATTATATATTCTCCTGAAAGGTCTGACCTCTGTATCACGCAAATTCCCTCTGTTTTCGTTTCGAGCTTGTTTCTGCTGCAGATCTAGATCGCTAAGACGTCCCCAAAAGCTCCGAAGGAAAAGATCTTTGAGAAGGTCATCAATCCTTACCTAGCGGGAGTGCCGCAACACCCTCAATCTATCGAGATGCATGAGGGGATGTTGCACATCCGTGATGTTGAGGGGCCCAAGAAGACCGGAAGCGTGGAGGTGAGGCTCGAAGCAATGGAACAACAGGTCTTCAAGTGCCAAGGGATGGTGGAGCGTGGACTCAACGCCAACCACATGAGGATCACGGAGTTCACCAACAAGCACAAGATTGATGCCAATGACATTGGGAAGCACCTCTCCAGGCTCTATGATAGGATTAATCACCTCCAAGCCCAGATCTATGACCTGCAGACCCAAAACTGTGAGTATGAGTATAGATTTAAATCAATACGGTTGGCTGCAGATTTGAGGATTCCGAAGACTCGTTCATCTTTCCATGATGGAGCACCTATGCCTTGGAAGATGGAGGATCAAACCCTTGTTGCAACAACTCCACCACCATCACCTCCAAAGGAAGACAACTGAGCATGGGTATGGGCAATCCCCTTGGCTTGTGCCAAGCTTGGGGGAGTTGTCCCGGTATTGTATCACCATCATATCTTTTGCCTTTACCTTTGTTTTAGTTTGTTCCTTTTCAGTTTTCTCTTTCTCTAGTATAATAAAAGTCTTAGTGTTTTAGTCTTGAGTTTTGCTTCGTGTCACCCCCGATGTATTCGAGCTCGTGAGCCATATAATAAAGAGTATCTTAGTTGAAGGGCTTTGCCTCTTGCCATGATCAAAAGTTTGAGAAAGAACAAAAGCATGAAAGATCATGTAGTGATCTTATGGGAAGTGATGGCTTCACATATAAAAAGGATGATGATTGAAACTTGTTGAGGTAGACAAACGTAGACCTTGGTCATTGTTGCAATTAATAGGAAGTCATAAAGAAGGAGAGGTTCACATATAAATATATCATCCTTGACACCATCTATGATTGTGAACACTCACTAAACTATTACATTCTTAGAAGTCGATGTTGGACAAGGAATACAACATAATGAATTGTGTTTGCTTGGTTCCGAACAATGTCATATGATTAGAGATCCCGTAGCATGTGACGATTGCTTCCACCTCATATTAGCCAATACTCCCGCACCAAGTAGAGATACTACTTGTGCATCCACACGCCTTCAACCCAGTTTTTCCATGAGAGTCCACCATACCTACCTATGGATTGAATAAGATCCCTCAAGTAAGTTGTCATCGGTGCAAGCAATAAAAATTTCTCCCTAATATGTATGATCTATTAGTGTGTGGAAAATAAGCTTTGTACAAACCTGTGATGAGGAAGACCAAAAAGCGACGGACTGCATAATAAAGTTCTTTATCACAGGAGGCAATATAAAGTGATGTTCCTCTGCACTAAGAGGACACGCATCCAAACCTAAAAAGTGCATGACAACCTCTGCTTCCCTCTGCGAAGGGCCTATCTTGTACCTTTACTTTTTGCCCTTGAAAGAGTCATGGTGATCTTCACCAATTCCTTGTTTCGCCTTTATCTTGGCTAACGTCATATGCTAGGGAAAGATCTATGTTCATATGTCAACTTGGAGGTAAGTATTCATGAATTATTGTTGTTGACATTACCCTTGAGGTAAGCAGTTGGGAGGCAAAACTATAAGCCCCTATCTTTCTCTGTGTCCAGCTGAAACTTTGATCTCATGAGTACCACGTGAGTAGTAGCAATTGTAGAGAACGAAAAGATGATTGAGTATGTGTATTTGCTTTACAAGCTCTTATTTGACTCTTTCTGATGTTGTGATAAATTGCAATTGCTTCAATGACTAAAGGCTGTCGGTTGTTGATTCTCGGTAAGGTTCTTGATCCATGCCTTACTTTGTGAAGAATTTGTCACTTTAGCATGAGAGATTATATGTTGGTATTGCTGTTCTAATCATGATCATGATGCGTGCATGTTTGTATCTTGTTTTGTCGATGCCTCTCTCCCTAAACATGTGGACATATTTATTGAGCTAGGCTTTCGCTTGAGGACAAGCGAGGTCTAAGCTTGGGGGAGTTGATACGTCCATTTTGCATCATGCTTTCATGTTGATATTTATCGCTTTTTGGGCTGTTATTTCACTCCACGGTACAATACTTATGCCTTTTCTCTCCTATTTTGCAAGGTTTACATGAAGAGGGAGAATGCCGGCAGCTGGAATTCCGGCCTGAAAAAGGAGCAAGTTTGAGATGCCTATTTTGCGCAACTCCAAAAGTCGTGAAAATCAACGTGGAATTTTTTGGGAATATATAAAAAATACTAGGCAAAAGAAGTACCAGAGGGGCGCCACCTAGAGGCCACAAGCCTGCCAGGCCCGGCCTACCCCCCTGGCCGGGCCTGGGGGCTTGTGGGCCCCCTGTTGCCCCTCCGACGCTCATCTTTTGCTATATGAAGGGTTTCATCCGGAAAAAAATCAGAAGGGAGCTTTTCGGAGGATTCGCCGCCGCCACGAGGCGGAACTTGAGCAGAACCAATCTAGAGCTCCAGCAGGACGATCCTGCCGGGGAAACTTCCCTCCTCGAGGGGGAAATCGTTGCCATCGTCATCACCAACACTCCTCTCATCGGAGGGGACTTGTCACCATCAACATCTTCATCAGCACCATCTCATCTCCAAACTCTAGTTCATCACTCGTAACCAATCTCCGTCTCACGACTCCGATTGGTACTTGTAAGGTTGCTAGTAGTGTTAATTACTCCTTGTAGTTGATGCTAGTTGGATTATTTGGTGGAAGAGTTTATTTTCAGATCCTTGATGCTACTCATTACCTCTCTGGTCATGAATATGATTATGCTTTGTGAGTAGTTACTTTTCTTCCTGAGGACATGGGATAAGTCATGCTAATAGTAGTCATGTGAATCTGGTATTCGTTCGATATTTTGATGTGTTGTATGTTGTTTTTCCTCTAGTGGTGTTATGTGAACGTCGACTACATAACACTTCACCATTATTTGGGCCTAGAGGAAGGCATTGGGAGGTAGTAAATAGATGATGGGTTGCTAGAGTGACAGAAGCTTAAACCCTAGTTTATGTGCTGCTTTGTAAGGGGCTGATTTGGATCCACTATTTTAATGTTATGGTTAGACTTTGTCTTAATTCTTCTTTTGTAGTTGCGGATGCTTGCAAGAGGGGTTAATCATAAGTGGGATGCTTGTCCAAGTAAGGGCAGTACCCAAGCGCCGATCCACCCACATATCGAACTATCAAAGTAACGAACGTGAATCATATGAACATGATGAAAACTAGCATGACGGAAATTCCCGTGTGTCCTCGGGAGCGTTTTTCCTCCTATAAGACTTTGTCCAGGCTTGTCCTTTCCTACAAAAGGGATTGGGCCACTTTGCTGCACCATTGCTACTTTTGTTACTTGTTGCTTGCTACGAATCACCTCACCATACAATCACTTGTTACTGTTAATTTCAGTGCTTGCAGATATTACCTTGCTGAAAACCACTTGTGAGATCCTTCTGCTCCTCGTTGGGTTCGACACTCTTACTTATCGAAAGTACTACGATTGATCCCCTATACTTGTGGGTCATCAAGGGGCGGCGGGGATCCAGGGAATGTGGGGGGCACGGTGGTTTCGGTCTCGGGGGCTGCAGGGGTTGCGAGGTGGAGGGAGCAGGGCGTGAGAGAGATGGGGATCCAGACGAGCGGGGTCCCAGGGGATCGAGCGGGACGAGCGGTAGGTGGGGCTCGGGTTGATGAGGGGGTAGGTGAGGGTAGTTGGGGCGAGCTGACAAGGGGGTTTGTTCCCCTCGTCTGGTGGCGGCGGTAGGAGGAACGTGGGAGCGCGGGGGGCGCCCTAGGGTTCCCAGGCGGCGGGTGATACGTCTCCAACGGATCTATAATTTTTTATGGTTTCATGCTATTATCTTGTCAAACTTTGGATGTTTTGCATGCCTTTTATATATTTTTTGGGACTAACTTATTAACGCAGTGCCAAGTGCCAGCTCCTGTTTTTTCCATGTTTTTGACCCCTTTCAGAGGAGAATTTTGAACGGAGTCCAAACGGAATGAAACTGCCAAAAAGATTTTTTTCCGGAACAGAAAAAGATCGGAGAGCCGGAGAATCAGTGCAGGGGGCCACCAGGGACCCCACAAGCCCTCTTGCCATGGCCAGGGGGCCCGCGGCTCCCTGGCTTGTGGGCTCCCTCAGGCCCCTTTGCCCTAGGTTTTGCGCCTATATATCCCCAAAAATTCCACAAAAAATCAGGAGATCATCGAAAGTACTTTTCCGCCGCCGCAAGCTTATGTCTCCGCAAGATCCCATCTGGGGCACGTTCTGGTGCCGTGCCGGAGGGGGGATTCGGATACGGAGGGCTTCTTCATCAACACCATGACCTCTCCAATGATGCGTGAGTAGTTCACCATAGACCTACGGGTCCATAGCTAGTAACTAGATGGCTTCTTCTCTCTCTTGGATCTTCAATACAAAGTTCTCCATACACTTTTTACTTCATTGCAATTTCCGCCTTCATATCTCACTTTGCAAACAATCTTGAAGGGATTGACAACCCCTTTGAAGCGTTGGGTGCAAGCTCGTTTGTGTTCGCGCAGGTACTCTGGACTTGACGAGACCCTCCTACTGGATCGATACCTTGGTTCTCAAACTGAGGGAAATACTTACTGCTCCTTTGTTGCATCACCCTTTCCTCTTCAAGGGAAAAACCAACGCAAGCAAGTCTCCATCAACGTGTCAATTTTTAGCACTGTTGTTTGAGAAGTAGCAACAAGAATTTCTGGCGCCGTTGCCGGGGAAGGACTTTTGTTGTCATAGCAGAAGAATTTCTTGCGCCGTTGTCGGGGAGGATCAAGTCAAGAACTCATCCAAGTAAGTGTCGCAAACTCATCTCTTGCATTTACTTTGTTTGCCAGTTGCCTCTCATTTTCCTCTCCCCCACTTCACTAATTTGCCTTTTTCGGTTGCCTTTTTCGATCGCCTTTTCGTTCGCCCCTTTCTCTCGCTTGCTTTCTGTTCGCTTGTGTGCCATGTGCCTTCAATATGCTTGCATCTTCTCTTGCTGAAAATCTAGTGATATGGTTCCTCATCCACTTGCTAATCTCTTTAAGAGATCCAATTATGTTGATCCAATTGCTAGTGAGTTGAGTGCACTTGACTATCTTTATGGAGTTTTGCTTGAGATGCATGTATCTGAAAATTGCGAGGAAGAAATTTATGAAGTGATTCACGAGGGCTCCTTGGATGAAAAGCATGATTGCAATGGTTTCACTATAAATTCTATTAGTGACAATCATGCTAAAAATATGCAAAACCCTAAGCTTGGGGATGCTAGTTTTGCTATGTCCACTACTTGTTGCAATGATCATGAGTGGGGCGATGATTTTTATTATGATCTTGAAAATTTGTTTAAGCCTCATGATGAATATGATGTTTGCAATAAGATTGAAATTGGGTTTGGAGAAGTCATGACTTTAGGTGATGATAATCCCACTATTTTTGAAGAGCGTCAACTTTACATGCATGTGGATCATGAAAAGAATATCCTATGTGATAGTTACATTGTTGAATTCGAATATGATCCCACATGTAATTATTATGAGAGAGGAAAATATGGTGGTAGAAACTTTCATATCACTAAATCACCTCTCGTTATGTTGAGATTGCTATTGTCTCTTTCTTCTTCCTTGCATATGGTAACTATTGGTTGTCTTGAAAATCTGTTTTCCTATAAAATGCCTATGCATAGGAAGTATGTTAGACTTATATGTGATTTTCACATGCTTTATGATGCTCTCGTTATGCTTCAATTCTTGTCTTTTGTGTGAGCATCATTGAATTTTCAATGCCTAGCTAAGGGCGTTAAACAATAGCGCTTGTTGGGAGGCAACCCAATGAATTTATCTTTTCCTTTCTGTTTTGTTGCGTCCACACCATCATAATTCTGTTGTGATTTTGTTTTTTGTGTTTCTTTTTGTGTTTGAGCCAAGCAAAACCTTTATGACTAGTCTTGGTGATGGTTGTTTGATCCTCCTGGAAAAAGACAGAAACTTTTCGCTCACGAGACGATTTTTCATTTTTATTCAGAAAGAGGTTTTGAGTTGATTCTTTTTGCTGCTGGTTGATATGCCTTTTGCCCGGGCAGTCGTAATTTTTCAGAATTTTGGAGGTACCATAAGTATATGAAGTATACATATTGCTACAGACTGGTCTGTTTTTGACAGATTCTGTTTTTGTTGAGTTGGTTGCTTATTTTGATGAAACTATGGTTAGTATCGGGGTGTACTAGCCATGGAAAAGAGAATACAGTAGCCCAACACCAATATAGATAGAATTCAAGGTTTCTACAATACCAAAAGAGGTGGTAGTTTGTTTTCTTGTGCTAATGATATCACGAGTTTCTGTTTAAGTTTTGTGTTGTGAAGTTTTCAAGTTTTGGGTGATGATCTCATGGACAAAGAGATAAGGAGTGGAAAGAGCTCAAGCTTGGGGATGTCCAAGGCATCCCAAGCCAAATTCAAGGACACCAAAAAGCCTAAGCTTGGGGATGCCCCGGGAAGGCATCCCCTCTTTCGTCTTCAATCCATCGGTAACATTACTTGGAGCTATATTTTTATTCACCACATGATATGTGTTTTGCTTGGACCGTCTTGTACCGTAGGAGTCTTTTCTTTTTGTTGTGTCACAATCATCCTTGCTGCACACCTTTTTGAGAGAGAGAGAGAGACATGCACTCATCGTGATTTTGCTAGAATGCTCATAGTGCTTCACTTATATCTTTTGAGCTAGATACTTTTGCTCTATGTGCTTCACTTATATCATTTAGAGCACGGCGGTGCTTGACTTGGTAGTTGGCTTATGCTATGAAAGTAGTCCCAAATGTGATAGGTACCCAAAGAGGATGCAAAAACCTCCATCTTCATGTGCATTGAGTAGAAAGAGAAGTCTTGATTCCTCTCAATTAGTTTTGAGACGTGGATTTGGTAATATTAAGAGCTATGTTAGTAGGGTGTTGTGAATCTAGGAATACTTGTGTTGAAGTTAGTGATTCCTGTAGCATGCACGTATGGTGAACCGCTATGTTAGGAAGTCAGAGCATAATTGATCTATTGATTGTCATCCTTTGTGTTGAGGTCGGTATCGCGCGATGGTTACCACCTACCAACCCTTCCCCTCGGAGTATGCGTTTAGCACTTTGTTTTGATTACTAATAAAAACTTTCGCAACAAGTATGTGAGTTCTTCATGACTAATGTGAGTCCATGGTATAGATGCACTTTCACCTTCCACCTTTGCTAGCCTCTTTAGTGCCGCGCAATTCTCGCCGGTGCACAAACCCACCATATGTCTTCCTCAAAACAGCCACCATACCTACCTACTATGGCATTTTCATAGCCATTCCGAGATATATTGCCATGCAACTCCTACCGTTCCATCTCATGATTTGTGCCGTCACTCTCATATTGCCATTGTATGATCGTAAGATAGCTAGCAAGATGTTTTCAACGTCATACGCCATGCTACATCGTTGCACATCCCGGTACACTGCCGGAGGCATTTCCTATAGAGTCATCATCGTTCTAAGCTTTGAGCTGTGAGTAAATAAAAGTGTGATGATCATCATTATTAGAGCATTTCCCATGTGAGGAAATAAAATAAAAGAGGCCAAAGAGCCCAAAAACAAAAAAGGCCAAGAGCCCAAACAAAAAAAGAGAAAAAGAGAGAAGGGACAATGCTACTATATTTTTCCACACTTATGCTTCATAATAGAACCATGTTCTTCATGATTGAGAGCTTCTTGCTTTGTCACTACCATATGCTAGTGGGAATCTTCATTATATAACTTGGCTTGTATATTCCAATGATGGGCTTCCTCAAAATTGCCCTAGGTCTTCGTGAGCAAGCAAGTTGGATGCACACCCACTAGTTCTCCTTTTGAGCTTTGACATACATATAGCTCTAGTGCATCCCTTGTATGGCAATACCTACTCATTCACATTGATATCTATTAATGGGCATCTCCATAGCCCTTTGATACGTCGAGTCAATGTGACCATCTTCTCCTTTTTGTCTCACAACCACCACCACACTCTATTACACCTATAGTGCTATATCCATGGCTCACGCTCATGTATTGCGTGATAGTTATAAAAAGTTTGAGAAAGTAAGAATGCGAAAACAATTACTTGACCAATACCGGGTTTGTTCATGATTTACATTAGTTGTGTGAGGATGATGGAGCATAGCCATACTATATGATTTTGTAGGGATAACTTTCTTTGGCCTTGTTATTTTGAAAGTTCATGATTACATTGCTAGTTTGCTTGAAGTATTATTGTTTTCATGTCAACAGAAAACTATTGTTTTGAATCTTACGGATCTGAACATTCATGTCACATGAAAGAAGTTGCAAAGGACAACTATGCTAGGTAGCATTCCACATCAAAAATTCATTCTTTATCACTTCCCTACTCGAGGACGAGTAGGAGTTAAGCTTGTGGATGCTTGCTACGTCTCCAACGTATCTATAATTTTTGATGGTTTCATGCTATTATCTTGTCAAACTTTGGATGTTTTGCATGCCTTTTATATATTTTTTGGGACTAACTTATTAACTCAGTGCCAAGTGCCAGTCCCTGTTTTTTCCATGTTTTTGACCCCTTTCTGAGGAGAATTTTGAACGGAGTCCAAACGGAATGAAACTACCAAAAAGATTTTTTCCGGAATAGAAAAAGATCAGAGAGCCTGAGAATCAGGGTAGGGGGCCACCAGGGACCCCACAAGCCCTCATGGCGCGGCCAAGGGGGCCCGCGGCCCCCTGGCTTGTGGGCTCCCTGAGGCACCTTTGCCCTAGGTTTTGCGCCTATATATCCCCAAATATTCCACAAAAAATCACGAGATCATCGAAAGTACTTTTCCGTCGCCGCAAGCTTCTGTCTCCGCAAGATCCCATCTGGGGCACATTCTGGTGCCCTGCCGTAGGGGGATTCGGATACGGAGGGCTTCTTCATCAACACCATGACCTCTCCGATGATGCGTGAGTAGTTCACCATAGACCTACGGGTCCATAGCTAGTAACTAGATGGCTTCTTCTCTCTCTTGGATCTTCAATACAAAGTTCTCCATGATCTTCATGGAGATCTATCCGATGTAATCTTCTTTTGCGGTGTGTTTGTCGAGATCCGATGAATTGTGGATTTATGATCAGATTATCTATGAATCTTATTTGAGTTTCTTCTGATCTCTCTTATGCATGATTTCATATCCTTGTAATTCTCTTCGAGTTGTGGGTTTTGTTTGGGCAACTAGATCTATGATTCTTGCAATGGGAGAAGTGCTTGGTTTTGGGTTCATACCTTGCGGTGACTGATACCTCTCCAACGTATCTATAATTTTTGATGGTTTCATGATATTATCTTGTCAAACTTTGGATGTTTTGCATGCCTTTTATATATTTTTTGGGACTAACTTATTAACTCAACGCCAAGTGTCAGTTCCTGTTTTTTCCATGTTTTTTACCCCTTTCATAGGAGATTTTGAAACAGAGTCCAAATGGAAGAAAATCCCCGAAAAGATTTTTTCTGTAACGGAAGAAGATCGGGAAGCTTGAGAGCCAAGGCAGGGGAGCCTCAGGGGGGCACAAGACCCCACCCCGCGGCCAGGGGGAGGCCGCAGCCCACAGGATTGTGGGCCCCCTGGGCGCCCTCTGCCCTAGGGATTGCGCCTATATATTCCCTAAAAATCCCAAACAAAATCAAGAGATCATCGAAATTACTTTTCCGCCGCCGCAAGCTTCTGTCTCCGCAAGATCCCATCTGGATCACGTTCCGGTGCCCTGTCGGAGGGGGGATTCGGACACGGAGGGCTTCTTCATCAACACCATGACCTCTGTGATGATGCGTGAGTAGTTCACCCTAGACCTACGGGTCCATAGCTAGTAGCTAGATGGCTTCTTCTCTCTCTTGGATCTTCAATATAAAGTTCTCCATGATCTTCATGGAGATCTATCCGATGTAATCTTCTTTTGCGGTGTGTTTGTCGAGATCCGATGAATTGTGGATTTATGATCAGATTATCTATGAATCTTATTTGAGTTTCTTCTGATCTCTCTTATGCATGATTTCATATCCTTGTAATTCTCTTCGATTTGTGGGTTTTGTCTGGCCAACTAGATCTATGATTCTTGCAATGGGAGAAGTGCTTGGTTTTGGGTTCATATCGTGCGGTGACCTCAACCAGTGACAAAAGGGGTAGCGAGGCACGCATCGTGTTGTTGCCATCAAGGTTAAAAAGATGGGGTTTTCATCGTTGGTTTGAGATTATCCCTCTACATCATGTCATCTTGCTTAAAGCATTACTCTGTTCGTCATGAACTCAATACACAAGATGCATGCTGGATAGCGGTCGATGTGTGGAGTAATAGTAGTAGATGAAGAAAGTATCGGTCTACTTGTCTCGGAAGTGATGCCTATATGTATGATCATTGCCGTAGATATCGTCATGAGTTTACGCGGTTCTATCAATTGCTCGACAGTAATTTGTTCACCCACCGTGATATTTGCTACTATGAGAGAAGCCTCTAGTGAACACTATGGCCCCCAGGGTCTACTCCACACCATATTTTCCGCCATACACTTTTTACTTCGCTGCACTTTCCGCCTTCATATCTCACTTTGCAAACAATCTTGAAGGGATTGACAACCCCTTTGAAGCGTTGGGTGCAAGCTTGTTTGTGTTTGCGCATGTACTCTGGACTTGATGAGGCCCTCCTTCTGGATCGATACCTTGGTTCTCAAACTGAGGGAAATACTTACTGCTCCTGTGCTGCATCACCCTTTCCTCTTCAAGGGAAAAACCGACGCAAACCAGAGAAGTAACAAGAAGAATTCCTAGCGCCAAGGAAGGACTTTTGTTGCCGCAGCAGTGACCTCACCCAGTGATAGAAGGGGTAGCGAGGCACGCATCGTGTTGTTTCCATCAAGGGTAAAAAATGGAGTTTTCATCATTGGTTTGAGATTATCCCTCTACATCATGTCATCTTCCTTAAAGCGTTACTCTGTTCGTCATGAACTCAATACACTAGATGCATGCTGGATAGCGGTCGATGTGTGGAGTAATAGTAGTAGATGCAGAAAGTATCGGTCTACTTGTCTCGGACGTGATGCCTATATGTATGATCATTGCCTTAGATATCGAGAAGACTTTACGCGGTTCTATCAATTGCTCAACAGTAATTTGTTCACCCATTGTGATATTTGCTATTTTGAGAGAAGCCTCTAGTGAACACTATGGCCCCCGGGTCTACTCCACACCATATTTTCAGCCTTACACTTTTTACTTGGTTGCACTTCCCTCCTTCAGATCTCACTTTGCAAACAATCTTGAAGGGATTGACAACCCCTTTGAAGCGTTGGGTGCAAGCTCGTTTGTGTTTGCGCAGGTACTCTCAACTTGACGAGACCCTCCTACTGGATCGATACCTTGGTTCTCAAACTGAGGGAAATACTTACTGCTCCTTTGCTGCATCACCCTTTCCTCTTCAAGGGAAAAACCAACGCAAGCAAGTCTCCGTCAATGTGTCAATTTCTGGCACTGTTGTTTGAGAAGTAGCAAGAAGAATTTCCGGCGCCATTGCCGGGGAAGGACTTTTGTTGCCGTAGCGGCGGGTTGGGGGCCTGGCCGGCTGAGCCGGTTGGCTACGTGGGCCGGCGAGGCTGGGTCAAGGCCCAAGGGAGAGGGGGGTTGTTTCCTTTTTTTAGTTATTAATTTGCACCACACTTTTGCATTTAGTTTATGTAGCAAATGATTTTTTTATAACTGAAACTTGGCACGTAAATCAAGCACAATTTTTTGGGGTGCCACAAAAAGATTCAAAGTATTTTGTAAGGTTTAGATATTTTTAGAAATTGAAACGATCAATTTAATTGATGTTGTCCCACGTTAAATTTCCTAGGGGCATTTTGGTAGTTGAGGTGATGTTGTTTTCCTTAACATAATTATCTATGGAATATTTACAACCAAACCTAGATTTTTATTTTATGTTTTGAAGAAATAATTTATTTGAATTGATATTAAATTTGAAATTTGGCTTTGATTTTATTAAGTGACAATCTAGCTCAGTTAAATATGATGACCTAGCATTATTAGGGTGCGGTTACTGTAGCTTAACTACCGCGGTGTCACAACTCTCCCCTACTAACAACAATTCTCGTCCCGAGAATTAATAGGTAGAAGGAAAGAGCTCGGGGTATTCATCACGAAGATGATCCTCGCGTTCCCAAGTGGCTTCATCTTCAGAGTGATTTGACCACTACACTTTAAGGAACTTGGTGACTTTGCGACGAGTCTTATGTTTAGCCTGGTCGAGAATGCGGACCGGATGCTCTTTATAAGAGAGTTCTTGTTGCATCTCAAGCATATCATGATCCACTACTCGAATAGGATCCTTGAAGCAGCGGCGGAGCTGAGACACATAGAAGACATCGTGAACCTGAGAAAGGTTCGCCGGCAGTTCCAAATGATAATCCACTCTTCCACGCCTTTCGAGAACAGCAAAAGGACCAATATAGCGAGGAGCTAACTTGACCTTGATCACAAAACGGTGTGTGCCTCTTATTGGTGTGGCACGAAGATAAGCCCTTTTGCCAGATTGATAGAGCATATCATGATGATGACGGTCATACTGACTCTTCTGACGAGACTGAGCAGCCTTCAGATTCTCATGAATAATGCGGACTTGATCTTCGTCATATTGGGTAATATCCGAACCGAAGAGTGATCATTCCATTGGGCAGTAGCTTGGGAATTTCATACGAAGCCAAGTGTCTTCCTGCTCGTTGAAACGAGGCGGACCAATAGGCAAGGTTCTCGTCCACCGGCGGCTACCGGAATGTTATCCACCATAGTAACAGGGTCTTACCGATAGAGTTGTACACAGAGGTTTTACCTAAGCAGGGAATTAACACTGCTTAGATAAGTAATGCCACAAGAAAGGTCAAACAGACCAATGGGAAGGAAAAATGTGTTCACACACACAAGTATTAGAGTATACCATTCCCGAGGAAAACATAGAGTATGGTATACATGATAGGTCATCAAGTACATAACCATTTTGAAAGAGAGGCAAGAAGAATCATGATGTTTACCATACCACTCGGTCTGGATAAATGATCAGGTACAATCTAGCATTGCGCTTCCAATGTTCCTGTTGAAATTTGAAGTACCACATCCGTGCTTCGAGGTAGCATCGACATGGTCATCTGATAAAGGTCGGACCAATGGGTACACAAAGAGGATCCATGAGGAACAACTTATGAAATAAGTCATATAGTTTCCGCATGGAAGATGGCGAATCTTACATATGGAAGAATTTATAACAATAGGCCCTTCATCCCGGTGCATTGGAAAGACAACACCGTACCGGTTTACCTAAAGACCAAAGTTATAATTATTGGGAAATGTTCCTACCATCATATCTGCCCGAGATTCAGATCTGGTTGGTGTTAGGACACCTTAGACTCAAGATGCCCAAGAAGAAATATGAAGATGCAAGATTCTCATGATATGAGCTACACAAGCAATCCTTGGATCACGAGTTGGATTGAAAGACACATGAACACAATGTCAAGATATTCGTGCCCACATGGGATTCTTACGTCAAAATGCAACTGAGTTCTCACTTGGGAACCATCATCGGGGATAACAAGGGTCCAGGTGTAAGTCTGGATTAGCTCTTATGAAGGAACTTCCTTTCCCTTGATCAAATCAGTAAGTGGCTTGGCGTGCTAAGAGAAGTTATATGGAGTGAAGATAGCAACTCTTCAAAACATATAACACTTCGCACATGCGTGAATGATTTGGGATGACCCCGAAGGAAGTGAAACAAAACTTTCACATATTCACGGCGGCAAGAGTGCACGTGAACTTTGGGAAAAACACTTCTTATATCAAACATATCCTTCATGAGCTAGGCACAAAGATAGTGCTTCCAAAGGCTTCATCGTGAACCATTAATATGTTGAGGGTGTGGTCGATGGGCTCAGCATCAATCCCTCAAGATTTTGACAGGGATGAATTTCCAAAACTATAATATCAAGGAGATAGCATTTGTCAAATCAAATGGTATAATGTCGTATGCTCGAGGGAACAACAACAATTAAACATTGGTCAAAGGGTGCACTCGGAAATACAGACGGAGTAGCACAACCAATGTCAAAAATGATGAGTCAACACTCAACACACTAAGAATGACACAACCAGTTGTTAACCTCAAGGCAATAGGGTTGCCAGAAGTATTGGAATCACACATCAGAGTTCACTTGTTGGTATTCCGGTTTCAAACAACACGGGACCAAGAAATGAATGGTGATGGCGAGAAGTATTACTATATCAAGAATTCTTAAGACGTGTGCAATTCTCACGACATTCTTTACGTAAAAGATAGTAATACTCCAAGGTAGAAGATAACATAAGCTGAATAGCAAGGAACTTAAGGGACAACACAAAACATGATCAAGTTTGTGTTGGAGGGAAGGCAATAAGGTTTGTCGATGATAACACAAATCATCGAGGGGAAAGAATGGTAGTTCTTATCATCAAGAATCTGATTGATACCCTGCAAGAGCTTAGAACGCTGATGATGATCACGACACATTTGTCGAGAAATTTCATGAAGATGTAATCATTCAGCGACGACATCAAGCAAGGGAATGATGAAGCAAGAGGTTGTCAGAATCACAGGTAAGACTGCTAGCTTAGAATTGAGATTGCCTTTTAGGACAACCAACATGATGTGGAAAGCTCGATGCAAGCTTAACGCATAGTTGGTATCGTGTTCCAGGGATGAAGGGTATAGATAGCATGGTCGAGCTCCAACATGACGATGATGATGTAGCTTAACATCTTGGAATGACATGATCGAGTACAAACTCGTAAACCAGGAAGATTACTAAAAATTGTTGAATCGCAATGCATACTCGATTTAGTTATCGATGTACTCGCATGTCCAACAAATCAAACACGAGGAAACTGGAATTAAAGAAAATATCATAGTTGATGAGGAGCTCACAATAAGTTATGCAACTCCGTGATAATTTTCGGGGTACGAGGGATAATACTCGGAGGTAGATCAACATTAAAGCTCGGACCGATGTATTGATCTGAAGAAGACAAGTACTTTAACTCGTCTGAGAATGAAATCAAGGTAGGACAACATGGTCGGAACCACGATTGCAAAGGACAAGATCACAGATACCAGATTTAAACCACAGAATGAATGATTATTGATACGAGAAGTTTCTATGATAGGATCAACGTCGTTTCCATGGGCATGAACACAAAGTTCAAGGTCGACCCCACTTCATCAATGTATCACCTGCCATTTACTCCTCGCCTCTGATCAGGTTGTAGTTTTGAAAGAATATCCGGCAAACACCAGAAGAGTAAGACTCATGAAAACTTTTCGAGTCATATGGATTTAGGAAGGCATAGGTTCAACCCGTCGGGGTATCTTAGGAACATATACCATACACTCCAAGAGTAATTAACACATGCTTGAAGGGCATGGCTGACAAGGGTATAGGATACAACTCATCAGAAGGAGAAGACACAGTTTACCAATGACATTATGTGTCAAGGGAACAATATCACAAGGATTTTTTGAATGTAAAGGATGTCGTCGGATAATAACCCAGCAATGGGTCTGGCAATCCACAGAGGATCTGATGTGAGTATCGGTACTCAACCAGAGGGGGGTAAAACGCAAGGCATCGAATTATAGAACATCTGAAAAATACTGATACTTAATTACCGAAGGAATTAGGATTTCCAGGTTGGTGTATCATAATCACATGCTCCGATCAAATACAAGTAAGTTGAATGGACTTAGATGGATAACCAACCAAAGTTGATTGTCGAGAACCAGCTCCTGTTTGGAAGGACGTCTGAGCCGGAAAGATAATTTATGAGTATCAACAGATGATTGTGTGCATTCACACAAAAGTAGAATCCATAAAATCACAGGAAAATCACAAAGGATTTTTAATGAATGCTACTAGATATATGGATTTAACCATAACACAAGCAGGTGAAAAAGGTCAAAAGCCATAGGTTACTGGGGATTCCGAAAGATCGAATAGTAATTCGAGGAACTTTCAAAACCCATGACAACTGACGATGGACGAATCCTCGATAAGATAACTCTTTGCATCTCGTAAAAAAACAAGAGCATTTGGAAAGAAAATATGAATGACATTTGTATGCAGTCATCCACAAGGGTTGACGGAGGAAGGCAAATCGCAAGAGCGATGGGCACAAGTTCTCGAGAGAAACATCGGAGAGTATCATCGGAGTCTTCTGATGGATCAAGCCATCGTCTCAAATACGGAGCTCTCCGGGAGGAAATATTTACGAGAACCTAATGTTAGAGTTAGTAAAATCTTTAACCCGAAAGAGAAGAGAGAATAGAGCCCACAGTGTAGGAAAGGAATAAAGATACTAATGCCACCCAATTGAGATGTGGGCCCGTAAGCCACAGCATTAGTGTTAGTAAAGTTTTTCAAACACTAGACTCAACTTCGGCCAAGGAGTTGGGAAGGGGGCTACCTACAGGTAGTCGGCTCTGATACCAACTTGTGACGCCCTCCGTTTAATCGTATGCTAATCATACACGCAAATGTGTACGATCAAACCCAAGGACTCACGGGAAGATATCACAACACAACTCTAGACACAAATAAAATAATACAAGCTTCATATTGCAAGCCAGGGGGCTCGAGGGCTAGAATACAGAAGCTCGATAAGCACACGAGTCAGCGGAAGCAACAATTTCTGAGTACAGACATAATATGGGGTGCCTTAGAGAAGTCTAGCACAAAAGATACAATGATTGTACGAGGCGAGGCCTCCTGCCTGGGAACCTCCTAACTACTCCTGGTCTTCAGCGGCCTCCACATAGAAGACATCATCGGGATGGTAGGCGTCGGCAGGAAACTCCATCTCCTGGGCTCCATCATCTAGTCGCAGCAATGGATCAAGGGGACAAAGGGGGAGCAAAGCAACGGTGAGTACTCATCCAAAGTACTCGCAAGTCTTACATAAGAACTATTCTAAATAGGCAACAGTATCAAAGGAGGGGGTTTATATGTGGACTGACTGCAGCAATGCAAGAATAGAGAGAGAAGGCCTAGTCCTATCGAAGACTAGCATCTTCAGGGTCTTGCAGCAATAGACGAGAGTAGAACAGGTGAAACACAATTACTAGTCAAATTGTTGCAGCAGTATTAAAGTGAGGTCATGCCCAGAGATCCTCCCTCGACTCCCTGCGAGGAAGCGATCCCGGGACAACTAAAATCCAGTTAAGTAACAATTGTAGTTGTATAAGATCAGGGCACAACTCCATGTCATCCTTTAACCGTGGACACGACTATTCGAATAGATAAGTTCTTCCCTGCAGGGGTGCACAACATATTCCCCGACGCGCTCGATAACACTCTAGCCGGACACACTTTTCTGGGTCCTGCCCGGCCTCGGAATATCGACACGTCGCAGCCCCACCTAAGACTCAACAGATAGGCCAGCCCGCCGGTCTAACTCCTAAGCACAAAGGGTTCATGGGCCCACTTCCCCTCCGCGCTCCTGCACGATGCGAGGGCGGCCGATGTCAGTCCTAGCACCCCTTAATCACAAGCGCGATGCATCTCGGAACCACTCGGGCTCGCGCCGCTACATCGCTGACATGTGAAGAGCTTCGGCTGATACCGCGACGTCGAGTACCCATAATTCTTCCCACGCAGACGGTTAGTGCGTAATAAGGCCTTCCGACCAACCCAGATCAAATACCCAAATCCATTATCATTTTAATTAGGCCATCGACACAATCTCACGGGAATCTGAGGTAACAACTAATCACCAATGATCCCAGTAACATGGTTTGGAACCACCATCCAGCTCCTGGGACTTCTGGCCAAAGCGCGCTTTGCCAAAGGATGAGTCGCCCACTTAGTGACCCGGCCCAACTAGGGCGGGTCACACCGCAGGTAATATCCCCAATATTAGGCCCCAGATTGACTTGAACCTGTTCACGCCAATAAACTGTTATCCAGTTTAGGAGCGACTCATTCCACTCCTTTCATGCACCTTATGCTTAAGCCGCCATTCCTCATGAAAACACCTAAGCCGCCGAACCGTTTCCGATGACATCACCTTATCCCTTTAATTTCGGAAAACGATGACGCAATCTCCAACGGATCCTGTGGCACAAATATCCCGAAAATCTTGGCGCCATAATTGCAAATCTTTAACTTGTCCTTTCGGTTCCCGCGCGAGGCGCCTCGATTCCAGCACCTGACCCATTAAATAGTCTCGGGAAGGGGAGCGAAAGGAAACTCCACCTACCCATTTCATCTGTCCCTTCCTCCTCGCGACCACGCGAAGAACTCTGCCGCCGCCTGAGGAGCTTCGTCGCCGCCCGAAGAACTCTGCCACCGGCCGTCGCGTCCGATGCATCTCCAAACCAATGATCCCAGTAACATGGTCGAGTAACTGTGTGGTTGTAACATCGGGGGGAATCCGAGGTATCACCCTCGTTGGATTCCGAACGATGTATCCGTCAAGGTGGGTTTAGAGGAATCACCCTCGGGGTCCCACACTTGAGGGGTTGCACGACAGAGGCATCGTCGAGAATGGTGAAAGAGGAATCACCCTCGATAACCACGACCGACTAGCTGTAGTACAGAGATATCATCACGAGTACTTAGCGAGGTGTCACCCTCCGTACCCGATAGTATCCATGTAGCGTCGTGCAACTAAGGGGGTGTATGTGTTGTGTCGGGTCTGGCTCATCGATCAGGGATCGAGATTTGAAAGCAAAGCGGGGCAACTGGACTACGGGGTCACAGGGGATGACAGCTCCACCTATACTAAGCAGATTTAAAGGTACAGTACTGAAAGTAGCAGTTCATCAAAAATAGGCTATGCATCAGATATAGGAGCTAACTACAAAAGTAGCAAAATACTAATGCAAGCAGTAGAAAGAAAGACATAGGCGATATAGGAATGATCAAGGGGGGTTTGCTTGCCTTGCTTCTCTGTGGCAAAAGGCTGATCGACAGGGTCGTAGATGTACCCGGCAGCTGCGTCAGTCTCGGGGTCTACCGGTAAGAAGAGGGGGGAGAAACAATAAATAATAGCAACAGTGCAACACAATGCATGACATGGCAAGATGCAGGTTAGGCATGAGCCAACGCAACAACATCCGTCATAGACGGGTCGGAAGAATACCTGACGATATTTTCCGGGTCTCTAGCTACTACCGGTCAGACTGGAAACGATGGAAAAGTTTCACGTTTGCTATGCTAGGGACGCGGGATAGACGAATGGACCGTGTATCCGGGTTCGTCTCGTTCTGCTGATGAACTTTCATGTTGAAAGTATTTTAATCTGACTTACGAATTATTTTATATTAATTTTTAAAGTTTTATTCAATATTTAGGAATTAAAAACAGATTTAATTAAATTGATTAAATGCAATTATGACATCAACATGATGTCATGCTGACATCAGCAGTTGACTGGTCAAATGACCAGTGGGTCCCATGCGTCATAGACTCTGTTTTTAATTAAGATTAAATAGTAATTAATCAGATTAATTTAGTGGGGGACCCACGTGTCATACTCTAATTATTCTAATTACCTATTTAATTAATTAAATAATATATTTATTTATTTATTTATTTATTAACAACATATTTTTATTTTTATATTTCTATTTTCATTTTTCTTAATAATGTGTGGGGCCTCCCTATAAGTGGGTGTGGAGGTTTGGCCCCACTAGTAAGTGACATAGGCCACATACCCATATTCATTTTACCCACATACATTAAACATAACGTATTCTTTTTACATACATGCATATATACCCAAATACATACCTACATACATACACATACATACGTATAATACATGCATTATATATACATACGCAATACATAATACATACATGCTTTTTATTTTATTTTCTTTCTAACATCATCTCCAAACTCTCTCTCTATACATGCATCTCTTTCTGTTAACTCTGAGGATCTCAACACAGAGGTAGAACATGCATCTCCACCTCCACCTACGCGAACCTAACGGTGCCGGAACGCGACGGTGTTCGCCGGAACGGATCCGGAGCGGAAAAATGAAGGGAAGGGGTTTGCTCACCGAGCCCGTAGAGGTGCAAAGCGAGCTCGATGGAGGGCGACGGCCGACGGGGTGTTGCAGTCCGGCGAGGGGCGAGAGTGAGCTCGATGCAGGGGTGACGAGGAGGCGCTGGAGGAAGGGGGCGCCGAGGCCGGTCGGTGCATAGGTCGCCGGAGAGGAACGCCGGAGGGGCTGGCCGGTGAGGAGAGGAGCCGTCAGGGAGGAGGCACCGAGCGGGGCGGCGAGAACCTGGTGGCAGGGTCTCGGTCCGGTGCGGCCCGTGGGGCACTGGGATCTGGGCGGTCTCGGGTTGGTGGCGGTTGGAGGAGGCGCCGAGGGGCGCCGCGGGGTGGGGAAGGCGGCGCGGCCGGCGGCGAGGCGCGCGCGAGGTGGCGAGCGGGAGGCCCGAAGGGGCGACGGGGATCCACGGAATGTGGGGGCACGGTGGTTTCGGTCTCGGGGGCTGCACGGGTTGCGAGGTGGAGGGAGTAGGGCATGAGAGAGATGGGGACCCAGACGAGCGGGATCCCAGGGGATCGAGCGGGGCGAGCGGTAGGTGGGGCTCGGGTTGACGAGGGGGTAGGTGGGGGCAGTTGGGGCGAGCTGGCGAGGGGGTTTGTTCCCCTCGTCTGCTGGCGGCGGCAGGAGGAACGTGGGAGCGCGAGGGGCGCCCTAGGGTTCCCAGGCGGCGGGTTGGGGGCCTCGCCGGCTGAGCCGGTTGGCTACGTGGGCCGGCCAGGCTAGGCCGAGGCCCAAGGGAGAGGGGGGTTGTTTTCTCTTTTTTTAGTTATTAATTTGCACCACACTTTTGATTTAGTTTACATAGCAAACGATTTTTTTATAACTGAAACTTGGCACATAAATCAAGCACAATATTTTGGGGTGCCACAAAAAGATTCAAAGTATTTTGTAAGGTTTAGATATTTTTAGAAATTGAAACGATCAATTTAATTGATGTTGTCCCACGTTAAATTTCCTAGGGGAATTTTGGTAGTTGAGGTGATGTTGTTTTCCTTAACATAATTACCTATGAAATATTTACAGCCAAACCTAGATTTTTGTTTTACGTTCTGAAGAAATAATTTATTTGAATTGATATTAAATTTGAAATTTGGCTTTGATTTTATTAAGTGACAATCTAGCTCAGTTAAATATGATGACCTAGCATCATTAGGGTGCGGTTACTGTAGCTTAACTACCGGGGTGTCATAGCATGGGAACAGTGGAAGGACGCGTGGAAGAGGCGCTGGATTTATAATGCACGCCAGGCCGCCTTTTCCTCCACGCATGCAATTTTTTCTCACGCGCCGGGATTTTTCGTGCCCGCTAAAACGCATGCAACCGCTCCGCGCGCGCTAAAATGCAATTTTTTCTCGCGCGCGCTTTCTAGTGCCACTTTTGGAGAAGCTCTTAGGCTTGCCCATTTATTTTTATTTTTTTACTAGGAACACTATCATTCCATTAAACTGGCGCAGTGAACTCACTGGCCAAAACAGACCTTACAGCATCCGAGACATAGTCTTCCCAAACCACACGATCAACCTCTTGGACAGAACCCAATGCGGCAAGCTCGTGAGCTAACTTATTACAGCCCCTTGGGGCGAAGCACACATCTACAGAAATGAAGTTTAACCTAATGAAAGAACGTAGATCACAAAAGATGATTCCTTCAGGTGCCAGGTCGAACTCTGTACTCTCAAGCGCCCTTGCCAAGATTTGAGAGTCGGTCTCCAGGATTATCCTGCCCATTCCCCAAAGGGCAGCGGTTTGCACAGCTTTGTCACATGTTGTAGCTTCTGCCTGCAGAGCACTAGCAGCTCTTTGAATGACACCCATACCCGATCCTCAGATAGCACCATCCTCATCACAAGCAGCAAATCCCCAGCCACCTCGACCAGACAGCGTTTGTAGGCTCCATCGAGGTTTACTTTGATCAGATCTTCGCCCGGTGGCTGCCACTTTGCTTATTCCTGCCGATCTGCACTTTGCTCCCTCGCCCTACAGGCATGCAGCGATTCCCGCGTCCAGTATATGATCTGCCCCATCAGTTCCTCCAAAGACATAGTTTCCCCTGCTACATTGATTTTATTTCTCCTTAGCCAGCTTCGCCACAGCAGGCAGCAACTTAGAGCCTTCTGTTCGTCGTTGAGTGTTAGAATTTGCTGTAAAACTAAACTGGCAGTCTCATATGTGCACATCTGATCACGCAGTTCTCCCAAACCCAGGCGTCCCCACACTCTCCTTGCATCTTTGCATTTTAGAAATAAGTGTGCACCATCTTCATCCAGCCTCTTGCAGCATACACACAGCCTGTCACACTTTAAACCCCTACGATGAGTGTTTACTCGAAGTGAAAGACTGTTGTGAGCTAATCGCCACATGAATTGCTTTACTTTGGGCAGGCATGGCAGATCCCAAAGTTGCTTCCAAAACAAACTAACATTTGAGCCTTCTGTATTATTTCGATGTGCGCTATCATGCTGTCTCACATACACTTTATAGGCAGATTTGACCGAAAAAACTCCCTTATTATCAAAATGCCACGCTGGAACATCCTCGAATTCTGGTCTGATCGGGGTAGCCAGGATCACCGCTGCATCCACTTCCAAAATGTATCTCGGACCAGCGTCTCATCCCACTGATTTGTGACTGGGTTTATAAGCTCGTGTACCTTCGATAGCAAGCGGTGGCCTTTTGGGGTAACCGGCTTTCGGCAGCCCTCTCTGTTTACCCATTGATCATCCCATATCCGCACAGATGCGCCATCACCAATGCGCCAAGTGATGCCCTCCTTCAACAGGTTGATGCCCCTCAAAATACTCCGCCAGGAATAGGAAATGCCAGGTTCAGCTGTAGCTTCCAGTATTGATGTGTTTGGGAAGTACCTCGCCTTCAAAACGCTGGCACACAAAGAGTCTGGGTTTGTGAGCATTCGCCAACCCTGCCTTGCCAGCATTGTCAGGTTAAAACCATATAAGTCACGAAATCCCAATCCACCATCACTTTTCGGTTTTGAGAGTTGCTCCTAGCTCAGCCAATGCATTTTATTCTCCTGATCATTCTGCGCCCACCAATACCGACATATCAAGGTCCCCATTTGTTCACATAGTGTCTTGGTAAGATCAAAACATGACATGGCAAAGGTAGGGATGGCTTGGGGACAAGCCTTTATGAGAATATCCTTCCCCGCCTTGGAGAGTAGTCTCTCCTTCCAGCCTTGAATTTTCTTCCACATACGGTCCTTCAAATACTCAAAAGTTTTTGATCTTGATCTTCCCACATACACACGCAGTCCAAGGTACTTTTCTGTTCTTGCTTCTGCTCGAATATGCAACTCGGCTAGCACACTCTCCATGTCTTGCACCCTAGTATTTGAGCTGAACATCACCGAAGACTTCTCGAAATTTATAGTTTGCCCCGAACAGACCTCATATAGTTGTAGCAAATTTTGCAGACTTGACACTCTCACTCGAAGCTTTAATAAGCACGAGTGAGTCATCTGCAAACAATAGGTGGTTAAAACTCGATGCTCCCATACAAATACGGATGCCTTCTGGTTCCCCGTGCAATTCAGCTTTGTTCAACAATGATGAGAACCCCTCTGCACAAATCATAAATAAGTATGGAGATAGAGGGTCTCCCTACCGTAAACCTCTCTGGGGTATTATCACATCCGATAGATCACCATTCATCCTGACTCGATAGCTGACCGATGTCACACACTCCATAACAAGGGCAATCCACCGTTCCGCAAATCCCATTCTCCTCATCATACACTCCACAAAGTGCCACTCCACACGATCATATGCCTTGCTCATGTCAAGCTTTACCGCAGCATACCCTTCCTTGCACGTCCTCTTTCTCTTCATAAAATGTGTACACTCATAGGCCAGCAGAATATTGTCTGTGATTAACCTTCCCGGCACAAATGCACTCTGATTTGGTGAGATTATGTCGTTTAAGATCTGCTTCAACCTATTGGCAAGGATTTTTTTAGACCAGTTTATATACCACATTGCACACGCTAATTGGCCGCAGATCCTTCATACATTCCGGGTTGTCCACCTTTGGGATGAGCACAATACATGTCTCATTCCAATCAGTCGGCATAGGCCCCCCGTTAAGAATAGTAAGGACTTCCTCTGTAACCTTCTCTCCGACAATGTCCCAGAACTTCTTGTAGAAGAGTGCATGCATGTCATCTAACCCCGGTGCCTTTAGATCACCTATGCTCTCAAGTACCTCCACCACCCCTTTGGACGTGAACTATTTACATAGCACCTCATTCATCTGATCCGTCACACGGTGATCAATGTGATGTAATAGCTCTGTCGTCCGTGTGCCTGGGGAAGACGTAAAAAGTTTTGAAAAATAGTTAGTTGCCATCCCTTTCATGGCCTCCTCCGCCTCTACCGCACCACCCTCCTCCGTCCTCAGCTTGGTGATACGATTAATCTTCTTCCTTCCGAGGCAAAGCTATGAAAGAACTTTGTGTTACAGTCCACCTCCCTAAGCCAGTGAGCATGCGCCCTTTGTTTCCAATACATTTCCTTCTGCTCCTCGAGTCTGCTCAGCTTAAACCGCAGAAAATGCTCTTTCCGCACTTGCTCAGGGGAGATCGCCATCTTCCTCCACTTCTCCAGCTCTTTTTTGACTCGACTAATTCGTTTTTCAAGGTCACCCAACATATTCCCGATCCAGTCAGTTAGCTCACCTAGTACACCTTTCACCGCACTCATCACTCCCTCCCCTTCCACCTGAACTCTCCGTGCCCAACTGTTTTCCACAATGCTTTTGCAATCTTCCTCCTCCAACCATCTCGCCTAAAACCTAGGCCGGTGGCCCCCAGCCGGGCTCCTCCGTTTGCACACACCACCATGTGTGTCTACAATAACTGGCATGTGGTCGGAGTGTCTCGGTTCAGAATTTATAACCTTATATGCCAGAAATCTTTGCCTCCAACTAGGCGTCGCAACCACTCTGTCTAGCCGCTCCCGTACATACTTGTCCATTGAATGACTATGGTTTCTCCACGTAAAGACATTACCCACAAACCCTAGGTCATCAAGCTCGCAAAACTCTAGTGCCTCCTTAAATCTATCAATCTGATGTTGCGGCTTTGGTGCTCCCCCTTCCTTCTCCCATGAGTGCAAGATTTCATTGAAGTCGCCTATGCAAAGCCATGGCTTATCACTTTGTTGTTTGAGAGTCCGAAGTAGCAGCCATGTTTTCCCCCTTGCCTCAACCTTTGGCTCTCCATAAATGCCCGTAAATCTCCACGTGAAACCATCAGCTTCTGTAATTTCCGTGTCAATGTGATATCTTGACTTGAACCCGATCATCTTCAGCTGAATTGTATTCTTCCAAAACACCACCAGGCCTCCACTCTTCCCCTCACAATCATTTACGATCATATTTGGCAAACCAAGTTTCCACCTCACCCACTCAAGTTATCCTCCCTTCATCTTGGTTTCCGACACAAACAACACGTCAGGGTCCTCCCTCTTCTGGACATCCAGAAGACCAGCAATGGCCAGGCCATTCCCCAAACCTTGGCCATTCCACCCCCCTAGCTTCATTGGGACTCATGAAGCTGTCCTGGCAGCCCCGCGTTCATTTGGTTGGGTGTGGCATCAAACTCCCCCTCTCCCATCACTACATTAGTCTCCCTTGCCTTTTTGTGTTGTGTTTGTTCCTCCACCTCCATTACCTCAGCACCCCTTTTTGTCCCCACCGTCAAAGCAGTACCACCCCCATATGTATTCCCCACCTTCTCCCTACTCACCCTACCAACCTTCTTGTACTTCTTCTGCTTCTTTCCCGGGTGGTTAGTGTTCAACTTCTCATCCTCCTTTCTCTGGGTTACTCCCACCTCGTCACGCCCTTTGTCTCCTGGTGCCGGGGCATTAGTGTTCTTCATGTCTCCAGCACAATCCGTCATTCCCTCTGGCCCATTTATTTGTTTGTACGGTTTTTCTTCAGTGTCTAGAAAAAGCAAAAAAAAAGTGTGCGGTTCAACGTGCAATGCAGTAACCACCCCGCCGCACAACCACCCTTGATATCTTACATCTTTCTCATTCTTTTATTACTTCAAGTTCTTCTTTTTTTTCCTATTCGATGCACTTTTTCTACGAAATTGATGAACCTTTTTCTAAAAGTTGATAAATTCTTTTCCAAATTTCGATGTTTTATTTAAATTTGATGAACCTTTTCGTATTCAATGACTTTTTTTTAATTCGATGAACTTTTTCTTAAAAACTTTGATTGTTTGTTTCAAACTTCATGAACTACTTTCAAAATCTATGAACTTTTTCTCAAAATCATTGATTTTTGTATCAATTTTGATGAACTTTTAGCAAATTTGATGAACTTTTTTCCAAAGTCGATGAACCCTATTCAAATTCGTGAATGTTTTCTCGATTTTGATAAACTTTTTTCGATATTGATGAACTTTTTGCCAAAACCGATGAACATTTTTCATGTCCGATGAACTCTTTTTCCAATTTCATGAACTTTTTTTCAAATTTGATGATTTTTTTTCAAATTCGATAAACTTTTTTCAAAACCGATGAACTTTTTGTCAAAACCGATGATTTTTTTCCAAAATCGACTAACGTTTTTCAAGTTTGTTGAACTTTTTTTTCAAAATTGATGACCTTTTTGTCAAAATCGATGAACGTTTTTAAGTGATGATTTTTTTTGCAAATTCTAGTATTTTTCAAATTTGCAAACTTTTTCCATTTTTGCAAACTTTTTTCAATCGGTACAAACCTTTTTTTAATGATTTCTTTCAATTCGTTATTTTTGTGAATGTTTTTGAATTTTATGTTTTTCTTTCTTTAAATAATACTGCTGTAAGTTTAATGTTTCTACTAAAAGAAGGATCAAATAGAGTTGTTTCCTCCAATAAACAGTTAAGTGAGCTTGTCTTAGTGGTTGACGTGCGTGGCACTCAACTAGTTGGCTAGAATTCGAGTCCCAATCCACGTGAACAAAATTAGGTTGCCCGATGAATTGTCCGGAAATACATGAACTTTTGTTTTCAAATTGATGAAGTTTTTTTTTAAAATTTAGTGAAGTTTTTTCCAAATAGATAAAATATAGATTCATGATTTTCTTTATTTTGGTGAACTTTTTCCAAATTTAATGAACCTTTATTTCAATTTCTATGAACTTTTTTCAAAATTTATGAACTTTTCCCTAAATTGATGATTTGTTTCCAAAAAAAATATGAACCTTTTCCTTTAAATCTGTAGAAAAATATTTCACTTTTTTATTTTTTTCATAAATAGAAAAACAGGACGGTTTTTTCCTACCGGGTCAAAAGAAAAACACAGAACAAAAAAAAACTGAACAGCTAGCGAGCGGCCGAACAAGCGAACCTAGAGACCGAACTCAGCCCGATCGAGCCAGCGTACTCGTGGGCCGGCCTATGCCAGCGACAGTGCGAGCGCCAGGTCGTTAACGGGCTAGTATTTTTCGGCGAATCCTATTTAGCGCCACAGGCGCCGGTTTACAGGCAAATTTGCTAACCGGCGCGCGCAGCGCGTTAGCTGGGCTCGGCTCATCTTCTGGAGTGACAAAAAAAAACTGCGTTCAAATTCCATGAACTTTTTAAAACAATGATAAACTTTTATCAATTTTTCTGAACTTTTTTCAAAACCGTGAATTGTTTTTAAAAATCTGTGAACTCATTTCATATTCGAAGAACTTTTTTCAAACATGATGAACTTTTTTTCAAAATAGATGAACATTTTTAAAATTCGATGAATTTAAAAAAATGATGAACTTTTTAAAAATTTGATGAACGTTTTTGGAAAATTAGTGAACTTCTTTTGAATTGGATTGACTTTATGAAAATTTATGAACCGTTTCAAAATCCATGAACATTTTTTAAATACGATTTTTAGTTTTCTAGTTTTATTTATTTTATTTCCTTCTTTTTTTGTAAGCCAATGGTTATTGGTCTGGCCCAACAGGGGGCGCTGCAGGCGCCTGGAGCAGGAACCGGCGCCTGCAGCGCCGTATAGGAGCACCCTATTTTTCCTGGGCCATACAGCCCTAACTGGAATGAATTTGGGTCGCCGCAAAGTTCGCTCCGCACTCGGCCCAGGCCGCTTAGGCCATCCTAACCCGGCGCAGTCTCTCTCCCCGACGCCTCTCTCCATCCCCAAATCGCCACCACCGCCCACTCCCAGCACCGGCAGCCTCCGGCGATCTCCCGCGCCGCCACGTACCAGCGCCTCTCCGCCTCGCCTCTCTCCTCAAGCCCCCTGCATCCGCGAAATCCTACCGAGCAAACACCCTTCTCCCGAACCTTCCACGGCGGCGGCGTCAGGCGTGGTTTGGTCGGAGCCCCATCGTCTAGTAGCAGAAGCTCCGCCTAGAACGGCAAAGGGCCCGGCCGCACGGTGGAAGCAGGGCTGCCGCTTCGTTCCCTAAATCCCGGCGCCTAAACCCTCCAAATCTCGACTGGGCCTAGAGTTTGTTCGGACTGTCACTCGCCGCTTCCCTAATCAGAGCCGGAGGCGCCGGCGGCGGCGGCGGCGGTAGGAATGGGGGACGAAGATGGTGACCCCGACTGGCTTACCGCCTTCCAGGTAACCATCTCACCTTCCCTACTCAAACTTCTTCTTCAAATCCTCCCCGTCTGCTGCTGCGAATGGTTTTTTTTTTCTCTTTCGGGGAACAACCTGCACGAAGATTTATTTCAGAAAGAGATCTATGGTTGGGTGGATATGCAGATTGGCGCCACTTAGCTGCTTAGCTCTTTGATGTATGTACCCGTTGCTTCGGTGCAGATTTGAGTTGGGAATTGTTAGATATTTAGGGTATGTGGTCTACCCCTATTCCTCTGCGCTTATCCGTGGTGCCACTCACAATCGCATATCTGAGGCTAGGGGTAGGGACCTTTCTTGTACTGTCTTTCCAAAGAGTCCATCTCTTATAGAGATAATATTCCTAGTCATTTTAACTAGTTTTCCGGGATAGAGTCCAGATCAAATTACCAACCACGATCATATTTGTCTGTTAACGGATTCTACCAGTTTATGTCCCGGGAGCACACGCTTGTGAGCAACGCGCCATAATAGAGTGTAAATTCCTCTAATTATGTAGATCAACATTAGGGCTGTAATCTAATTATACGATCTAGCTCCTTCCGATCATCACTATACCCGGGTAGTCTTTCCAATATAAATAATATATTGTATTCCAGTGATAATCGACCAGCTTCCTTAAGTATATAACTTAAGTATGTTCCAACAAGTAATAATTCCACGATAATCATGAAAGTAATTCCATGTATAAATATATGTATAATTCCATAATGAGGTATTTCGAATATTAGCAATTCCTATTATTTGAATATAGTTGCAGGATACATAATTCCAACAGGAATTGAGCCCTGCAGCAAATCCTTAGAACAGGTTGCGCTGTGTTGCAGACGGCCACCATTTCTAGCATATGTTACTCTCCTCTTATCCTGCCCTGTCGCCAATTCATATAACTAATTATATCTTTCATTTTGGTGCTGGTGGGCTTTTGTGAAAGCCAGTATGTTGTCCTTGATCTACTTTGGCTTTCCGTAATTGTGTCATGTTCTTACCAAGACCAGAGTTCTCTATAAGTGGATTGCTATTGTTTGGCAATTACATTGTTGTTAGTTACGGCTACACACACATGAATGGCGCTTCTCTTTTGGATACAGGCACCAAGTACTGCACCGGTGATGCTTTCTTCTGATTCCGACCGTTCTCGTGGAAATAGCCCTACAAGAACCGGTCCATCTAAACAAGAAGAAAAGGTACCTTATCTTTAGGCTTTTCTATAACTTGTTTGGTTGGTGTTGAGGACCAGTAGCTATAACTTCAATGCATGTACTAGGCTTTTTGAGGGAACATGTACTAGTTGCACACACCTGTCCATGTAACTGTATCGTTAATATCTATACCAACATCTCTTTGTATAGGCTCCGAGGAAGAAGTTGATGCTCTCATCTGATTCTGATGCTTCTCCTGTAAACAGCCCTTCAAGGGCTGGTGACGCTAATGAAGAAGAGGACTCGCTTCCCAATACCAGGAAAAAAGATGGTCAGCAAGCTAAGGGTAAAAAAACAAAGGTTGCTGTAAGAAAAGTTCCTGAGAAAAGAGATGGTAAGACTAATGAGAAGGTTCCCGGAGATGAAACAAAAATAGATACCTTGGAACAACCTGAAGATGAAGCTAATGAGGAAAAAATGCAGGACAAGCTTGCGGATAATTCTGTAAGATACCCACCCACTCCCCTTCCCCTTGCACGCATTCCTATGTGTTTCACTCCATAACACTGATTACGCATTAATCTCTGTTCACAAATATAAGATGTTTTGGATATTTCAATGTGGACTACATACAGACTGAAATGAATGAACAAACACAATAAAACGTGTCTATATACATCTGGTTCGGAAAAAAGTTATAACATCTTATATTTGTGAACGGAGGGCGCACTTGTTAAGCTCCAGCTGATTCCTACCAAGTGTTGCGGTCTTTTGTGCTGTGGGTTGTTATTTCTGTAACTAGTTACAGACCTCAGTTTTTTTACGGAGTATATGTTCTGAATTTCAGGTCTCCCAGAGGTTGCCATTGACCATTGCTGATAAAGTTCAACGTTCAAAGGTATGATAGTTCTAATGGTCGCACTAGTGCTGCTTAAGTGCAAAGATTTTTCATCATAAGAAGTTCAATGTCTGCAACCAGAAGCCTGAAGTACCATGAACATCCATCTTGTTATGTGGCTTCTATTTTCCTTGTGAGAAAGCTGTCTAATTAGCATCCAGGGAATTGAAGAGAAACATATGTTACTATCAATGGAAGAGCAATCAATTTATGAGATTTTGCCAAACTTTGGTGTTTCTTTATTGCCAGACTTTGATGTTCCTTTATGCTATATGTACTTGTTCCCTGACAGGATGTAATGGGATTTTATTTAAGTACTGAATATAAAAATTAGTTGTGATAACAGGCAAATATGTGTAATGTGTGTTAAAATGGAATATATCGGCATCTTGCCTTTTGGAAAATATGGATTTCCTGGAAGAGATTATTACACCGTCTCTAGAGTAGCACATACCTGAACTTTGTTATTAGTCCCCCCAAGTTTATAATCATCTTTTATTCTAGGCATTGGTTGAATGTGATGGTGACTCGATAGACTTGAGTGGAGATATTGGAGCTGTCGGTAGGATAGTAATTTCAGATGGTCCGACTGGAAATCATGATTTATTACTGGACCTGAAAGGTACTGCCAAGGTTACTTTCATTATTGTGTAAACATGTATATACTTTATTTGATTTCTGTTTTTCACTAATTTTATCTGTACCAACAGATAAGTTATTTGAAAATCGCTTCTCCTTGCAATGTTCCAAGCGATTTAATATCTTCTTTCTTGCTGTGCTCACACAGGAACAGTGTACAAATCAACTATAGTGCCATCCAGGACATTTTGTGTTGTAAGTTACATCCAAAATTGAGTGCAATTGTGCATTTGTACTTTTCAGTATGTTCCTTATTCATCTGGGCATTATCTCATTTCTTTCAGGTCAGCGTGGGACAAACAGAAGCAAAGGTTTGTCTACTATAACATGAGGTCTACTTCCTCCGCTCGGAATTAGTTGACGCTCAAACGGATGTATCTAGCACTGAAATATGTCTACATACATCCGTTTGACGGTTTGAGCATCAACCGATTCTGGACGGAGGGAGTATATGTGCATTTAACTTCTCCGTGGAATCAACACATCTATCACCTAATGCCCCATTTTCACTAGTAAATTTGATTATGTATTAGTTGCATTCTGTTTCAAAGGATGCAACTGCTTGCTTTAATTCTCCTCTCCATGTGCAGATAGAGGCTATCATGAATGACTTCATTCAGTTGGAACCTCATTCCAATTTATTTGAATCAGAGACTATGATGGAAGGTCAGTCTTTTGTCTTGCTGGGCTATCTGCTATCAGTTGTAATCGACAGTTTGTTGCTATTGAATTTCTTGTGTTAACACTTAACTATTTGGGAGAAGTCTTCATCCAAGCTACTTTTGCAATTGAGTATGGTCTTAATGTGAAAGAACAGTCAATCTTCATGAAGTTGTGAGACATTGCCCACAAAAAATAGTTGTTTTTCTAACAATTGATATCGTCTATATAGGTACCCTTGATGGATTCACATTTGATTCAGATGGAGAGGGTGATAGGCTTCATGAACTTAACGCTTCTCAGAATGATCCAAACAATGAGAATGAAGATCAACCTAAGGGGAAAACCAAAAGGAAAGCAGCCATTAAGCCAGCGGTGTGGTTTCTTGCCTCTCTTTTTGTTGATCTGCAGTTTTTGAATTTCTTTGGACTGATCTATTGTATTCAGATACTTACATGTCCCTAGTGATGAACTGTTTATTACACACGTTAATGCAAAGCATGAATACCTGATCCCATCGATTTATCAGTTACTTCAGCATTTTACCATGCAGTAACTTCTCAGACTCCATTTGTGCTTAGGAGCATAGCTTATGTTGTCTGGGTTTTAATTGCGGAGCCAGGTACTTGACGATTGGATGTGTTGCCTTGTTAGAAGTTATATACACTGCATCTTGTTTGCCAAAAAAAAAACATTTCAACTTTTGATGGCCATCCATTTCTTAGTACTTGCTCATATCCTGTTGACATGCCCTTTATTGTATTCACCATGATCGACTGACTTCTTTGCTTAGCATTTCCATGCCCTATATGGAGTAGTTAGACCATAGTGACACATCCAAAAGTTTTCTTGACATGTGTATCTCTGAAGCCTTGATGGCTGGTGAGCAGTTCTGCTAGAGCATGTTAGTTATTACCAAGCAAGTATCATGGAAGTATGAAAGACTTAGTATACTTTGTTACCACATTGCAATATCATCAAGTTTCTGATGGCAAACTTGAACTATATTTTGTGGTATTAGGCAAAGGGACAGAAGAAGGCAAAGGTTGCTAAGAAGGGAACAAGGAAAACCCAAACAACGAAGAGAGCGAAGAAGGCAAAGAAATAGTTACTTGCCGAAGAACCGGGGTATTCACTCTGAACTAGCTTGTGAAATAGCAAGGATGAGGACTCACTCTGAACTGACACAAGGAAGCGATGCCCTATAACCGACCCAGGTTTGGATATTATCTGGGACTATCGGTGTATCATGTTGTACTTTTTTTTAGGAACACTAGGGGAAACACAGTGTTGTAATGCTAATAACCGTATGCTCTGTGCTGGTAGTTAGCCAACTCAGCGTCTGAGAAATCAAACACTTCATATTTGTTTGTAATAAGGAGATGAGCCTTATTATGCATGTGTGATGAGAAGTTGTTGTACACTGTGATTCCGTTGTATTCAAATGTAACAATGCAGTTGTGTGACCAGAGCAGGAAAATAGAATTCTGAATGTTTATGGTTTGCGGACGTCATTTCAGCGGACACTTCATATGCTTTTGTGCTTTAAGATGCAATTGAATTGTCCACATGTTTGCTGAATGAAGCTGGAACCAACATGGGATGCCCCCTGAATCGTGATGAAGAAAGGCGCCATAGTGCATCGCGTGGCCAGCATCGGTTGAGCCTTATTGGCTGAACCAGAATCAGATTTTGGAAGATATGCTCTCTCCGGAACCAGAACTAAACTTCAGAATTGAAATGGAGCAGCCGTGTCAGATTAAAGGGGGAAAACATGCACAATTGCACAAACACATGACGGCAAAGATGTTACCAAGACGTTTTCCCTCAAAAAAAAAAATGTTACCAAGACGAAGGGCGGTAGCCAGAGGATATAGTTTTCAGCTGCCCGCCAAATTCCCACAACCGAATTCAATACGAGCGGCAAATCTCCCCACCAAAGCAAAAAAAAAAAATTCAAACCTATTGGGCGCTATACAAAATTTGGAGCGGCAAATCGACTAGTTCTATACGAAATTTGGGGCGCAAAATCTCACCACCAAATGTTTCGGACACGCGGCAAAATTAGTTGATTTTCACCGCCAAAACAACACATATGGCGGTAACGCGAGGATACAGTTTTCAGTCGCCCGCCAAACTCCGACGACTGAATTCAGAAGGAGCGGGAAATTTCGCCGCCAGAACGAAATTTCGTCCAATGTTTTTGGGCGCTAGACGAAATTGGAGCGGGAAAACGGACACGGATTTTCCTATAATCTTTAAAAACAAGTGCTGTACGAAATTGGATCGGGTAATCACGTGGCCAAATATTTCAATCACGCGCCAAAGAAGTTGATTTCCACATGGCTTCGCGACAGACCGCCCAATCCCCTGGATCTGAATGAAATTCACAGGACATGAAATGGCGAACACTCACACCACTAAAGAGGCAGATCCAAGCATAGCGAGTTAGCGACAGCAACGGGCAAGGGCAAACAAGCATAAGATCAAAGCAACTCATTGTTCCATAGAATTCACAGGTCTGAAGATACAACGACACAACTGGAAACAGTGTGCTTCGAGCTGAAGCACACCCATGCATGTAACATCCATCCCAGCTACTCCGACCTAACTACGCAATGGCCGCCTACGCCTTCTTGGGGGACTTGGCGGTCTTCTTGGGCGACTTGGGCTCCTTGGGCGACTTCTCGGCGGTTTTCTTGGGGAGCAGCACCGGGTTGATGTTGGGGATGACGCCGCCGTGCGCGATGGTGATGCCGGTGAGCAGCTTGCCGAGCTCCTCGTCGTTCCTGATGGCGAGCAGCAGGTGGCGGGGGGTGATGCGGCTCTTCTTGTTGTCCTTGGCGGCGTTGCCCGCCAGCTCCAGCAGCTCGGCGGCGAGGTACTCGAGGACCGCCGCGAGGTAGACGGGGGCGCCGGAACCGACGCGCTGCGCGTAGCGGCCCTTCTTGAGGAAGCGCCCGATGCGGCTGACGGGGAACTGGAGCCCGGCCTTGACGGACCGCGACACGGACTTCTTCCTGGGGCCGCCGGCCTTGCGCCCGGCCGCGCCCTTCTTCCCCTTCCCGGCGGCTACGGTGGCTGAGGCGTCCATGGCTAGGTGGAGAACGGATTCGGGAGTAGGAGAGATGTGTGTGGAGATTGCTTGACTGCTGATTGCCGGGTGCGTTGGTGAGGAAAGAGACGGGATTGCCGAGTATTTATTCGTGGGGAGGAGGGGAGGAAGAAGGGGCGGTGGGCCCATGGATCCGCGTGAACGGCAATGGACGGCTGGATCGGCAGCGGGATGGACGGCTGTGATGCCAACAAAAACGATAAAGAATAAATATTTGGGATGTGTAAAGATGTGTTTGCTTTCAAATGTGATGAAATTATGCTATTTGATTACCTGCATTTAGTTTTTGATTTGTATCGTACGAAATTTAAAGCATCTTTCAACCAGGCCCGTCAGGAATGATCGAATGATTGATACTTCTTAGTGAACCAACCTTGAGCGGATGAATACAGAATGCAACTTCGTTCTCCATAATAATTGGGTGTATGTGAGATTGCATGTGGTTTGTTCGTTTAACTCACATCCTCATCCATTTATTAGTCCCTTTTAATATATACAATGATGTTTTGATTTCATATAAGGTCTACATACACAAAAACGCATCAGCGTTGTAGTTCCATTCACACGTTCGTAGTTTTGCTAATTTTAAATGTTTAATTTTCTGTTCAATTGGTACTATTTTGGATGGATTTTATCAAATTCATCGTGCATGGTCGGTCATTTGAAATTTTCTTTGATCAGTAACGTTATATCGTAGTTTCGCGCGACTTTCATGTTGCATGTGTTCATATTCGACAACGATCGTATACTAGTGGATCTAAATCTTTCTCTTTCTCGTGACTCGTGAGTAACACATGCATATGTGTGTCTATGATACTCCTTAATCTTCTTCATTTAATCCTTTTTAATCATTACTTTAGGCCTCCTGTCTCGCATACTATTACACTAGCATCATCGCCGACATCATTCCTTTCGATCTCCTCTCTCGCGTCTTATTGCACTAGCGTCATTGTCGTCATCGTTCATCTATGCCTCCTGTCTCGCATCCTACTACACTCGAGCGGTCGTCGTTCATCACGGCCTTCTTGCCCATTTCCTAGTACACTTGAGCGGTCGGCATCGTCTCTCTCGGACTTCTCGCGTGTGTTCTGCTACATCGCAACCAACATTGACTTCGTTCCTCTCGACCTCTTTGCATTTATTCTAATACAGTATTGCTAGCCTCATATCCTGCATCCTACTACATTGCGACCATCAAGACGTGCGCATTGCATTTCTCCTCCCCATGTTGTACCTGAGCGCCCTCATGTTCATCCATTCACACGTACTTTCTTTGCGACGACGCTTGCAACTAGTTGGTCATCCCGATGATGGGGTCGCTCGCCCGCGACTTTGTGCTTGTCGTGTCGAATGCGACATTGTTGTCATCATCCACCGCAGTCGCCAAGGCGCTCTACTGTAACTATGTGTGTTATGTGTAATTGTTAACTCTTAATCATATCCATTGTATGCAACCGAAAATTGTGTAATTGCATAAGCCCATTCAATGTAAGACGCAAAACGTCATGCCAAAACTGTTCCCTTAATACAGATAGCCTACATGGGGCACAACCAAATGATGTAGATGTTGGGTTTTTGCATGTTTTTTCTCAACCAGAGCCAACTAAGACACACATGCAATCGATGTGGATAACCAAGCACGCACTAAATAAAGAGAGAAAGATTATCGGGTCCACCTATTGGGACATAGACCAACTCCAAACACGCGATTCAAACGGACACGCGCTATGTTTGTCTTTTGTCCCTTTGGTGTGGCGTGTCCGTCCCCCTTTTGTGAATGGGTTGACTGCGTGCCCAACGGGCGGACCCAAATTTTATCCTCGCGGTCGTCCGACATCCATTTTTTATCACACATTATTTTTTCTTTGAATTTGCACGTTATTTTTATTTCACCAAATGCATTACAATACGTACATTATTTTACCAATTTTTCGCCACGAGTATAAGACCAAAGAAGACAAGAATCACAATTAGATATTTTAAAAAGATGTCCAAAATTCATAACTGCTCCTACTACTTGGACTAAGATCTTCTCTCTGTCCCCCGCGCCCAGCTCCCCAGCCTAGATGGTTCTTGCTCACTACTGCGAGCTCCGGGGACTCTCACTCCACTTATATCGCACATCCGCAACGACTTTGTGCTCAACGGCTCTTTGTTGGGTCTCACAAGCCACGAGAGCAACGGTCTGATTGTATAGCGCGTCTGTGGCGCCTGGTCCCACATGTAAGGTCCAAGTCAAAACGTTGACCTGATGGATATGGCAGTGTTCACGGAACGAGCCAGTGCAGACAAACAAGGGGCAAAGTTGAACACGATTCATAACTGATGGCAAAACTGAGTATAAAGACAACACTGAGGGCAAAAGGATAATTAGCCCATATATCATCAGATGCCTACACGGCACCGCAAGTAAAGGGGTACTTATTCATATGTATACTTAAATTATTGATTTCGGACAGAAAATAGATTGTCACATGTTAACTGTATTTTTTGTCCATCTCATAGAATCTTAGTTGTTAGTTGAAAGCAAACATCAATTGCGAAGTAGCCTTATGCGTTTTGCAACTTCACATATGACATCGCACGGTGAACATCATGCTCATCATGCTTAGGGTTTTCTTCTTTTATATTCACTACGATCAGCCTAAGTGCTACGTGTCGTACTAACACTACTCCACCCATCAAGCTAAACAACATGCCACTCATAATTCCAAAATCTAGTTGTTCAAATATGTTATTGATATTAATAAACCGTAACGTTATCTAGTGAACCCAACTTGGAAGAGGGTATCAAGCAAACACATTTTCATAGTAGTTTTAGTTTGTAACGCGAGATCAAATGGTGTCAGTTTTGAAAGGAAAATGCCTTTCTCTAAAGAAACTATCATGTTATTCTTAAGAATATGCCACCTCCATACAACTAAAATTGTCAACTAAATGTTCACAAATGTCATCCCCTTTCGACGACGTACGCTAGCTACAAGATGCACATCATATAGACATATTCAAAGCTTAGTTGTTCCTCGGAAATGCATGTTGTAGGACGAGCTACATGCATGACTTTATCCAGTCCGTTCGCATGTGCTTAGGATTCGAGCCAGCCCGGTATTCCCGGCTCCTGCCCCCCTATGGCTTGGCCAGCCCGTATCATGTCAAAAAGAGCTACTCCCTCCATCCATATATATAGGGCCTAATGCATTTTTCGAGATTGCCTTTGACTATTGATAAGATTAATAGTATATGAAATGTATAATGTAAAAATTATATCAATGAAAGCTCCTTTCACGTACGAATTTGAAGATATGCTTTATGTAACTTGAATGTCATATATTATTGCTCTAGCATACGGTCAAAGTTAGCCTCGAAAAACACATTAGCCCTATATATATGGATAGAGGGAGTAGCATTAAAGAAGACTGGTGCATGCCCCTGCCAGCCGTAGCACATCATTGACGAGACGGGAAGCAAAAACAAATTTATTAGCACACTGTGAGATAATGTGATTAGTGATATGCACTTAGCACTGTTAGAATGGTACACTGCATCACTAATCCATAGTTACATAAATATGAAAGAGTAAGTATACCATGATTAGAATTTTACCTACACAATTAACCCATAGTTAATCTAATCTGGCAGAACAAGCACCAAACTAAAAATGTTAATCTACATCATTGGGCCATAGATGATGTAATCTGGCAGAACAAGCACCATCTTTAGTAAACAAAAAAGTACCGATTTTCTTAAATCTACAAATAACAAATACTAATAAACTCACTCTCCAGGAATCTCTAATTACATTGTGTAATGTATATTTTGTTAACAACAAGCACCACACAGACAGTTAATATAATCAAATCGAGCAATTATCAAAATATGAATATTAAACTCTACATGTATTATAATATTACCCTAATGCATTAGATATACTACTAATATTGTTAGAATTTATTTCAATTTATCTGGAAAAAAGAACTTACTTAAATTTTGATTGGACAATCTATCAAAGGTGATCTATAGTAGTGCGTCGTTTTGTAGACTAGGCTCCATTGTGGCTGGTATTTTACAAAAGTCCGAAAATGCTATTTGTAAATTTTAGGAAAAATGTTTTTTTTTGCATGAACATATAGGTGTTCTGAGTTACACATGTATATAAGCACAATTATTTTAGTTTTTTTTTGTGAAGTGGAAACAAAATTTTCCGCCAAAAATTAAAATGTCCCACTAATAATTATATAGCAATTATCAATTTACCAAAAATCAACCTAATTAAGTTGTATTAGTCTGGCTAATAAGAGCTTTTCATACGCAAAGTACCCCAGTTTCCATTTGATAGTACATCTACCAAACGTGCTTAACGATAATTTATTATACTAGCATCTTTGTGTCTAATCATGACCTGAAAAAGCTTGTGCCCCCATCCCTCATCTAGTACTTACCGGTCAAGTCAATTATTATTTTTAACTACCCAACTGTACGTGAATTCATCTCTCGAGCAAACCAGTTGTTATACACTTGGCTACATGTGCGGACAGTTGTGCCAATTTCATACCGCTACCCAACATCATAGCTACTGACACGACAAGAGAACGGGGGACAAAAGCTGACATGAACGAATCGCGAGGCCAAAGAAACGAATGAGATAAAGTCCGATGTATCGCTCGTGACCATTAAGTCGCTCTCAGTTGTTCCTGCTTTAGTTTCGAAATGCACGTGTGTCCCATATAGAGAGACGTGAGGGAATAGTATTTCTCTACATATTTTGGTTCATCATGGATGGGCAACGAACATTGTATAGATAGAAGCATAATTTCCACCTTTTACCTAGATCATGTTAACAAACTTGGCATCAAGAGATTGGGATCCAATTTGGATGCAATGGTACTCACACGTTTCACCGTTTTGCCCCCGCTCTTTTGCAACCCTCACTTTTCTCCTCCATCTCGCGACCCACCCTCTCAAAAGCTCAAACTAGGGTCTATCGTTGGGTCAAAGCCTTTGACCGTTACTTGGTGCGGTTACCGACGCGTGGGACACATGGCAGCGGTCGTAGATAACAGGTGCATATACTAACTTGTGGGACCCGTATGTCAGCGTTCACATGGTCGTAGATGGGTGGTCTCGCTAACGCGTAGGACACCATGTCAGTGGTAACTTGGTTGAAGGTTGTGTGTGCAGTTACTGACGCGTGGGAACCCAACGAAGGGCCCATGGGTCGGTGGTTGCATCGTGGTATGTGGGCGTTCAAACTATTGCATAGGACATCCAATGGCAGGGTCATCTCTGTGCGGGTGAGTGGTTACTAACGTGTGGACGGCGGACCAATGTGTCAATGGGTGAGCAGTTACCGATGCATGGGCGACGGGCCAATCTATTAGCGGGTGCGCGATTATTGACACGCAGAACCCCAACCGCGGGCCCACCTGTCGGTGGGTGCGTGGTGTTATCTGAGCGCTCTCGCTGACGCGTGGGATGCCTGTCGGTGTCAAAACCGGTTGATCTCGAGTAGGGGGTTCGAACCGTGGATCTTGGGTCGACGAGGTAACAAGGGGTGAAGGAGACAATGTTTACCCAGGTTCAGGCTCTCTTAATAGAGGTAAAACCATACGTCATGCTCTTGTTGAATTGATGAAGTAGTACAAAGTACAATATTGATCTACCTCGAGATCGACTGTTGTGATCTAAAACCCTAACCGTAATGAGCTTAATGTGTCCTACGAGCTATGGACCCCTGGCTTATATAGATACCATGGGTTTATAATAAGAAAGGAATATGTCGATCACTCAGTCGCCTTGGATTGTATGCCAAGTCTTCGAGAGAGTCCATCTTGATTTCAACATCACCAACGATGGTCGAACGGTCCAAGAGTCCGGTCCATGATAATAGATAAGCGGCCCGAGGAACCCTTAGTCTCGGACTCCCTCAGTAGCCCCCACCTAGCCTCCAATGTCGAAACCTTCAACCTCTCGCTGCTTCATAGAGTCTTCGGCTTGCGAGGCGGGTTCTTCTCTTCCTTTAACCAACAATAGTTCGACTCCCGATGACCTTCCTTCCTTCACACACACACACACACACACACACACACACACACACACACACACACACACACACACACATATATATATATAGTCTATTCGTCATCCAAGGTGCAAAATAAGTTATTCTTCATCCAGATAATCTTATGACCGTTTCATAAATAAATTACATTTTGGAATACTAATAGTTACATTAAAATTGATTAATTACGTAAAATTTGATGTAAAAAATTAAAAATATAGGTCATAAGACCAGAAAAATCGCATTTCATATATATTTTACACTATTTTTTATGTTTGTAATTCTACGTGACATATTTTTTTTATGATGACTATATATTTTCTTACGGTCTATTTTTACGTATGAAATAAGAAAGTAAATTGAAATATAAAATTACGATGCATTGATGTGAAAATAGAGGGTGGTGAAGAATAACTATTCTTCACCCAGGATGACGAATAGTCAATCCTTATATATATATATATATATATATATATATATATATATATATATATATATATATATATATATATATATATATTCATTCTATATACATATATATACATATATATATATTCATTCTAGGTCGGTCGTTCGATTGTGAATAGTGTCGTTTCCTCCTCTATCTGAAAGGTCGCTGCTGGTCAAGGCCTACACCCCTTTATGAAAGAGTGGTTCGAGACTATTTTTACCAACACATTCCATCTCGGAGACCATGTCCATATTTTCGAGGGATATGGCTTTTGATTTGGGTTACCCCATGGACCCATAACCGTATGGTTTTATCGGGAAATGGCAGGGTTCACGGCGTAGTGGTGGGGATTTTGGTATTTTAGCGAGCCATAAAAGGTAAAACCGCCACCATAGCCCCCTTACGCACTCCAGATCTCACAACGTTGTTGCCATTCCCTTCCCCCAAAGCTCCAACACTCAGGCCCTCCTTCTCCTCTTGTTCCCTTGAATTCCTCCCTTAGTTCGGCGATGGCCATCTCAGGTTCCAAGGGCAAGTGGGAGGCCACTTGCATCACCGAGAAGGACATCTTGGAGCTGAAGAGCTCCGGCTACCTGCTGGAGAACATAGCCCACCGCTCTCGAGAGAAGGGATGGGTTACCCCCACACCAAAATATGTGGAGAGAGTAGTTTTTGTTCCTCATTTTCTGTGGGGTTTGGGTTTTTCCCATCACCCCTTCTGTTCGGGGCATCATGTTTTACTACGGGCTCAACTTTCATGATCTTCCTCCAAACTCCATCACACACCTCTCAGCCTTCATCACAGTCCACGAAGCATTTCTACGAGTCCAACCCCACTTCGTCCTATGGCTGAAAGACCTCAACATCAAGCCCAAAGTCGTCAATGGCGAATAGGCTAATTGTGTGGGGCGATGATCAGCAAGCTTGCTGGGGTCAAATGGCCAAAGGGAACCTTCATAGATACTGTCAAGGCGTGGCAAAAGGAGTGGTTCTACATCACTAAGCCGTGCGGTGCTGGAGAGGCAGCTCCTCCAGCATTCAGATATAATCCTCCCACCCGCCTTGTGTCATGGACGGAAAAAGCCTTGGATTGGGGGGAGGCCACGGAGGTGAAGTAGCTTAGAAAGAAGATCTCCAATCTACTCAAGAAGAAGATCGAGCTTACCAATGTAATCTAGGTAATGCTGCATCGCCGCCTTCTCCCCCGCCAACATCGGTCTATCCTGATGTGGGATCAAAATCCGGAGTATCCAGACAATGCGCATGCACTTTGCAGAACTCTTTCCACATTACCCACAAGAAGTCGTGGAAGGCGCTTTTGAATTTGGGGTCACCGTCCTTGGCATAGTTCTCTTGCTCAGGAGGAGGGCAACTAATATTTTCTACCACGCGCCTCCAATCCTGTTTGAAAAATAAAAAATGCACGAATTACCGACCCCGAGACAACGTGGGGATCCAGGTTAAGGAATTAAACTGAACTGACCCATTCAATATGATTATGGTCCAAATAGTCGTCCTTGGTGTTTTGCCTCATGAAGCCTTCCTTCTCGCCCTTATAAAGATCGGCTAGCACGACAACTAATGTCATGTGATCTGCTGGACCCTCCCGCTTGTATCGGGTGGCGTCGCTCGTACCTTTGAATTGCCAGAGAGGATGGGATCTCTGTTGGAGAGGCTCGACACATCGCCTTGTTGGAAATATGCCCTAGAGGCAATAATAAAATGGTTATTATCATATTTCCTTGTTCATGATAATCGTCTATTGTTCATGCTATAATTGTATTAACAGAAAATAGTAATACGCGTGTGAATAAATAGATCACAATGTGTCCCTAGCAAGCCTCTAGTTGGCTAGCTCGTTGATCAATAGATGATCATGGTTTCCTGATCATGGGCATTAGATGTCATTGATAACGGGATCACATCATTGGGAGAATGATGTGATGGACAAGACCCAATCCTAAGCATAGCACTAGATCGTATTGTTCGCATGCTAAAGCTTTTCTAATGTCAAGTGTCTTTTCCTTCGACCGTGAGATTGTGCAACTCCCGGATACCGTAGGAGTGCTTTGGGTGTATCAAACGTCACAACGTAACTGGGTGACTATAAAGGTGCACTACCGGTACCTCTGAAAGTGTCTGTTGGGTTGGTACGAATCGAGATCGGGATTTGTCACTCCGCATGACGGAGAGGTATCTTTGGGCCCACTCGGTAGAACATCATCATGAGCTCAATGTGACTAAGGAGTTAGTCACACGATGACGTGCTACGGAACGAGTAAAGAGACTTACCGGTAACGAGATTGAACAAGGTATAGGTATACCGATGATCGAATCTCGGGCAAGTTCTATACCGACAGACAAAGGGAATTGTATACGGGATTGATTGAATCCTTGACATCGTGGTTCATCCGATGAGATCATCGTGGAGCAAGTGGGAGACACCACGGGTATCCAGACCCCGCTGATGGTTATTGGCCGGAGAGGTGTCTCGGTCATGTCTGCTTGTCTCCCGAACCCGTAGGGTCTACACACTTAAGGTTCGATGACGCTAGGGTTATAGGGAATTGTTATACGAGGTTACCGAAATTTGTTCGGAGTCCCAGATGAGATCCCGGACGTCACGAGGACCTCCGGAATGGTCCGGAGGTAAAGATTGATATATAGGATGGATGGTTTTGGACACCGGAAATGTTTCGGGCGTCATCGGTAATGTACCGGGACCACCGGAAATGGTCCCGGGGGTCCACCGGGAGGGGCCACCAGCCCCAAGAGGTAGCATGGGCCAAAAGAGGGAGGGCAACCAGCCCAAAGTGGGCTGGTGCGCCTCCCACAAGGAGGCCCAAGGCGCAGAAGGTGGAGAGGGGGGAAACCCTAGGCGCTGGTGGGCCTAAGGCCCACCTAGGGGTGCGCCACCCCTTCCCCTGCCCTGGCCGCCGCACCTCCCATCTGGGGGGGCTTCCGCACCACCTAGGGTGGGAACCCTAGGGGTGGCACCCCCTCCCCTCCTCCTATATATAGTGGGGTTTTTGGGGCTGTTTGACACACCGTTTTCCCTCTCCCTCGGCGCAGCCGTGCCCCCTTCTTCCTCCTCTCCCACGGTGCTTGGCGAAGCCCTGCCGGGAGACCTCGTCTCTCCATCGACACCACGTCGTCGTGCTGCCGGAGATCTTCCCCAACCTCTCCCTCCTCCTTGCTGGATCAAGGCGCGGGAGACGTCACAGGGCTGCACGTGTGTTGAACGCGGAGGTGCCGTGGTTCGGCACTAGATCGGAATCACACCGCGATCTGAATCGCCACGAGTACGACTCCATCAACCGTGTTCTAGCAACGCTTCCACTTAGCAATCTTCAAAGGTATGAAGATGCACTCACCCCTCTCTCGTTGCTGGTCTCTCCATAGGAAGATCTCAATATGCATAGGAAAAGTTTTGAATTTATGCTACGTTACCCAACACGCCTTATGTCTTCCGCCATAACATCGATCATGCTAAGCCGATGGTGTGTCAGCACCTTTATCTTGGCAACGAGCAGTCTCACCTCTGCGTCATCTTCTTTATACGGGCTTCTTGGGTGCCAATTAAACCACTTCTTAAGCGAAGCGGTTGAGAATTCGGGCAGACCCCGTCCAACGAGGTCAAACAAAGGTACATCTTCAATGTAAAACAATTTAGAAGTCTACGGAAGCTTCCTTCAGGGTACCTACCGGATACCCTACTCCGGCTATGCGCCATACTCCGGCTCCCCAACTTCATAAATAGTCCTGGCTCTGTTCGAGGGACAAGGTAGAAAAACTTCTTCCACTATTCAAAATGGGCTTCACATCCTAAGAGCATCTCGCAAAGAGTGATGAATCCCGCAATATGGAGTATAGATCCAGGGGTGAAACGGTGAAGTTGGATTCCATAATATTCCAACACGCCTCACAAAAAGGAAATGATGGGGAAGCCCATGCCTCGTACGAGGTAGGGAACGAAGCATACCCTCTCTACTGTATTGGGTGTAGGAAACCTCTCTACAAAGGCCTCGCCGTTAGCGGAGGTTAACCCAGGACGGGAGGGGGCCAGATTTGCGTCGGGTAAATAACCCTGCACTTCGAGCTCGCGTAGGCGAAGGCGCGAGATGGAGCAGCTGGCCCAATCTACGAGGAGAGATCCATGAGGACGTGAGGAGGGGCCAGCGATAGTCGTCATGACTTCGCATATCTAGAGTTCTTCTCAACGTGTTGAAAGGGAGGAGGAGCGTTACTCGGGGGCACGTGTGTGTTATATGGTGCGTGATTCCTTTTCTTTAGGGAGGAACCGCTCATTTACCACTGGCGCATAGGAATCGAGGGGGTGGTTAACTTTGTGAAAGAAAATATCTACTCTTTGTGGGCCATGTGGCACTTCGTCCGTTACACATGAAGAAATGGTGCGGAAGAAAGGGTCAACCGGATACAATACGAAACTCGCCTCACAAGCTAAAAACCGAATACAATACGGAGTTGCACTAGAGGAAGTACTAAACATATTTAGTTTTCTCGGAAGGCAGCTGTTTGTCGAAGTCGAGCCTCACCTCTTCTTTGGATCTTCGTCGAGACATCGACTAGGGTCACTGCGTGGAGGATGTAGAGTCGTCACATTCTCCTTGTGATGGTATCTTTCACGTCTTTTGTGGTATCAATGGGGATGTTGTAGAGCTCCTACACAAGTTGACACGTTGGGAGCATGAATCTAAACCCGTGCACGTGCCAGTTGCCACCACCCTGTTGTGAGGCGACTAGCCACCTCGAGCTCCCCCATTGTCCTGCCCCTCCAAGGTGGTTGGCCACCTCGAGCTCCCACCGCCTGCTTGCCACACTCCCATGCGCCACATCTAAATCGGATAGAGAGAGAGGAAGTCGTAGACTTTGGAGGAGGTAAGGTTTGTGGGATCGAAGTAAGTAATTGAGTACACGTTCTAAATAATAGGTCCACGGTTTATGACATATGCAGCAGGACAAATCTCAAAGAGTGGTCCGACGGTGGATGTTGTGACAGTATGTTGCGTGAGGTAAAAAACTCTCCTGACTAGGACTTGAGTCGCCAACAAAACTTTGTTCCCTTTGTCCCTCGTGTTGCCATGGAGAGGAAGACGACGACCCCCACGCGCGCAACGCATGGTAGATTCTCAGTAGCAGCATATGCAATCGAGGACCGAAGGGGGGGGGGTCTTGAGACGAGGGTGGATTTGCGGGCTATGAAATCAACGTTGTGCCATGTGTGCCAAGTTGCATAGTAGAGCCTTGAGTGTGACGCATACAGGTGATTTGTGAACAGTTTGCTTGAGTCTTGTATATGAGTTGTGGGCCACTCGTGAGCTGAGCTGAACAAGAGGAAGTACTCCTCCTTCCCAAAATCTTGGACACCTAAGTTTTTTCAAAAAAATCCAAAAATCTAAGGCGTTTTAGCACTCAACTCCTCGTGTTCTGTCTTGTACGATCAGCATAAGCTAACTATTATTGATTGTACATCACTAAGGGCCAGTTCTTTTGGGTCAATTCCAGAGAGGAATGAGAATGAAAAAATAACTCAATTCTGCCCCAGGAATGATCCAGAATTATCTCAGAATTACATTGCAATGTAGAATTGCCAAAACTTGACAATTCTGCCAATTCTGTTAAGTCCCTAAAAAAAGGGTCCGGGTTAGACTATTGCCCCTGTTGTAAACACATATTATAGCCAGAATGCCACTCCTACCTACCCCTGCATTGCTCGCTCCCTCCCATCGCGCTGGCGCTCGCCCTCCCCTCGCACACTTCCATCGATCCGTTTCAGCACCGCCACCGGTGGCCTCGTCAGATCCGGCTGCCGTACGCGCCGCCGCTCCTTCCCGCCGGGCCGCCGTACGCGCCGCCGCTCCTTTCCGTCGGGCCGCTGTACGCGCTGTCGGCTCCCTCCGCCCGTCCGCCGTCCGCTCCGTCCTTCCATCCGCCGTCCGCTCCGTCCTCCCATCCGCCCGAAGTTCGCTCCATCGCCCGGCTGCCGTCCGCTCCATCCGGCCGGCCGCCGTTCGCTTCGACTGCCGTTCGCTCCGTCCTCCCGGCCAGCCTCCAGTCCGTCCGCCCGTCGAGCATCCCTTTTCCTCTGCATCAGTTTGTATTTGTGATGCTAGTATGCATGGCTGGCAGCTCTTTACCAGTTTGTATTTGTGATGCTAGTTTATCAGTTTGTATTTGTGATGCTAGTTTGTATGCATGGCTGGCAGCTCTTTTTTGTTTTCATATTATATACATAAACTATTAGAAATAATCAAGTGCTAACAATTCATCAATCATTCAATTTAGGGGCATTTAAGACATTTCAACAAACAGCTCATACAATAATTATATGCTAGAATCACATAAAAGAACTGAACGGATAATTCTGTGGTCAGACAATTCTGTGAGCAGTTCCAGAATCATAATTCTGGAGAATTACAACATGAAAAGAACCGCCCCTAAGACACGTTTGTTAAGGTATATCGTGGAGAAAACTTTCTATAACAATGGCTCAGTAATTTGCGACTAGTCTTCCGTTAATTTCCTTGTGAAAAGCTTAAACGCCCTACATAATGGAAAGTAGGGAGTACTAAACAGATTTGGTTTTCTTGGAGGGCAGCTGTCTGTCGAACCCAGCCCTCATCTCATCTTTTCTGGCACATACGGTGTCCACGGGCACGGCTCGCTGCTACAAAGTGTCAGATGATGTTTGCTTCACGAACTACTTCCTCCGTTCCAAAATATAAGATCTTTTAGAGATTTTTTTAGGAGACTACATACAGAGTAAAATAAGTGAATGTACACTCTAAAATATGTCTATATACATCCGTATGTAGTTTATAGTGCAATCTCTAAAAGGTCTTATATTTAGGAACGAAGGGAGTAGCATTTATCTCGAGGCTCAACCTATTTGTGAATGTAATTATAACTATAAATAACGTGTCATTTCGAAAGTCCGTTCAGGAATTCAGAGGTTGGTTCTAAGACTATCCACAATGAAAATAACATAGATAGAAATATAGATGTCACCTAAGCAAAAAATATGATATGGTATCTAATAAATAAAAAAATAAAAAAATTAAGTAACTTTATGATACTACTTTATGATATGATATATAATAAATAAGGTCATTTATAATACTACTTTATGATACTATTGTATGATACTGCCTTCATAATGCATAGTATCATAAAGTAGTATCATAGATGACCTTATTTATTGACATGCATGACACATAGTGACATATCATTTAACATGTTACGGTATCTACCTATGTTACTCTAATCCTCTTTCTTCTTTAATTGTCTGCCACATCAGCATGTTTGTAGTTCCAAGTACATGATACTACCTTAGTTATTCCCACTATGGCCAGCCTTACCAAGTTATTCATACTAGAAGTAACATAACGGATACCATGGCAAGATGAGTCTATAGGCTAATAAATGAAAGACCCAATGTTACTACCCCTATTTACTATCCACTGTTGAGGTAGTTAATTAGACTAGTAACATATGTATGTTACTACGGGGTGTTTGTTTCCAAAGACTTTTTGGTGTAGGGACTAAAAGAAATCCTTTTTAGTCCCATGTGAAACAAATAGGAGAGACTTTTAGGGACTAAAAAGAAATGTTTGGAACTAAAGGAAGAAGTCCCTCTGGGAGGGTCTTTTGAAGACTTTTTTGGTACTTTTTCCAACGGTGCGCCTACTTTTAGCATGTCATTTTATAACTTCTAGTACATTACTAAGGATAATATGGCCTTTTTGCATGTCATTTAATGACCTCTAGTCCATGTTTAGTCCATGAAAACAAACGGGTAGGGACTAGGAACTTTTTAGTTGGGACTAAAAAAAAGTCTTAGGACTTTTGAAACAAACAGGGCCTACTACCTCCGTCACGGTTAAGTTTGCGTGCATTTCCACAACACATAAGATTTAAGGTGCATCACATTTACTCCTAGTAGCTAATTAGTACTTCGTTGTACTACTTCTATATGCATACTTAGTGTGAATGCTATTTTTCAACTCATTTTACAGCCAATCAATAACTATCTAGATTCTAGAGAATTTTCATGCACGCCTTCTAAACCGTGACGGAGGGAGTACTCTATGTTACTCCCCATTGTAAGTAGTACAATGCATGATGATGTGAAGTTTAGACACACATCCTTCACTTTGCCCAACGAAAGAGGTGTGTCCGCTTCCAATTGCATCAGTAAAGACAACAAAGCAAATCGTATCTGATGACAAGTCACAAACAACAACAACAACAACAACCAAGCCTTTCAGTCCCAAACAAGTTGGGGTAGGCTAGAGTTGAAACCCATAAGATCTCGAAACCAAGTCATGGCTCTGGAACGTGGATAGCTAACTTCCACGCACCCCTGTCCATGGCTAAGTCTTTGTCGATATTCCAAACCTTCAGGTCTCTCTTATTGGACTCCTCCCATGTCAAGTTTGGTCTACCACGACCCCTCTTAACATTCTCAGCACGCTTTATCCGTCCGCTATGCACCGGCGCTTCCGATGGCCTCCGTTGAATATGTCCAAACCATCTGAGACGATGTTGGACCAGCTTCTCTTCAATCGGTGCTACCCCAAGTCTCTCTCGTATATCATCATTCCGTACCCGATCCTTCCTTGTGTGGCCACATATCCATCTCAACATGCGCATCTCTGCTACACCTAACTGTTGGATATGTCATCTCTTGATTGGCCAACACTCCGCGCCATACAACATCGCAGGTCGGATAGCTGTCCTATAAAACCTGCCTTTTAGCTTTTGTGGCACTTTCTTGTCACAGAGTACGCCAGAAGCTTGGCGCCACTTCATCCACCTAGCCTTGATTCGGTGGCCCACGTCTTCATCGATATCGCCATCCTTCTGCAACATGGACCCCAAATATCGAAACGTGTCTCTCTCCGGTACCACCTGCCCACCAAGGCTAACCTCTCCATCCTCGTGCCTAGTAGCACTAAAACTGCACCTCATGTATTCAGTTTTAGTTCTACTAAGCCTAAAACCTTTCGATTCTAGAGTCCGCCTCCATAACTCTAACTTTCTATTAACCCCCGTTCGGCTATCATCGACTAGCACCACATCATCCGCAAAGAGCATACACCATGGGATATCTCCTTGTATATCCCTTGTGACCTCATCCATCACCAGATCAAAAAGATAAGGGCTCAAAGCTGACCCTTGGTGTAGCCCTATTCTAATCGAAAAGTCATCGGTGTCGCCATCACTTGTTCGAACACTTGTCACAACATTATCATACATATCCTTGATGAGGGTAATTTACTTTATTGGAACTTTGTGTTTCTCCAAGGCCCACCACATGACATTCCGAGGTATCTTATCATAGGCCTTCTCCAAATCAATGAACACCATATGAAGGTCCTTCTTTTGCTCCCTGTATCTCTCCATCAGCCGTCGTACCAAGAAGATGACTTCCATGGTAGACCTCCCAGGCATGAAACCAAATTGGTTTTTGGTCACACTTGTTAACCTTCTTAAGCGATGTTCAATGACTCTCTCCCATAGCTTCATAGTATGGCTCATCAGCTTGATTCCGCGGTAATTAGTACAACTTTGAACACCCCCCTTGTTCTTAAAGATTGGTACTAAAATACTCCGCCTCCATTCTTCGGGCATCTTGTTTGACCGAAAAATGTGGTTGAAAAGCTTAGTTAGCCATACTATCACTATGTCTCCAAGGCCTCTCCACACCTCGATGGGGATACCATTAGGACACATCGCTTTGCCTACTTTCATCCTTCTTAACGCCTCCTTAACCTCACACTCCTGGATACGTCGCATAAAGCACATGCTGGTATCATCAAAGGAGTCGTCTAGCTCAATGGTAGAGCTATCAACCTCTCCATTGTAAAGGTTGTCAAAGTACTCCCGCCATCTACGCTTGATCGCCTCATCCTTCACAAGAAGCTGACCATCTCCGTCCTTGATGCATTTGACTTCGCCAACATCCCTCGTCTTCCTCTCCCTAATCTTGGCCATCTTATAGATGTCCCTTTCGCCTTCCTTAGTGTTTAAACGTTGGTAGAGGTCCTCATATGCCCGACCTCTCGCTTCACTCACCGCCCGCTTTGCTGCCTTCTTCGCCACCTTATACTTCTCCATGTTAGCTGCACTCCTGTCCAGATATAGGCATCTGAAACAGTCCTTCTTCTCCCTAATAACCTTCTGGACCTCATCGTTCCACCACCAGGTGTCCTTAGCTTCCCTTCTACTTCCCTTGGTCACCCCAAACTCCTCTACAGCGACCTTCCGCAAAAAGGTCGCCATACTCGTCCACATCAAGTTTGCATCGCCTCCTTCCTTCCAAGGGCCCTCCTTAATGACCCTCTCCCTGAAAGCCTGGGATGCCTCCCCCTTAAGCTTCCACCACTTCGTTCTAGCGACTTTGGCGCGCTTATATTGAGGGACAACACTCTCTCCAGGTATCGCTTTACAATCAATGCAAGCGCGTCTGTCTTCTCTTCTAGAGAGGACAAAATCAATCTGGCTAGAGTGTAGACCACTACTGAATGTCACTAGATGGGATTCTCTCTTTCTAAAGAGGGTGTTAGCTACAACCATGTCGCAGGCTAGAGCGAAGCTCAGGACGAAGCTCAGGACATCTTCTCCTTCTTGGTTCCTGATGCCATAGCCAAAGCCCCCCATGCACCCTTTCAAAACCTGTGTTAGTTGTACCCACATGGCCATTGAGGTCTCCTTCTATGAAGAGCTTCTCACCAATAGGTACCCTCCTAACCAAGTCCCCCGGGCCTTCCTAGAACTCACTCTTGGTGCTCTCATTGTGACAAGTCACAACCCAAGCAAAAAATAGAAGTGTAGGAAATGCGGTGTATTACATAGCAGACAACATCAGCAGGTTGCATTGGGTTACCTCAATCAATAACAAAGCCCTGATCCGAACCAACCATCACATACATAATTCAGCACATAAATAGCAGCTAGAGGCACTGCTGCAGCATCATGCACACATAAACAGAGACATGAACTGGGTTTTCCATCCATGCACAGGCAAGAAACACGCCTCATTTCCTTTTCCTAGCCCTCGACTTCTTGCTCATTGCACTGGCACTGGGTGTGATTTGTGTTGTGGCAGTGGCAGATGGATCGGGGGCAGAGGCGCCTTCCCCTGCCGATTGCCTGCACATTCGGAAACAGCAAAACGAATCATCTCATCAGAAATTCTGCAGCTACAAGTCTACACTGTGAAGCAGGTACAGATCGACTTGGGCTATATTCAGTCTGGCTTCTGGTCGTTCACAAGGTATTCATACGGCCTCAAAAGCTCGGTGATCTAACCTGTCAACCTCCTCAACTTGCTCGAGTAAAGGGTTGATGCTATCCATGTAGGTGACGAACTACACAAAGAATCCATATATTAGCACATACAGATATATTTGAAAAGATGTGTGCTTCACTGATGAGTTTACGAAGCAGTCTCCTCACTCAGACCTACCGCCTTCACAATGTTGTTGAATTCTGCGTGAATTTTCTGCTGTTCTGCCATGGAAGCAGTCTTTACTGAAGCAGCTTCCATACGCAAATTCATAGCCTATGTGGTGACATAAAGAAACGCAATATTTCAGTTATTTTCACGCAAAGATACTGTTAACGAAAATAGGTGACTAAATCTGCAGTTTTTAACAGTCAAAGAGATGGACAGCTCGTATGTGTTTCTGCACAAACAGCGGCAATAAATACTAATAAGGCCTCACAAGAATCACCAAATTTAATGATGTTCCCATTTCAAAAGGATTTTAAGTTCGAACAAGCAATATATTCAGAATAAAGAACATCACCTTAGCGGTCATTGCCTCTACTTCCGTTTCTCTAGGTTCAAGGCGCTGCTGTTTACCCTCAATCTCGGAGCTCAAAGCGCCCAGCTTCTGATTTTCATCTGCTATTATTTGATTCCTTTCTTCCACTTTCCGCTTGAGACGCCCCTCCATTTCATGTACTGGTTGGAAGGGATTAATGCAAAAATGTGAAGGAAATAATAACTCTCAGAAAGGGAGTAACATACAATACTTGAGCAGTACTAACAAAATACTCCCTCCGTTCCTAAATATAAGTCTTTTTAGAGATTCCACTACGGACTACATACGGATGTATAGACATACTTTAGAGTGTAGATTCACTCGTTTTGCTCCGTATGTAGTCCCAAGTGGAATCTCTGAAAAGACTTATATTTAGGAACGGAGGGAGTATATATTTAGGGGCTAGAAAGATAACCTTTTCCTTGCCAATCAACAATCTGTGCGTCAAATGACATAACTGATACACTTTCATCATTAAGCTTAGCTTTGCGAGCTTTAACTTCCTTTTCAACTGTTTTAGCAGCAACAAGCTAGCCAACAGAAAGAAAAAGAGTTAGACAGTCTCATAATTCAATCATGCCTTAGCTGTTCTTACCAGTTCATGTACATCCTGGATTTTAGAGTGTTGCTTCGTCAGTTTTTCATGAGCCTGCGAGATGGAGATAGTTTAGGACGGGACTACAGGGGTATCTACTATCTAAGAATAACTACGAGCAGCAGTAAGTGCCACTCTGAAACAAAGTAGCACCACCGTACCAAACGGATAATCCAAAATATCGAAGAGATATATCATATGAGGAAACTAAATTGTCCTGGGAGACACATGTAGCAAATCGTTTCTTTATCAAATTTCAAAGTAAATCTGAAATCATCTGTCATGGTCATTGTTCATAAGCAAAACACCTTCTAGAATTGGCATATTCTGATGAAAAGTGGAACTGGAATACCTTATTGCGTATCTCCAAAGCGGCAGATTTCTCTTGATCATTTTGCAGCGCTATTTTCTCAGACTCCTTCAACATAGCGCGGGCTGATTTCTTCTCTTCCAAGGCCCTCTTCAATAGGAAATAAAATCCAGAGTCAGGTATGCAAGCTTATACCGATCTCTTACAATGATAATACCTTTACGAGTCCAAGTTGTATTTAGTAAATCACAGGTTAACCATGCTGTACATCTGGTAGGCTTGATATTGAGTCAAATAATAGGATTTCAGCCCCTCCACAAGCTGAATTGCATAAGGACTCAGGCAGGTTATGCAGATATACATGTTAAAATAAGGTAGCAGGTCAACCAGGCTGTTTATGCAGATATGCAGTCACCTAGTACTAACCAGATTACAAGTCCAAGCACAGGTAATTCCTCATATAGACACTAATTCACCACAACATCAGGTCACCGGAAAAATAGCACCTACCAAATTTGGAACCTTACCTGTTGCTACAAATAAAATAAAATGGAAGAGATCTCACCTTTACTTTTTCTGGGGACTTTACTAATTTGGACATCAATCTGGAGTTTTCTTGGGCATGTTTAGTCAACTCAAAATCAGCCTGGGTTATCTGCAGCAGGAAACATAAATGCAACAAATATAACATTATGCAGTGAGCTGTTGCTTTTTGTGCAGAATATCAAACTACTCCCTCCGATCCAAATTAATTGTCGCAGCTTTAGTAATTCGGATCGGAGGGTGTATCAGCTTAAGTTAGCGAGAGCAATATATCAGATGTTCAATATTCTCATTCACAAACAATTGGTGACGAGCAGATGGTTGGTGACGAGCAGATGGCAGGACTCAAGAGTAAATGACTGATATAGTAAAGAATGTGCACAGAGTTTACTTTGCATATGGTAAATTGTAGATAGCCTGTCCTATGTGGAGCTGTGGGCTGGAGCATTTCTAATCTACGAAGGAGCTTATGGCTTCTCAAAGTCAAGATGGAGCAGGAGATGTGTTAGGGCCAATAGCTCCTGGTCTAATAAAATCTATGGCCCTGTAATTAAATATAGTACTACTTAATGTTACAATTTATAACCAATAGCAGATAATGCACCTTGTTGTGATTAAGGCTCATACTTTCCAAGCTACTTTAAACTCCTATTTAGTTTGATATGGCGGATCTCCTGATTTCAGGTTTCAAAAAGGATCCTATGAGAGCTCCGGGTTTATTGACATCAAAACCAGCTCGAGATTTATCTAGGAAATACTTGGAGGCAAGGTTTTTGACCAATTAGCTCTAGCTTTGTCTAGAATACCAGGATCGAAGCCACGCCAAAAGGCACAAGGCTGCATAGATTGCACCACAACCACACAAGGCTGTTTAAATTCGACCTGATGTGGCAACATATGATGTATTTTGGTCAGAAACTCCTAGACCATGTCGCATGCTTGGCTCTCAGTAGGGACTATACTTTATTTGCAACTCATGATGCCAGAAATCCACAGAAAATAATTAGTTTTTTGGATGGAGAGCGACACTACAGAAGACACAAGGTAGGAATCAGCACACCTTCCCGTGGATCTCCTCTTTCTTGTCACTGATGGCTGCGGCTTTTGCTCGCAGGGCCAGTTGCTGCTTGTTGTAAACCTGAACTTCCTGCTGCAGAACATTGATGGCTGCTTCCAGCTGCTGGGCCATGGGCTCCTCCATCTGCTCTGCGAGCTCATGATCCGTAATCTCCTTCTGAAGCTGCACGGGGAAACATAAACGCAACTCTAAGAATCTCCGGTCAGCCTATGGGCATTTCCCCAAACAGATTAGCTGCGGAAACTGTGAACAGCGAAGACCTGGGCCATCCTGGCCTTGAGCTCCAGAGTGCGCTCGTGGTAGTCGGGGGTCTCGCTGACGATGGGCTGCAAGAGGGTGAGCTTCTCCTCCCTGTAGAGGAGGAAGTTGATGAGGGCGCTGAGGACCTCGACGATGCGGCGCGGGGTGGGGCGGATGAAGTCGGAGAGCGTGAAGTCCTCTAATTGTATGGAGTCGAGGAAGGCCTGCGACTTGATGTAGAGGTGCAGCATCTGGATGGCCTCCGCATGGTTCTCTGGGTTGTCCAGCACCTCCAGGTCGCTGAACCTTAGTAGCCCATCCTCACCGTCCCTGCGATATCTAGCCTGGTGAGCGAGCGCGGTGGGGGGGGGGAGGGGGCATGCTTCTTTTGTTACCCGGGGGCATCGACGAAGGAGTCAAAGAAGCGGGCGAGGACGCCAGGAAGCAGGTCGGGCTGCGGACTGGCGATGTTCTCGGGGCGGAGGTTCGCGTCGGGGGCGATCCCGTACTGGGACAGCTGCTCCACGATCTCCACCGGCGACAATATTGGGAACACGAAGCGGGACGCCATCAGGTTGTCGACAGTCATCCTACTACTCCTCTGGACAGTAGATAAAATCATAGCTAAATTAGCACTTAAGGGATAATAAATCCACTAAAAGGGTGGCAAGAAGTACAAATGTTGGCATCACATACCATCAGCACAGCCCAAAACCCAAGAAATTGCCATGGTGCAATGGCCAGGATAAATTTACAAGGGTTTGATGACTGTTGGCACATGAGAGAAAGCAAAGGAGAAATTGCCATGAGAGAAAGCAAAGGAGAAAAACCGAGTGGCTTACCTATGCCGGAGTCGAAGAAGAAGCAGTCACCGGAGGCGCAGGGGAAGCCGCAAGGGGGGCGCGCGTCGGTGTGAGCCGAGCCACAAAACGGGGCTCCCTCTCCTTAACCGGCTCTGCCACAACTAGGTGAACAGTCCCTTGAGCACGCTTGTGCAGGACCTGTAGTTGGGTGGTGAAGATCAAGGTGTGAGTTTGCTGAGAGTGCCAAAGTTTGATTTAGAAATGTATGTTGCTGACTATACAAGAGATCATGCATTGCAGGCAGTAAATATGCACATTGATTGAAAAGAAAACTAATTCCTGCAGTTTCGAAGGACATGATAAACATAAACATAGACAGAGAAGACATGCAACTTATTATCTAGTTATCCTATAAAATAGTCAGAGGAACTCAGTTCTGAACTATCTATCCTACACCTTAATATTCCAGTGCAGTTGCTTATAGCTGCAAAGTCCCTGTTTGACGAGGGATTCACTGAGATTGAATAATGGATATTAACTGATCTAGTTTATCGCTAAACAGGAGCAGCACATTGATCTTTTCCATCAAGCCCTCAATTGATTCAATAATAATCAAGCAATAGGTGGCACTCAAAACTGAAGCAGCTATGGATGCAAAATTGGCAGCAACGGTGATACACACCTCTGGTCCCTCCTGTCTATGCAAATCAAAACTTCCTTGAAGTTTTCAAATGCATGTCTGAAGACCGATATTATTGCATTGTTGTTTGAAGTGTTAACAAGCCATGGAGTGTAAATTTCCATGCCACTACAGCAGTGACCCCGATTGATCTTTTTGGTGCATTTGTTATTGCTCCCTCTGATCCAAATTAATTGACGCAGCCTCTATACAATGTACTGCGTCTTGTACATTGTATAGAGGCTGTGTCAATTAATTTGGATCGGAGGGAGTACATTTCATTTCATTTTACTGAAATGTGATTCAGAAACACTGCAGAGTTGCTCTGTTTAGATGCAAGTTAAGTTTCAGCAGTGAACTTGCAACAAATCATACTGAATGTATCATTTCCTCTGTACATGTTCACTGGTTCAGACTTGATAAGTATGAACCTAGCTGGGAGCTGAGAACTAGGACAGTGAGGCAACATTGAACATCATGTCACAATCAAAGCACTCAAAATTCCTGCACTTCATTACGAACCTCCTACATATTGCAAACCACAGCGCGCGCGCACAGATGAAATGCGCGGAGGCAGTGTTCAAGAGACACACTGATGACATGCCGCCTATGGTTGTCTTTGTCGTGGAGGTTGACGCCGTGGCTGCGGAGCGCATTGAGGATGGCCCAGACCATGTTGTTCAGTAAATGGAGACAGAGCTTTCACAGGTTTGAGAAACCTATAAACTGGACATGAGGTAATTTGAAACACACAAAGCTAAGTAGACACTTAGACAGAAACGGTTTTGTCGGTTAAACGTTCAAATTGTCCTAAAAATTTGGCCTTCTCCAATTATCAAATATTTTTGACACGCAAACGGGATCTACACTGACAAAGCACCTAGATATTTTAGATCTGAATATTTTACACGACGATTCGAGCTAAAGCTGACTATCCCAAAGAAGATCAAATCAAATTGAGTAAAAATAGGAGATTTAATAAGCTTGACGCAGAAACCCAACATCATGCAAGTAGTACAGACCAACAACGACTGGTAGTAGCTATCCGCTTGATTCAGCAAACAACCAATAAGAACACGTCCTTTTCAGGACATGAATCCTACATCTAGTAGCAGTAATCAACGATCCAGTGCAGGTACCATTACTAGCACGAGCCAGAAACACTACAGCACTAGCGTGTCACGGAGAAATTTCTATGGCAATCACCAAACCAATCTGAGAGGGGGGGGGGGGGGGGGGGGGGGGGCAGAGAAGTGAGCCTCACCTTCAGGACGAGGAGGTGGCTGGGCTCACGGCCAACGCCTTGGGCGAGGGCAGAGGGATGAGTTGCTGCTCCTGCTCGGGCTCAGGCCAGTCGCGCCGCCGCCTCGGGGCTCGCCGGTGCCCGCGCCCCGGGAGGTCGAAGGGGAACGGCGGGGGCACCGGAGGAGGGACGTGCGGTACCTGCTCGGGCTAGCCTCCGTCCATGGACGCGGCGGCGGAGGAGGGACGTCAGCGGCGGATCGAGTGAGACTGTGAGAGCGGCGGCGGGGGAGGGACGTCAGCGGCCGATCGAGTGAGACTGTGAGAGCAGTTTTTTTCGTTTTCGGTTTGGATTTTGCCCACGTCCGGCGTCCGCCCCCACCAAATCGTGGGCAGCCAAAAATTTGTTCACCCGTGCGCGGTTTCTCACCTAATAAAAAATATTTGCTGCACATGAATTCTTACAGTATCATCAAAAACCAAAATCAACATATGAATCCGCCCCGGGTGTGGCGGTTAGGGTGCTTCAAAGATCACGGAGGCGATCACGGTTCTGGTGCGGGCTCGTCCTGGTGAGGCCGGCGTGGGGATCTCCGATCTTCGACGCCGAGTTCGCCATTCACGTCCCATTGAGAGTCGATCCCATCCACCTCATAGCCTTCTGTGTGCCTGGGGTCGCACGGTTGTAGACCACCATAAACCCTAATTCTGGCCGGACCAGCGAGGAGCGGGGGGTGATGGAGGCGGTTGATGGGATGATGCGGGGGCTGCGGTTGACGGAGGAAGAACGACGAGGAGTCAAGATCAAGGTGCCGGTGAAGGAGCGGGGGAAGACCCTAGTGGCGCAGGCGGTAGGGAAGGTCCCGTCGGAGAAGCTGGCTCACCCCGATGTGATCCGGCTGTCCTTGGGGCGAGTGTGGTGTCTGATCAAAGGGATCGAATGCAAGGAGGTGGGTGAGAATCTGTTCGTGTTCACGTTCAACCAGGAGTCGGGGAAAAGAAGGGCGCTGGAGGATGGCCCGTGGATGTTTGAGAAGGACCTGGTGGTGGTGGAGGACTATGATCCGGGGAAGAGGCGGGAGGACTATGAGTTCAATGAGATTCCTATTTGGGTGAGGATATTCAGTCTCCCGTTGGGAATGATGAACGCAGACTCGGCAGAGGAGATTGGGAGTATCATTGGAAGCTTTGTGGAAGCGGATGTTGGAGCAGATGGGATAGCCATGGGGAAATTTCTGCGAGTGAAGATCATAATGAATATCGACAAACCAATCATGAGGGTTTTTATGCTGGATGATGCGGAGCATGGAGGAAGATAGAAACAGGAGAAGAAGATGAACATCAATGGAGGAGGGGAGGAGGAAGAGGGTGCGTGGTGCCGGTTTGAATATGAGTTCTTGCCTGAATTTTGTTATGTGTGTGGAATAGTGGGGCACAGTGAAAAGGCATGTGACATGAAGCTGGACAAAAGTAGGCAGGCGCAATTTGGAGGTTGGCTTCGAGCGAATATGGGTCGCAGGAAGGTGCATGGCGAAGAGGCGGGTAGCTGGAGGGGTAGAGGGAAAGGTTTAGGAGTCGCCAGACCCTATGGCAGCAGTCGATCTCAGGAAAAGATAGGGAGTGGTAGTGATAGCCTATCCTGGCGTAAGGATAGCTCGAGGAGTATGAAAGAGAAGACCGTGGACGCGGAGAAGGGGGAGGAAGTTACCAGTCCGCCCAAACAGAATGTTCATGATGCTAGGGGGAGAGGCCACCCTAAGAAGTTGCAGATGGTTGAGCAGGGGGAGGCCTGGACAACAGACTGCAAGCAGGGGGGAGGCCATCGCAACTGAGCAGCTCACCAGTAATACCTCCGCTGAGGGCATGGAGAATGGCACCAATTTGTTCCTAGGCAGCTCCGGGGAAGATGGGTCGAAAGACACAGCTACACAGGAGGAGGGTCCGACCACAGCCGACGCGGAGGGAGGAAACAACAGAGGTGCTGGACAACGGAAATTCAAAAGGCTTGGACGGGAGAACAGGGTGGGTGATGGAGGAGACCGAAAACCCAGTAGGTTGGCAGGGGCCAAGCGATCCAAGGAGGGGTAGGGGAGGGAGCAGAGGCAAAACGAGGGCGGGCGGAGCTTTGCGAGGAGGTAGTCAGGGAGAAGGAGGGAACGCCAGAGGCAACACCAAGCTTGAACTTATCGGCCGGTCTGTTGGAACAGCCCCGTCGGGCGCAATGAAAACTTGTCGGATGGAACTGTCGGGGGCTCGGGAATGGCCTGGTAGTTCAAAGTCTCCTCGATATGGGGAGAACGGAGGATCCCGACATCCTGTTCCTGTCGGAAACAAAGCTTACTGAGAAGGAATTGGAGAAGTTTAAATGGAGGCTAGGACCAGGTAACATGGTTGCATGGAGTGCTGTGGGGAGTAGTAGATGGGTTGCTCTACTTTGGAAGAAGGAGGTGAAGGTGACACTTAGGTCGTACGGAAGACGTCATATTGATGTGGATGTCATGGAAGACTCCGGTAGTCTATGGAGGCTCACTGGGATATACGGAGAGTCGGAAGCGGAGCGTAAAACAGAAACCCGGCGTACACTGCGCTTGCTAGGGCAACAACATCGGCATGGGAGACCATGGATGTGTTTTTGGGACTTCAATGAGATTCTAATGGATGGAGAAAAGGTGGGAGGGAGCCGTAGACCTCAGGCATGCATGGACAGGTTTCGCGAGACCCTAGAGAATGCAAGACTGTGTGATATTGGGTACACTGGAGACAAATTCACGTGGAGGAATCATAGTAAAGAGCTGCAATCATATATATGCGAAAGATTGGACCGCATCACAGCAAACACCGAATGGTGTGAGGTGTTCCCAGGCTTTGCTGTGGTGAATGAGCGCCCGCGCCACTCGGATCATAGACCACTGGTCGTTAATACAGAGGGTGATGTTGGCCGGCAATTCAAAGGAGGAGACAGGGGCTTTAGATTTGAAGCATGGTGGCTACAAGAGGAGGGGTGTGCCGAAGTTATCAGGGAGGCATGGGATGAAGGGAGGGCGGAAGGTTACAACGTTGTGCAAAAATATGCAGAAGGTGGCGAACAAAATGCGCGTATGGCATAAGGAGGAGATAGGGAGTTAGCAGGAAGGCTCAAGAAGGCATAGTCAGACCTGGAGCAGTGTATGCGTGCACCAGTTTCTGACTCAAAAGTTCGTGAGGAGGGAAGGTTGAGGGGTGTAGTGCATGGTCTAGAGGAGAAGAAGCATACTAAAGCGAAGCAGAGATCCCATGTCGCTTGGCTCAAGGATGGGAACAGAAACACTAAGTACTTTATGGCGGTGGCTTCAGCTAGGAGGAAGAAGAATAAAATCAAGGGGCTTAAGAGGGATGATGGATCGGTGGTGCAGGAGGGGGGAGAATTAACTAATTATGTGTGCTCCTTTTTTCAGGAATTATTCACCTCCAATTTGGGGGGCCATATGGCAGATCTCCTGCGTACGGTGCAGCCTCGAGTTACACACGCGATGAACACCCTCATGACGGCCGAGTTCACTAGAGACGAGATCAAAGTAGCCCTTGATCACATAGGTGACCTCAAGGCGCCTGGTCCGGATGGAATGCCCTCCGTTGTGTACAAGAGGAATTGGCCTCTAATGGGGGACCAGGTTGTGGAGGAAGTGTTAGCTATGCTCAATGGAGGCGAGATGCCAGAAGGGTGGAACGACACTGTTATTGTCCTCATTCCCAAAGTTAAATCTCCGAGTAGGATTAAGGAGTTGCGCCCCATCAGCTTGTGCAATGTGATCTACAAGTTGGTGTCCAAGGTTATTGTGAACAGGATGAAACTGATTTTGCCTGCGATCATATCAGACAATCAGAGTGCCTTTGTACGAGGCAGGCTCATTACCGACAATGTGTTGATCTCATACGAAATCTCAGATTACCTCCTACACAAGACTAAGGGGAAAGAAGGGTGTGCGGCAGTCAAGGCGGACATGAGCAAGGCGTACGATCGAGTTGAATGGCGCTTCTTGGAAGCAATGCTACTCAGGCTGGGATTCGGCCCCAGGGTTGCACAGCTTGTCATGCGCTGTGTAACCACCGTGATATATCATATCAAGGTCAATGGTGATCTTACAGAGCAGTTTCATCCGACCAGAGTATTACACCAAGGGGATCCTCTGTCGCTGTACTTGTTTGTGATTTGCGCTGAAGGCATGTCGGCATTACTCCAAGAGGCAGAAGGAGCAGGGCGGCTGAGTGGAGTCAAAATCTGCAGCACGGTGCCCACTGTGTCCCACCTATTTTTCGCTGATGATTCCGTCCTACTTATGAAGGCTGGTCAGAGGGAAGCCGAAGTGTTGAAGGATATTCTGGACTTGTGTGAGAGCTGCTCCGATCAATGCATCAATACGGAGAAATCCGCTGTTATGCCCCAATACCAAGGACGACGTGCACACGATGGTGAAGGATACCCTGGGGATTCAAAGCGAGACTTGGAATGATAAGTATCTGGGTTTACCGCTACATGTGGGTCGCTCAAGGAGGAAAGCTTTTGCATACATTAAGGGGGTTGTAGCAGGGAGAGTATATGGCTAGAAGGAGAAACTCATTGCGAAGGCAGGCAAGGAAACTTTGGTAAAAGCCATTGCACAAGCAATTCCGACCTATGCTATGTCCTGTTTCTACCTTATGAAGACATTCTGTGAGGAACTCAGTTCGCTTCTGGGGAAATACTGGTGGAGCCAACAAGATAAGGAAGACACCATCCACTAGATCAACCGGGAGAAGCTCACGAAGCCGAAACATCAGGGAGGACTTGGATTCCGGGACATGGATTGTTTTAATATGGCCATGCTGTCCACGCAGATTTGGAGGCTGATTCGGTGCCCAGGATCGCTGTGTGCTAGGGTGCTGAAGGCCCGGTACTTCCCCAACACTCATGTTCTTGATGCTACCCCGAAACCAGGCATCTCTTACTCATGGCGAAGCTTGGTGCATGGGTTGGAGCTCATTAAGGAAGGTTACATATGGCGTATTGGGGATGGGGTGAACGTCAATATCTGGAAGGACCCTTGGATCCCGAGACCATGGTCAAGACGAGTGATCACGCCCCGGAGGGGCATTCTTCTTGAGCACGTTAGTGAGCTCATCGACCCGGCCACTGGCTCATGGGATGAGAGACTCGTCCACGAGACCTTTTGGCAGGATGATGCCCGTTATATTCTGCAAATCCCGCTGAGGGAAGGGGTTCCAGACTTTGTGGCCTGGCAGTACGACAGCAAAGGCTCCCATTCAGTTAAGAGCGCATACAAACTGCAGGTTAAACTTGGCAAACCTTTGACACAAGGGGACATGGGGTCGAGTACGGCAGCTTCTACTATCAATCAACGCACTGATGACTCCTGGACCCGGTTGTGGAAGCTGAGAGGGCCGAGGAACATCCAGATGTTCGCATGGAGACTGAAGCATGAGTCCCTTGCATTCCGATTAAACCTTAAGAAGAGGGGTGTCCCAGTGGAGAATACAAAATGTATCTTTTACAAGACGGTGGACACCTATTTATTAAGTGCAAAAACGCCAAGGCAGTATGGCGAGAACTTGGGCTGGAGCAAGAAAGGAGGGACCTGCAGGAGATCCCATCAGTGCATCATGCATTAGATTACATTTGGAGCCTTAGAGAGAGCAAGCAGATGCATATCCTCACTTTCTGGTGGCTCTAGTGGTCTAACCGGAATAAACTTAGGGAAGGAGAGTTACCGGAATCCACGGAGGCAGTGGCTCGAAGAACAAGGGCTAATGTTTTGCAATATGAGCAGATATACAGCTTGCCGAAAGCTGGGCAGACTCCTCAACGGTGGCGGCCGCCCCCTGATGACATGATCAAGATCAACACAGATGGCTCGTTCGTTCCAGGGCAGGAAGGCTCGGGATGGGGTGTGATTGCCCGCGATGCAGCTGGGGAGGTGGTTGCGGCCAGACCGGGCAGGCAGGATCATGTTCATGATGCCTTCGCGTCGGAGGTTTATGCCCTTGCACATGCGATATCATTTGCTGCCGAACTTGGCTTGGTGCGAGTCATTTTCGAGACAGATAGCTCATTGCTCCTGGAGGCCATGGACTTCGCTCGTGTGGATGCATCAGCATATGCAGCGGTGATCGAGGACCTGAAGTTTCAGCTTAAAATGTGGTTCTCCAAGCATAAAATCACGGTGTGCCACAGGGAGGCAAACTCGGTAGCGTATCAGCTAGCTAGCATTGGCCGCATGTATGCTCCTAACCACTTTGAGGAGTGGGAAAACCTTGTACCTGCCCCAGTGGCAGTTTGTGTTGTGGGCAACTTACCCTCACACCATTTAAGTTAATGAGTATGGTGATTACCCTAAAAAAAAGAGACCAAAATCATTATTTTGATTTTATTAATAATCATTGTCACAAATTAAATGTCGTCGTTTTGTCCACGACAGATGTTATGCAGTGGCTTATCTTGAGTGGTTGGGGCTAATGTGTGTAGGCGGACTCCGAAAACACGATTTGAAACAAGTGGTGGCGACACACGATGTACACAAATTCGAGGTATTTCATGAAAGGTAACACCCCTAGTCCCGTCGGAGTTGGTATATGGTAGATGAGAGCTACAACGATGCTCCTTGAGTTGTTGGCTAGAGGAGGGAGAAGGAGCTTGCTTGCTTTCCTTGTCTCTCTACGTGAGTGAGTGAGTGTGTGTGTGTGGAACTGAGCCTCTCCTTTGCATGGGGAGGGCCGGGGGCTTTATAGGCCAACGCCCCGACTTACAATATGTATAGAAGGAGCGGGTGGGGCCCGATTGGCGGCCTCTCTAGCCGGTTGGAAGGTCCCGCTGTCGGTGCGGTCTTGTCGCACGTAGGGTCTGTCGCGTGCAGGGTCCCGTCGAAGTGGTGGCCCACGGGTCCTTTGTCGCGCCTGCCTGTGGTTAGCGGTACAACCGACTCCCCTGCCGCCACATGTGGGCGGTGCGAGGGAGTAGGCAATGATGAGCGTTGGGTAGCCCCAGTACCGCCTTGCCCGGTTACAGTTGGCAATAGTCGGCGGTACGGTCGACTCCACTATAGCCACACGCGTACGGCACCATCGAGTGGTTGGGCTTGCGTCGCATCCCGTCGGGTATGGGCCGATGACTTGGCAGGAGGGGGGCGCACCGACTAGCGGGTTGCCCGAAGCCGGAGGGATGAAGATCCAGTCACGAGCCGGCTGAAGTGGCTGGAGCCAGCACCCAAGGGGCCGAGATGGCCCCGATGTTTTTGAAAACGGGTATGAAGTGAGATGAGGCTACCCGGGGTTATCCCCCCGACAGTAGTCCCCAAAGCCGGAGAGTCCCACCGGCTTGCGGCAATGGGCCTCGTTGGCTTGTCCCCCGGAGTCTTTGTCACCGGAGCTTGGGGAGCCGGATCTCCCAACTGCGTATGGGGCTAGGGGATCCGAGCAGTGGGCATCGAGCGGAACGCCGCGACGCCTTGATACATCCATTTTGCATCATGCTTTTATGTTGATATTTAATGCTTTATGGGTTTTTATTACACTTCACGGTACAATACTTATGCCTTTTCTCTCTTATTTTATAAGGTTTACATGAAGACGGAGAATGCCGGCAGCTGGAATTCTGGTCTGAAAAGGGAGCAAGTTTGAGATACCTATTCTGCGCAGCTCCAAAATCCGTGAACAACGAGGAATTATTTTGGATTTTATGAAAAATACTGGGCAGAAGAAGTACGAGAGGGGAGCCACCAGGAGGCCACAAGCCTGCCAGGCCCGGCCTCCCCCCCTGGCCGGGCCTGGGTGGCTTGTGGGCCCCCTGTTGCCCCTCTGGCGCCCATCTTTTGCTATATGGAGGGTTTCGTTCTAGAAAAAATCGTAAGGAAGCTTTCGGGAGGAGCCGCCACCGCCACGAGGCGGAACTTGAGCAGAACCAATCTAGAGCTCCGGCAGGGCCGTCCTGCCGGGGAAATTTCCCTCCCGGAGGGGGAAATCATCGCCATCGTCATCACCAACACTCCTCTCATCGGAGGGGACTCATCCCCATCAACATCTTCATCAGCACCATCTCATCTCCAAACCATAGTTCATCTCTTGTAACCAATCTCCGTCTCGCGGCTCTGATTGGTACTTGTAAGGTTGCTAGTAGTGTTAATTACTCTTTGTAGTTGATGCTAGTTAAATTACTCGGTGGAAGATTATATGTTCAGATCTTTGATGCTATTGATTACCTCTCTGGTCATGAATATAATTATGCTTTGTGAGTAGTCACTTTTGTTCCTGAGGACATGGGATAAGTCTTGCTATAAGTAGTCATGTGAATTTGGTATTCGTTCGATATTTTGATGTGTTGTATGTTGTTTTTCCTCTAGTGGTGTTATCTGAACGTCGACTACATAACACTTCACCATTATTTGGGCCTATAGGAGGGCATTGGGAAGTAATAAGTAGATGATGGGTTGCTAGAGTGACAGAAGCTTAAACCCTAGTTTATGCGTTGCTTCATAAGGGGCTGATTTGGATCCACTAGTTTAATGCTATGGTTAGACTTGTCTTAATTCTTATTTAATAGTTGCGGATGCTTGTGAGAGGGGTTAATCATAAGTGGGATGTTTGTCCAAGTAAGGGCAGCACCCAAGCGCTGGTCCATCCACATATCAAACTATCAAAGTAGCGGACGTGAATCATATGAACTTGATGAAAACTAGCTTGACAGAAATCCCCATGTGTCCTCGGGAGCGCTTTACCTCCTATAAGAGTTCGTCCAGGCTTGTCCCTTGCTACAAAAGGGATTGAGCTATCTTTATGCACCTTTGTTACTATTGTTACTTGCTACTCGCTACGAATTATCTTATCACACAACTATCTGTTACTGATAATTTCAGTGCTTGCAGAGAATACCTTGCTGAAAACCACTTGTTAGTTCCTTCTGCTCCTCGTTGGGTTCGACACTCTTACTTATCAAAAGGACTACGGTAGATCCCCTACACTTGTGGGTCATCAAGACTCTTTTCTGGCGCCGTTGCCGGGGAGTGAAGCGCCTTTGGTAAGTGGAATTTGGTAAGGAAACATTTATATAGTGTGCTGAAATTTATTGTCACTTGTCACTATGGAAACTAATCCTTTGAGGAGCTTGTTCGGGGTATATTCACCTCGAACGGAAGCACAAGGAGTTGCTCCTCAACTTGCTGCACCTACTGAAAATATTTGTTATGAAATTCCTTCGGTATGCTAGAGAAACTGTTGGCTACTCCTTTTACAGGAGATGGAACATCACATCCCGACTTGCATCTAATCTATGTAGATGAAGTTTGTGGTTTATTTAAGCTTGCGGGTTTGACCTAGGATGATGTCAAGAAGAAGGTCTTTCCCTTATCTTTGGGGGATAAAGCATTGACATGGTATAGGGTATGTGATGATACTGGATCATGGAACTACAACCGATTGAAATTGGAATTTCATCAAAAGTTTTATCCTATGCATCTAGTACATCGTGATCGGAATTATATTTATAATTTTTGTCCTCGTGACAGAGAAAGCATCGCTCAAGCTTGGGGGAGTCTTAAGTCAATGTTGTATTCATGCCCCAACCATGAGCTCTCGAGAGAAGTTATTATTCAGAACTTTTATGCTCGGCTTTCTCATGATAATCGCACCATGCTTGACACTTCTTGTACCAGTTCTTTTATGAAGAGAGATATTGACTTCAGATGGAATTTATTGGAAAGAATTAAACACAACTTTGAAGATTGGGAGTTTGATGAAGGTAAGGAGTTAGGTATGAATCTTAAGTTCGATTGCGTTAAATCCTTCGTTGAAACAAATACTTTTTGTGATTTTAGCGTTAAATATCGACTTGACTCTGAGATAGTAGCTTCATTGTGTGAATCATTTGCTGCTCATATTGCTCTCCCTAAAGAGAAGTGGTTCAAATACCATCCTTCCATAGAAGTCAATGTAGTTAAACCCAATCCAGTTGAAGAGAAAGTCATTGCTTATAATGATCCTATTGTTCCTAGTGCTTACATTGAGAAACCACCTTTCCCTGTTAGAATAAAGGATCATTATAAAGCTTCAACTGTGATACGTAGGGGCTACATTAGAACACCTACACCCCCTGAGGAAATTAGAGTTGAACCTAGCATTGCTATTATCAAATATCTCATGTCCGACAATGTTGATGGCCATGATATTCACTTCTGTGAAGATGTGATACGTCTCCAACGTATCTATAATTTTTGATGGTTTCATGCTATTATCTTGTCAAACTTTGGATGTTTTGCATGCTTTTTATTTATTTTCTCAGACTAACTTATTAACTCAGTGCCAAGTGCCAGTTCCTGTTTTTTCCATGTTTTTCACCCCTTTCAGAGGAGATTTTGAAACGGAGTCCAATTGGAAGAAAATCCCTGAAAATATATTTTTTGGAACGGAAGAAGATCGGAGAACTTGGGATCCAAGCCAGAGGAGCTCCAGGAGCCCCACAAGCCCCCACACCGCGGCCAGGGGGCCGCGCCATCCAGGCTTGTGGCCCCCCTGGAGGTCCCGTGACCTAGATCTTTCGCCTATATAATCCCATAAATCGAGAAAAAATCAAGAGATCATCGCAATCGCTTTTCCGCCGCCGCAAGCTTCTGTCTCCGCAAGATCCCATCTGGGGCACGTCCTGGTGCCCTGCCGAAGGGGGGATTCGGAAACGGAGGGCTTCTCCATCAACACCATGACCTCTCCGATGATTCTTGAGTAGTTCACCATAGACCTACGGGTCCATAGATAGTAACTAGATGACTTCTTCTCTCTCTTGGATCTTCAATACAAAGTTTTCCATGATCTTCATGGAGATCTATGCGATGTAATCTTCTTTTGCGGTGTGTTTGTCGAGATCCGATGAATTGTGGATTTATGATCAGATTATCTATGAATGTTATTTGAGTTTCTTTAGATCTCTCTTATGCATGATTTCATATCCTTGTAATTCTCTTCGAGTTGTGGGTTTTGTCTGGCCAACTAGATCTATGATTCTTGCAATGGGAGAAGTGCTTGGTTTTGGGTTCATACCGTGCGGTGACCTCACCCAGTGACAGAAGGGGTAGCGAGGCACGCATCGTGTTGTTGCCATCAAGGGTAAAAAGATGGGGTTTTCATCATTGGTTTGAGATTATCCCTCTACATCATGTCATCTTGCTTAAAGTGTTACTCTGTTCGTCATGAACTCAATACACTAGATGCATGCTGGATAGCGGTCGATGTGTGGAGTAATAGTAGTAGATGCAGAAAGTATCGGTCTACTTGTCTCGGACGTGATGCCTATATGCATGATCATTGCCTTAGATATCGTCATGACTTTGCGCGGTTCTATCAATTGCTCGACAATAATTTGTTTACCCACCATAATACTTGCTAGTTTGAGAGAATCCTCTAGTGAACACTATGGCCCCCAGGGTCTACTCCACACCATATTTTCAGCCTTACACTTTTTACTTCGTTGCACTTTCCGCCTTCAGATCTCACTTTGCAAACAATCTTGAAGGGATTGACAACCCCTTTGAAGCGTTGGGTGCAAGTTTGTTTGTGTTTGGGCAGGTACTCTGGACTTGACGAGACCCTCCTTCTGGATCGATACCTTGGTTCTCAAACTGAGGGAAATACTTAGTGCTCCTGTGCTGCATCACCCTTTCCTTTTCAAGGGAAGAACCAACGCAAGCCCAGCCTCTGTCAACGTGTCAACTTCTGGCGTTGTTGTCTGTGGGATAGCAAGATGCTGCTAGAATTGCTAAACCTCATACTAGAGACAAACATAGGCCTGTTGTTGGCATGCCTGTTGTCTCTGTTAAGATAGGAGATCATTGTTATCATGGTTTATGTGACGTGGGTGATAGTGTTAGTGCAATACCTCAATCTTTATATGATGAAATTAAAGACGAGATTGCACGTGTCGAGATGGAACCTATTGATGTTACTATTCAGCTTGCCAATAGAGATACTATATGTCCTTTGGGAATTGTTAGAGATGTTGAAGTCTTGTGTGGTAAAACTAAGTATCCTGTTGATTTTCTCGTTCTTGCTACCACACAAGATAGCTTTTGCCCCATCATATTTAGTAGACCTTTCCTCAATACTGTCAATGCTCATATTGACTGTGAGAAGCAAACTGTCACTGTTGGCTTTGAAGGTGGGTCACATGAGTTCAATTTCTCCAAGTTTGGTAGACAACCTCATGAAAAAGAGTTGTCTAGGAAGGATGAAATTATTGCTCTAGCTTCTATTGCTGTGCCTCCTACTGATCCTTTAGAGCAATACTTGCTTGAGCATGAAAATGATATGCATATGGATGAAAGGAATGAGATAGATAGAGTTATCTTTGAACAACATCCAATCCTTAAGAATAATTTGCCTGTTGAGCTGCTTGGAGATCCACCCCCACCAAAGGGTGATCCTGTGTTTGAGCTTAAACAGTTACCTGATACTCTTAAGTATGCCTATCTTGATGAAAAATAGATATATCCGGTTATTATTAGTACTAGCCTTTCAGAGCATGAAGAAAAGAAATTATTGAAAACTCTAAGGAAGCACCGTGCTGCTATTGGATATACACTTGACAATCTTAAGGGCATTAGTCCCACTCTATGCGAGCACAAAATTAAAACCGATCCTTATTCCAAACCAGTTGCTGATCATCAACAGAGATTAAATCCAAAGATGAAAGAGGTAGTAAGAAAAGAAATACTAAAGCTCCTGGAAGCAGGTATTATCTATCTTGTTGCTCATAGTGATTGGGTGAGTCCGGTGCATTGCGTCCCTAAGAAGGGAGGTATTACCGTTGTCCCTAATGACAAAGATGAATTGATCTCACAGAGGATTATTACTGGCTATAGGATGGTGATTTATTTTAGGAAATTTAATAAGGCCACTAGGAAAGATCATTACCCTTTGCCTTTTATTGACCAAATGCTAGAAAGATTGTCCAAACACACACACTTCTGCTTTCTAGACGGTTATTCTGGTTTCTCCCAAATACCTGTTGCACAATCTGATCAGGAGAAAACCACTTTTACGTGCCCTTTCGGTACCTTTGCTTACAGACGTATGCCTTTTGGCTTATGTAATGCACCTGCTACCTTTCAAAGATGTATGATGGCTATATTCTCGGACTTTTGTGAAAAGATTGTTGAGGTTTTCATGGATGACTTTTTCGTTTACGGGTCTTCTTTTGATGATTGCCTCAGCAACCTTGATCGAGTTTTGCAGAGATGTAAAGATATCAACCTTGTCTTGAATTGGGAGAAGTGCCACTTTATGGTTAATGAAGGCATCGTCTTAGGACATAAAATTTCTGAAAGAGGTATTGACGTCGATAAGGCTAAGGTTGATGCGATCGAGAAAATGCCATGCCCTACAGACATTAAAGGTATAAGAAGTTTCCTTGGTCATGCTGGTTTGTATAGAAGGTTCATAAAGGACTTTTTTAAGATTTCTAGGCCTCTTACCAATCTCTTGCAAAAGGATATTCCTTTTGTTTTTGACGATGATTGTGAGGAAGCCTTCGAAATACTTAAGGCCTTCATAACTGCACCTATTGTTCAACCACCTGATTGGAACTTACCTTTTGAAATTATGTGTGATGCTAGTGATTGTGCTGTTGGTGCTGTTCTAGGACAAAGGGTTTATAAGAAGTTGAATGTTATTCACTATGCTAGTAAAACTCTAGACAGTGCCCAAAGAAATTTTGCTACCATTGAAAAGGAATTTTTAGCAGTCGTGTTTGCATGTGAAAAGTTCAGGTCTTACATTGTTGATTCCAAGGTGACTATTCACACTGATCACGCTGCTATCAAGTATCTCATGGAAAAGAAAGATGCTAAACCTAGACTTATCAGATGGGTTCTCTTGCTACAAGAATTTGATTTGCATGTTGTTGATAGGAAGGGTGCTGAGAACCCCGTAGCAGATAACTTGTCTAGGTTCGAGAATGTTCTTGATGACCCACAACCTATTGATGATAGCTTTCCTGATGAGCAACTGAATGTCATCAATGCTTCACGTAGTACACCGTGGTATGCTGATTATGCAAATTATATTGTTGCTAAATATATGCCACCTAGTTTCACATACCAGCAAAAGAAGAAATTCTTCTTTGATTTGAGACATTACTTTTTGGGACGATCCTCACCTTTATAAAGAAGGAGTAGATGGTATCATTAGACGTTGTGTACCCGAGCATGAACAGGGGCAGATCCTATAGAAGTGTCACTCCGAGGCTTACGGAGGACACCATGCGGGAGATTGAACTGCACACAAGGTATTGCAATCAAGTTTCTATTGGCCCACTCTCTTCAAGGATGCCCGTAAGTTTGTCTTGTCTTGTGATGAATGTCAAAGAATAGGTAATATCAGTAAACGTCAGGAAATGCCCATGAATTATTCACTTGTCATTGAACCATTTGATGTTTGGGGTATTGATTATATGGGACCTTTTCCAAAATCCAACGGGTATACCCATATCCTAGTTGCCGTTGATTACGTTACTAAGTGGGTAGAAGCTATCCCAACTAGTAGTGCTGATAACAACACCTCCATCAGGATGCTTAAAGAAGTTATTTTCCCTAGATTTGGAGTCCCTAGATATTTGATGACCGATGGTGGTTCACATTTCATTCATGGCGCTTTCCGTAAAACGCTTGCTAAGTATGATGTCAACCATAGAATTGCATCGCCCTATCATCCTCAGTCCAGTGGTCAAGTAGAGCTAAGTAATAGAGATATTAAACTAATTCTGCAAAAGACTGTTAATAGGTCTAGAAAGAATTGGTCTAAGAAGCTTGATGATGCACTGTGGGCTTATAGGACTGCTTACAAGAATCCCATGGGCATGTCTCCGTACAAAATGGTTGACGGTAAAGCATGTCATTTACCTCTTGAGCTAGAGCATAAGGCTTATTGGGCAATCAAAGAGCTCAACTTTGATTTCAAACTTGCTGGTGAGAAGAGGTTATTTGACATTAGCTCACTTGATGAATGGAGAACTCAGGCATATGAAAATGCCAAGTTGTTTAAAGAAAAAGTTAAGAGGTGGCATGATAAAAGGATACATAATCGTGAGTTCAATGTAGGTGATTATGTCTTGCTATATAATTCTCGTTTAAGATTTTTGGCAGGCAAGCTTCTCTCTAAATGGGAAGGTCCTTACATTGTTGAGGAAGTATATCGTTCTGGTGCCATCAAGATCAATAACACGGAAGGTAATTTTCCGAGAGTTGTAAATGGGCAAAGAATCAAGCATTATTTCTCAGGTACTCCCATAAATGTTGAAAGCAATATCATTAATACCATAACTCCGGAGGAGTACATAAGGGATATTTATCAGCCTGTTTCAGACTCCAAAAACGAAGAGGTATGTGGTTCGGTAAGTAAACCGACTCCAAAACTTTTCCAGTAGCAATTTTCCTCCGTTTTGGAATTTTTAGAAAATTAGAAAAATTTTAAAGTAGTCCGGAAAGTGCACGAGGAGGCAACAAGCCTGCCAGGCCCGGCCTACCCCCTGGCCGGGCCTGGGTGGCTTATGGGCACCTCGTGTGCCTCCCGGACTCCGTTTTCTTGCAGAGTACTCCTTTTGGTCGGGAAAAATTCATTATATATTCTCCGGAAAGGTGTGACCCTCGTATCATGCAAATTCCCTCTGTTTTCGTTTTGAGCCTGTTTTTGCCGCAGATTTAGGGCAAGGATGTCTTCTCAAGATTCAGAGGCGAAGAGCTATGTGGCCGATTACCTTGCTAACCCCAAGGTCTATGGGGACTTGGATCTTTATGGTTGGACCACTGATGACGAAGAAGATTATGATCCTAAGGGGAAGGAAGGAACAAGTTCTGATGAAGAGGAGGCTCCTCTACCCCAACCTGGAGACACACATGTGGAGTTCAAGAAGTCGAACCTCCCTGACTCAAGGAAGAAGCCTAAACTTTTGTTTATCCCTTCTCGTCTTTTGCAGGAGAGTAAGCAAGAATTATGTCAAAGGGTGTTGAGGCTTGAAGAGGAAATTAACGATCTGAAGGAGCAGAATTTTGTGCTCAAGAGGAAATTACAGAAGTTCAAGACCTCTGCAACAACTCCACCACCATCACCTTCGAAGGAAGACAACTGAGCACGGGTATGGGCACTCCCCTTGGCTTGTTCCAAGCTTGGGGGAATTGCCCGTATATCATATCACCATCACATCTTTTGCTTTTACCTTTTTCTTAGTTCGATCCTTTTTGGTTTTATCTTTCTCTAGTAGAGTAAAGTTCTTAGTATGTTCTAGGTTTGAGTTTTGCTTTGTGTCACCCCCGATGTAATCGAGTTCGTGAGTCATATAATAAAGAGTGTTTTAGTTAAGGGCCTTGACTCATGCCATTATCTAAAGAAAAGAATGATAAAAGAACAAAAGCATGAAAGATCATGTATTGATCTTATGGGGAGTGATGGCTTCACATATAAAAAGAATGTTGATTGAAACTTGTTGTGAGTGGATGATACGACTCCAACGTATCTATAATTTTTGATAGTTTCATGCTATTATGTTGTCAAACTTTGGATGTTTTGCATACCTTTTATATATTTTTTGGGACTAACTTATTAACTCAGTGCCAAGAGCCAGTTCCTGTTTTTTCCATGTTTTTGACCCCTTTCAGAGGAGATTTTGAAACGGAGTCCAAACGGAATAAAATCCCCGAAAAGAATTTTTCCGTAACGGAAGAAGATCGGGAGACTTGAGAGCCAAGGCAGGGAGGCCCTAGGGGTCCCACAAGCCCCCACGCCGCGACCAGGGGGGAGGCCGTGACCCATAGGCTTGTGGGCCCCCTGGACGCCATCTGCCCTAGGGGTTGCGCCTATATATTCCCTAAAAATCCCAAAAAAATCAGGAGATCATCGAAAGTACTTTGCCGCCGCCGCAAGCTTCTGTCTCCGCAAGATCCCATCTGGGGCACGTTCTGGTGCCCTGCCGGAAGGGGATTCGGATATGGAGGGCTTCTTCATCAACACCATGACCTCTCCGATGATGCGTGAGTAGTTCACCATAGACCTACGGGGTCCATAGCTAGTAACTAGATGGCTTCTTCTCTCTCTTGGATCTTCAATACAAAGTTCTCCATGACTTCATGGAGATCTATCCGATGTAATCTTCTTTTGCGGTGTGTTTGTCGAGATCCGATGAATTGTGGATTTATGATCAGATTATCTATGAATCTTATTTGAGTTTCTTCTGATCTCTCTTATGCATGATTTCATATCCTTGTAATTCTCTTCGAGTCGTGGGTTTTGTTTGGCCAACTAGATCTATGATTCTTGCAATGGGACAAGTGCTTGTTTTTGGGTTCATACCGTACTGTGACCTCACCCAGTGATAGAAGGGGCAGCGAGGCATGCATCGTGTTGTTGCCATCAAGGGTTAAAAGATGGGGTTTTCATCACTGGTTTGAGTTTATCCCTCTACATCATGTCATCTTGCTTAAGGCGTTACTCTGTTCGTCATGAACTCAATACACTAGATGCATGCTGGATAGCGGTCGATGTGTGGAGTAATAGTAGTAGATGCAGAAAGTATCGGTCTACTTGTCTCGGACGTGATGCCTATATGTATGATCATTGCCTTAGATATCATCATGACTTTGCGTGGTTCTATCAATTGCTCGACAGTAATTTGTTTACCCACCATGATATTTCCTATTTTGAGAGAAGCCTCTAGTGAACACTATGGCCCCCGGGTCTACTCCACACCATATTTTCAGCCTTACACTTTTTACTTCATTGCACTTTCCGCCTTCAGATCTCACTTTGCAAACAATCTTGAAGGGATTGACAACCCCTTTGAAGTGTTGCGTGCAAGCTCGTTTGTGTTTGGGCAGGTACTCTGGACTTGACGAGACCCTCCTACTGGATTGATACCTTGGTTCTCAAACTGAGGGAAATACTTATTGCTCGTGTGCCGCATCATCCTTTCCTCTTCAAGGGAAAAACCAATGCAAGCTCAAGAGATGTCAGAAGGATCTCTGGCACCACTGCTGGGGAAGGACTTTTGTTGACGTAGCAGAAGGATTTCTGGCACCGTTGCCGGGGAGGATCAAGTCAAGAACTCATCCAAGTAAGTGTCGCAAACTCATCTCTTGCATTTACTTTGTTTGCCAGTTGCCTCTCGTTTTCCTCTCCCCCACTTTACCAATTTGCCTTTTTTCGTTTGCCTTTTTCCCGCTTGCTCTTTGTTCGCTCGTGTGCTTTCTTGCTTGCCGAAGTCACCATGAATGAAAACACCAAACTTTGTGACTTCTCGAATACTAATAGTAATGATTTTATTAGTACTCCGATTGCTCTCGCCACTAGTGCGGAGTCATACGAAATCAATGCCGCTTTGCTGAATCTTGTTATGAAAGAGCAATTCTCTGGCCTTCCTAGTGAAGATGCCGCATCCCATCTCAATACCTTCAATGAGCTTTGCGATATGCAAAATAAAAAAGATGTGGATAATGACGTGATTAAATTGAAGCATTTTCCTTTCTCGTTGCGAGATCGCGCAAAAACTTGGTTTTCTTCTTTGCCCAAAAATAGCATCGGTTCTTGGGATAAGTGCAAAGATGCTTATATATCCAAGTATTTTCCGCCGGCTAAGATCATCTCTCTCCGTAATGATATCATGAATTTCAAGCAACTTGATCATGAACATGTTGCACAATCTTGGGAGAGAATGAAATTAATGATTAGAAATTGTCTCGCTCATGGCTTGAGTCTTTGGATGATTATTCAAATATTTTACGCTGGCTTGAATTTTGCTTCTAAATATCTTGGACTCCGCCTCAGGTGGAACATTCATGGAAATCACGTTAGGGGAAGCCACAAAGCTCCTAGACAACATCATGACGAACTACTCTCAGTGGCACACTGAAAGGTCACCTACTAGTAAGAAGGTACACGCTATAGAAGAAATTAACTCGTTGAGTGCTAAGATGGACGAGTTAATGAATTTTGTTGCTAGTAGAAGTGCTCCTTTGGATCCTAATGATATGCCCTTGTCTTCTTTGATTGAGCGTAGCAACGCTAGCTTGGACGTTAATTTTGTTGGTAGGAATAACTTTGGCAACAACAATGCTTTTAGAGGAAACTATGTTCCTAGGCCTTTTCCTAGTAACTCCTATAATAATTTTGGCAACTCCTACAACAATACTCATGGAAATTACAATAGATTACCCTCTGATCTAGAGAGTAATATCAAAGAGTTCATCAACTCTCAAAAGATTTTCAATGCGTCCATAGAGGAAAAGCTACTCAAAACTGACGATTTGACTAAGAGCGTTGATAGAATGTCTAGTGATGTTCATGCTTTGAAAGTTAGATGTGCTCCTCCCAAAATCAACATGGATGAAACTTTGAAAGCTATGCATGTTTCCATGTTTGAGAGCCAAGAAAGAACCGCCCAAATTTGTGCTAGACATGAATGGCTTAAAAAGGCGTGTTCTCGTGATGAGAATCACGAAGATATTAAAGTGCTTGGTGTGACTCCCATTGAATCTTTGTTTTCTTGTGTCAAATCTAATGATTATGGGGCTGGATATGAATCCACTTTGGTTGAAAAGTGCCCCAATGATTCGGAGTCCATCTATCTTGATGCTAAAAGCATTGAAAGTGGAGTAGAAGATGTTAAAACTTTGAGTAGTAATGAAATTAGTATCGTGGATTTCAAGGAATTCAATTATGATAGTTTCTCCTTGATTGAATGCATTTCTTTGATGGTATCCATGTTAAACTCTCCACACGCTTATAGCCAAAACAAGGCCTTTACCGATCATATCGTCGAAGCTATGATAAAATCTCTTGAAGAGAAACTTGAATTGGAAGTCTCTATCCCTAGAAAGCTTCATGATGGGTGGGAACCTACCATCAAAATCAAAATAAAAAACTATGAGTGCAATGCTTTGTGTGATTTTGGTGCTAGTGTTTCTGTGATTCCAAAGTCTTTATGTGATGTTCTGGGTTTTAATGAGATTGAAGAGTGTTCTCTTAATTTGCATCTTGCTGATTCTACTGTCAAGAAACCCATGGGAAGGATCAATGATGTTCTTATTATTGCAAATAGGAACTATGTACCCATGCATTTCATTGTGCTTGACATTGATTGCAATCCTACATGCCCTATTATTCTTGGTAGACCTTTCCTAAGGACTATCGGTGCTATCATCGATATGAAGGAAGGGAATATTAGATTTCAATTTCCTTTAAGGAAGGTCATGGACCACTTCATAGAAAGAAAATAAGATTGCCTTATGAATCTATGATGAGGGCCACTTATGGTTTGAGCACCAAAGACGACGATACGTGATTCTATCGCTTTTATGCCTAGCTAAGGGCGTTAAACAATAGCGCTTGTTGGGAGGCAACCCAATGAATTTATCTTTTTTCTTTCTGTTTTGTTGCGTGGACACAATCACAATTCTGTTGTGATTGTGTTTTTTGTGTTTGAGCCAAGCAAAACCTTTATGACTAGTCTTGGTAATGGTTGTTTGATCCTGCTGGAAAAAGACAGAAACTTTTCGCTCACGAGATGATTTTTAATTTTTATTCAGAAAGAGATTTTGAGTTGATTCTTTTTGCTGCTGGTTGATATGCCTTTTGCCCAGGCAGTCGTAAGTTTTTAGATTTTTTGAGGTACCAGAAGTATACGAAGCATACAAATTGCTACAGATTGGTCTATTTTTGACAGATTCTGTTTTTGTTGAGTTGGTTGCTTGTTTTGATGAAACTATGGTTATTATCGGGGGGGGGGGGGTACTAGCCATGGAAAAGTGAGAATACAGTAGCGCAACACCAATATAGATGGAATTCAAGTTTGCTACAGTACCAAAAGAAGTGGTAGTTTGTTTTCTTGTGCTAATGTTATCACGAGTTTGTGTTTAAGTTTTGTGTTGTGAAGTTTTCAAGTTTTGGGTGATGTTCTCATGGACAAAGAGATAAGGAGTGGAAAGAGCTCAAGCTTGGGGATGCCCAAGGCATCCCGAGCCAAATTCAAGGACACCAAAAAGCCTAAACTCTGGGATGCCCCGGGAAGGCATCCCCTCTTTCGTCTTCAATCCATCGGTAACATTACTTGGAGCTATATTTTTATTCACCACATGATATGTGTTTTGCTTGGAGCGTATTGTATCTTTGGAGTCTTTTCTTTTTGTTGTGTCACAATCATCCTTGATGCACACCCTTTTTGATAGAGAGAGACATGCACTCATCGTGATTTTGCTAGAATGCTCATAGTGCTTCACTTATATCTTTTGAGCTAGATACTTTTGCTCTATGTGCTTCACTTATATCTTTTAGAGCACGGCGGTGCGTGATTTGATAGTTGGCTTATGCTATGAAAGTAGTCCCAAATGTGATAGGTACCCAAAGAGGATGCAAAAACCTCTATCTTCATGTGCATTGAGTAGAAAGAGAAGTTTTGATTCCTCTCAATTAGTTTTGAGACGTGGATTTGGTAATATGAAGAGTTATGTTAGTAGGGTGTTGTGAATCTAGAAATACTTGTGTTGAAGTTAGTGATTCCCATAGCATGCACATATGGTGAACCGCTATGTTAGGAAGTCGGAGCATAATTGATCTATTGATTGTCATCCTTTGTGTTGAGGTCGGGATCGCGCGATGGTTAACACCTACCAACCCTTCCCCTAGGAGTATGCGTTTAGCACTTTGTTTCAATTACTAATAAAAACTTTCGCAACAAGTATGTGAGTTCTTCATGACTAATGTGAGTCCATGGTATAGATGCACTTTCACCTTCCACCATTGCTAGCCTCTCTAGTGCCGCGCAATTCTCGCTGGTACACAAACCCACCATATGCCTTCCTCAAAACAGCCACCATACCTACCTACTATGGCATTTCCATAGCCATTCCGAGATATATTGCCATGCAACTCCCACCGTTCCGTCTCATGACTTGTGTAATCACTCTCATATTGCCATTGCATGATCGTAAGATAGCTAGCGAGATGTTTCCAACGTCATACACCATGCTAGATCATTGCACATCCCGGTACACTGCTAGAGGCATTTCCTATAGAGTCATCATCATTGTGAGCTTTGAGCTGTGAGTAAATAAAAGTGTGATGATCATCATTATTAGAGCATTGTCCCATGTGAGGAAAGAAAAAAAGGCCAAAGAGCCCAAAACAAAAAAAGAGAAAAAGAGGCCTAAGAGCCCAAATGAAAAAAACAGAAAAAGAGAGAAGGGACAATGCTAATATCTTCTTCCACACTTGTGCTTCATAATAGCACCATGTTCTTCATGATTGAGAGCTTCTTGCTTTGTCACTACCATATGCTAGCGGGAATCTTCATTATATAACTTGCCTTGTATATTCCAATGATGGGCTTCCTCAAATTGCCCTAGATCTTCGTGAGCAAGCAAGTTGGATGCACACCCACTAGTTCTCCTTTTGAGATTTCACATACTTATAGCTTTAGTGCATCTCTATAATAGCCCTACTTATAGATCTATGGCAATCCCTACTCATTCACATTGATATTTATTAATGGGCATCTCCATAGCCCTTTGATACGCCGAGTCAATGTGACCATCTCCTCCTTTTTGTCTCACAACCACCACCACACTCTATTCAAACTATAGTGTTATATCCATGGCTCACGCTCATGTATTGCGTGATAGTTATAAAAAGTTTGAGAAAGTAAGAGTGCGAAAACAATTACTTGGCCAATACCGGGGTTGCGCATGATTTACATTAGTTGTGTGAGGATGATGGAGCATAGCCAGACTATATGATTTTGTAGGGATAACTTTCCTTGGCCTTGTTATTTTGAAAGTTCATGATTACCTTGCTAGTTTGCTTGAAGTATTATTGTTTTCATGTCAATAGCAAACTATTGTTTCAAATCTTACGGATCTGAACATTCATGTCACGTGAAAGAAGTTGCAAAGGACAACTATGCTAGGTAGCATTCCACATCAAAAATTCATTCTTTATCACTTCCCTACTCGAGGACGAGCAGGAGTTAAGCTTGGGGATGCTTGATACGTCTCTAACGTATCTATAATTTTTGGGATCCTATTGTTCCCTACTCCAGTTGCAAAGGACAACTATGCCAGGTAGCATTCCACATCAAAAATTCATTCTTTATCACTTCCCTACTCCAGTTGAAGAGAAAGTCATTGCTTATAATGATCCTATTGTTCCTAGTGCTTACATTGAGAAACCACCTTTCCCTGATAGAATAAAGGATCATTATAAAGCTTCAACTGTGATACGTAGGGGCTACATTAGAACACCTACACCCCCTGAGCAAATTAGAGTTGAACCTAGCATTGCTATTATCAAATATCTCCTGTCCGACAATGTTGATGGCCATGATATTCACTTCTGTGAAGATGTGATACGTCTCCAACGTATCTATAATTTTTGATGGTTTCATGCTATTATCTTGTCAAACTTTGGATGTTTTGCATACCTTTTATATATATTTTTGGATTAACTTATGAACTCAGTGCCTAGTGCGAGTTCCTGTTTTTTCCATGTTTTTTACCCCTTTCAGAGGAGATTTTGAAACGGAGTCCAAACGGAATAAAATCCCCGAAAAGAATTTTTCCGTAACGAAAGAAGACCAGGAGACTTCAGAGCCAAGGCAAGGGGGCCCCAGGGGCCCCACAAGCCCCCACCCCGCGGCCAGGGGGGAGGCCGCGGCCCACAGGCTTGTGGCCCCCCTGGACGCCCTCTGCCCTAGGGGTTGCGCCTGTATATTCCCTAAAAATCCCAAAAAAATCAGGAGATCATCAAAAGTACTTTTCCGCTGCCGCAAGCTTCTGTCTCCGCAAGATCCCATCTGGGGCACGTTCTGGTGCCCTGCCGGAGGGGGGATTCAGATACGGAGGGCTTCTTCATCAACACCATGACCTCTCGGATGATGCGTGAGTAGTTCACCATAGGCCTACGGGTCCATAGCTAGTAACTAGATGGCTTCTTCTCTCTCTTGGATCTTCAATACAAAGTTCTCCATGATCTTCATGGAGATCTATCCGATGTAATCTTCTTTTGCGTTGTGTTTGTCGAGATCCGATGAATTGTGGATTTATGATCAGATTATCTATGAATCTTATTTGAGTTTCTTCTGATCTCTCTTATGCATGATTTCATATCCTTGTAATTCTCTTCGAGTTGTGGGTTTTGTTTGGCCAACTAGATCTATGATTCTTGCAATGGGAGAAGTGCTTGGTTTTGGGTTCATACCGTGCGGTGACCTCGCCCAGTGACAAAAGGGGTAGCGAGGCACGCATCGTGTTGTTGCCATCAAGGGTAAAAAGATGGGGTTTTCATCATTGGTTTGAGTTTATCTATGACAGCCCGAGACCGACGTTCCAGAAGATTCTCCTTTATTTCCGTTTCCATCGTGTGGTTATTTTATTTTGTGGCATCATCATGTAGTTTGCATCATCGCATCATGCATGGCATCTTGCATCGTCTGTCGCGTGTGGTGTTTTGAGTGTGTGTGCTTCGAGTGCTCACCGAGTCTTAGTGCGATAGGAACTCCCCCTCTCTCCTCTTTTATTTCTTTTTGTGGTTTTGCTAAAGTTCAGTTTTAACCCCCATCAAAAGATTCATCTTCTTTTAAAAGATCCTTTTATTAAATGTGGGGCAACCCCTTGGGTTTTTCTTTTATTTCTCCTCTTGTTTTATTTTAAAACCGTCTCATTTTCTTTTCTCTTTTAAAGAGCTTTTATTTTATTCTTTAAATAAAAGAGGTTTTATTTTATTCTCTTGTTAAAAGGGGTTTGATTGTATTCTTTAATAAGAAAAGGGTTTATTTATTTCTTCAAAAGGTTTTAATTTTATTCGTTTAAAAAAAGGCCTAATCTATTTCTTATAGTTGGGGTTTTATTTTCAAAGGAGTCAAAGAAATTTCTTTTAATTTTGTTAAATCCTTTTTATTTTTATTTTTATTATTTTTCGGTGTGATGTTTTCTGTTTTAAAAGGAAAAAAACCAAGTTTTAAAAAGAAAAGATCAAATAGAGAGAGGGGAGAGCAAGCCTGGCCAGGCCCAACCGGCCGGCCCGAGTCCGTGTGACCTAGCGAGCCAGGAGTCCTCTCCCCTCGTCCAACCCCCGAGCGCGCAACTTCCTCCCTCCTCTCGTTCTTCCTCCCTCTGCCGCAGCCTCTTCTCCCTCCTCGAACCTCTTCCTTCCCCCAATCCCCTCGCACTAGCCCCGCCACGTGCGCTCTCGCCGCTCCTCCCTTGCATGCGCCGTCTCCCCGCGCCCCTGCTGCCGCCGTCGCGCGCCTAGGGTCGCCGTGCTGCCAGCCGCCATGGACGCCGCCTCCCGTGAGGTCCCCCGTCGGCCGTCATCCTCGCTCTCGCCGTCGCCCTCACCCTCTCCCGCGCCCTGGTCTGCCGAGGTGCCCGCCCCGCCGTTACTCGCCCCCTCGCCCGCCGGTGCCCGAGCCGCCCTGGCCTCGCCTGCGCTCCCCGCCGCCTACGCCCTACGACAGCCCCGCACGCCGCCGTTCCTGCGCTCGCCGTGGCCGCATCCGCCGTCTCCCCGTGCGCCTCACGAGCTCGCCGCAGCCACCGGTGGCCGCCCGTTCTCCTTGCCGAGCCGCCTGCTCCAGGTCCCCGGCCTCCTCCTGCCGAGGTAGCACGCTGACGCCCTGTTGCTGCCGATTTGAGTGCTGGTTGCCTGATGTAGCTGCTAGCTTAGCTGTTGTTGTCGCCCCGTGCTGGATGCTGTTGTTGTAGTCATGTGCCACTGTGAGCCTGTGCTGTAGCCGCTGCATTTTGCTCCTGCTGATGTAGCTGCTGCGTGGCCTGCTAGCCGGATGTGCTTGCTGTTAGCGCTTGGCGGCTGCTGGTAATTTTGCTGCTGTATGTTGCAAGCTAACTGATGCGTATTGCTGCTGTTGGTAGGTGCTCGTGATGCTATTGCCCTTGCTGCTGCCGTAGGTGTTGCCGAGCTGTAGGTTGCTAGCTCCATTTGCTTGTTGTGTTGCCGTTGCCTTCCCCGTTGCTGTTTGCTTTGCTAGCTTGCTTTGCTGCTTTGCTTTGCTGCTTGCCTTGCTAGTTTGCTAGTTGCTGATACTAGTAGATGTAGGTTGCTTGCTGATGCTAGTTGCTGCTAGGTAGATTTTGCTGCTGCTTGCTAGCTGTTTGTTGCTGTTGCTATTCCATCGTCGCTTGCTTGTGCTGCCGTTTGCCGTCGCCGCGTGCACCATCCCCGTCTGCCGTGAGTCAACGACAAATTCGCCGAGCACCACGACATCCTCGACGTCGCCGAAGACCCGTGTTTGACTACCGATGTGAAGACCGTGCACCGACGCCGAAGATCCGTGAATCGACGCCGAGCGAACAACTACCGTCGACGAGACCCAAGTACCTCGACTTCCTTGACTTCCACGACGTCCGCTACGAACCGAACCCCTCCGATTCGCACGCTTCAAAGGTATACCGATGAGACGTGGACGAGAACCGTATTCATGTGATGTATGAGATGAATGTATGTTTGCACCGTATGTTGTGCGTTGCACGTTGTCCCTCTTATGTTCTGCCCTGACACATGGGACTCCGGTAACCGGGATCACCCCATCTTTATTTAGTGTTCCCGCACACGCTTCCTATACGTTGGCACGATATCTCGATGAGTTATCGGGAAAGGAACGTTGCCGAGGCATCGTTTCCGTTTTGCCGCCATGGTTCCCTCTCGCTCGCCGTGGCGACATGTGTTTCTTTCTCTTCTTGCCCGTGATGTTTGAACTTGCATGCATGACGCATTCATGGCATATAATCTTGAGTTGCATGGCTCTTGTGTCGTAGCGCCGTTCGATGCTCCGCGTGTTAACCGACTAGGATGCCATGTAGGATCACCGCTTCACCCCTTGCCATGTTAACAACAATTTAATATTGTCGTGTAAATAATTGGGAGTGAATTAAATAATTAAACGTGGAGTTTCGTCGATACGTAACCCGTTGCATATCAAGCTTCACTTAATGTGTAGTGTTGTGTGAGGTGAATCGCCATGCCATCCCCTGCATGTTGATCTGTTCATGCATCATATTAGGTTGTGCATCATGTTGAGCATCGTGTGGTTAATATCTGTGTTGATGTTTGTTTCCGGTTTGCTCTGTCTCGATAGAGTTCCGCAAGCGTGTCGGAATGTGAGGACCCGTTCGACCACGTTGGTTCGTCGACTTCTCGGAGTTGTTCTTCTTCCAAGCGGGATCTCAGGCAAGATGACAATTTCCCTAGATACCATTACTATCATTGCCATGCTAGTTTTACCGCTTCTATCGTTTATGTCTCGTTGCCTACCACATTTTATATTCAGCCTCTCAACAATGCCATGATAACCTTCAACCTGTTCGACCTAGCAAACCACTGATTGGCTATGTTACCGCTTGCTTAACCTTGTGTTAGCGTTGCTAGTTGCAGGTGCAGTTGCTTCCATGTGATAACATGGGTTCCTTGTTATATCACCATATTAATGCTATTTAATTTAATGCACCTATATACTTGGTAAAAGGTGGAAGGCTCGGCCTTTCTGGCCTGGTGTTTTGTTCCACCTTTGCCCCCTTAGTTTCGGCTACCGGTGTTATGTTCCATAATTGAGCAATCCTAACACGATCGGGGTTGTTATGGGGACCCCCTTGATAATTCATTTTAGTTTAAAGCTGGTCTGGCAAGGCCCAACTTTGGTACTACATTTCGCTAATAACTAATGAACTGCATAGGGAGTAATTAACCCGAGGAAATTAGAATGAGGTACGCGACTCCTATCGGGATCGTCGACACGTCGGGCGGCCTTGCTGGATTGGTTTTACCTTTGACGAAATATCTTGTGCATCGGGATTCCGGTGATGCTTTGGGTAATCTGAGAGTTGAGGTTTTCCACTAGGGAATCTGACGAGATCGCGAGCTTCGTGATTGAGGATTTCTATGCGCCTTGTGGTAATTTGTGATGGACTAGTTGGAGCACCCCTGCAGGGTTAGATCTTTTCGGAAAGCCGTGCCCGCGGTTATGTGGCAACGTGGAAACTTTGTTTAACACTGGTTCTAGATAACTTGAAGTTAACTTAATTAAAATATGCCAACTGAGTGCGTAACCGTGACTGTCTCTTTCGTGAGTTCCTTCTCCGATCGAGGACACGGTGGGGTTATGTCTGACGTAGGTAGGTGTTCAGGATCATTCATTTGATCAACCGTAGTTCACGTGCGTTATGCGTAGATCACCCCCTCTTTATTCTTGTACTCGTAAGTTTAGCCACCAAATATATGCTTAGCCGCTGCTGCAACCTCACCACTTAACCATGCCTCACCCATTAAGCTTTGCTAGTCTTGATACCTTTGGAAATGAGATTGCTGAGTCCCCTGTGGCTCACAGGTTACTACAACACCAGTTGCAGGTACAGGTAAAGGTTACTCGACACGAGCGCGTTGATTGTTCATTTGGAGTTGCTTCTTCTTCTTCTTCTTCATCGATCTAGGATGGGCTCCACGCCGGCAGCCTGGGATAGCAAGGATGGACGTCGTTCTTCTTTTCTCGTTTGTTTTCGTCCGTAGTCAGACCCTGCTCTTCTTCATGATGATTATGTACTGTACTGATGTGACTCTGATGTAGCTTGTGGCGAGTGTAAGCCAATTATATCATATATCTCTTCTTTTCAGTACATGTACTTGTAATGATATCCATTCTTGCGACACGACGAGATGCGCTTCTATCCCTGACGAGTCCTCGTGCCAAATTGAGGATAGGGTCGCATCTTGGGCGTGACATTATCCCTCTACATCATGTCATCTTGCTTAAGGCATTACTCTGTTTGTCATGTACTCAATACACTAGATGCATGCTGGATAGCGGTCGATGTGTGGAGTAATAGTAGTAGATGCAGAAAGTATCAGTCTACTTGTCTCGGACGTGATGCCTATATGTATGATCATTGCCTTAGATATTGTCATGACTTTGCGCGGTTCTATCAATTGCTCGACAGTAATTTGTTTACCCACCGTGATATTTTCTATTTTGAGAGAAGCCTCTAGTGAACACTATGGCCCCCGGGTCTACTCCACACCATATTTCCAGCCTTACAATTTTTACTTCGTTGCACTTTCCGCCTTCAGATCTCACTTTGCAAACAATCTTGAAGGGATTGACAACCCCTTTGAAGCGTTGGGTGCAAGCTCGTTTGTGTTTGCGCATGTACTCTGGACTTGACGAGACCCTCCTACTGGATTGATACCTTGGTTCTCAGACTGAGGGAAATACTTACCGCTCCTGTGTTGCATCACCCTTTCCTCTTCAAGGGAAAAACCAACACAAGCTCAAGAGATGACAGAAGGATCTCTGGCACCACTGCCGGGGAACGACTTTTGTTGACGTAGCAGTGGAAAAAAGTAGACCTTGCTCATTGTTGCAATTAATAGGAAATAATAAAGAAGGAGAGGTTTACATATAAATATATCATCTTGGGCACCATCTATGGTTGGGAACACTCATTAAACTATTACATGCTTAGAAGTAGATGTTGGACAAGGAAGACAACATAATGAATTATGTTTGCTTGGTTCCGAACAATGTTATATGACTAGAGATCCCTTAGCATGTGACGATTGCTTCCACCTCATATCAGCCAAAACTTCTGCACTAAGTAGAGATACTACTTGTGCATCCATAAACCTTCAACCCAGTTTTGCCATGAGAGTCCACCATACCTACCTATGGATTGAATAAGATCCTTCAAGTAAGTTGTCATCAGTGCAAGCAATAAAAATTGCTCCCTAAATATGTATGATCTATTAGTGTGTGGAAAATAAGCTTTGTACGAACCTGTGATGAGGAAGACATAAAAGCAACGGACTGCATAATAAAGTTCTTTATCACACGAGGCAATATAAAGTGACGTTCCTTCACACTAAGAGGCCACACATCCAAACCTCAAAAGCGCATGACAACCTCTGCTTCCCTCTGCGAAGGGCCTATCTTGTACCTTTACTTTTTGTCCCTAAAAGAGTCATGGTGATCGACACCAATTCCTTATTTCGCCTTTATCTTGGCCGACGTCATGTGCTAGGGAAAAATCTATATTCATATGTCAACTTGGAAGTAAGTACTCATGTATTATTATTGTTGACATTACCCTTGAGGTAACTAGTTGGGAGGCGAAACTATAAGCCCCTATCTTTCTCTGTGTCCAACTGAAACTTTGATCTCATGAGTACCACGTGAGTTTTATCAATTGTAGAAGACGAAAGGATGATTGAGTATGTGGATTTGCTTTACAAGCTCTTATTTGACTCTTTCCGATGTTATGATAAACTGCAATTGCTTCAACGACTAAAGACTATTGGTTGTTAATTCTCAATAAGGTTCTTGATCCATACTTTACATTGTGAAGGAATTTTCACTTTAGCATAAGAGATTATATGACGATATTGCTGTTCTAATTATGATCATGATGCCTGCATGGATGATACGACTCCAACGTATCTATAATTTTTGATAGTTTCATGCTATTATCTTGTCAAACTTTGGATGTTTTGCATACCTTTTATATATTTTTTGGGACTAACTTATTAACTCAGTGCCAAGAGCCAGTTCCTGTTTTTTCCATGTTTTTGACCCCTTTCAGAGGAGATTTTGAAACGGAGTCCAAACGGAATAAAATCCCCGAAAAGAATTTTTCCGTAACGGAAGAAGATCAGGAGACTTGAGAGCCAAGGCAGGGAGGCCCTAGGGGTCCCACAAGCCCCCACCCCGCGGCCAGGGGGGAGGCCGTGACCCATAGGCTTGTGGGCCCCCTGGACGCCATCTGCCCTAGGGGTTGCGCCTATATATTCCCTAAAAATCCCAAAAAAATCAGGAGATCATCGAAAGTACTTTGCCGCCGCCGCAAGCTTCTGTCTCCGCAAGATCCCATGTGGGCCACGTTTTGGTGCCCTGCCGGAGGGGGGATTCGGATATGGAGGGCTTCTTCATCAACACCATGACCTCTCCATGATGCGTGAGTAGTTCACCATAGACCTACGGGGTCCATAGCTAGTAACTAGATGGCTTCTTCTCTCTCTTGGATCTTCAATACAAAGTTCTCCATGACTTCATGGAGATCTATCCGATGTAATCTTCTTTTGCGGTGTGTTTGTCGAGATCCGATGAATTGTGGATTTATGATCAGATTATCTATGAATCTTATTTGAGTTTCTTCTGATCTCTCTTATGCATGATTTCATATCCTTGTAATTCTCTTCGAGTCGTGGGTTTTGTTTGGCCAACTAGATCTATGATTCTTGCAATGGGACAAGTGCTTGTTTTTGGGTTCATACCGTACTGTGACCTCACCCAGTGATAGAAGGGGCAGCGAGGCATGCATCGTGTTGTTGCCATCAAGGGTAAAAAGATGGGGTTTTCATCACTGGTTTGAGTTTATCCCTCTACATCATGTCATCTTGCTTAAGGCGTTACTCTGTTCGTCATGAACTCAATACACTAGATGCATGCTGGATAGCGGTTGATGTGTGGAGTAATAGTAGTAGATGCAGAAAGTATCGGTCTACTTGTCTCGGACGTGATGCCTATATGTATGATCATTGCCTTAGATATCATCATGACTTTGCGTGGTTCTATCAATTGCTCGACAGTAATTTGTTTACCCACCATGATATTTCCTATTTTGAGAGAAGCCTCTAGTGAACACTATGGCCCCCGGGTCTACTCCACACCATATTTTCAGCCTTACACTTTTTACTTCATTGCACTTTCCGCCTTCAGATCTCACTTTGCAAACAATCTTGAAGGGATTGACAACCCCTTTGAAGTGTTGGGTGCAAGCTCGTTTGTGTTTGGGCAGGTACTCTGGACTTGACGAGACCCTCCTACTGGATTGATACCTTGGTTCTCAAACTGAGGGAAATACTTATTGCTCCTGTGCCGCATCATCCTTTCCTCTTCAAGGGAAAAACCAACGCAAGCTCAAGAGATGTCAGAAGGATCTCTGGCAGCACTGCTGGGGAAGGACTTTTGTTGACGTAGCAGAAGGATTTCTGGCACCGTTGCCGGGGAGGATCAAGTCAAGAACTCATCCAAGTAAGTGTCGCAAACTCATCTCTTGCATTTACTTTGTTTGCCAGTTGCCTCTCGTTTTCCTCTCCCCCACTTTACCAATTTGCCTTTTTTCGTTAGCCTTTTCCCCGCTTGCTCTTTGTTCGCTCGTGTGCTTTCTTGCTTGCCGAAGTCACCATGAATGAAAACACCAAACTTTGTGACTTCTCGAATACTAATAGTAATGATTTTATTAGTACTCCGATTGCTCTCGCCACTAGTGCGGAGTCATACGAAATCAATGCCGCTTTGCTGAATCTTGTTATGAAAGAGCAATTCTCTGGCCTTCCTAGTGAAGATGCCGCATCCCATCTCAATACCTTCAATGAGCTTTGCGATATGCAAAATAAAAAAGATGTGGATAATGACGTGATTAAATTGAAGCATTTTCCTTTCTCGTTGCGAGATCGCGCAAAAACTTGGTTTTCTTCTTTGCCCAAAAATAGCATCGGTTCTTGGGATAAGTGCAAAGATGCTTATATATCCAAGTATTTTCCGCCGGATAAGATCATCTCTCTCCGTAATGATATCATGAATTTCAAGCAACTTGATCATGAACATGTTGCACAATCTTGGGAGAGAATGAAATTAATGATTAGAAATTGTCTCGCTCATGGCTTGAGTCTTTGGATGATTATTCAAATATTTTACGCTGGCTTGAATTTTGCTTCTAAATATCTTGGACTCCGCCTCAGGTGGAACATTCATGGAAATCACGTTAGGGGAAGCCACAAAGCTCCTAGACAACATCATGACGAACTACTCTCAGTGGCACACTGAAAGGTCACCTACTAGTAAGAAGGTACACGCTATAGAAGAAATTAACTCGTTGAGTGCTAAGATGGACGAGTTAATGAATTTCGTTGCTAGTAGAAGTGCTCCTTTGGATCCTAATGATATGCCCTTGTCTTCTTTGATTGAGCGTAGCAACGCTAGCTTGGACGTTAATTTTGTTGGTAGGAATAACTTTGGCAACAACAATGCTTTTAGAGGAAACTATGTTCCTAGGCCTTTTCCTAGTAACTCCTCTAATAATTTTGGCAACTCCTACAACAATACTCATGGAAATTACAATAGATTACCCTCTGATCTAGAGAGTAATATCAAAGAGTTCATCAACTCTCAAAAGATTTTCAATGCGTCCATAGAGGAAAAGCTACTCAAAACTGACGATTTGACTAAGAGCGTTGATAGAATGTCTAGTGATGTTCATGCTTCGAAAGTTAGATGTGCTCCTCCCAAAATCAACATGGATGAAACTTTAAAGCTATGCATGTTTCCATGTTTGAGAGCCAAGAAAGAACCGCCCAAATTTGTGCTAGACATGAATGGCTTAAAAAGGCGTGTTCTCGTCATGAGAATCACGAAGATCTTAAAGTGCTTGGTGTGACTCCCATTGAATCTTTGTTTTCTTGTGTCAAATCTAATGATTATGGGGCTGGATATGAATCCACTTTGGTTGAAAAGTGCCCCAATGATTCGGAGTCCATCTATATTGATGCTAAAAGCATTGAAAGTGGAGTAGAAGATGTTAAAACTTTGAGTAGTAATGAAATTAGTATCGTGGATTTCAAGGAATTCAATTATGATAATTGCTCCTTGATTGAATGCATTTCTTTGATGGAATCCATGTTAAACTCTCCACACGCTTATAGCCAAAACAAGGCCTTTACCGATCATATCGTCGAAGCTATGATAAAATCTCTTGAAGAGAAACTTGAATTGGAAGTCTCTATCCCTAGAAAGCTTCATGATGGGTGGGAACCTACCATCAAAATCAAAATAAAAAACTATGAGTGCAATGCTTTGTGTGATTTTGGTGCTAGTGTTTCTGTGATTCCAAAGTCTTTATGTGATGTTCTGGGTTTTAATGAGATTGAAGAGTGTTCTCTTAATTTGCATCTTGCTGATTCTACTGTCAAGAAACCCATGGGAGGATCAATGATGTTCTTATTATTGCAAATAGGAACTATGTACCCGTGCATTTCATTGTGCTTGACATTGATTGCAATCCTACATGCCCTATTATTCTTGGTAGACCTTTCCTAAGGACTATCGGTGCTATCATCGATATGAAGGAAGGGAATATTAGATTTCAATTTCCTTTAAGGAAGGTCATGGACCACTTCATAGAAAGAAAATAAGATTGCCTTATGAATCTATGATGAGGGCCACTTATGGTTTGAGCACCAAAGACGACGATACGTGATTCTATCGCTTTTATGCCTAGCTAAGGGCGTTAAACAATAGCGCTTGTTGGGAGGCAACCCAATGAATTTATCTTTTTTATTTCTGTTTTGTTGCGTCGACACCATCACAATTCTGTTGTGATTGTGTTTTTTGTGTTTGAGACAAGCAAAACCTTTATGACTAGTCTTGGTAATGGTTGTTTGATCCTGCTGGAAAAAGACAGAAACTTTTCGCTCACGAGATGATTTTTAATTTTTATTCAGAAAGAGATTTTGAGTTGATTCTTTTTGCTGCTGGTTGATATGCCTTTTGCCCAGGCAGTCGTAAGTTTTTAGATTTTTTGAGGTACCAGAAGTATACGAAGCATACAAATTGCTACAGATTGGTCTATTTTTGACAGATTCTGTTTTTGTTGAGTTGGTTGCTTGTTTTGATGAAACTATGGTTATTATCGAGGGGGGGGGGGTACTATCCATGGAAAAGTGAGAATACAGTAGCGCAACACCAATATAGATGGAATTCAAGTTTGCTACAGTACCAAAAGAAGTGGTAGTTTGTTTTCTTGTGCTAATGTTATCACGAGTTTGTGTTTAAGTTTTGTGTTGTGAAGTTTTCAAGTTTTGGGTGATGTTCTCATGGACAAAGAGATAAGGAGTGGAAAGAGCTCAAGCTTGGGGATGCCCAAGGCATCCCGAGCCAAATTCAAGGACACCAAAAAGCCTAAACTCTGGGATGCCCCGGGAAGGCATCCCCTCTTTCGTCTTCAATCCATCGGTAACATTACTTGGAGCTATATTTTTATTCACCACATGATATGTGTTTTGCTTGGAGCGTATTGTATCTTTGGAGTCTTTTCTTTTTGTTGTGTCACAATCATCCTTGATGCACACCCTTTTTGATAGAGAGAGACATGCACTCATCGTGATTTTGCTAGAATGCTCATAGTGCTTCACTTATATCTTTTGAGCTAGATACTTTTGCTCTATGTGCTTCACTTATATCTTTTAGAGCACGGCGGTGCATGATTTGATAGTTGGCTTATGCTATGAAAGTAGTCCCAAATGTGATAGGTACCCAAAGAGGATGCAAAAACCTCTATCTTCATGTGCATTGAGTAGAAAGAGAAGTTTTGATTCCTCTCAATTAGTTTTGAGACGTGGATTTGGTAATATGAAGAGTTATGTTAGTAGGGTGTTGTGAATCTAGAAATACTTGTGTTGAAGTTAGTGATTACCATAGCATGCACGTATGGTGAACCGCTATGTTAGGAAGTCGGAGCATAATTGATCTATTGATTGTCATCCTTTGTGTTGAGGTCGGGATCGCGCGATGGTTAACACCTACCAACCCTTCCCCTAGGAGTATGCGTTTAGCACTTTGTTTCGATTACTAATAAAAACTTTCGCAACAAGTATGTGAGTTCTTCATGACTAATGTGAGTCCATGGTATAGATGCACTTTCACCTTCCACCATTGCTAGCCTCTCTAGTGCCGCGCAATTCTCGCTGGTACACAAACCCACCATATGCCTTCCTCAAAACAGCCACCATACCTACCTACTATGGCATTTCCATAGCCATTCCGAGATATATTGCCATGCAACTCCCACCGTTCCGTCTCATGACTTGTGTCATCACTCTCATATTGCCATTGCATGATCGTAAGATAGCTAGCGAGATGTTTCCAACGTCATACACCATGCTAGATCATTGCACATCCCGGTACACTGCTAGAGGCATTTCCTATAGAGTCATCATCATTGTGAGCTTTGAGCTGTGAGTAAATAAAAGTGTGATGATCATCATTATTAGAGCATTGTCCCATGTGAGGAAATAAAAAAAAGGCCAAAGAGCCCAAAACAAAAAAAGAGAAAAAGAGGCCTAAGAGCCCAAATGAAAAAAACAGAAAAAGAGAGAAGGGACAATGCTAATATCTTCTTCCACACTTGTGCTTCATAATAGCACCATGTTCTTCATGATTGAGAGCTTCTTGCTTTGTCACTACCATATGCTAGCGGGAATCTTCATTATATAACTTGCCTTGTATATTCCAATGATGGGCTTCCTCAAATTGCCCTAGATCTTCGTGAGCAAGCAAGTTGGATGCACACCCACTAGTTCTCCTTTTGAGATTTCACATACTTATAGCTCTAGTGCATCTCTATAATAGCCCTACTTATAGATCTATGGCAATGCCTACTCATTCACATTGATATTTATTAATGGGCATCTCCATAGCCCTTTGATACGCCGAGTCAATGTGACCATCTCCTCCTTTTTGTCTCACAACCACCACCACACTCTATTCAAACTATAGTGTTATATCCATGGCTCACGCTCATGTATTGCGTGATAGTTATAAAAAGTTTGAGAAAGTAAGAGTGCGAAAACAATTACTTGGCCAATACCGGGGTTGCGCATGATTTACATTAGTTGTGTGAGGATGATGGAGCATAGCCAGACTATATGATTTTGTAGGGATAACTTTCCTTGGCCTTGTTATTTTGAAAGTTCATGATTACCTTGCTAGTTTGCTTGAAGTATTATTGTTTTCATGTCAATAGCAAACTATTGTTTCAAATCTTACGGATCTGAACATTCATGTCACGTGAAAGAAGTTGCAAAGGACAACTATGCTAGGTAGCATTCCACATCAAAAATTCATTCTTTATCACTTCCCTACTCGAGGACGAGCAGGAGTTAAGCTTGGGGATGCTTGATACGTCTCTAACGTATCTATAATTTTTGGGATCCTATTGTTCCCTACTCCAGTTGCAAAGGACAACTATGCTAGGTAGCATTCCACATCAAAAATTCATTCTTTATCACTTCCCTACTCCAGTTGAAGAGAAAGTCATTGCTTATAATGATCCTATTGTTCCTAGTGCTTACATTGAGAAACCACCTTTCCCTGATAGAATAAAGGATCATTATAAAGCTTCAACTGTGATACGTAGGGGCTACATTAGAACACCTACACCCCCTGAGCAAATTAGAGTTGAACCTAGCATTGCTATTATCAAATATCTCCTGTCCGACAATGTTGATGGCCATGATATTCACTTCTGTGAAGATGTGATACGTCTCCAACGTATCTATAATTTTTGATGGTTTCATGCTATTATCTTGTCAAACTTTGGATGTTTTGCATACCTTTTATATATATTTTTGGATTAACTTATGAACTCAGTGCCTAGTGCGAGTTCCTGTTTTTTCCATGTTTTTTACCCCTTTCAGAGGAGATTTTGAAACGGAGTCCAAACGGAATAAAATCCCCGAAAAGAATTTTTCCGTAACGAAAGAAGACCAGGAGACTTCAGAGCCAAGGCAAGGGGGCCCCAGGGGCCCCACAAGCCCCCACCCCGCGGCCAGGGGGGAGGCCGCGGCCCACAGGCTTGTGGCCCCCCTGGACGCCCTCTGCCCTAGGGGTTGCGCCTGTATATTCCCTAAAAATCCCAAAAAAATCAGGAGATCATCAAAAGTACTTTTCCGCTGCCGCAAGCTTCTGTCTCCGCAAGATCCCATCTGGGGCACGTTCTGGTGCCCTGCCGGAGGGGGGATTCAGATACAGAGGGCTTCTTCATCAACACCATGACCTCTCGGATGATGCGTGAGTAGTTCACCATAGGCCTACGGGTCCATAGCTAGTAACTAGATGGCTTCTTCTCTCTCTTGGATCTTCAATACAAAGTTCTCCATGATCTTCATGGAGATCTATCCGATGTAATCTTCTTTTGCGTTGTGTTTGTCGAGATCCGATGAATTGTGGATTTATGATCAGATTATCTATGAATCTTATTTGAGTTTCTTCTGATCTCTCTTATGCATGATTTCATATCCTTGTAATTCTCTTCGAGTTGTGGGTTTTGTTTGGCCAACTAGATCTATGATTCTTGCAATGGGAGAAGTGCTTGGTTTTGGGTTCATACCGTGCGGTGACCTCGCCCAGTGACAAAAGGGGTAGCGAGGCACGCATCGTGTTGTTGCCATCAAGGGTAAAAAGATGGGGTTTTCATCATTGGTTTGAGTTTATCTATGACAGCCCGAGACCGACGTTCCAGAAGATTCTCCTTTATTTCCGTTTCCATCGTGTGGTTATTTTATTTTGTGGCATCATCATGTAGTTTGCATCATCGCATCATGCATGGCATCTTGCATCGTCTGTCGCGTGTGGTGTTTTGAGTGTGTGTGCTTCGAGTGCTCACCGAGTCTTAGTGCGATAGGAACTCCCCCTCTCTCCTCTTTTATTTCTTTTTGTGGTTTTGCTAAAGTTCAGTTTTAACCCCCATCAAAAGATTCATCTTCTTTTAAAAGATCCTTTTATTAAATGTGGGGCAACCCCTTGGGTTTTTCTTTTATTTCTCCTCTTGTTTTATTTTAAAACCGTCTCATTTTCTTTTCTCTTTTAAAGAGCTTTTATTTTATTCTTTAAATAAAAGAGGTTTTATTTTATTCTCTTGTTAAAAGGGGTTTGATTGTATTCTTTAATAAGAAAAGGGTTTATTTATTTCTTCAAAAGGTTTTAATTTTATTCGTTTAAAAAAAGGCCTAATCTATTTCTTATAGTTGGGGTTTTATTTTCAAAGGAGTCAAAGAAATTTCTTTTAATTTTGTTAAATCCTTTTTATTTTTATTTTTATTATTTTTCGGTGTGATGTTTTCTGTTTTAAAAGGAAAAAAACCAAGTTTTAAAAAGAAAAGATCAAATAGAGAGAGGGGAGAGCAAGCCTGGCCAGGCCCAACCGGCCGGCCCGAGTCCGTGTGACCTAGCGAGCCAGGAGTCCTCTCCCCTCGTCCAACCCCCGAGCGCGCAACTTCCTCCCTCCTCTCGTTCTTCCTCCCTCTGCCGCAGCCTCTTCTCCCTCCTCGAACCTCTTCCTTCCCCCAATCCCCTCGCACTAGCCCCGCCACGTGCGCTCTCGCCGCTCCTCCCTTGCCTGCGCCGTCTCCCCGCGCCCCTGCTGCCGCCGTCGCGCGCCTAGGGTCGCCGTGCTGCCAGCCGCCATGGACGCCACCTCCCGCCAGGTCCCCCGTCGGCCGTCATCCTCGCTCTCGCCGTCGCCCTCACCCTCTCCCGCGCCCTGGTCTGCCGAGGTGCCCGCCCCGCCGTTACTCGCCCCCTCGCCCGCCGGTGCCCGAGCCGCCCTGGCCTCGCCTGCGCTCCCCGCCACCTACGCCCTACGACAGCCCCGCACGCCGCCGTTCCTGCGCTCGCCGTGGCCGCATCCGCCGTCTCCCCGTGCGCCTCACGAGCTCGCCGCAGCCACCGGTGGCCGCCCGTTCTCCTTGCCGAGCCGCCTGCTCCAGGTCCCCGGCCTCCTCCTGCCGAGGTAGCACGCTGACGCCCTGTTGCTGCCGATTTGAGTGCTGGTTGCCTGATGTAGCTGCTAGCTTAGCTGTTGTTGTCGCCCCGCGCTGGATGCTGTTGCTGTAGTCATGTGCCACTGCGAGCCTGTGCTGTAGCCGCTGCATTTTGCTCCTGCTGATGTAGCTGCTGCGTGGCCTGCTAGCCGGATGTGCTTGCTGTTAGTGCTTGGCGGCTGCTGGTAATTTTGCTGCTGTATGTTGCAAGCTAGCTGATGCGTATTGCTGCTGCTGGTAGGTGCTCGTGATGCTATTGCCCTTGCTGCTGGCTATTTGCTGCTGCCGTAGGTGTTGCCGAGCTGTAGGTTGCTAGCTCCATTTGCTTGTTGTTGTTGCCGCTGCCTTCCCCGTTGTTGTTTGCTTTGCTAGCTTGCTTTGCTGCTTTGCTTTGCTGCTTGCCTTGCTAGTTTGCTAGTTGCTGATACTAGTAGATGTAGGTTGCTTGCTGATGCTAGTTGCTGCTAGGTAGATTTTGCTGCTGCTTGCTAGCTGTTTGTTGCTGTTGCTATTCCATCGTCGCTTGCTTGTGCTGCCGTTTGCCGTCGCCGCGTGCACCATCCCCGTCTGCCGTGAGTCAACGACAAATTCGCCGAGCACCACGACATCCTCGATGTCGCCGAAGACCCGTGTTTGACTACCGATGTGAAGACCGTGCACCGACGCCGAAGATCCGTGAACCGACGCCGAGCGAACAACTACCGTCGACGAGACCCAAGTACCTCGACTTCCATGACTTCCACGACGTCCGCTACGAACCGAACCCCTCCGATTCGCACGCTTCAAAGGTATACCGATGAGACGTGGACGAGAACCGTATTCATGTGATGTATGAGATGAATGTATGTTTGCACCGTATGTTGCGCGTTGCACGTTGTCCCTCTTATGTTGTGCCCTGACACATGGGACTCCGGTAACCGGGATCACCCCATCTTTATTTAGTGTTCCCGCACATGCTTCCTATACGTTGGCACGATATCTCGATGAGTTATCGGGAAAGGAACGTTGCCGAGGCATCGTTTCCGTTTTGCCGCCATGGTTCCCTCTCGCTCGCCGTGGCGACATGTGTTTCTTTCTCTTCTTGCCCGTGATGTTTGAACTTGCATGCATGACGCATTCATGGCATATAATCTTGAGTTGCATGCCTCTTGTGTCGTAGCGCCGTTCGATGCTCCGCGTGTTAACCGACTAGGATGCCATGTAGGATCACCGCTTCACCCCTTGCCATGTTAACAACAATTTAATATTGTCGTGTAAATAATCGGGAGTGAATTAAATAATTAAACGTGGAGTTTCGTCGATATGTAACCCGTTGCATATCGAGCTTCACTTAATGTGTAGTGTTGTGTGAGGTGAATCGCCATGCCATCCCCTGCATGTTGATCTGTTCATGCATCATATTAGGTTGTGCATCATGTTGAGCATCGTGTGGTTAATATCTGTGTTGATGTTTGTTTCCGGTTTGCTCTGTCTCGATAGAGTTCCGCAAGCGTGTCGGAATGTGAGGACCCGTTCGACCACGTTGGTTCGTCGACTTCTCGGAGTTGTTCTTCTTCCAAGCGGGATCTCAGGCAAGATGACAATTTCCCTAGATACCATTACTATCATTGCCATGCTAGTTTTACCGCTTCTATCGTTTATGTCTCGTTGCCTACCACATTTTATATTCAGCCTCTCAACAATGCCATGATAACCTTCAACCTGTTCGACCTAGCAAACCACTGATTGGCTATGTTACCGCTTGCTTAACCTTGTGTTAGCGTTGCTAGTTGCAGGTGCAGTTGCTTCCATGTGATAACATGGGTTCCTTGTTATATCACCATATTAATGCTATTTAATTTAATGCACCTATATACTTGGTAAAAGGTGGAAGGCTCGGCCTTTCTGGCCTGGTGTTTTGTTCCACCTTTGCCCCCTTAGTTTCGGCTACCGGTGTTATGTTCCATAATTGAGCGATCCTAACACGATCGGGGTTGTTATGGGGACCCCCTTGATAATTCATTTTAGTTTAAAGCTGGTCTGGCAAGGCCCAACTTTGGTACTACATTTCGCTAATAACTAATGAACTGCATAGGGAGTAATTAACCCGAGGAAATTAGAATGAGGTACGCGACTCCTATCGGGATCGTCGACACGTCGGGCGGCCTTGCTGGATTGGTTTTACCTTTGACGAAATATCTTGTGCATCGGGATTCCGGTGATGCTTTGGGTAATCTGAGAGTTGAGGTTTTCCACTAGGGAATCTGACGAGATCGCGAGCTTCGTGATTGAGGATTTCTATGCGCCTTGTGGTAATTTGTGATGGATTAGTTGGAGCACCCCTGCAGGGTTAAATCTTTTCGGAAAGCCGTGCCCGCGGTTATGTGGCAACGTGGAAACTTTGTTTAACACTGGTTCTAGATAACTTGAAGTTAACTTAACTAAAATATGCCAACTGAGTGCGTAACCGTGACTGTCTCTTTCGTGAGTTCCTTCTCCGATCGAGGACACGGTGGGGTTATGTCTGACGTAGGTAGGTGTTCAGGATCATTCATTTGATCAACCGTAGTTCACGTGCGTTATGCGTAGATCACCCCCTCTTTATTCTTGTACTCGTAAGTTTAGCCACCAAATATATGCTTAGCCGCTGCTGCAACCTCATCACTTAACCATGCCTCACCCTTTAAGCTTTGCTAGTCTTGATACCTTTGGAAATGAGATTGCTGAGTCCCCTGTGGCTCACAGATTACTACAACACCAGTTGCAGGTACAGGTAAAGGTTACTCGACACGAGCGCGTTGATTGTTCATTTGGAGTTGCTTCTTCTTCTTCTTCTTCATCGATCTAGGATGGGCTCCACGCCGGCAGCCTGGGATAGCAAGGATGGACGTCGTTCTTCTTTTCTCGTTTGTTTTCGTCCGTAGTCAGACCCTGCTCTTCTTCATGATGATTATGTACTGTACTGATGTGACTCTGATGTAGCTTGTGGCGAGTGTAAGCCAATTATATTATATATTTCTTCTTTTCAGTACATGTACTTGTAATGATATCCATTCTTGCGACACGACGAGATGCGCTTCTATCCCTGACGAGGCCTCGTGCCAAATTGAGGATAGGGTCGCATCTTGGGCGTGACATTATCCCTCTACATCATGTCATCTTGCTTAAGGCATTACTCTGTTTGTCATGTACTCAATACACTAGATGCATGCTGGATAGCGGTCGATGTGTGGAGTAATAGTAGTAGATGAAGAAAGTATCAGTCTACTTGTCTCGGACGTGATGCCTATATGTATGATCATTGCCTTAGATATCGTCATGACTTTGCGCGGTTCTATCAATTGCTCGACAGTAATTTGTTTACCCACCGTGATATTTGCTATTTTGAGAGAAGCCTCTAGTGAACACTATGGCCCCCGGGTCTACTCCACACCATATTTCCAGCCTTACAATTTTTACTTCGTTGCACTTTCCGCCTTCAGATCTCACTTTGCAAACAATCTTGAAGGGATTGACAACCCCTTTGAAGCGTTGGGTGCAAGCTCGTTTGTGTTTGCGCATGTACTCTGGACTTGACGAGACCCTCCTACTGGATTGATACCTTGGTTCTCAGACTGAGGGAAATACTTACCGCTCCTGTGTTGCATCACCCTTTCCTCTTCAAGGGAAAAACCAACACAAGCTCAAGAGATGACAGAAGGATCTCTGGCACCACTGCCGGGGAACGACTTTTGTTGACGTAGCAGTGGAAAAAAGTAGACCTTGCTCATTGTTGCAATTAATAGGAAATAATAAAGAAGGAGAGGTTTACATATAAATATATCATCTTGGGCACCATCTATGGTTGGGAACACTCATTAAACTATTACATGCTTAGAAGTAGATGTTGGACAAGGAAGACAACATAATGAATTATGTTTGCTTGGTTCCGAACAATGTTATATGACTAGAGATCCCTTAGCATGTGACGATTGCTTCCACCTCATATCAGCCAAAACTTCTGCACTAAGTAGAGATACTACTTGTGCATCCATAAACCTTCAACCCAGTTTTGCCATGAGAGTCCACCATACCTACCTATGGATTGAATAAGATCCTTCAAGTAAGTTGTCATCAGTGCAAGCAATAAAAATTGCTCCCTAAATATGTATGATCTATTAGTGTGTGGAAAATAAGCTTTGTACGAACCTGTGATGAGGAAGACATAAAAGCAACGGACTGCATAATAAAGTTCTTTATCACACGAGGCAATATAAAGTGACGTTCCTTCACACTAAGAGGCCACACATCCAAACCTCAAAAGCGCATGACAACCTCTGCTTCCCTCTGCGAAGGGCCTATCTTGTACCTTTACTTTTTGTCCCTAAAAGAGTCATGGTGATCGACACCAATTCCTTATTTCGCCTTTATCTTGGCCGACGTCATGTGCTAGGGAAAAATCTATATTCATATGTCAACTTGGAAGTAAGTACTCATGTATTATTATTGTTGACATTACCCTTGAGGTAACTAGTTGGGAGGCGAAACTATAAGCCCCTATCTTTCTCTGTGTCCAACTGAAACTTTGATCTCATGAGTACCACGTGAGTTTTATCAATTGTAGAAGACGAAAGGATGATTGAGTATGTGGATTTGCTTTACAAGCTCTTATTTGACTCTTTCCGATGTTATGATAAACTGCAATTGCTTCAACGACTAAAGACTATTGGTTGTTAATTCTCAATAAGGTTCTTGATCCATACTTTACATTGTGAAGGAATTTTCACTTTAGCATAAGAGATTATATGACGATATTGCTGTTCTAATTATGATCATGATGCCTGCATGTCCGTACTTTGTTTTGTCGACACCTCTATCTCCAAACTTGTGGGCATATTTGTTGATCTCGGCTTCCGCTTGAGGACAAGCGAGGTCTAAGCTTGGGGGAGTTGATACGTCCATTTTGCATCATGCTTTTATGTTGATATTTATCGCTTTATGGGCTGTTATTACACTTCACGGTACAATACTTATGCCTTTTCTCTCTTATTTTATAAGGTTTACATGAAGAGGGAGAATGCCGGCAGCTGGAATTCTGGTCTAGAAAGGGAGCAAGTTTGAAATACCTATTCTGCGCAACTCCAAAAGCCGTGAACATAAATGAGTAATTATTTTGGATTTTATGAAAAATACTGGGCGGAAGAAGTACCGGAGGGGAGCCACCAGGAGGCCACAAGCCTGCCAGGCCCGGCCTACCCCCCTGGCCGGGCCTGGGTAGCTTGTGGACCCCCTGTTGCCCCTCCGACGCCCATCTTTTGCTATATGGAGGGTTTCGTTCCAGAAAAAATCATAAGGAAGCTTTCGGGAGGAGCCCCCGCCGCCACGAGGCGAAACTTGAGCAGAACCAATCTAGAGCTCCCGCAGGGCCGTCCCGCCGGGGAAATTTCCCTCTCGGAGGGGGAAATCGCCGCCATCGTCATCACCAACACTCCTCTCATCGGAGGGGACTCATCCCCATCAACATCTTCATTAGCACCATCTCATCTCCAAACCCTAGTTCATCTCTTGTAACCAATCTCCGTCTCTCGATTCCGATTGGTACTTGTAAGGTTGCTAGTAGTGTTAATTAGTGTTTGTAGTTGATGCTAGTTGGATTACTCGGTGGAAGATTATATGTTCAGATCTTTGATGCTATTCATTACCTCTCTGGTCATGAATATAATTATGCTTTGTGAGTAGTCACTTTTGTTCTTGAGGACATGGGATAAGTCTTGTTATAAGTAGTCATGTGAATCTGGTATATGTTCGATATTTTGATGTGTTGTATGTTGTTTTTCCTCTAGCGGTGTTATGTTAACGTCGACTACATAACACTTCACCATTATTTGGGCCTAGAGGAGGGCATTGGGAAGTAATAAGTAGATGATGGGTTGCTAGAGTGACAGAAGCTTAAACCCTAGTTTATGCGTTGCTTCGTATGGGGCTGATTTGGATCCACTAGTTTAATGCTATGGTTAGACTTGTTTTAATTCTTCTTTCGTAGTTGCGGACGCTTGCGAGAGGGGTTAATCATAAGTGGTATGTTTGTCCAAGTAAGGGCAGCACCCAAGCGCTGGTCCACCCACATATCAAACTATCAAAGTAGTGAACGCGAATCATATGAACTTGATGAAAACTAGCTTGACAGAAATCCCCATGTGTCCTCGGGAGCGCTTTACCTCATATAAGAGTTCGTCTAGGCTTGTCCCTTGCTACAAAAGGGATTGGGCTATCTTGCTGCACCTTTGTTACTATTGTTACTTGCTACGCGCTGATGCCAACTGTTCTTCCCCATTGCAACGGCACCAGAAGAATGCTGTTAGCACTCTCTGGCAATCGAAACTAGAAGAATGTTGTTGACGACCCACAAGCGCATGGGATCACAGCAGTTTTCGAGGGTAGAGTATTCGACCCAAATTTGTTGATTCGCATGACGGGAGGTGAGAGAATACTCTCAAGTATTAGCAGTTGAATTGTCAGATTCAACCTGAAACAGCAAAGTAATATGATAACAACGGTGTCAGAAACGATTTGTTGACGACAGACTATTCCTAACGATTGTATCAATGGCGCCAAGTTGCCCGTCGACGGAAATTGTCAGTTCCCGTCAACTTCCAGCGAAATAGTATTGTAGCAGGTAGCAGCAGTGTAACGAGTAACGGCAATGGCAAGGAATAGCGGTAGTGACAGCAGTAGCAAGTAGCAATAGTAGCAAGTGACAGTAGTAGCAGTAGTAGAGCAAGACAAGTAACAACAGTAGCAACAGTAGCAGTAGAGCAAGACAAGTAACAAAAGCAGTAGGACAAACTCGTAGGCAATGGGTCGGTGATTTGTTTGGATGATATTCATCATGCAACAACTATAACATGGAGAGATATGTGGTTAGCTCCCGTTCGTCAATGTGATGTAGGCATGCATTCCGTGTGTCGTCATACATGCTTAGGGTAAAGAACTTGCATGACATCTATTGTCCATCCCTCCCGTGGCAGTGGGGTCCAAAAGGAAACTACGGGATATTAAGGTTCTCCTTTTAATAAAGAACCGGACCAACGCATTAGCACTTGGTGAACACATGAACTCCTCAAACTATGGTCATCACTGGGAATGGTTCCAGTTATTGTCACTCCGGGGTTGCCGGATCTTAACACATAGTAGGTAACTACAACTTGCAAGATCGGATCTAAAACACACATATATTGGTGACAACATAATAATTTCAGATCTGAAATCATGGCACTCGGGCCCTAGTGACAAGCATTAAGCATGGCAAAGTAGTAGCAACATCAATCTCAGAACATAGTGGATACTAGGGATCAATCCCCATCAAAACTAACTCGATTACATGATAGATCTCATCCTACTCATCACCGCCCAACGAGCCTACGAATAGATTACTCACGAACGACGAAGAGCTTCATGGAATTGGAGAGGGAAGAAGGTTGATGATGACGATGGCGACGATTTCCCCTCTCCGGAGCCCAAGACAGACTCCAGATCTGCCCTCCAGATGAAGAACAGGTGGTGGCAGCGCCTCCGTATCGTAAACGCAGCGAAAAATTCTCTTTTTTATTTTTTCTGGGACGAAAGGGATCTTATAGAGCTGGAATTGGGGGCGACAGAGCCGTGTGGGCCCCACAAGCCTGCCCACCGCCACCAGGGGGGGTGGTGGAGCCAGGTCTTGTGGCCCACTGGCCCACCCCCTGAGGTGGAACTTGGCGCAGATATTTTTCTTATTTTCCAAAACTGCTCCCCGTAAATTTTCAGGCCGTTTGAAGAACTTTGATTTCTGCACAAAAATAACACCAAGGCAATTCTGCTGAAAACAACGTCAGTCCAGGTTAGTTCCATTCAAATCATGCAAATTAGGGTCCAAAACAAGGGCAAAAGAGCTTGGAAAAGTAGATACGATGGAGACGTATCAACTCCCCCAAGCTTAAAACCTTGCTTGTCCTCAAGCAACTCAGTTGAGAAACTGAGAGAGAAAGAAAAACTTTGACAAACTCTGTTTGATCTTGTTGTTGCAACTATGTCTAACTCATAACCAGAATTTCAGCAAGATCACAAGTTAACCACATAAGCAAATGACACAACGGTCTCACGGTAAACTAATATCAATGGCATAATCAGCTAACGAGCAAATAATAACGAGTTTCAAATACCAACACTTCAATCAAAACAAGCATGAAGCAATATGAATAGATGGTATCTCGCTAGCTCTTTCTGAGACCGCAAAACATAAATGGAGAGCACTTTCAAAGATCAAGGGCTGACTAAACATTGTAATCCATAGCAACGAAGATCCAGTCATAGTCATACTCAATATCAATCAAAAGCAAAGCATAAAAATGACAGAGGTGCTCTCTAATTGGTGCTTATATAAGAAATGGATGACTCAGCAGGAAAATAAATAGACATGCCCTTCGCAGAGGGAAGCATTGATTTGCAGAGGTGCCAAAGCTCAAGCTTTGAAAACAGAGATAATAATTTTGGGTGGCATGCTTTCATTGTCAACGCAATGACCAAGAGTTCTCAATATATTCCATGCTACTCATGCTATAGGCGGTTCCCAAACAGAAAAGTAAAGTTTTAACTCCCCCACCACCAATCAATCACACTCCACGGCTAGCCGAATCCTCGGGTACCGCTCATACTAACATCAATCCGTGGGGAGTCTTGTTTACAGTTATGTTTTCGATTTAAGCGTGGAACTGGGCATTCCAAATACCGGCTCCTTTCTCGTGAATGACAGTGAATAAACACATGTCGAGGATAACACTCCTAGCATGGAAGATACCAATAGCCCTCTGTCACCACATGAGCAGTTCGGGCATGCAAAACAAATTATTTCTTGAAGGTTTAGAGAATGGCACATGCAAATTTACTTGGAGCGGCAGGTAGATACCGCAAATAGGTAGGTATGGTGGACTCTCATGGAAAAACTTTTGGGTTTATGGAAGTGGATGCACAAGCAGTATTCCGCTTAGTACAAGTGAAGGCTAGCAAAAGACTGGGAGGCGACCAACTAGAGAGCGACAACAGTCATCAAGATGCAATGAGTTTGACTAACATTGAATGCAAGCATGAACATGATATAAATCACCATGAACACGAACATCATAGAGGCTATGTTGATTTTGTTTCAACTACATGCATGAACATGCGCCAAGTCAAGCCACTTGAAACATTCAAAGGAGAATACCATCCTATCATACTACATCATAGTCATCTCAAAATCTATGTTGGCAATCAAGACAAACCATTATAAGCTCTCAGCTGAATAAGCATGGCATCAGAAACTATGATCTCTAAGTTATCATTGCAAACATGGTTCTCTCACAACAAAGCTAAATTTGGCTCGACAAACTAGTCATATTTACAAAAACAAAATAGATAGAGTTCATACCAGCTTTTCAGTCTCAGCCACTTCGTCATATATCATCATTGTTGCCTTTCATTTGCACGATCGAACGATGTGAACAATAATAAGCGCATTGGACTAAGCTGAATCTGCAGGCAAACACAAAGGAGAAGACAAAGTAATATGGCTCTTTGAAAGCTAAACAGGTAAGCATGCAAGAACCAATAAACATTGTAACCAATATCTTCTACCTTGACACAAAGAAAAAGAAAACGATTTACACGGGAAAGCTCCCAACAAGCAAGAGAAGAAATAAAAATCTTTTTGGGTTTTCTCAAAAGGACACAAAACAAGAAAACGAAAATATACTAGCATGGATAATACAGTGGCAAAGTGTAAACAACGGCTAACAAAGTGAAAGCATAAGCATGAATGTAAAGTCGGTGAGAACACGTACTCCCCCAAGCTTAGGCTTTATGCCTAGCTTGGTCTACTCCCATGGATGATCCTGGCGAAACCCAAAGTAATAATGGGTGTTATACGGGAGTGCTGCTGCCACTGCCTGAATAACTGCCTCACGAAGTCGAGCAGCCGTCGCCTCCCTCTCATACTCGTTTGCCTCTTCTATGGTTATGTAGTATCTTCGTTTAACCTGAAAGTCAAAGAAAGCAGGAGCAGGAAGGGTAATATGGAAAACACGCTGCCGGTTAAATATCAAGCGGTATAGGAGGGATCCATGACCTCTCTCAAGGAACTGGTAGCGTGTTAGAGCGACACGATCAAGGTAGGCTGTACGGAGAGGATGGTTTTCTGGACGGATGGATACCCCAAGAAAATTTGCTAAGCGTGTAGCATAAACTCCACCAAAGAAATCCCCCTCACTCGCATTTTCATTTAGCCTCCTTGCTATTATAGCTCCCATATTGAAGCTCCTGTCACCTGTTACTGCGCTCTTAAGGATACTAAGGTCGGAAGCGCATAGGTGACAATGTGCACCCTTACCGTTAATGCACCTACCTATGAAGAGGGCAAGGTAGTGCAAGGCAGGGAAATGGATGCTTCCTATGGTGGCTTGCGTGATATCTCTGGTTTCTCCAACAGTTATACTCGAGACAAAGTCTCTGACCGAAGACTTAGGAGGATCATTAATACTACCCCATCTGGTATCTTGCAAATCCTATTGAAATCCTCCAAGTCCACGGTATAGGATTTATCGTACATATCAAACAGTATGGATGAGTCATGACCAACTGAGAATTTAAATCTACGCACGAAAGAGGCAGTGAGCATAGCATACTGTTCACATTTATCTGAGAGGAATTCTTCTAACCCGGCATTGCGGACAAGTGCATCAAACTCATCCTTGAAACCTGCTTCGATCATGAACTCATCAGAAGGCCATTCACATAGTTGCACCGGCGCGTCCCTTAGTCGAAAATGTTTGGGCTCCCGAAAGGAAAGACGAGGACCCGTCTTACTTGAGGAACCACCATGAAACTTCCTCCCGAACATAATTTCCTTTGCTGAAATTTTTGAAGTTCAAGAGAAAAGTGAATAAAGACCCACCACACCTTGTAGCAACTACTCCTACTAGTGCCTAGAGGCCGTATCACACGCTAAAACTACTTGGGACCAGCTAAAATCAACTTTTCTAGCTCAAGAACAGGGTCACCAAGGTAACAAGAATTCGCGAAGGATAAAGCACTAGAGCAAAAACTAATTGGACCAATGTAGGAGTCACTTACCAAGGAGTAATTTCCCCAAAACGGTTCGGAGAATGGTGCTTTGAGCAAGGAGATCGAAAATCACAGCCAAATGAGCAAGAATACGGGTTTGAGCTGCGAAACAACTTTTTCTCGAGGTGGAAGAAGAGGCTGAGAGCTGGAATGAGTGGAGGGGGTACCTGTGGGCCCCACAAGCTTGCACCCCGCCACCAGGGGGTAGGTGGCGGTGGCAGGGCTTGTGGCCCACTGGTCAGGCCCCCAGGCCAGCTCTCAGGCACAGAAATTTTCAAAAATTCCAGAAAAAACATACTAAATTTTCAGGACCATCGGAGAACTTTTATTTTCGAGGTATTTTTCTCTAGGATGCTAAAACAGAAAATAGGAAAAACTAAACTAATTCTATCATTTTTCTTCTAAGCAAAATAAAATGAAAGCTTTAAAACAGAGGTATGTGACTCTTTGATTCATCCGTTTCATGGTCATCGAAAGAAATCCGTCAATGGGGTTGATCAAATCCTTATGACAAAACCTTCTCGAATCGCAAGAGAGAACGAAGAATTTTCGAATAGCCACTAAGTCACCTCAATGGGGATATGTATCTCCCCAACAAGAAAATCATACTTCATCTTGACACGAGGAATAGGGCATTCAAAGCTCCCAATGAGAATCGATGAAGTCTTTTCGATAGCGTTGATGCAATGTACTTGATATCATTTCTTCGGGAAGTGCACGGTGTGCTCATTACCGTTGACATGGAAAGTGACATTGCCTTTGTTGCAATCTATAACAGTCCCTGCAGTGTTTAAAGAGTGTCTTCCGAGGATGACAACCATGACATCGTCCTCGGGAATATCCAAGATAACAAAGTCTGTTAAGATAGTGGTATTAGCAACCACAACAGGCACATCCTCGCAAATGCTGATAGGGAAAGCAATTGATTTGTTGGCCATTTGCAGAGAAATTTCAGTGGGTGTCAACTTATCCAATTCAAGTCTACGATAAAGAGAGAGCGACATAACACTAACACCGGCTCCAAGGTCACATAAGGCAGTTCTTACGTAGTTTCCTTTAATGGAGCAAGGTATAGTGGGCACTCCGGGATCACCAAGTTTCTTAGGAGTTCCACCCTTAAAAGTGTAGTTGGCGAGCATGGTGGAGATCTCAAGATCTGGTATCTTCCGTTTATTAGTCACGATATCTTTCATGTACTTGGCATACAGAGACATCTTGAGCATATCAGTTAACCGCATCTGCAGAAAGACGAGTCTTATCATCTCAATGAAGCACTCAAAATCCCCATCATCCTTTTTCTTGGATGGCTTAGGCGGAAAGGGCATAGGTCTCTGAACCCGTGGCTCCCTTTCTTTACCATGCTTCCTAGCAGTGAAGTCATTCTTATCGTATTTCTTAGGTTGTGGGTTATCAGGATTAACCGTAGGTTCAATCTCCACATCCTCATCATTGCTAGGTTGAGCATTATTATGAACATCACTGTCCATATTGTCACCAAGTTCATGTTCATCACCAGATTGTGTTTCCGCATTAGACGTAGAAATATCATTAGGTTCTTCAGGTGTGCCAGTATTTGGTGAACTAGTGTGCAGGTTTCTATCATCCTTCTTCTTCTCCTTAGGATGACTAGGTGTATCAGCATTGATTCCTTGATAATCTTGATCAATTCTCTTAGGGTGACCTTCAGGATACAAAGGTTCCTGAGTCATTTTGCCTCCTCTAGTAATGACTCTGACAGAGTTGTCATTTAATTCATTGAGCAGGTCATTCTGAGCTTTAAGTACTTGTTCTACCTGAGTAGTAATCATAGAGGCATGTTTACTCAAAAGCTTCAGATCATTGACATTTCTGTCTACACAAGCACTTAAACGGCTAAGCATACAAGTACTTTGTTCCAAATGTCTGCTAACATAATCATTGAAACTCTGTTGTTTGGCAACAAAGTTGTCAAATTCATCAAAGCATAGGCTAGCAGGTTTATCAAAAGGAATATCACTCTCATCAAACCTACGCACAGAATTCACTTCTACTACCTGTATCGGGTTATCGAGACCATGGATCTCTTCGATAGGTGGTAGATTTTTGACATCTTCAGATCTAATGCCTTTCTCTTGCATGGATTTCTTGGCTTCTTGCATATCTCCGGGACTGAGGAATAGAATACCTCTTTTCTTCGGAGTTGGCTTAGGAGGTGGTTTGGGAATAGTCCAAGCATTATCGCTGATCAAGATGTTATTCAGTAGGGTCTCAGCTTGTTCTACAGTTCGTTCCCTAAAAACACAACCGGCACAACTATCTAGGTGGTCTCTAGAGGCATCGGTAAGTACGTTATAGAGGATATCAAGTATCTCATTCTTCTTAAGAGGGTGATCAGGCAAAGCATTCTGTAGGTGGACGAGCCTCCCCCAAGCTTGTGGAAGACTCTCTTCTTGGAGTTGAGCAAAGTTGTATATTTCCTGCAAGACAGCTTGCTTCTTATGGGCAGGGAAATATTTCTCACAGAAGTAACAGACCATCTCCTGGGGACTACGCACACATCCAGGAGCAAGAGAGGTGAACCAGGCTTTAGCATCATCCTTTAGAGAGAAAGGAAACATCTTAAGGATATAGTAGTGGCGGATCTTCTCCTCATTAGTGAAAAGGTCGACTATTTCGTGCAGTTTGGCAAGATGGGCTATGAGCGTCTCAGACGCATAATCGTGAAAAGGATCAGATTCGACTAGAGAGATTATCTCAGGATCGACAGAGAATTCATAATCCTTATCGGTGACAAAGATAGGCGAACTGGCAAACTTCGGGTCATTTTTCATCCTAGCTTCCCGAGATTTTTCCTTCCACTTGAGAAGTAATTTCTCAGCGTCATAGGCATCCATACACACAAGAAAATCCTCATCTATCTCTCCCTCCATAACGTAACCCTCAGGTATATCAGGCAATTCATATCTAGGAGAGCTAGATCTAGCAGGAGCAAAAGCAGGTTCTATCTCAATAGTATCGGTAGTTTCAGAAGCATCATGAGCATTGGCAGTAACTCTAGCAATATGAGCATCAAGGAATACCCCTAGTGGAACATCAGGCAAAGGAGTATCTCTAGTAGTATCAAGCATAGCATCATCAGGCATAGCATCTCTAGCAGTATCAAGCATAGTATCAAGCATAGTATCACCAGGCAAAATAGCATCTCTAGCATCATCAGGCAAAGCAGTATCAAGCATAGCATCTCTAGCAGTATCAGGCATAGTATCATCAGGCATAGTATCAAGCATAGCATCTCTAGCAGTAGTATCACAAGCATCATCAAGCACATGCAACATATCAAGATTTCTAGCAGGAGGTGATGTCGCAAACTTACTCATAACCGAAGGTGAATCAAGTGCAGAGCTAGATGACAATTCCTTACCTCCCCTCGTAGTTGAGGGAAAGACTTTGGTCTTCGGATCCTTCAGATTCTTCATAGTGATCAGCAGATATAAATCCCAAGTAACTCAGAGAATATAGCAATACCTCCCCGGCAACGGCGCCAGAAAAATGCTTGATGCCAACTGTTCGTCCCCTTTGCAACGGCACCAGAAGAATGCTGTTAGCACTCTCCGGCAATCGAAACTAGAAGAATGTTGTTGACGGCCCACAAGCGCATGGGATCGCAGTAGTTTTCGAGGGTAGAGTATTCGACCCAAATTTGTTGATTCGCACGACGGGAGGTGAGAGAATACTCTCAAGTATTAGCAGTTGAATTGTCAGATTCAACCACACCTGAAAGATTAGTAACTGCAAGCACAGTAGTAACAACAAAGTAATATGATAACAACGATGTCAGAAACGATCTGTTGACGGCAGACTATTCCTAACGATTTTATCAATGGCGCCAAGTTGCCCGTCGACGGAAATTGTCAGTTCCCGTCAACATCCAGCGAAAGAGTATTGTAGCAGGTAGCAGCAGTGTAACGAGTAACGGCAATGGCAAGGAATAGCGGTAGTGACAACAGTAGCAAGTAGCAACAGTAGCAAGCGACAGTAGTAGCAACAGTAGTAGCAGCAGCAGAGTAAGACAAGTAACAGCAGTAGCAACAGTAGCAGCATAGCAAGACAAGTAACAGCAGTAGTAGGACAAAATCGTAGGCAATGGGTCGGTGATTTGTTTGGATGATATTCATCATGCAACAGCTACAAAAAGGAGAGATATGTGGCTAGCTCCCGTTCGTCAATGTGATGTAGGCATGCATTCCATGTGTCGTCATACGTGCTTAGGGAAAAGAACTTGCATGCCATCTATTGTCCATCCCTCCCGTGGCAGCGGGGTCCAAAAGGAAACTATGGGATATTAAGGTTCTCCTTTTAATAAAGAACCGGACCAACGCATTAGCACTTGGTGAACACATGAACTCCTCAAACAATGATCATCACCGGGAGTGGTTCCGGTTATTGTCACTCCGGGGTTGCCGGATCTTAACACATAGTAGGTAACTACAACTTGCAAGATCGGATCTAAAACACACATATATTGGTGACAACATAATAATTTCAGATCTGAAATCATGGCACTCGGTCCCTAGTGACAAGCATTAAGCATGGCAAAGTAGTAGCAACATCAATCTCAGAACATAGTGGATACTAGGGATCAATCCCCATCAAAACTAACTCGATTACATGATAGATCTCATCCTACTCATCACCGCCCAACGAGCCTATGAATAGATTACTCACGAACGACGAAGAGCTTCAAGGAATTGGAGAGGGAAGAAGGTTGATGATGACTATGGCGACGATTTCCCCTCTCCGGAGCCCAAGACGGACTCCAGATCTTCCCTCCAGATAAAGAACACGTGGTGGCGGCGCCTCCGTATCGTAAACGCAGCAGAAACTTCTCTTTTTTATTTTTTCTGGGACGAAAGGGGTCTTATAGAGCTAAAATTGGGGGCGACAGAGCCGTGTGGGCCCCACAAGCCAGCCCACCGCCACCAGGGGTGGTGGTGGCGGAGCCAGGGCTTCTGGCCCACCGGCCCACCCCCTAAGGTGGAACTTGGCGCAGATATTTTTCTTATTTTCCAAAACTGCTCCCCGTAAATTTTCAGGACGTTTGGAGAACTTTTATTTCTGCACAAAAATAACACCAAGGCAATTCTGCTGAATACAGCATCAGTCCAGGTTAGTTCCATTAAAATCATGCAAATTAGAGTCCAAAACAAGGGCAAAAGAGTTTGGAAAAGTAGATACGATGGAGACGTATCACTCGCTACAAATTATCTTATCACACAACTATCTATTACCGATAATTTTAGTGCTTGCACAGAATACCTTGCTGAAAACCACTTGTCAGTTCCTTCTGCTCCTTGTTGGGTTCGACACTCTTACTTATCAAAAGGACTACGATAGATCCCCTACACTTGTGGGTCATCACGCCTCAGTGCCGGAGAGCGCGGCTACCACGTGCCGAGCGCCGCAGGACCAGCCCATTCGAACCACGCGTGCGATGGGATAGGGCCCGGAGCTGGGCCCACCCAGCCACGACCTCGGGCCGTGCGTGGGATCTGCTGCCGCCGAGGGGGCCGCTGGTCGGCCTTCTCGGGCGCATTAATGCACCCGTGTGGAGGGAGAAAGTGAAGATCATGCGCAACCGATTCGCTCCCCCACTCGCGGCGTGGGGGTTTAAATGGAGGGGAGGGGCACGAAGCACGCACTCCGCCCTCGTTGCCCCCTGTCCCTCGCCTTCCTTGGCGTGCCCCAGAGAGAGAGGTGAAACAAGCGGACGCCGCCCGTACCTTGCGGACGCCGTCCGTCGCCGGCGATGCCTAGGCCCCCACTGAGGAACTTCTTCCGCCCCAACCATGCCATCGCTGCGCCCGAGCCCACCTCGAGCGAGAAGATGGGTAGCAGGGGAGCGTGAGGTGTCAGTGACGTCAACAAGGATCACATCGAGTACCTTCACCTCCGCCAGCAGTTGTGCCGCAAAAGCGCCGTGGAGGCGCGGCTGCCCGGGGCGGTGAACGTCCCAGTGCCCCAGGACGGCGAGGTGGTAGTCTTCTACGAGTATTTTGTCCATGGATTCGGGCTGCCGACAAGCACGTTCTTCCGGGGGTTCCATGCCAAATTCGGGTTGGAACCCCACCACCTTAGGGCCAACTCCATCCTGCAGCTCGTCGCCTTCGTCGTGTTGTGCGAGGAATTTCTTGGGATCGAGCCGCGGCTCGACCTCTGGTGCCGACTCTTCTACCTCAAGAAGCATATGGTGGAGGACAAGGCGAGAGGGACGAAGGAGATGACCACTTGTGGGGCGTCCCTCGTCTACAACCGGTTCGGAACCGGCTTCCCCAAGCTTCAGCTCCAGGGGTCGGTGAAGAACTCGCAAGGTTCGTTCTTCTACGTGAAGAACGTGGTTCCTGTGCTGGACCTCATCAACCTGCCCCCTTCGTGAACCGCCCGCCGACTGCACGGCTGCATTGGGGGAGAATCCGCAATAATCCATCGCGGTGGTGAACTAGGTTGTCGACTGGCTCCGGGAGCTGACCGACGTGTAGGGCCTCACAGTCGTCAACCTCATAACCACCATGATAGTGTGTCGAATCCTTCCGCCGCAGCATCGCCCCATACCACATGTGCATTATGTGGGGCAGGCACAACCCGTGCCGGCTCTCCACGAAGGAGTTGAAGCCAGTCGCCATTGTGAGGCAAGTAAATCTGACCACCACCGCCCGGATGGAGGAGGGGTGGAACTGGGGCAAGGGCCCTTACGACCGGATGCATCCGTTGCCCAAGGTACGCGACGTGCCATCTCTCTCTGCCTTTGCTTTCCTACCACCGGCTCCGAGTGATCCGCGACCTGGATGGGTGATACGTCCCAAACGTATCTATAATTTATGTTTGTTCCATGCTCCTTTGAGTGACATTGTTATACGTTTTCTACACTTTTATACCTTTTTTACACATATTTGGACTAACCTACTAACTCAGTGCACCCAGAGCCAGTTTCTGTCTGCTGATGTCTTTTAATTGCACGGACTTTACCCCAATTTACAAAGCCCCCAAAATTCCAGGAAATATGTATAAAAATCAGCGTGACGGAAGCTTCATGAAGCACCAAGGTGGGCCATAGGGGAGCCAGGCCTCACCTAGGCGGCCTCCCCGCGCGGGGCCCCTCCTGGCCACACCACCAGGCCGCTTGGGTGGAGGGTCCACCCCCTGGTGCCCTCCTTTGGCCTATATTTACCCCTCGGACGGGAAACCTTGATGGCGGAACCCTTTTCTCCAGAAGCAACTCCGATCTCCACCGCCATCGCCAACAAGTTTCGGGGGACCAGAATTCCTGTGTCGGCACCTGATAACCCACAAGTATAGGGGATCACAACAGTTTTCGAGGGTAGAGTATTCAACCCAAATTTGTTGATTCCACACAAGGGGAAGCAAAAGAATATTCTCGAGTATTTGCTGTTGAGTTGTCAATTCAACCACACCTGAAAGACTTAGTATCCGCAGCAAAGTTTCAGTAGCAAAGTAGTGTGATAGTAACAGTAGCAATGGTAACAGTAGCAACAGTGACAGCAGTAGCAGTAACAGTAGCAGGAGTGACCACAATAGGAGTAACAGTAGCAATACTGAAAGAAGTAGCGGCAAAGTAACTTAGCAAGGACCAGTAGGAAAAACACGTAGGCATTGGATCAGTGATGGATAATTATGCCAGATGACATTCATCATGTAACAGTTATAACATGGGGAGATATGTAACTAGCTCCAGTTCGTCAATGTAATGTAGGCATGCATTCTGTATATAGTCATACGTGCTTATGAAAAGAACTTGCATGACATCTATTGTCCATCCCTCCCGTGGCAGCGGGGTCCTAATGGAAACTAAGGGATATTAAGGTTCTCCTTTTAATAGAGAACCAGAACAAAGCATTAGCACTTAGTGAATACATGAACTCCTCATACTATGGTCATCTCCGGGAGTGCTACCGGCTATTGTCACTCCGGGGTTGCCGGGTCATAACACATAGTAGGTGACTACAACTTGCAAGATAGGATCAAGAACACACATATATTGATGAGAACATAATAGGTTCAGATCTAAAATCATGGCACTTGGGCCCTAGTGACAAGCATTAAGCATGGCAACGTAGTAGCAACATCAATCTCAGAACATAGTGGATACTAGGGATCAATCCCCATCAAAGCTAACTCGATTACATGATAGATCTCATCCAACCCATCACCGTCCAGCAAGTCTACAATGAGATTACTCACGAACGGTGAAGAGCATCATGGAATTGACGATGAAAGAAGGTTGGTGATGACGACGGTGACGATCTCCCCTCTCCGGAGCCCAGAACGGACTCCAGATCTGCCATCTAGAGGAAGAACAGGTGGTGGCGGCGCCTCCGTATCGTAAAATACGATGAACTCTTGTCCTTGAGTTTTTTCTGGGCGAAAGGGAGTAAATAGAGCTGGAGTTAGAGGCGGCGGAGCCCTGAGGGCCCCACAAGCCTGCCAGGCGCGACCAGGGGGGCCCGCGGCTCGTGGTCTTGTGGGCTCCTCGCTCCATGTCTCCGCTTGATTCTTGCGCCAATATTTTTTATATATTCCACAAAAAATCCTCGTAAATTTCCAGGTCATTCCGAGAACTTTTATTTCTGCACAAAAACAACACCATGGCAATTGTGCTGAAAATAGCGTTAGTCCGGGTTAGTTCCATTCAAATCATGCAAATTAGAGTCCAAAACAAGGGCAAAAGAGTTTGGAAAAATATATACGATGGAGACGTATCAACTCCCCCAAGCTTAAAGCCTTGCTTGTCCTCAAGCAATTCAGTTGACAAACTGAAAGAGACAAAAGAAAAACTTTTACGAACTCTGTTTGATCTTGTTGTTGCAATAATGTCTAACTCATATTCAGATTTTCAGCAAGATCATAAGCTAACCACATAAGCAATGCCATTTAGGTCTCAAGATGTACTCATATCAATGGAATAATCAACTAGCGAGCAATAATAATAAGTTTGAAACATCAACACTTCAATCAAAACAATCATGAAGCAAGATGAACAAGTGGTATCTCGCTAGCTCTTTCTGAGACCGCAAAACATAAATGCAGAGCACCTTCAAAGACCAAGGGCTGACTGAACATTGTAATTTATGGCAAAGAAGATCCAGTCATAGTCATACTCAATAACAATTAAAAGCAAAACATAAAAATGATAGAGGTGCTCTCTAGTTGGTCCTTTTTGAAAGAAGATGATGACTCAACAGAAACGTAAGTAGATAGGACCTTCGCAGAGGGAAGCATTGATTTGCAGAGGTGCCAGAGCTCAAGCTTTGAAGACAGAGATAAATAATTTTGGATGGCATGCTTTTATTGTCAATGCAATGACCAAGAGTTTTCACCATTTTCCATGCTACACATACTATAGGCGGTTCCCAAACAGAAAAGTAAAGTTTTGACTATCCCACCACCAATCAATCACACTCCACGACTAGCCGAATACTCGGGTGCCATCCATACCAACATCAATCCAGGGGGAGTTTTGTGTGCAATTATATTTTCGATTTGAGCATGGAACTAGGCATTCCAATTACCGGCCCCTTTCTCGTGAATGATAGTGAATAAACACATATCGAGGATAACACGCCTAGCATGGAAGATACTGATCGCCCCTTGTCACCACATGAGCGGTTCGGGCATGCAAAACATATTATTACTTGAAGGTTTAGAGAGTGGCACATGCAAATTTACTTTGAACGGCAGGTAGATACCACATATAGGTAGGTATGGTAGACTCATATGGAACCACTTTGGGTTTATGGAAGTGGATGCACAAGCAGTATTTCCGCTTAGTACAAGTGAAGGCTAGCAAAAGACTGGGAAGCGACCAACTAGAGAGCGACAACAGTCATCAAAATGCATTGAAATTAACCAACATTGAGTGCAAGCATGAGTAGGATATAAATCACCTTGAACATGAATATCATAGAGGCTATGTTGATTTTGTTTCAACTACATGCGTGAACATGTGCCAAGTCAAGCCACTTGAATCATTCAAAGGAGGATACCATCCTATCATACTACATCATAATCATCTTGAAATTCATGTTGGCATCCAAGACAAACCATTATAAGCTCCTAGCTAATTAAGCATGACATCAGAAACTATGATCTCTAAGTTGTCATTGCAAACATGTTTCTCTCATAACAAAGCTAAATTAGGAATGATGAGCTAGTCATATTTACAAAAACAAAATAGATCGAGTTCATACTAGCTTTTCCAGGCTCGGTCACTTCATCATATATCGTCATTATTGCCTTTCACTTGCACGACCGAATGATGTGAACAATAATAAGAGTGTTTGTGCATTGGACTAAGCTGGAATCTGCAAGCAAACACAAAGGAGAAGACAAAGTAATATGGCTCTTTAACGGATAAACAGATATGCATGCGAGAGCCACTAAACATTGTAACCATGGTCTTCTACCTTGACCCAAAGAAAAAGAAAACTATTTACACGGGAAAGCTCCCAACAAGTAAAATAAGAACGAGAAATCTTTTTGGCTTTTCTCAATCTAAAAAAACACACGAGAAGAAAGCGAGAAAAAGAAATAAACTAGCATGGATGATATAGTGGCAAAGTGTGAACACCGACTAACAAAGTGAAAGCATGAGCAAGAATATAAAGTCGGTGAGAAACACGTACTCCCCCAAGCTTAGGCTTCTGGCCTAAGTTGGTCTACTCCCAAGGAGGGAAGTAACCATCTTCGGGGTACTCCAGAGTGGACTGAGGGTGCCACTGCTGGGTGAGCTCCTCTGGCTCCCACTGATAAACTGGCGTCTGGTACTCGACTGGTAGCTCGGGCACGGGCGCCTGTGGTGGCGCTATGCCCCAATATGCGTAGATGTCCGAGGGCATAATAATGTAAGTGCCTAGATGAAGATTGAACAAAGAAGGAGCAGGCAAGGTAATAGTCTCACGAGTACCCTGACTAAATACCAAGTTATAAATCATCCTCTTATTTATATCTTTATCAAGAAAGTCATGGCGAACCATGCTATCATAATCTAGATATCTCCGAGGAAGAAGCATCTCTTCTTCCTCGTGCAGCCTAATAGGTATCTCAAAATGTCTAGCAAGACGGGTAGCATAGATACCTCCATAAACAACACCTTTAGTACGGTTCGTGTTCAACCGTTGAGCCACTATAGCGCCCAAGCTATAAGTTTTATCATTATAAAGAGCTTCGCGCAATACCGCAAGATCTGGGGAACTAAGAGCCCCATCTTTCCCACGGCCAATCAAACATTTTCCCACAAATAGAGAGAAATACCGAAGCACGGGAAAATGTATGCTAGCAACTCTAGCGCAGGATACTCCTCTCTCCTCTCCTACAACAATAGTATCAATGAAAGCCTCCAAGTCCCGTGAACGAGGTTCATGAATATCCCCAACATAAGGTAATTTGGAGACATTGCAAAAATCCTGAAGTGACATGCACTAGGGGATATCATATAACTTGAACTCAACCATAGGAGGGTTCTTCGTTGGATAGAAGTTAAAGCTTTGCACGAAAATATTATTGAGGAGGAGGTATTGTGGACACTTATCTTCAACAAATGCGGTAAGGCCTGCATTCTCCACCAAGTAATATAAATCCTCATAAAGTCCGGCGGCACGTAAGAACACGTCGCTTGGCCACTCGCACGCTCGAACTTCTGCAACTCGGGGGACCAGATACTTGGGTTTCTTCTTCTCATTTTCATCATCCTTGGGGTCACGGCTTGAAGAGCCTCTTAGGAACCTCCTCATCTTTTCCTTTTTCTTTCGCTGAAAACTTCTGAAATTTTTAGTGACTCAAAGGAAAAGTGAATAAGGCTCAACGAAACTCATAGCAACTACTCCTTCAAATGCCTAGAGGCCATATCATGCATCAAAACTACTTGGGACCAGCTAAAATTAGCATGCAAAGCTCAAGAACAGGGTCACCAAGGCAGCAAAAATATGTAACAAATAAAGCACCAGAGCAAAAACTAATTGGACCAACGGAGGAGTGACATACCAAGGAAAAATCCCCCCAAAACGGTTTGGTGAATGGGGCTTTGCACAAGGAGATCAAAAAACGCAGCAAGAAGAGCAAGAACATGGGTTTGAGCTGTGGGATGATTTTTTTCTGGAGGTAGGAGAAGGAGATGGGAGCTGGAATAAGTGGAGGGGGCCACGTGGGCCCCACAAGCCTGGTAGGCGCGACCGGGGGGGTGCCCGCGCCTCGTGGGCTTGTGGCCCACTGGTGCATCCCCTGACTAGCTCTTTGCCTCAGAATTTTTCAAAAATTCCAGAAAAAATCATACTTGATTTTCAGGGCAATTGGAGAACTTTTATTTTCGGGACACTTTTCTACGGGACGCAAAAGGCAGAAAACAGGAAAAACTAAAGCTAAATTTATCATTTTTCTTCTAAAAACCGAAAGTAAAAGTTCGGGACAGGAGGTTTGTGACTCCTAGATTCATCCATCTCATGGTCATCAAAAGAAATCCGTCAATGAGGTTGATCAAGTCTCCTTGACAAACTTTTTTGAATCGCATAAAAACAGAGAATTTTCGAATAGTCACTAGGTTACCTCAATGGGGATGTGCATATCCCCAACAAGCAAATCATACTTCATCTTAACAGTAGGTATAGGGCATTCAAAGCTCCCAATAAGAATCGATGAAGTTTTTTCAATAGCATTGATGCAATGTACTCGATATTGTTTCTTCGGAAAGTGCACCGTATGCTCATTACCATTGACATGGAAAGTGACATTGCCTTTGTTGCAATCAATAACAGCCCCTGCAGTGTTTAAAAAGGGTTTTCCAAGGATGACCGCCATGGCATCATCCTCGGGAATATCTATAATAACAAAGTCTATTATGATAGTAATGTTAGCAACCACAACAGGCACATCCTCGCAAATGCCGATAGGGAAAGCAGTTGATTTGTCGGCCATTTGCAGGGAGATTTCAGTGGGTGTCAACTTATCCAATTAAAGTCTACGATAAAGAGAGAGAGGCATAACACTAACACCGGCTCCAATATCGCATGAAGCAGTTCTAACGTAGTTTCCTTTAATGGAGCAAGGTATAGTGGGCACTCCGGGATCACCTAGTTTCTTAGGACTTCCACCCTTGAAGGTGTAATTAGCGAGCATGGTGGAAATCTCAACCTCAGGTATCCTCCTCTTATTAGTCACAATATCCTTCATGTACTTAGCATAAGGAGACATTTTGAGCATATCTGTCAAACGCATTTGCAGAAAGACATGTCTAATCATTTCAACAAATCGCTCAAAATCCTCATCATCCTTTTTCTTGGATGGTTTGGGAGGAAAGGGCATGGGTTTATGAACCCATGGTTCTCTTTCTTTACCATGCTTCCTAGCAATGAAGTCATTCTTATCATATCTCCTATTCTTAGGTTTTGGGTTATCAAGATCAACAGGTTCAATCTCCACATCCTTATCATTGCTAGGTTGAGCATCATCATGAACAACACTATCGATATTATCATTAGGCTCATGTTCATCACTAGATTGTGTTTCAGCATCAGAAACAGAGAGATTGTTTGGATTCTCGGGTGTAACAACAACATGGTTGCTAGCATGCAAGTTCCTATCATCTTTATTTTTCTTCCTAATACCAGGATGACTAGGTGCCTCAGTGCTAACTCCTTGAGAATCTTGTTCAATTCTCTTAGGATGACCCTCAGGATATAAAGGTTCCTGGGTCATTCTACCGCCTCTAGTGACGACTCTAACAGAATTGTCATTCAACTCATTGAGCAAGTCATTTTGAGCCTTAAGTACTTGTTCTACCTGAGTAGTGACCATAGAGGCATGTTTACTCAAGAGCTTAAGATCATTGACATTTCTATCCACACAAGCACTTAAATGACTAAGCATACGAGCATTCTGTTCCAATTGTCTGCTAACATAATCATTGAAACTTTGTTGTTTGGCAACAAAGTTATCAAATTCATCTAAGCATAAGCTAGCAGGTTTATCAAAAGGAATATCACTCTCATTGAATCTACGAAGAGAATTTACCTCTACTACCTGTGTCAGGTTATCAAGACCATGGATCTCTTCGATAGGTGGTAGATTCTTGACATTTTCAGATTTAATGCCTTTCTCTCACATAGATTTCTTAGCTTCTTGCATATCTTCAGGACTGAGGAATAGGATACCTCTTTTCTTCGGAGTTGGCTTCAGAGGTGGTTCGGGAATAGTTCGAGCATTCTCATTGCACAAGATATTATTCAATAGAATCTCAGCTTGTTCCACAGTTAGTTCCCTGAAAACACAAGCATCACAACTATCTAGGTGGTCCCTAGAAGCATCGGTTAGTCCATTATAGAAGATATCAAGTATTTCATTTTTCTCAAGAGGGTGATTAGGCAAAGCATTCAACAGCTGGACAAGCCTCCCCCAAGCTTGTGGAGACTCTCTTCTTCAACTTGCACAAAGTTATATATTTCTTGCAAGGCAGCTTGTTTCTTATGGGCAGGAAAATATTTCTCAGAGAAGTAGTAGATCATATCCCGGGGACTACGCACACAACCAGGAGCAAGAGAAGTAAACCAAGTCTTAGCATCATCCTTTAGCGAGAAAGGAAACAACTTGAGGATATAGTAGTGGCGGATCTTTTCCTCACTCGTGAACATGGTGGCTATATCGTGCACCTTAGTAAGATGTGCTACAACCGTTTAAGACTCATAACCATGAAAAGGATCAGATTCGACCAAAGTGATTATCTCAGGATCGACCGAGAATTCATAATCCTTATCGGTCACAAAGATAGGCGAAGTAGCAAACTTAGGGTCGTATTTCATCCTAGTGTTCAGAGATATTTCTTTCCACTTGCGCAGTAATTTCTCAAGATCATAGCTATCCTTACAAGCAAGAAAGTCCTCAGCTATCTCTCCCTCCATAACATAACCCTCAAGTATATCAGGCAATTCATATCTAGGAGAGCTAGTTCTAATAGGTGAAATAACAAGTTCTAATTCAATAATCTCAACAGTTTCATAAGTATCATCACATTCAGCAGCAACTCTAGCAATTTTTGCATCAAGGAATGCACCTAGTGGCAAAGCAGTATCAAGCAAAGCATCATCACAAGCATCCTGGATAGCAGAAGCAGCATCATCAAGCACATGCGACACATTAAAATTTCTAGCAGGAGGTGGTGTCGCAAACTTACTCATAACAGAAGGTGAATCAAGTGCAGAGCTAGATGGCAGTTCCTTACCTGTCCTCGTAGTTGAGGGCAAGACTTTAGTTTTTGGATCTTTCAGATTCCTCATAGTGATCAACAGACGTAAATCCCAAGTGACTCAGAGAATAGAGCTATGCCTCCCCGGCAACGGCGCCAGAAAATAGTCTTGATAACCCACAAGTATAGGCGATTGCAACAGTTTTCGAGGGTAGAGTATTCAACCCAAATTTGTTGATTCGACACAAGGGGAAGCAAAAGAATATTCTCGAGTACTTGCAGTTGAGTTGTCAATTCAACCACACCTGAAAGACTTAGTATCTGCAGCAAAGTTTTAGTAGCAAAGTAGTGTGATAGTAACAGTAGCAATGGTAGTAGTAGCAGCAGTGACAATAGTAGCACTAACAGTAGCAGGAGTGACATCAGTAGCAGTAACGGTAGCAGCAGTGACAGCAGTAGTGGCAAAGTAACTTAGCAAGGACCAGTAGGAAAAACTCGTAGGAATTGGATAGATGATGGATAATTATGCCCGATGACATTCATCATGTAACAGTTATAACATGGGGAGATATGTAACTAGCTCTAGTTCGTCAATGTAATGTAGGCATGCATTCCGTATATAGTCATACGTGCTTATGAAAAGAACTTGCATGACATCTATTGTCCTTCCCTCCTGTGGCAGCGTGGTCCTAATAGAAACTAAAGGATATTAAGGTTCTCCTTTTAATAGAGAACCGAAACAAAGCATTAGCACTTAGTGAATACATGAACTCCTCATACTATGGTCATCTCCGGGAGTGGTACCGGCTATTGTCACTCCGGGGTTGCCGGGTCATAACACATAGTAGGTGACTACAACTTGCAAGATAGGGTCAAGAACACACATATATTACCGAGAATATAGTAGGTTCAGATCTGAAATCATGGCACTCGGGCCCTAGTGACAAGCATTAAGCATGGCAAAGTAGTAGCAACATCAATCTCAGAACATAGTGGATACTAGGGATCAATCCCCATCAAAACTAACTCGATTACATGATAGATCTCATCCAACCTATCACCGTCGAGCAAACCTACGATGAGATTACTCACGAACGGTGAAGAGCATCATGGAATTGGAAATGAAGGAAGGTTGGTGATGACGACGGTGACGGTCTCCCCTCTCCGGAGCCCAGAACGGACTCCAGATCTGCCCTCCAAAGGAAGAACAGGCGGTGGCGGCGCCTCCGTATCGTAAAACGCGATGAACTCTTCTCCTTGATTTTTTTCTGGGCGAAAGGGACTAAATAGAGCTGGAGTTGGAGGCGGCGGAGCCCCGAGGGCCCCACAAGCCTGCCAGGCGTGGCCGGGGGGGGGGGGGGGGGCGCCTCTTGGGCTTGTGGGCTCCTCGCTCCACGTCTCCGGTTGATTCTTGCGCTAGTAGTTTTTATATATTCCACAAAAAATCCTCGAAAATTTCCAGGTCATTGTGAGAACTTTTATTTCTGCGCAAAAACAACACCATGGCAATTCTGCTGAAAACAGCGTTAGTCCGGGTTAGTTCCATTCGAATCATGCAAATTAGAGTCTAAAACAAGGGCAAAAGAGTTTGGAAAAGTAGATACGATGGAGACGTATCAGCACCCTGCCGAGACGGGGAAGTGCCCCCGGATTCATCTCCATCGATGTTGCTTACTCCCTCCATGAAGCGGGAGTAGTTCCTCCTCGGGGCTGAGGTCTTCTACAGTAGCTATGTGGTTAATTCTCTCTCCCATGATGTGATCTTAATTGTGATCATAGGCTTTGTTAATATAGGTGATCCGATGATGTTCCCCCTTCTTCTGTGTATTGGATTGATGTACTCACTTCATCTTATCTAGTATAATCCCCGAGACCATGTTGACAGCGGTGGGACATGGATTAGAAGAATATTTTCATGAGTGATTTCCTCTTTTGTGAATTGATTGAAGATTGAGAGTCTCTTGGTGCTTGTCTTTGACTATCCTTGAGATATGTTGTGGTGATTTTGGTACTCTCTTTGGACGGCCGCAGTGACATTGGGAAATCCATAGATGAGAACTACGAACTCTGACTTGTGCTTTTGTAGCCCTACATAATTCTCATCCTCTCTTGATCACAAAGGAATGACCTCCGAGTACGTCTCCATGCTACCTCTTGAGCTTGAGTTGGTTTTTCCCTTGAAGAGGAAAGGGTGATGGAGCACTGTAGCAGTAAGTATTCCCCTTAGTTTGATAACCAAGGTATCAATCCAGTAGGAGTATCAAGACAAGTCTCCAAAGTACCTGCGCAAAAACAAACAAACTTGCACCCAACGCTATAAAGGGGTTGTCAATCCCTTCACGATTAATTGCAAGGTGAGATCTGAAGGTGGAAAGTGCAACAAAGTAAAAGTGTAGAGCTGAAAATATGATGTGAAGTAGACCCGGGGGCCATAGTGTTCACTAGAGGCTTCTCTCATGATAGCAAGTATTACGGTGGGTGAACGAATTACTGTCGAGCAATTGATAGAACCACGCAAAGTCATGATGATATCTAAGGAAATGACCATACATATAGGCATCACATCCGAGACAAGTAGATCGATACTTTCTGCATCTACTACTATTGCTCCACACGTCGACCGCTATCCATCATGCATCTAGTGTATTAAGTTCATAACAAACGGAGTAACGCCTTAAGCAAGATGACATGATGTAGATTGATAAATTCAGGCAATAGATATAAACCCCATCTTTTTACCCTTGATGGTAACAACACGATGCGTGCCTCGCTGCCCCTTCTATCACTGGGTGAGGACACCGCACAGTATGAACCCAGAACCAAGCACTTCTCCCATTGCAAGAATTATAGATCAAGTTGGTGCTACTTCTCAAACAACAGCGCCAGAAATTGACACATTGACAGGGACTTGCTTGCGTTGGTTTTCCCCTTGAAGAGGAAAGGGTGATGCAGAGGAGGAGCAGTAAGTATTTCCCTCAGTTTGAGAACCAAGGTATCAATCCAGTAGGAGAATCTCGTCAAGTCTAGAGTACCTGCGCAAACACAAACGAGCTTGCACCCAACGCTATAAAGGGGTTGTCAATCCCTTCAAGATTGATTAAAAATTGAGATCTGAAGGCGGAAAGTGCAACGAAGTAAAAGAGTAAGGCTGAAAATATGGTGTGAAGTAGACCCGGGGGCCATAGTGTTCCCTAGAGGCTTCTCTCAAAATAGAAAATATTATGGTGGGTGAACAAATTACTGTCGAGCAATTGATAAAACCGCGCAAAGTCAAGACGATATCTAAGGCAATGATCATACATATATGCATCACGTCCGAGACAAGTAGACCGATACTTTCTGCATCTACTACTATTACTCCACACATCGACCGCTATCTAGCATGCATCTAGTGTATTGAGTTCATGACGAACAGAGTAACGCCTTAAGCAAGATGACATGATGTAGAGGGATAAACTCAAACCAATGATGAAAAGCCCATCTTTTTACCCTTGATGGCAACAACACGATGCGTGCCTTGCTACCCCTTCTGTCACTGGGTGAGGTCACCACACGGTATGAACCCAAAACCAAGCACTTCTCCCATTGCAAGAATCATAGATCAAGCTGGCCAAACAAAACCTACAACTCGAAGAGAATTACAAGGATATGAAATCATGCATATAAGAGATCAGAAGAAACTCAAATAAGATTCATAGATAATCAGATCATAAATCCACAATTCATCGGATCTCGACAAACACACTGCAAAAGAAGATTACATCGGATAGATCTCCATGAAGATCATGGAGAACTTTGTATTGAAGATCCAAGAGAGAGAAGAAGCCATCTAGCTACTAGCTATGGACCCGTAGGTCTATGGTGAACTACCCACAAAAAGGGAGGAGATGGTCACATTGACTCAGCGTATCAAAGGGCTATGGAGATGCCCATTAATAGATATCAATGTGAATGAGTAGGGATTGCCATACAAAGGATGCACTAGAGCTATAAGTATGTGAAAGCTCAAAAGGAGAACTAGTGGGTGTGCATCCAACTTGCTTGCTCACGAAGACCTGGGGCAATTTTGAGGAAGCCCATCATTGGAATATACAAGCCAAGTTATATAATAAAGATTCCCACTAGTATATGGTGGTGACAAAACGAGAGGCTCTCAATCATGAAGAACATGGTGCTATTATGAAGCACAAGTGGGGAAAAATATAGTAGCATTGTCCCTTCTCTCTTTTTCTCTTTTTTTTATTTGGGCTCTTGGGCCACTCTTTTTTCTACTTTTTTATTTGGGCTCTTTGGCCTCTTTTTTTTTATTTCCTCACATGGGACAATGCTCTAATAATGATGATCATCACACTTTTATTTACTCACAGCTCAAAGCTTAGAACGATGATGACTCTATAGGAAATGCCTCCGGCAGTGTACCGGGATGTGCAACGATCTAGCTTGGCGTATGACGTTGAAACATCTCGCTAGCTATCTTACGATCATGCAATGGCAATATGAGAGTGACGACACAAGTCATGAGACGGAACGCTGGGAGTTGCATGGCAATATATCTCGGAATGGCTATGAAAATGCCATAGTAGGTAGGTATGGTGGCTGTTTTGAGGAAGGCATATGGTGGGTTTGTGCACCGGCGAAAATTGCGCGGCACTAGAGTGGCTAGCAATGGTGGAAGGTGAAAGTGCATATATACCATGGACTCACATTAGTCATGAAGAACTCACATACTTGTTGTGAAAGTTTTTATTAGTAATCGAAACAAACTGCTAAACGCTTACTCCTAGGGGAAGGGTTGGTAGGTATTAACCATCGCGCGATCCCGACCGCAACACAAAGGATGACAATCAATAGATCAATTATGCTCCGACTTCCTAACATAGCGGTTCACTATACGTGCATGCTACGGGAATCACTAACTTCAACACAAGTATTTCTAGATTCACAACACCCTACTAACATAACTCTTAATATTACCAAATCCACGTCTCAAAACTAATTGAGAGGAATCAAAACTTCTCTTTCTACTCAATGCACATGAAGATGGAGGTTTTTGTATCCTTTTTGGGTACCTATCACCTTTGGGACTACTTTCATAGCACAATCCAACTACCAAGTCACGCACCGCCGTGCTCTAAAAGATCTAAGTGAAGCACATAGAGCAAAATTATCTAGCTCAAAAGATATAAGTGAAGCACGATGAGCATTCTAACAAAATCACGATGAGTGCATGTCTCTCTCAAAAGGTGTGCAGCAAGGATGATTGTGACACAGCAAAAATAAAAGACTCCTACGATACAAGACGCTCCAAGCAAAACACATATCATGTGGTGAATAAAAATATAGCTCCAAGTAATGTTACCGATGGATTAAAGACGAAAGAGGGGATGCCTTCCCGGGGCATCCCCAAGCTTAGGCTTTTTGGTGTCCTTGAATTTGGCTTGGGATGCCTTGGGCATCCCCGAGCTTGAGCTCTTTCCACTCCTTATCTCTTTGTCCATGAGAACATCACCCAAAACTTGAAAACTTCACAACACAAAACTTAAAGAGAAACTCGTGATATCATTAGCACAAGAAAACAAACTACCACCTCTTTAGGTAGTGTAGCAATCTTGATTTCTATTTATATTGGTGTTAGATTACTGTATTCTCACTTTTCCATGGCTTGTACCCCCCATACTATCCATAGTTTCATCAAAACAAGCAACCAACTCAACAAAAAAACAGAATCTGTCAAAAACAGACCAGTCTGTAGTAATCTGTATACTTCGTATACTTCTGGTACCTGAAAAATTCTGAAAACTTACGACTGCCTGGGCAAAAGGCATATCAACCATCAGCAAAAAGAATCAACTTAAAAGAACTTTATGAATAAAAATGAAAAGTAATGTCGTGAGCGAAAAGTTTTTGTCTTTTTCCAGCAGGATCAAACAACCATCACCAAAACTAGTCATAAAGGTTTTGCTTGGCTCAAACACAAAAGGAAACACAAAAGACAATATCATAACAGAATTATGATGGTGTGGACGCAACAAAACAGAAAGAAAAAGATAAATTCATTGGGTTGCCTTCCAACAAGCACTATTCTTTAACGCCCTTAGCTAGGCATAAAGCGATAGAATCACGTATCATCGTCCTTGGTGCTCAAACCATAAGTAGCCCTCATCATGGATTCATAAGGAAATCTTATTTTCTTTCTAGGAAAGTACACCATGACCTTCTTTAAAGGAAATTGAAATCTAATATTCCCTTCCTTCATATCGATGATAGCACCCATATTCCTTAGGAAAGGTCTACCAAGAATAATAGGGCATGTAGGATTGCAATCAATGTCAAGCACAATGAAATCCACGGGTACATAGTTCCTATTTGCAATAATAAGAACATCATTGATCCTTCCCATGGGTTTCTTGACAGTAGAATCCGCAAGATGCAAATTAAGAGAACACTCCTCAATCTCATTAAAACCCAGAATATCACATAAAGACTTTGGAATCGCGGAAACACTAGCACCCAAATCACACAAAGCATTGCATTCATAGTTTTTGATTTTGATTTTGATAGTAGGTTCCCACTCATCATTAAGCTTTCTAGGGATAGAGACTTCCAATTCAAGTTTCTCTTCAAGAGATTTTATCATAGCTTCGATGATATGATCGGTGAAGGCCTTGTTTCGGCTATAAGTGTGTGGAGAGTTTAGCATGGATTGCATCAAGGAAATTCATTCAATCAAGGAGCAACTATCATAATTAAATTCCTTGAAATCCAAGGTAGTAATTTCATCACTACTCAAAGTTTTAATATCTTCTACTCCACTTTCAATGCTTTTAGCATCAAGATAGATGGACTCTGAATCATTGGGGCGTTTTTCAACCAAAGTGGATTCATATCCAGCCCCATCATCATTAGGTTTGACACAAGAAAACATAGATTCAATGGGAGTCACACCAAGCACTTTAAGATCTTCATGATTCTTATCACGAGAACACGCCTTTTTAAGACATTCATGTCTAGCACGTATTTGGACGGTTCTTTCTTTGCTCTCACTCATGGAAACACACATAACTTTCAAAGTTTCATCCATGTTGATCTTGGGAGGAGCACATATAACTTTTAAAGCATCAATATCACTAGACATTCTAACAACGCTCCTAGCCAAATCGTCAATTTTGAGTAGTTTTTCCTCTATGGACGCATTGAAAATATTTTTGAGTTGATAAACTCTTTGATATTACTCTCTAGATCAGAGGGTAATCTATTGTAATTTCCATGAGTATTGTTGTAGGAGTTGCGAAAGTTATTAGAGGGGTTACTAGGAAAAAGCCTAGGAACATAGTTTCCTCTAAAAGCATTGTTGTTGCCAAAATTATTCCTACCAACAAAATTAACGTCCAAGCTAGTGTTGCTACTATCAATCAAGGAAGACAAGGGCATATCATTAGGATCTAAAGGAGCACTTCTACTAGCAACCAAATTCATTAACTCATCCATCTTAGCACTCAACGAGTTAATTTCTTCTATAGCGTGTACAGGGGCGGACTTAGAAAGAAATTGAGCCGGCGTCCTCACATAAATAATACACATCATTTGCTTTAATTTGGGGGTGTCACACACTACACATACATGAAGTATACCAAATACATAATTTTTTACCCGGTGTCCAGTGACCCCTGGTAGCTCTACCTGGGTACGCCCCTGAGCGTGTACCTTCTTACTAGTAGGTGACCTTTCAGTGTGCCACTTAGAGTAGTTCGTCATGATATTGTATAGGAGTTTTGTGGCTTGTCCTAACGTGATTTCCATGAACGTTACACCTGAGGCGGAGTCCAAGATATTTCTAGAAGCGAAATTCAAGCCAGCGTAGAAGATTTGTATAATCATCCAAAGACTCAAGCCATGAGCGGGACAATTTCTAATCATCAATTTCATTCTCTCCCAAGATTGTGCAACATGTTCATGATCAAGTTGCTTAAAATTCATGATATCATTACAGAGAGAGATAATCTTAGCCCGCGGAAAATACTTGGATATGTAAGCATCTTTGCACTTATTCAAGAATCAATACTATTTTGGGCAAAGACGAAAACCAAGTTTTTGCTCGATCTCGCAACGAGAAAAGAAAAAGCTTCAATTTAATCACATCATTATCCACATCTTTCTTCTTTTCCATATCGTAAAGCTCAATGAAGGTATTAAGATGGGATGCGGCATCTTCACTAGGAAGGCCACAGAATTGCTCTTTCATAACAAGATTCAGCAAAGCAGCATTGATTTCGTACGACTCCGCACTAGTGGCGGGAGCAATCGGGGTACTAATAAAATAATTATTATTAGTATTCGAGAAGTCACTAAGTTTGATGTTTTCAGTCATGGTGACTTCAGCAAGATAGCAAGCACACAAGCGAACAAAGAGCAAGCGAGAGAAAAAGGCAAATATTTTGGTAATTTTTGTTTTTTCAGAAGTGCGGGAGAGGAAAACGAGAGGCAAAAAAGTAAATGCAAGAGATGTGTTTGCGACACTTACTTGGATGAGTTCTTGACTTGATCCTCCCCGGCAACGTTGCCAGAAATTCTTCTCCTACTTCTCAAGCAACAATGCTAGAAGTTGACACGTTGACGGAGACTTGCTTGCGTTGGTTTTTCCTTTGAAGAGGAAAGGGTGATGTAGCACAGGAGCAGTAAGTATTTTCATCAGTTTGAGAACCAAGGTATCAATCGAGTGGGAGAATCTCGTCATGTAACATCCCAAATTTTGGAATGGTAATATAATTATTATATTGTTTGTTTGTATGCTTGAGTGATTGAAACTTGAGTGAAATTTGAAACTTTTCAAAAACTTTTGAATGAGAGGGAATAAAATGACTTTCCCCTTCTCCGGTAAATTTAAGTTCAAAAGCAATGAGAGAAGATGACATGACTTCTTCAACTATAAAGAATTCGAATGGAGTTTGCATTTGAATTCTTTCAAATAAATTTCTTTTTCTCTTCTATATTTTTCTTCCCCGAGAAAATGCCCCGACAAAATTCTTGCACGCAAGAAAGAGCGAAGGAAAATGACCCTCCAAAATGTGAGGCATTTCTGAAATATTTTGAGCCAAGAAGACCCAAGTTTTATGGAGAAATTAATTGCCAAAAAGAAAATAAAACCTTAGGGGTTTTTCTGAAAAAACATTTTTTAAAAAGTTTTTATTTTGGTGTTGGAAAAATGTTAATCAATTAGGAAATATTTTTCTGATCGATTTGGTATATACTACCCCATATAAATTATTTTTTATTTTGTTTCCTTTTATTCTTTTCTTGTTGTTTAAAAAAAAACAGATCCCTCATCACGAGGGATCCAGATTCCCTCCGTCCAACCGCCACGAGCCCCTCCAGCCCACCCCCCTTTTTTTCTTTTTTTTTTCTTTCCTTTCTTTTTTTCCTTCCTTCTTCTTCCCCTTTCCTTTTCTTCCTCCCGTGACCTCTTTCTTTCCCAGCGCCTCAGCCACCCTTCCATGGCGTGATCCCCTGGATCACGGGATCTCTTCCCCGATTTCGGCCTCCCCCTTCCTTCCCTCGCCCCCTCGCCCCTATATAAGCCGCCTCCAGCCACCCCCCTCGGCCCCCTCCTCCCCACGCCAGAACGCCGCCGCACCTCGCTGGAGCCCAAGCTCCAGTAGAACACCACCTCGCCACCCTGCGCCACCCCTCGCTTCCCCGCCCCAATCAACGCCGCCACGAGCTCCCCCACCGCCCCCGCAACCCATTTTTCCCATTAGCCCGAGCCCTCGCCGCCTCCTCACCACCCCACGCCTCGCTGGAGTTCGGCCGTTCAAGGAGCCCGAGAAGCTCGAGCACCACGCCCCCCCCGACCTCTCGCCTCGCCGTCACCGCCATCCGTCGGAGGAGCCCCTCCGCCATCCTCTGGTGCACTCGGCCTCGCCGGAGACTCGCTGGAGACGCAGCCCCGACCTCGCCACCTTCCTGCCTCGCCGGAGAACCTCCTGCCACGGTGAGCCAGCCCCTTGTGAACCCCATCTTTTCCTTAGCCGTTGGATCGTGAGTAAACGGTAGAGATTAGAACACCCGTACCCTTTCGGTGTTTTAATTAAAACCGAACGGTTTTCTTCACTTAATATTTAGCCGGAGACTTTTGTTTAAATTGCGGGCGTTCGCCCATTAGTCACCGCAGCTCACACGCCTTAGCTAATCAGAAACCTCCACATGCCCCCCTGTTCACTAGTAGATTTTTTCCTTTTTTCTGTTTTAGTTAGAAAACGGAGAGAGTTTCAATTTTGTTTTCCCTATAACTTTTGATCCAGAACTCCAATGGAGTTGAATCTTTTTCCAGTAGATCAAAATTTTTCTGTAGTTTGTAAAAACATATAATTTGTCTATGTTAGAAATTTTCAAATTTGAATTAGATCAGATTTAGTTTAAACCTTGTTTTGCTTATCCCAGGAGTTTAAAAAATGATTTTTATTTGATTCTTTTTGCTCGTGTTTCCTTGTGATTATATCTTACTGTAGTATAAGTTTCAATTTTTTTAAATAACTTTTACTTGGGGTTTTTACAGAAACAATTTCTGGCTTAGTTAGGCGAAGTGAATTCTTTCACTTTATGCCATAGCTACTTTATGCTTGTGATGTTATTTTACTTGTTGATGATTGTAGTGCTTATGGTGTGTATTTGTTTGTATCGGTAGATCACCCGGAGTGCGAAGCTTGTTACTTAGAAGCGCTCGATCAAGACAACTATCATCAAGGCAAGTCATTTGATCATGTATCACCTATGTTTTATTGCATCGTAGTTCTACCATCCTATGCCCAATTTGCATGCTGACTAGGTACATGGAAATTATGGTTACATAATGTAGTATCATGTGGTAGGCACCCAATAACCCCGTTACTTGGCCCGGGACGACAAATTTCATATGGCTATGCTTGAGTAGACGGGATTCTGGTTGAGAGTTTATCAAGCGTCATGCGAGAATAATTTAATAACCAAGACCGGTTAAGTCAATACTTTTCAAGACCTCGTGATGCAATGCAACTCTGGGTGAAGGACGGTTGATCGGATCCCTGGAGAAACCAGTGGATGACCCGGGATGCTGGAGACGGCCATGACATCTTGCGGAAAGCTTCACCAAGGCTCAAAGAGACGGACGAATATTTTCAAGACCCAAGGCTTACCTGCACAGCCACAAGTCAATATGGGCTCTGGCTTGGTTGGACAACGCGGCGACTCTGGACAGGCGGTGCTAGCAGATGTAGAAGAACGGTAGGATTGGATGGGCACCGACAGGGATTCAGAGGGACCCGTTGAAAGACCATGTTTTGACCATCCGGTCTTCAAACACCCTGAAGTGCGAGGACATACACGGAGGCTATCAAATCTTGTGGGGAACGTGTGCAAAACTCTGTAGAGTACTCAAACCTAATCGATTAGCCGTGTCCACGGTCTTGGACAACTTGAGCCAAAGGAACTGAAGTTATCTGAAATTCTCAACACCATTATTTATATTTGATGAGGGTAATATTGATAACCTGGGTATGAGAACTGGTTGGCGGAACCATCTCATTAACAACCAACAACGTAGTAATATTTTGCTTTTAGCCCCTCTTGTTGTAGGAGAAAACTTGCTTTTTCGCTAAAAACTTATAGCCCCACCTGCCATATATGCATGTAGAATAGATGATTATTATTTTACCCCCTCTCTTATGTGACTTGCCAGCATATTCAATATGCTGACCTACACGGCTGCAACGTCTTATGTTGCAGATATTTTCCTCGACGAGTAAGAGTACGATTCAGGGTTACGGTCCGCACTCAACTTGCCGTTGGTGTTTATTGGGACTCCACTCCCTTGACTGCTTCCCCTGAGATTTTAAGGTATATATCAGTTTTACGCTATTTACATGTGATTGCACTTTGGTATATACATTGATGTACTGTGTGTACCAGCAGACTGATCCAGGGATGGCACAGAAACACAGAGGCTTGACTCGTTTTGAGTCGGGTCGCTACAGAAATGGTATCAGAGCACATGCTGACTGTAGGACGTGACCCTAGAAACTGGAAACTTCTTAGGATAGGATCTCTCAAAAATCTTATTTTCAAGAACACCTTTCACTTCTCATCTCTTTTGATTTCATAAAATATTCTCTCTCACCTCCAATAGTTATACAATCCCCTTACCGCTTTGACCTCATGAAGAATCAACGGAGCTCTACTTCAAAGTAAAGAGGATTTCAACATGCATTTTAAGAATTGAAGGTGCACCAATTGAAGACTCTCAAGACCCGAAGAACTCGAAGACCCTGAAGTGTTCGAATAATTATATGACCATTAGAAGTCCAATCCCCTTTTATATACGCACGTTAGATACGATGATTTATGAGCCGTCATTGGTGTGTTTTCCGACGGCCACAAATAAAACCTATTCTAAAAAAATATTGTTTGTATTGTGTGTATCTCCCTCCCTCTCTTACCCGTCTCATCCCCAAAACCTCAACCCTACCAGATGGAGTATGAAGCTGGACTTGTAGTCTCTGGACCAATGACCCAGCTGGAGGCTGAAATATGGATTCAGAACATGGAGAACCACTTCGGGAGCAACTTGATCTCAAGGAAGTATGAAGTGGAACACGCTCTTCAGTACTTTACCCAAAGTGTTGCTATCTGGTGGAAAATGCACCATGCAATACAAGGATTTAGTGGAGCAAAAAAACCTGGGACGAATTCAAGAAGACTTTGTTAAGATCCCGTCTTATTCAGAAGTGCTATGATAAGCCGAAGGAGAAGACTTGTGCATGCAAGATCTGTGGAGAAATAGGACACACCCAGGAAGAACACAAGGATGGATGCACTCATTGTGAAGAAAATCACCCAGCCGAAGAGTGCCCAAGTAGTCAGGTGACTTGTTTCCTTTGTGAAGGAACCACCCACTACCCAGCTCAGTGTCACATTTACCCCAAGGTGCAACAAGTTGTCAAGAAGCAGAAAGATGCAGTGAAGGAAACCCTCAAGAAGAAGATTCTAGAAGAACCGGTGATGAACGAAAATATTGAAGACCCTGATGGACAAGGTCTGACCAGATTTTTCTCCAATGCATGCTACTCATGTGGAGAAGAAGGACATTATTCACAGGATTGCACGAAGGGAAGCCAAGAGTATCTGGGAAACTTCCCGATAGAAAAAGTGGAGTTTGATCCACTTGAAATAGTAGAACTGGCCAAAATGAAGGAGTCTGGAAAAAAAGTACCCTCGGAAGAGCCAAATCTCTGCAGAAAAAGACCTGAGTCATGTCAGATGTTACAAGTGTATGGAATTTGGCCACCACAAATACATGTGCTCAGGAAGGAAGCGGAAACCCAAGGAGCAAAAGCAAATGCTAAGAAGCCTCGAGACTTGTCAGAACTCATTTGCTTTCGTTGCAAGGAAGCAGGACATTATGCTAGTGATTGTCCACAAAGGAAGAAAGCTAAAAAGGAGTAGTTAAGTTTTGACCGCGGCAATTAGTGTAATATGAAGAACTCTTGTTTTTCATGAGATCATGGAGTGAATTTTTTTGTAATAGAAGTCCCTAAGATTGTAATAACATCATGAATAAATGGAATTTATTGTCTCATGATTGCCTATGTTGAAACTGTATGCGTTGTTTCTCAACGAACAAAGATCTCTGAACATTATGAGGATATGAGAAAATATGGTCTATGCAGGCATGAGTATGTCTCATTTTAAGTGTGGTAGTAATCAGTGAACCCACAGGATCCAATGAGTACGAATGTACCATGCATTACCAAGGAGACACATACACTCCTCTGAGTACCTATTTACTGACACCTGCAGATGACAACTCTCTATGAGTCATTCCTCAAGGGCCCAGAAACGATCATGACCCTAACCAGTGAGCATGATTACCCGAAAATCCTGAAGGACATGATGAAGCACATTCGTCTTGAAGGAGATGCAGTCTACAAAGGCTACCCATTCATGGAAAGTGGAGTAGAACTTTGGTACGTGGAAGTACACCTCCACCATGTGAAAGGAGTTTGTCCAAAGACTATGGGGCAATACCTGTTTCATTTCACGTGTACCATGAGCAACCTTCTTTGATGCTGTTCGTGAAGCTGCCATGGAAGCCATACGTCAGATTGGAGAAATACTTGAAGCAAGACTCCGTCATACCCAGGAATAGCTGAGTGAAGTGCATGCAGAGATGATGGAGATGAAGCTAATGGCCACCATGATGAAGCGAAAGATGGATGATTTCAAGGAGCACCTCGGAAAGTTCGAGTGGAACTAAAGTACCTCCAAGAGAGACAGATGAATAAAGTTGGCTGAAATGCTTGCCCATACCGAACAATGTGGATGGCAGCATTGTAATAGAGTACTTTTGAATTGAAGTTTTGAGAAGAAATTAAGGATGTAATAAAGGATTGATTATGAAATGAGTATGATTTATGGATGAACCAATACATTTTCATGGTAAACGCACCAGCGGAAAGCATCCCACAGAGTGGAGTGTGTACCAAAAATAAGTCTGAGGATTATTATTATATGATGGTTACCCCAAGAATATGATGGATTGAAACACTATGGAATTTAAAGGCGGAGTAATTCCAAGTATGCCTGAAAACCCACAGACCCCGAGACTAATAAGGATCAAGTACTATGTTTTTGGAGAAGGAAACTTGTTTCAGCAAACGTTTTCTTAGGAGCATACGAAAACCTGAGAGTTGTGAAGAAACGATAGACGTTTGTTCAGCTTGCAGAATCATTGGATTTATCCGAACTTCGTTCGTGGACAAGAGAACTCTGCAACGCTTGTGAGGATGCCCAAGTGTTAGAATACGAGATTCACTAAACCTTATACAAGGTAATGATTTCAGTGCGACATGGCTTGGCCACCATGACGACTTACTATTATCATTATCTTGCTATTTGGAATGGTAAATCTGAGAGACTTACCCATAGTGAGAGACGACGTTCTTTGAAGATTTTGTTTAAGCCTTAGAATGGTATGATGAAAGCCCCATGTACATGGCATTTGTTGTCACGCGTAGGAAATTTTACAGTGAGAATGAAACCAAGACCCCTCTCTCTGCAGGATAACCACAAATGGTAGACCACCATGAGAACCATCGATATGTTATTTAGAATTGGCCACAAGACTGTGAGTTAAAGAATAACGGAAGAAGCTTCTATCCACAGAGGAACCCACGATTTTGATGGAAACGTTATGAATATAACGGGTGAGCATCACGAAAGGATTTAATATGAAGACTGTGCGAAGTCAGTTGCCAAAACCTCAGAGGATCCTTAAAACATTTTGAGGGACCAGTAATCTTCATTTTAAGTGTGGTAGCATCCCACTTTGCCGGAAGTTGGATTTGTTAGAAGACCCCCAAACCCTAACCTTTCTAGCCTCTTCGAATCTCGAGGACGAGATTCATTTTAAGTGTGGTAGGTTTGTAACATCCCAAATTTTGGAATGTTAATATAATTATTATATTGTTTGTTTGTATGCTTGAGTGATTGAAACTTGAGTTAAATTTGAAACTTTTCAAAAACTTTTGAATGAGAGGGAATAAAATGACTTTCCCCTTCTCCGGTAAATTTAAATTCAAAAGCAATGAGAGAAGATGACATGACTTCTTCAACTATAAATAATTCGAATGGAGTTTGCATTTGAATTCTTTCAAATTTTTTTCTTTTGCTCTTCTATATTTTCTTCCCCGAGAAAATGCCCCGACAAAATCCTTGCACGCAAGAAAGAGCGGAAGAAAATGACCCTCCAAAATGTGAGGCATTTCTGAAATATTTTGAGCCAAGAAGACCCAAGTTTTATGGAGAAATTAATTGCCAAAAAGAAAATAAAACCTTAGGGGTTTTTCTGAAAAAACATTTTTTAAAAAGTTTTTATTTTGGTGTTGGAAAAATGTTAATCAATGAGGAAATATTTTTCTGATCGATTTGGTATATACTACCCCATATAAATTATTTTTTATTTTGTTTCCTTTTATTCTTTTCTTGCTGTTTTAAAAAAAACAAATCCCTCATCATTAGGGATCCAGATTCCCTCCGCCCAACCGCCACCAGCCCCTCCAGCGCACCCCCTCTTCTTTTCTTTTTTTTTTTCTTTTCTTTCCTTTCATTTTTTTCCTTCCTTCTTCTTCCCCTTTCCTTTTCTTCCTCCCGTGACCTCTTTCCTTCCGAGCGCCTCGGCCACCCTTCCATGGTGTGATCCCCTGGATCACGGGATCTCTTCCCCGATTTCGGCCTCCCCCTTCCTTCCCGAGCCCCCTCGCCCCTATATAAGCCGCCTCCAGCCACCCCCCCTCGGCCCCTTCCTCCCCACGCCAGAACGCCGCCGCATCTCGCTGGAGCCCAAGCTCCAGTAGAACACCACCTCGCCACCCTGCGCGACCCCTCGCCTCCCCGCCCCAACCGACGCCGCCACGAGCTCCCCCACCGCCCCCGCAACCCATTTTCCCCATTAGCCCGAGCCCTCGCCGCCTCCTCACCACTCCACGCCTCGCCGGAGTTCGGCCATTCGAGGAGCCCGAGAAGCTCGAGCACCACGCCCCCCGACCTCTCGCCTCGTCGTCGCCGCCATCCGTCGGAGGAGCCCCTCCGCCATCCTCTGGTGCACTCGGCCTCGCCGGAGACTCGCCGGAGACGCAGCCCCGACCTCGCAACCTTCCTGCCTCGCCGGAGAACCTCCTGCCACGGTGAGCCAGCGCCCTGTGAACCCCATCTTTTCCTTAGCCGTTAGATCGTGAGTAAACGGTAGATATTAGAACACCCGTACCCTTTCGCTCTTTTAATTAAAACCGAACGGTTTTCTTCACTTAATATTTAGCCAGAGACTTTTGTTTAAATTGCGGCCGTTCGCCCATTAGTCACCGCAGCTCACATGCCTTAGCCAATCAGAAACCGCCACATGCCCCCCCTGTTCACTAGTAGATTTTTCCTTTTTTCTGTTTTAGTTAGAAAACAAAGAGAGTTTCAATTTTGTTTTCCCTATAACTTTTGATCCAGAACTCCAATGGAGTTGAATCTTTTTCCAGTAGATCAATATTTTTCTGTAGCTTTTAAAAACATATAATTTGTCTATGTTTGAAATTTTCAAATTTGAATTAGATCAGGTTTAGTTTAAACCTTGTTTTGCTTATTCCAGGAGTTTAAAAAATGATTTTTATTTGATTCTTTTTCTACCGTTTCCTAGTGATTATATATTACTGTAGTATAAGTTTCAATTTTTTTTAAATAATTTTTACTTGGGGTTTTAACAGAAACAATTTCTGGCTTAGTTAGGCGAAGTGAATTCTTTCACTTTATGCCATAGCTACTTTATGCTTGTGATGTTATTTTACTCGTTGATGATTGTAGTGCTTATGGTGTGTATTTGTTTGTATGGGTAGATCACCCGGAGTGCGAAGCTTGTTACTTAGAAGCGCTCGATCAAGACAACTATCATCAAGGCAAGTCATTTGATCATGTATCACCTATGTTTTATTGCATCGTAGTTCTACCATCCTATGCCCAATTTGCATGCTGACTAGGTACTTGGAAATTATGGTTACATAATGTAGTATCATGTGGTAGGCACCCAACAACCCCGTTACTTGGCCCGGGACGACAAATTTCATATGGCTATGCTTGAGTAGACGGGATTCTGTTTGAGAGTTTATCACGAGTGATGCGAGAATAATTTAATAACCAAGACCGGTTAAGTCAAGACTTTTCAAGACCTCGTGATGCAATGCAACTCTGGGTGAAGGACGGTTGATCAGCTCCCTGGAGAAACCAGTGGATGACCCGGGATGCTGGAGACGGCCATGACATCTTGCGGAAAGCTTCACCCAGGCTCAAAGAGACGGACGGATATTTTCAAGACCCAAGGCTTACCTGCACAGTCACAAGTCAATATGGGCTCTGGCTTGGTTGGACAACGCGGCGACTCTGGACAGGCGGTGCTAGCAGATGAAGAAGAATGGTAGGATTGGATGGGCACCGATAGGGATTCAGAGGGACCCGTTGAAAGACCATGTTTTGATCATCCGGTCTTCAAACACCCTGAAGTGCGAGGACATACACAGAGGCGATCAAATCTTGTGAGGAACGTGTGCAAAACTTTGCAGAGTACTCAAACCTAATCGATTAGCTGTGTCCACGGTCATGGACAACTTGAGCCAAAGGAACTGAAGTTATCTAAAATTCTCAACACCATTATTTATATTTGATGAGGGTAATATTGATAACCTGGGTATGAGAACTGGTTGGCGGAACCATCTCATGAACAACCAACATCGTCGTAATATTTTGCTTTTAGCCCCTCTTGTTGTAGGAGAAAACTTGCTTTTTCGCCAAGAACTTATAGCCCCACCTGCCATATATGCATGTAAAATAGATGATTATTATTTTACCCCCCTCTCTTATGTGACTTGCCAGCATATTCAATATGCTGACCTACACGGCTGCAACGTCTTATGTTGCAGATATTTTCCTCGACGAGTAAGAGTACGATTCAGGGTTACGGTCCGCACTCAATTTGTCGTTGGTGTTTATTGGGACTCCACTCCCTTGACTGCTTCCGCTGAGATTTTAAGGTATATATCAGTTTTATGCTATTTACATGTGATTGCACTTTGGTATATACATTGATGTACTGTGTGTGCCAGAATACTGATCCAGGGATGGCACAGAAACACAGAGGCTTGACTCGTTTTGAGTCGGGTCGCTACACGTCAAGTCCAGAGTACCTGCGCAAACACAAACGAGCTTGCACCCAACTCTATAAAGGGGTTGTCAATCCCTTCAAGATTGATTGCAAAGTGAGATGTGAAGGCGGAAAGTGCAACGAAGTAAAAGAGTAAGGTTGAAAATATGGTGTGAAGTTGTCACACCCAGTTTTTGCTATCACCTGTCTGTGTGGTAAAATTCTGAGCTTGTTAAAACTTTTTAAAAACTAATGTTGTGAGTGCCATGATTGACATTGTATGCTTGTATGTTTGATCATGTGAGGTTTAAAACCCTAAAATCCTTTTTGGTATTTTTCTGATTTTCAAAAACCTTTGATAACCAAAGTAAAACCACCTTGAGTTGCACTACATGTCCTTGATAGCAAGCAGTGCTTCCACTCATATCTGGTAATCTAATTTTTACCTATCTTTATATTTCAAAACCACAAAAATAATTATTTTGTGAGTATTTTCCCAATTAAATATCCTGTCCATTTCTAAGGTCAGAATTGGTATTCCAGCATGGAAAAATACTTTTCTGCTTTGGAAAAATCTGATTAAATTTACAGATGATCAGAAGGGCATATATTTTCCATACATAGGATTTTAAACCCCATATTATATTATATTTATTGATTAAAACTATAAAAGCTATTTCTGTTTGTTTTGCATTTTGAAATATTTCCAAAGGAAATATTCTCAATAAATTCCTAGAAAATTCCAGTGATGCCCCTAAGCCTTGTTTGGTATCCACATAAAGTTTCACCTTGATCAAGGGTGGATAAGGACCCCAAATAACCCTAAAACCCTGTCTGTCCAGAATCAGGTTAGAGCAACTCTACATAGCAAAGTTTGCCCTATGAAGCTAAAACTTTGCAGGAGTGCCTAATACCTCAAATGAGGGTTCTGCACCAAAATGGGATTTGTGGGACTTAGTTTGCCCACACTCCCTTTGGAAGGAATAGATCTGGTCATATTGGAGTGATTTCAAGTTTACAAAGCTAAACTTGTCCATCGGAGCTCAAACTTGGTGGAACTCCATGGTTTATCCCCAAAACCAAACCTGTTAAGTCTCAGCACCAGTGGTGGGGTGCAACCCCGTGTGACCACCGTCGAACACCTTCTGACAGAGAGGAAAAAGCCACCTTAGCCACAGCTAAACCAAACTCCTTTGCTTCAAACTCTTATATTAAGTAGCCAGCACCACTAGCTAACCCCAGTCAACTGGCCCCTCACTGGTTCAAAGTGGAAAGGCCCAAAACCCCAATTTAGACATCAGTTCATGACTGACAGCACAAGTATTTCTTGCGTCCTTTGACCAACCAAAGCTCCCACTAAAACCAAACGGCTAGCCACACCCCCAGCAAGTGCCAGGACATGCTAGACACGTCCAAAGTGCCCCAGAGTGCACCAGCATGCCGTGGCATGCCAAAACTGCACTCTGGGCGTGTGATGTCTACCACACAACCTTCTCCTTGTAGACGTTGTTGGGCCTCCAAGCGCAGAGGTTTGTAGGACAGTAGCAATTTTCCCTCAAGTGGGTGACCTAAGGTTTATCAATCCGCAGGAGGCGTAGGATGAAGATGGTCTCTCTCAATCAACCCTGCAACCAAGTAACAAAGAGTCTCTTGTGTCCCCAACACACCCAATACAATGGTAAGTTGTATAGGTGCACTAGTTCGGCAAAGAGATGGTGAAATAAGTGCAATATGGATGGTAGATAAAGGTTTTTGTAATCTGAAATTACAAAAACAGCAAGGTAACAAATGGTAAAAGTGAGCACGAATGGTATTGCAATGCGTGGAAACAAGGCCTTAGGTTCATACTTTCACTAGTGAAGTTCTCTCAACAATGATAACATAATTGGATCATCTAACTAGCCCTCAACATGCAACAAAGAGTCACTCCAAAGTCACTAATAGCATGGAAAAAACGAAGAGATTATTGTCGGGTACGAAACCACCACAAAGTTATTCTTTCTGATCAATCTATTCAAGAGTCCGTAGTAAAATAACACGAAGCTATTCTTTCCGTTTGATCCATCATAGAGTTCGTACTAGAATAACACCTTAAGATACATATCAACCAAGACCCTAATGTCACCTAGATACTCCATTGTCACCTCAAGTATCCATGGGCATGATTGTACGATATGCATCACATAATCTCAGAATCATCTATTCAACCAACACATAGAACTTCAAAGAGTGCCCCAAAGTTTCTACCAGAGAGTCAAAACGTGTGCCAACCCCTGTGCATAGGTTCCCAATGTCACGAACCCGCAAGTTGATCACCAAAACATACATCAAGTACTCACATGAATCCACGTGTGCCAACCCATATGCATAGGTTCCCAATTGTCACAAACCCGCAAGTTGATCACAACAGATAGACACGTGCAAGACATACATCAAGTGTTCTCAAAGACTCAATCCGATAAGATAACTCCAAAGGGGAAACTCAATTCATTACAAGAAGGAGAGGGGGAAGAACATCATAAGATCCAACTATAGTAGCAAAGCCCACGGTACATCGAGATCAAGACATCTCAGGAACACGAGAGAGAGAGAGATCAAACACATAGCTACTAGTACATACCCTCATCCCTGAGGGAGAACTACTCCCTCCTCGTCAATGAGATCGCCGGGATGATGAAGAGGCCACCAGAGATGGATTCCCCCTCCGGCAGGGTGCCGGAACGGGCTCCAGATTGGTTTTTGGTGGCTACAGAGGCTTGCGGCGGCGGAACTCCCGATCTAGGTTTCTTTTTGGGGGTTTCTGAATTTATAGGAATTTATGGTGGTGGAATTATGTCGGTTGGGCCCACGAGGAGGTCACAAGCCTGGTCGCCACCACCTAGGCGGGTGGTGGCGGTGTCAGGGCTTGTGACTCCCTCGTGGCTCTTCTGGCCTTCTTCCAAAGCTTCGGGGGTCTCTTTTGGTCCAAAAAAATCATCGTAAAGTTTCATTCCATTTGGACTCCGTCTGAAAATGGGCCAGAAACACGGAAAAAACAAAAACTGGCACTTGGCACTGAGTTAATAGGTTAGCCCAAAAAAGATATAAAATAGCATATTCATTTATATAAAACATCCAAAGTTGACAAGATAATAGCATGGAACCATAAAAAATTATAGATACGTTGGAGACGTATCAGCGCGCTACAGGGAGTCTCCGAGGTGGGGGCGACGCCCTCGGCTAGTTCCAGCTTCCCCCGAGATGTCCAACCTCCTCCCCGACAGCCCCTCTTCGTCGGGCCAGCCTCAGGCCCCCTCATCTCTCGCGCAAGAGCTCGCGCGCTCCAGATTCGGCCAAGCTTGCGCGGCCACGAATGCAGCTCTCCTCTCTCTCCCTCTCTGCAGCACACGGTTCGGGCAGTCCAATACCACGTCCTGAGACTGTGGTTTCAACCCCAACGTCTCTTTGCACCCCCTTGCACGCCGCGGTGAGTCACCGGCACACCCGAGTCTGCTCACCGTCGCGGGCCTATAAATAGCCCTCCCCCTCACTCCAGCACCCCTCAGATAGCTTCGCCACGTCCACTAGCACCTCCCTAGCCACCCCAGCAACCCAGCAGAGCCCCGGTGCTCGAGATCGACCGAGGCCCCTCCGCCTCGGAGCTCCGGTCGATCTCCGGCTACACGACGGCTCCTGCGCCCCTCGACCCCCCAAACTGACCCCCTTGACCCCAGGAAGCTTTCCCCCAACTCGCCCGAGCTTTCCCGTGTCTCTAGCAACCTCCTCGACCACTTCCCGAAACCCCTCCGCCAAGGCCTCCTCGTCGCCGGCGAACCCCTGCCTCCCCATCGTTGTTTCGACCACCAGCAGGTAGGTGACGGTCAGGCGAACCCATTCCCATGCTCATTAGAGCTTGAGCACGTCGGCAGCCACGTTGGCGTCCTCCTCCTCCTCTCTGGCTAGAGGTAGGAGACGACCCCGACAGGTGTGCCCCACCTGTCGGTGGCCCAGCCTCCTCCCCCGCGCTGGCCTCTGCCACTCACCGTAAGGCCCCGCGCGTAAGGTTCAAACCCGATGGCGCGCGCGCCTGGGCAGGCCGTCGGCTGGCCATGGGCCAGCCCAGCTCTGGGCCGAGCCAGGCCAGGAGCTGGCCGGTGTTTTTCTTTGATTTTTAAAACCTGGATTTCTAAGATTTTTATAAAAACATTTAACTAGTGTAAAAATATAATTCTTCCACTGTTATTTTTATAAAAATGTGTAGTATTTAATGATATGCTTAGATGAATTTTTCCAGCAACTAATCTATTTTGAAATATTAAAAAGGACTAAAATGGAATAGTTTTGCTTCTGCTTGGTTGTTTTCAAAAATATTCCTTCAAGGAAAATTTAGGCAAGTATTTTTAAAATGATATCTTAGATTTATCAGAAATAGGGAGCATTTTTAAAATGACTTTGTGGACTGTTTCTGTGTGAGCTAATTTGTGGTTTTATCGACGATAGAAAACCCGTGTGACGAGGGAATCGGAGCGGAAGACCTCGAAGACCCCGGATACTTAGCTGACCAAGGCAAGCAGCCCTTTGACCATGACTGAGCATATGTTACTTTGCATTTTATAAAAGCAAGTATTTTCGTTGCATTAGATCATAAGTGTCGGTAATCATTTGATATGATTTCACCGAAGGCTCCTCCGGAGCATTTGCATTGAGCTTGACCCTACCCCTTGAAGGTCATGCTAATACCATGTTGACAAGTAAAGATAGTAGTAGTATCATCATGAGCATAATGTTGTCATAAAACAAGAGTTTATGAAAACCCCGTCGGGTGGCACTAATGCCCGAGGGTGATGATGAGTTGGTGGTCACTTTTGGTGAAGTGATGCACCCGGTATTTGTGTGAGTAAGGTTTCGGAAATGGGATTAGATTTATGATGTGTCGACCGTCCCAACCTTACCAGTACGACCATGTTACCCGTTATAGGACGGGGCTATGTTAATTACTCTGGTCGGTGCTAGAAAAGAGCCACATTACTAGTGGCGGGAGTGATTGTAGTCACTCTCGTGATGGGGTCGTGCCGGGTAGGACGACTATGCCATTTTTATGAGTTCAAGTCACACCGTTGGTCCCCGCATGGTCGGTACGGTCCAAAGTTGGTGCTCGTAAGACATACGACATGTGGGTTGGCTACCAATCGAGTGGACCTCTTTGTGTAGAATCGTCAGGGGAAAGGCATTGATCGGATACTTACCTCGGGTATGTGATATACCGCGAGTCGTGGATGACACGAAAGTTTCCCGGATCTCGTGGGTCCAGCGTACTACCTCTGCAAAGTGTAAACAATTCGGATAGCCGTGTCCATGGTCAAGGACAGTTGGGTAATCCTGCTTAAACTACGTCATGATATTTCCGCATAAACCAAGTGTGCGTGTGTGTGTGTGTGTGGTGGTGAGAAAAGTGTTGCTATGATAGTAATAATATGACCAAGTTTGGTGACTTGGCATAGAGGGTGAACTCGGATGGTTCAGCCCTTAGAAGATATGTTGATATCTGTAACCTGTTCTTCAAGAGTAATTCTTTAACTTGATGCATATTCCTGATCATTCCACCCCGATGAGTTATACTAGAAAATGCATGATATTGTATCCTTCACTTTCATTGTTCATATCATGGGCTGTTTGCGAGTACATTCAACGTACTCATTGGCTTGCCACTGGTTATGTTATTGACCAGACATGGAAGGACCAGAGTTTGGAGATGAGTACGTCTTCGGCGACACCCCTGCGAACTAGGACACTTCCGAGTCAGAATGCTTGTCGGTGTAGGCTTGATGGCATGGGCACCCGCTTAGCCCCGTGTTTCCGCTATTAGTGTATTCGTGTGATTTGGCCTTAAGCCCTGTCTTGTAAACTTGACCCTTTGGTCACGTGTTGTAATAATCGGTACTTGGATGTAAGAATGTTTATTCAGTATCTGTGTTCGGTGAGCATTGATCTCTGGGATCACTGAGCACGACGATTCTCGACTAGTAAGTCGGGGTCCCCACAGAGCTGGTATGAGAGCCATCCTGACTATAGGAAGCCTTAGGTAGCATGGACGATAGCCAAACAATTATGCACCTAGAGTGACCCGAGAACGGCACCCACTATATATTTCTAACCCTCTCCTCTACACCTTGTAGATGGCCGCCGTACCCGTGACGCTTCTGGAAACGGGCTTTCCTCTGCTTTTGAGTGATAGCCTCGAGAAGTGTCAAGTGCATCGCACGCCCGTCTTTCTCAACCACGAACACTGGGTCAACGCCGACACTAAGGAGTATCACGTGGACGTGATAGTGAAGGCTAATGACTCCCCAACTAGCTGGTTCTTTGAAGGGCCGCAAATGGAGGATCTGATGTTGGCCGTGGAGACTGCAGCACGAGAGGCGCTCATGCAACTCCACGACATCCTTCCTGAGATGGCAAACCAACCCGCTACTCGTCACTTACCTTTTGTTAAGGATAAGATAGACGGAAGCTGGACACTCAACCCCTCATCTAAGGACGGGATGCCATTAAGGTTTCAGACCTACTTCAGCCTCTCCTCAGACACCTTGACACATCTCTTGATCAAGGAGTCAACTAGGATTCGCCAAGAGCTGCACCAAGTTAAGGACCTATATCGTATGGAGAAGATGAAGAACAACAAGGTGAAGAAAGAAGGAGCACCTGTGATATCACCTGGTTTTGCTTTCCGACGAGGAATACCCCCACTTGAGGCAGTTCCTCTTCAGAGTCGACGCTTAACCACAGAAGAGTACACCAAGCTTTTCGCTACCTCACCAACTAAGAGACGTCGAGATGGTTTACTCCCTTCCCCTACCCCTTCGAGGAAAGGAAGCACTAATGAAGATGAAGACAGAGATGAAGATGAATACGAAGATCCCACAGAGTCGGCTTATGAGACCGCGCAGTCGATCGCGTAGTAGCGTAGGATGTTCCGAGCGTAGAAATTCTTGTATTAGGATTTTACGACCCGGATGTTGTGTGAACCTGTTGGATGCAAGTCGCATTCTGCCTTGAGCAGCGTGTGAGCAACTGCATCACTTGCTTTTAAACTAATGCAGTAGTTTCTTTCAAAAATCTTGTCATAAAACTTTGCACACTAGCATACCAGACCCCCCTCCTTATTAGAGCGTCAACCCTTTCGAGTGCAACCGGTTTAGCAGAATTTGACCTTCCTACTCCCCTGACACGATGGTGAATGCAACTTGCAACAGCACTTTCGGCAACCTCGACTCTTCCTCCTCATGACAGCAGCAGGGAACCGGAGGGGAAGCTCAAGCTGGAGATCACCATGTGCTGCAAGACGATGTTCCTCCGCCACCGCCTCCCCTTGAAAGCTTGACCATGGCTCAGTTCCTTCAAGCTCTTTGGGAGGAGTGCCAAGCCAACAATGCCGCTATCCAGCAGCTGGCTCAAACCTTGGTGAACCACCCCCACAGAACGGGAATGGCAACAGTCGCTCAACTCTCTCTGAGTTTATGAGGACTACGCCGCCCATATTCACGGAGACGATTGAACCCTTGGATGCCGATGACTGGATCCGCACTATCGAAGACCTTCTCGCGTTGGTCAAGCGCACTGACAACAACGAGAAAGTTCTCTATGCAACCCACTGTCTCGGAGGCACAACCAGAGCTTGGTGGGATGGATTTTAGATCATGCGAGCCGGGAAAGTCATCACTTGGGCCGTGTTCAAGGATGGATTCCGCGCCGCTCACATTCCTCCGGGGATGATGACCATTAAGAAGCGGGAATTCCGAGCCTTAAGGCAAGGCAGTGGATCAGTCAAGGAATATTCGCAGAAGTTCAACCTTCTATCAAGGTATGCACCTGAAGATGTCAGCACTGAGGCTGCCAAAGTGGAGCGCTTTATGGAAGGACTGCAACAGTCACTCTAGTATCAACTGGTTGTTTGTGAATGTCGGACCTTGAGTGACCTGGTTAATAAGGCTCTTATGTTGGAAGACAAGCGTCGTGCAATGGACGACACCCGTAAGCGCAAGCTAATGGGTAGTGGAGGACCGGTCAACTCGAAACCACGACCATGGCAGTCAGCCCCAGCAAGACCCAACTATCAGCAGCAGCAGTACAAGCACCCAACATTTCGCCAGAATTACCAACCTCAGCAAGTCAGCATCAAGCCAGCAAGCACACCGCCAAACAACGGTGGAAGCAAGACCAATCTTCCAGCGCAAGTTACCTGTTTCGGGTGTGGACAACCAGGGCACTATTCCGGCAGTGCCCCAATAAGAAACCCGATGTTCCACTCCCCAATGCGCCAAATCGAGGCCAAGGAGTACCGGGTAGGAACCAGGCTCCCCGAAATCAGCAGTACCATAGCAAGGGGCGGATTAATCATATTTCCGCGGAAGAGGCACAGGAAGACCCGCACTGCATTCTGGGTACGTTCCTCGTCAACTCTACCCCAACAACAATATTGTTTGATTGTGGTGCTTCACATTCCTTTGTTACACAAAAGTTTGCGGAAAAGTGTGGGCTAGAACCTACCTTGCTTCATGGGCATATGGAAATTCGGACCCCGGGAGCAGTTTTGAGAACCAACCTAGGGTGTAGAAAGGTTGGGATAGTTATCAATGGGACGAGCTTCTCAGCAGATCTCATTGTGCTTAAGTCGCAAGGCCTAGAAGTAATCCTCGATATGGACTGGTTGGCCAAGCATCAGAGTATCTTGGACTGCGCTAATAGGGCCATTACCATGACAAGTGACCAAGGGGTCCAAGTCGAGTATGTCTCTGAGCCATTACCTACTCGAGTGCCACAAGTTAACAACCTATCAGAGGAAGGACTCGACCGAGTGCCGATAGTCTGTGAATACCCGGATGTCTTTCCTGATGAGCTGCCAGGGATGCCTCCTGACTGAGACATCGAGTTCATCATCGAACTCATGACCGGATCAAGGCCTATCTATAAGAAGCCTTACATGATGGGAACCGAAGAGCTAGCGGAGTTGAAGAAGCAACTGGATGAGCAACTCAGGAAAGGATTCATTCGTCCAAGTGCGTCACCTTGGGGATCGCCTGTTCTCTTCGTGTCCAAGAAGGATGGGACAATCCAACTTTGTGTCGATTACCGTTCTCTCAATGAGGTCACAATCAAGAACAAGTATCCACTCCCCAAGATTGAAGACTTGTTCGACCAGCTTAATGGAACAAAGGTATTCTCCAAGATCGACCTCCGATCTGGATATTACCAACTAAAGATTCGACCCGAAGACATTCCGAAGATGGCATTTGTGACCCGGTACGGTCTATACGAATGCACTGTCATGTCCTTCGGATTGACGAATGCCCCAGCTTACTTCATGTACCTCATGAATAAGGTCTTCATGGAATATTTGGATAAGTTTGTCGTCGTATTCATGGACGACATATTAATCTTTTCCAAGTCTGAAGAAGAGCATGAGCAACACTTGAGGTTAGTATTGGAAATGCTTCGAGAGCACCAACTGTATGCCAAGTTCAGCAAGTGCCAGTTTTGGCTGAACGAAGTTGGATTCCTAGGTCATACCATGACGGCAAGTGGATTAGCAGTTGATCCCTCTAAGATTACCACGGTAACCAACTGGGAATCGCCAATCGACGTGAAGGAAGTCAGGAGTTTTCTCGGACTCGCAGGGTATTACCGCAAGTTCGTAGAAGGATTCTCCCGCATCGCGCGACCTATGACTCAGCTCTTGAAGAAAGGCAAGAAGTTCGAATGGACGCCAGAATGTGAGGCAAGCTTCCAAGAGTTGAAGAAGAGGCTAACCACCGCCCCAGTATTGGCCACTCCAGATATCAGCAAGGAGTTCGTGATATATTGTGATGCCTCCAGGACCGGGCTAGGTGGGGTTCTAATGCAGGATGGCAGGGTCGTGGCATACTTGTCGCGGCAACTGCGCCCGCATGAGGAGAATTATGCCACTCATGATCTAGAGTTGGCAGCAGTAGTGCATGCCCTGAAGACGTGGCGACATTACCTTCTGGGGAAGCGATGTGAAATATACAACGACCACAAGAGGCTGAAGTATATTTTCACCCAAAGGGAATTGGACATGAGGCAACAGAGATGGTTGGAGTTAATCAAAGACTACGACCTCAGCATTCAATATCACCCCGGTAAGGCAAATGTAGTGGCTGATGCCTTGAGTCGGAAGACTAGCACCTTAAATGTCATGCTTAAGGAAAGGCAGCCCGCCTTATACGAAGAATTGGAGAACTTTGGATTGGAACTGGTGGAACCAGGATTCCTGGATAATCTCGAGGTAAAACCAACGCTGGAAGACGACATCAAGGAGGCCCAGAAGGGTCACAAGAGTATCGAAGTTATCAAGAAGAAGATTCCAGAAGGCAAGGCCCCAGGATTCTTGGTTGATAATCAAGGAGTGGTGTGGTTTGGGAAACGTTTATGCGTACCCAACAAGGCTGAGCTCAAGGAACTCATCCTACGGGAAGCTCATGATGCACCCTACTCCATTCACCCCGGTGGTACCAAGATGTATCAAGATCTCCGAGAAAGATTTTGGTGGCACGGCATGAAGAGGGAAATCGCGTCGTATGTGGCCATGTGTGATGTGTGTCAGCAAGTTAAGGCTGAGCATCAGTGATCCGCATGACTGCTACAACCTCTCGAGGTGCCGGCGTGGAAGTGGGACAAGGTAGGGATGGATTTCATTACCGGTCTACCAAGGTCTAGTAAGGGATTTCATTACCGGTCTACCAAGGTGGCCCATTTTATCCCTGTCAACACCACTTATGACGGGAACAAGTTATCCAATCTCTATATCGAGCGCATAGTAAGCCTTCACGGAGTTCCCAAGGAGATTGTATCTGACCGAGGCACGTAGTTTACCTCAAGGTTTTGGAGGAAACTTCAGGAAGCCCTCGGGACCAAGCTCTCTTTCAGCACCGCCTTCCACCCGCAGACGGGATGACTGACGGAAAGGGTGAATCAGATACTCGAAGATATGCTTCGCGCATGCGTCCTAGCGCATGGAGCCAAATGGGAAGATTGTCTGCCGTTGGCTGAGTTTTCATACAACAACAGCTACCGGTCTAGTCTCCAGATGGCCCCGATCGAAGTGCTGTACGATGGAAATGCCACACCCCGCTCAACTGGTTAGAAACCGGAGATGGGCTGATTTTTGGACCTGAAGTTTTGCATCAGGCAGAAGAGAAGGTGCAACTAGTCCAAGAAAATCTGAAGGCAGCCAAGTCGCGACAAAAGAGTTATGCGGACTCTCGCCGCAGGAACGTGGAGTTCATTCCCGGAGATCTGGTGTACCTCCGAGTCACACCTCTCAAGGGAACCAAGCGATTCCACGTTAAGGGGAAACACACTCCAAGGTTCATTGGGCCATTCAAGATCACGGCAAGGCGTGGCGAGGTCGCTTATTAGTTGGAGTTACCTCCGGAGCTTTCGGGTGTGCACAACGTTTTCCACATGTCAGATCTTCGGAAGTGTCTCTAGACGCCAAGTCGTTCCGATCCTTATAAGGACATTGATCACCAGGCCATTGACCTTCAGTCTGATCTCACCTATCGCGAGAGGCCAATCCGCATTCTGGATGAAGCAGAGCGATGTACTAGAAGCCGCACCATCAAGTATTTCAAGGTTCAGTGGAGCAACCACACCGAAGCCGAAGCTACATGGGAGCGTGAAGACTATCTCCGATCTGAGTTTCCAAACCTTTTTAGCACCTAGCTTAGGAATCTCGGGGACGAGATTCTTGTAAGGGGGATAGGTTTGTCACACCCTATTTTTGCTAGCAGCTGTCTGTGTGGTAAAATTCTGAGCTTGTTAAAACTTTTTCAAAACTAATGTTGTGAGTGCCATGATTGACATTGTATGCTTGTATGTTTGATCATGTGAGGTTTAAAACCCTAAAATCCTTTTTGGTATTTTTCTGATTTTCAAAAACCTTTGATAACCAAAGTAAAACCACCTTGAGTTGCACTACATGTCCTTGATAGCAAGCAGTGCTTCCACTCATATTTGGTAATCTGATTTTTACCTATCTTTATATTTCAAAACCACAAAATAATTATTTTTGTGAGTATTTTCCCAATTAAATAACCTGTCCATTTCTAAGGTCAGAATTGGTATTCTAGCATGGAAAAAAAATACTTTTCTGCTTTGGAAAAATCTGATTAAATTTAGAGATGATGAGAAGGGCATATATTTTCCATACATAGGATTTTAAACCCCATTTATATTATATTTATTGACTAAAACTATAAAAGCTATTTCTGTCTGTTTTGGCATTTTGAAATATTTCCAAAGGAAATATTCTAAATAAATTCCTAGAAAATTCCAGTGATGCCCCTAAGCCTTGTTTGGTGTCCACATAAAGTTTCACCTTGATCAAGGGTGGATAAGGACCCCAAATAACCCTAAAACCCTGTGTGTCTAGAATCAGGTTAGAGCAACTCTACATAGAAAAGTTTGCGCTATGAAGCTAAAACTTTGCACGAGTGCCTAATACCTCAAATGAGGGTTGTGCACGAAAAATGGGATTTGTGGGACTTAGTTTGCCCACACTCCCTTTAGAAGGAACAAATCTGGTCATATTGGAGTAATTTCAAGTTTACAAAGCTAAACTTGTCCATTGGAGCTCAAATTTGGTGGAACTCCATGGTTTATCCCCAAAACCAAACCTGTTAAGTCTCAGCACCAGTGGTGGGGTGCAACCCCCTGTGACCACCGTCGAACACCTTCTGACAGAGAGGAAAAAGCCACCTTAGCCACAGCTAAACCAAAATCCTTTGCTTCAAACTCTTAGATTAAGTAGCTAGCACCAGTAGCTAACCCCAGTCAACTCGCCCCTCACTGGTTCAAAGTGGAAAGGCCAAAAACCCCAATTTAGACATCAATTCATGACCGACAGCACCAGTATTTCTTGCCTCCTTTGACCAGCCGAAGCTCCCACTAGAACCAAATGGCTAGCCACACCCCCAGCAAGTGCGAGGACATGCTAGACACGTCCAAAGTGCCCCAGAGCGCACCAGCATGCCGTGGCATGCCAAAACTGTGCTACGGGCACGCTACAGGGAGTCTCCGAGTGGGGGCGAGGCCCTCGGCTAGTTCCAGCCTCCCCCGAGATGTCCAACCTCCTCCCCGGCAGCCCCTCTGCGTCGGGCCAGCCTCAGGGCCCCTCCTCTCTCGCGCAAGAGCTCGCGCGACGCGTGCCCGCACGCTCCAGATTCGGCCAAACTTGCGCGGCCATGAATGCAACTCTCCTTTCTCTCCCTCTCTGCAGCAGACGGTTCAGGCAGTCCAATACCACGTCCTGAGACCGTGGTTTCAACCCCAACGCCTCTCTGCACCCCATGCGCACCGCGGTGAGTCATCAGCGCACCCGAGTCTGCTCACCATCGGGGGCCTATAAATAGCCCCCCTTGCTCCAGCACCCCTCAGATAGCTTCGCCGCGTCCACTAGCACCTCCCTAGCCACCCCAGCAACCCAGCAGAGCCCCGGTGCTCGAGATCGACCGAGGCCACTCCGCCTCGGAGCTCCGGTCGATCTCCGGCTACACGACGGCTCCTGCGCCCCTTGACCCCCCAAACTGACCCCCTTGACCCCAGGAAGCTTTCCCCCAACTCGCCCAAGCTTTCCCGTGTCTCTAGCAACCTCCTCGACCACTTCCCGAAACCCCTCCGCCACGGCCTCCTCATCGCCGGTGAACCGCTGCCTCCCCGTCGTTGTTTCGACCACCAGCAGGTAGGCGACGGTCAGGCGAACCCATTCCCGTGCTCATTAGAGCTTGAGCACGTCGGCAGCCACGTCGGCGTCCTCCTCCTCCTCTTTGGCTGGAGGTAGGAGACGACCCCGACATGTGTGCCTCACCTGTCGGTGGCCCAGCCTCCTCCCCCGCGCTAGCCTCGGCCACTAACCGCAGGGCCCCGCACGTCAGGTTCAAACCTGACGACGCGCGTGCCTGGGCATGCCGTCGGCTGGCCATGGGCCAGTCCAGCTCTGGGCCGAGCCAGGCGAGGAGCTGGTCTGTGTTTTTCTTTTATTTTAAAAACCTGGATTTCTAAGATTTTTATAAAAACATTTAACCAGTGTAAAAATATAATTCTTCCACTGTTATTTTTCTAAAAATGTGTAGTATTTAATGATATGCTTAGATGAATTTTTCTAGCAACTAATCTATTTTGCAATATTAAAAAGGACAAAAATGGAATAGTTTTGCTTCTGCTTGGTTGTTTTCAAAAATATTCCTTCAAGGAAAATTTAGGCAAGTATTTTTAAAATGATATCTTAGATTTATCGGAAATAGGGAGCATTTGTAAAATGACTTTGTGGACTGTTTCTGTGTGAGCTATTTCTTATTTGTGGTTTTATCGACGATAGAAAACCCGTGTGACGAGGGAATCGGAGGGGAATACCTCGAAGACCCCGGATACTTAGCTGACCAAGGCATGCAACCCTTTGACCATGAATGAGGATATGTTACTTTGCATGTTATAAAAGAAAGTATTTCCGTTGCATTTGATCATAAGTGTCGGTAATCATTTGATATGATTTTACCGAAGGCTCCTCCAGAGCATTTGCATTGAGCTTGACCCTACCCCTTGAAGGTCATGCTAATACCATGTTGACAAGTAAAGATAGTAGTAGTATCGTCATGAGCATAATGTTGTCATAAAACAAGAGTTTATGAAAACCCCGTCGGGTGGCACTAATGCCCGAGGGTGATGATGAGTTGGTGGTCACCTTTGGTGAAGTGATGCACCCGGTATATGTGTGAGTAAGGTTTCGGAAATGGGATTAGATTTATAATGTGTCGACCGTCCCAACCTTACCAGTACGACCACGTTACCCCTTATGGGACGGGGCTATGTTAATTACTCTGGTCAGTGCTAGCAAAGAGCCACATTACTAGTGGCGGGAGTGATTGTAGTCACTCTCGTGATGGGGTCGTGTCGAGTAGGACGACTATGCCATTTTTATGAGTTCCAGTCACACCGTTGGTCCCCGCATGGTCGGTATGGTCTAGAGTTGGTGCTCGTAAGACGTACGATATGTGGGCTGGGTACTAATCGAGTGGACCTCTTTGTCTAGTATCGTCAGGGGAAATGCATTGATCGGGTACTTACCTCGGGTATGTGATATACCGCGTGTCGTGGATGACACAGAAGTTTCCCGGATCTCGTGGGTCCAGCGTACTACCTCTGTAGAGTGTAAACTATTCGAATAGCCGTGTCCACAGTCAAGGACAGTTGCGTAATCCTGCTTAAACTACGTCCTGATATTTCCGCATAAACCAAGTGTGCGTGTCTGTGTGTGTGGTGGTGAGAAAAGTGTTGCTATGATAGTAATAATATGACCAAGTTTGGTGACTTGGCATAGAGGGTGAACTCGGATGGTTCAGCCCTTAGAAGATATGTTGATATCTGTAACCTGTTCTTCAAGAGTAATTCTTTAACTTGATGCATATTCTAATCATTCCACCTCGATGAGTTATACTAGAAAATGCATGATATTGTATCCTTCACTTTCATTGTTCATATCATGGGTTGTTTGCGAATACATTCAACGTACTCATTGGCTTGCCACTGGTTATGTTATTGACCAGACATGGAAGAACCGGAGTTTGGAGATGAGTACGTCTTCGGCGACACCCCTGCGAACTAGGACACTTCCGAGTCAGAATGCCTGTCGGTGTAGGCTTGATGGCATGGGCACCCGCTTAGCCCTGTGTTTCCGCTATTAGTGTATTCGTGTGATTTGGCCTTAAGCCCTGTCTTGTGAACTTGACCCTTCGGTCATGTGTTGTAATAATCTGTACTTGGATGTAAGACTCTTTATTCAGTATCTGTGTTTGGTGAGCATTGATCTGTGGGATCACTAAGCACGGCGATTCTCGACTAGTAAGTCGGGGTCCCCACAGAAGTAGACCCGGGGGCCATAGTGTTCACTAGAGGCTTCTCTCAAAATAGCAAATTTTACGGTGGGTGAACAAATTACTGTCGAGCAATTGATAGAACCGCGCAAATTCATGACGATATCTAAGGCAATGATCATACATATAGGCATCACGTCCGAGACAAGTAGACCGATACTTTCTGCACCTACTACTATTACTCCACACATCTACCGCTATCCAGCATGCATCTAGTGTATTGAGTTCATGACGAAAAGAGTAACGCCTTAAGCAAGATGACCTGATGTAGAGGGATTAACTCAAACCAATGATGAAAACCCCATCTTTTTACCCTTGATGGCAACAACACGATGCGTGCCTCACTACCCCTTCTGTCACTGGGTGAGTTCACCGCACGGTATGAACCCAAAACCAAGCACTTCTCCCATTGCAAGAATCATAGATCAAGCTGGCCAAACAAAACCCACAACTCGAAGAGAATTACAAGGATATGAAATCATGCATATAAGAGATCAGAAGAAACTCAAATAAGATTCACAGATAATCTGATCATAAATCCACAATTCATCGGATCTCGACAAACACACCGCAAAAGAAGATTACATCGGATAGATCTCCATGAAGATCATGGAGAACTTTGTATTGAAGATCCAAGAGAGAGAAGAAGCCATCTAGCTACTAGCTATGGACCTGTAGGTCTATGGTGAACTACTCACGCATCATCGGAGAGATCATGGTGTTGATGAAGAAGCCCTCCGTATCCGAATCCCCCCTCCGACAGGGCACCAGAACGTGCCCCAGATGGGATCTTGCGGAGAAAAAATCTTGCGGTGGCGGAAAAGTACTTTCGATGATCTCCTGATTTTTTCTGGAATTTTTGGGAATATATAGGCGAAAGACCTAGGGTAGAGGATATAAAAGGCATAAGTTAGTCCCAAAAAAGATATAAAAGGCATACAAAACATCCAAAGTTTGACAAGATAACATCATGAAACCATCAAAAATTATAGATACGTTGGAGACGTATCGGTTGGCCAAACGAAACCCACAACTCGAAGAGAATTACAAGGATACGAAATCCTGCACATAAGAGATCAGAGGAGACTCAAATAATATTCTTAGATAATCTGATCATAAATCTACAATTCATCGGATCTCGACAAACACACCGCAAAAGAAGAGTACATCGGATAGATTTCCATGAAGATCATGGAGAACTTTGTATTGAAGATCCAAGAGAGAGAAGAAGCCATCTAGCTACTAGCTATGGACACGAAGGTTTGTGGTGAACTACTCACGCATCATCGGAGAGGCAATGGTGTTGATGAAGAAGCCCTCCGTGTCCGAATCCCCCCTCCACCAGGGCACCAGAACGTGCCCCAGATGGGACCTTGCGGAGACAGAAGCTTGCGGCGGCGTAAAAGTATTTTCGTGGCTCTCTCTGGCAGTTTGTGATTTTTGGAGAATTTATAGGCGGAAGAAGTAGGGCAAAGGATCCACGGGGGGCCCACAAGCCTGCTAGGCGCGCCCCCCAGGCCGCGCCTAGGGGGCTTGTGACCTCCCGTGGGGTCCTTTGCCTTGGTTCTCAAGTTCCGTGCGTATCTTCTGTTATGGAAAAAATCATTCCGCATGTTTTGTTCCGGTTGGACTCCGTTTAATATTCTCGTGTGGAAAAGGTCAAAAACACGGAAAAAACAGAAACTGGCACTTGGCACTGAGTTAATAGGTTAGTCCAAAAAAAGATATAAAATAGCATATTCATGCATACAAAACATCCAAAGTTGATAAGATAATAGCATGGAACCATAAAAAATTATAGATACGTTGGAGACGTATCACTCCATTGCATGTTTTAGTGGAAATATCTTGTGATTAGACTACGTTAATGTTGTTGGGAGTTGCCACTAGTGAAAGCATGAAGCCTAGGCCTTGTTTCTCACCATTGTTACACCGTTTATGCTCACTTTTGTCACTTACTACCTTGCTGTAATTTTTATTACATATTTATATTACCTTGCTTTGCCATACCTATGTCACACCCTGTTTTTCACCACCAATGTTTTAAGTTGCAAAAATCAAGGCTTGTTAAAACTTTTTCTGATGATGTTGTGAATGCTATGAATGCCTTGTATGAATGTATGCTTGTTTGCTTGCTGATCCAAAACCCATGATAAATTTATTTATTTTTGAAAATGAATTTCCAAAACTATTTTCTTTGACATCAAATCACCTCTACCTTGCTTGGGTTACACTACTAGCTCATGATGCCTAGTAGCACTCCCAACCAAAGTTGGTGATATCAACTCAAATACTATTATTATTTGCCAAAAACATTATTTAATGATTTAAAACATTATTTTTCTATTTTAAATGCATGTCTGTTTCTAAGGTCAGGAATGATATTCCCACAAGGAAAAATGCTTCTCTGCCTTAGAAAATTATGAGTAAAATCATGGAAACTCAGAAGGACATATATTTTCCATATATAAGATTTTCAACCCTATTTTATATTATAATTATTTGAGTAAATCCCTGAAAACCATTCCTGTCTATTTTAACCTTTTGAGATATTTCCAAAGGAAATATTCTCAATAAAATCCCATTAAATTACAGGAGCCTCCCGAAGCCATATTTGGTGCCCACATAAAATCTCACCTTGATCCAAGGTAGGGAAGGTCACCAAATGAGCCTAAAACCATCTCTGTCCAGAATAGATTTGGAACAACTCTACATAGAAAAATTTGTCCAATGGGGCTGAAACTTTGTAGGGGTGTTTGGCACCTCAAATGAGGACTCCACACCAAAAATGAGATTTGCTAGACTCTGTTTAGTCACACTCCCTTTGGAGAGGACAGATCTGGGCATTTTGATGCATTTTCAAGTTTACAGAGCTAAACTTGTTCAATGGAGCTCAAAGTTGGTGGAAACCCCTACTTTAACCCCAAGACAAAACCTGTTAAGTTGCAGTTACAGTGGTGGAGTGGAAGCACCCCAAACCACTGTCGAACACCTTCTGAGAGTAAGGTAAAAACCCACCTAGCCACTGTTTTACCCAATGTCAGAGCCTCAAACTTGGTGTATTAGTGCCTCAGACCAACCTAAACACCCAGTCAACTGGCCCCTCCCCAGTTCAAAGCACAAGTGACAAGAACTCCAATTTGTGTCATAGATCAGGGCTGACAACACTAGTGAAACCTGTCCCCCTTGACCAGCCAGTGCTCTCACTAGCACACAACGGCTAGAAACACTCCCAGCAACACCTAGGACATGAGGGACACGTCTAAAGTGCCTTAGAGCGCGCCAGCATGCCGTGGCATGCCAAAACTGCGCTCTGGGCGCGCTACAGGGAGCAGCCGAGAAGGGGACGACGCTTCCGATCGGTTCCAACCTCCCCCTAAGTGTCCAAGACCTCCCTCGACAAGCCCTTTGTGTAAAGCAGCCGCGTGGCCGCGCGCACCCGACTCGGCCGAGCATGCAAAGACGCTGCAGCTCGACCCCACGCCTTCTCCCTCTGCGGCCGATGCTTCAGAGCGTCCCAAACCATGTCCGGAGACCGTGGTTTCGCAGCCAGCTCCCCACTGTGCACACACGCGCGCCACGGTGAGTCACCGGCGCACCGAGTCGGCTCACCGTCGCGAGCCTATAAATAGGCCTCCCCAGCACCTCAGCACCCCTCCAGGAGCCTCTGCACGACCACTAGCTCCCCCTAGCCACCCAATCGAGCCTGCAGAGCCCCGGTGCTCGAGATCGACCGAGGCCCCTCCGCCTCGGAGCTCCGGTCGATCTCCGGCTACACGCCGGCTCCTGCGACACTCGACCCACCAGAGCACTCCCCTCGACACCAGGAACCTTTCCCCCAACTACCCGAGCGATTCCGTGCCCCTAGCTACCAGTTCAACCACACCCCGAACCCCCTCCGCCACGGCCACCTCGTAGCCGGCGACTCCGGCGCTGTCCCGACCACCTGCAGGTAGGCGGAGGCACGCTGAACCCATTCCTGCCCTTAGCTAGGCCCATGGACGATGGTAGCCTCGCCGGAGTTCATCTCCTCCTCCCTGGACGGAGGTAGGGGAAGAACCCGACAGGTGGGCTCCACCTATCGGCGTCCTGGAGCTGCCCTGCGCGCAGCCACAGCCGCTGACCCCACAGGCCCGCACGTCAGGTTCAAACCTGGCGTGCGCGTGCCTGGCAGCCTGCTGGCTGGCTGGGCCGGCCTGCTTTCCAGGCCAGGCTTTGGCCTTTTTCTTTTATTTTTAAACCTGAGACTAAAATGATTTTTGTAAAAATAACTACCCAGTGGAAAAATATAATTCTTCCACTGATATTTTTCTGAAAATGAGTAGTATTTGATTCTGCCATTGTTGATATTTTTCAAAACAAAATGTGTTTTATAATAATATAAAGGCATTAAAAGCAATAGTTTGCTCCTATTTAGTAATTATTAAAATGCTTAGCTAGTAAAAACTAAGAGAAGATATTTTTCAAAGTAACAACCTGAATTTAACCAAGTTTTGCAACATTTTCAAAAGTGATTTGTGATATGTTTTTGTGTGAGCTATTTCTTATTTATTCTATTCTCGACGATAGAATTACCGAGTGAAGAAGGATTCGGAGCGGAAGACCTCGAAGACCCCGGATACCTAGCTGACCAAGGCAAGAAGCCCTTTGACCATGACTTAAGCATATGAATTGATGCATGCTAGAATAGCGAGTACTTTTCCGTTGCATGTGATCATAGTGCCGGTTCATCATTGCTGTGATGGTACCGAAGGCTTCTTCAAAGCACTTGCATGATGGTGATGATATACATATGGCTCCTCGGAGCACAAGCATGATGAGCTTGACCCTACCATCTATGAGGATCATGCTACCGTCATGTTGACTAGTAGAGTTCGAAAACCATTGCATGAGCATGATGGTGAGTTAAATCAAGAGTTTATGAAAACCCCGTCGGGTGCCACCAATGCTTGAGGGTGATGATGAGTTGGTGGTCAGTTTTGGTGAAGTGATGCACCGATGTTTTGTGTGAGTATGGTTTCCGAAATGGGATTAGATTTATGATGTGTCGACCGTCCCAACCTTACCAGTATGACCACGTTACCCCTTTATGGGACAGGGCTTTGTTGATTACTCTGGTCGGTGCTAGCAAAGAGCCACATTACTAGTGGTGGGAGTGATTGTCGTCACTCTCGTGAGGGGGTCGTGCCAGGTAGGACGACTATGCCATTATTATGAGTTCCAGGCACACCGTTGGTCCCCGCATGGTTGATACTGTCCAGAGTCGGTGCTCGTAAGACGTACAACATGTGGGCTGGGTACCAATCGAGTGGACCTCTTTGTCTAGTATCGTAAGGGGAAAGATAATGATCGGGTACTTACCTCGGGTATATGTGATATACCGCGAGTCGTGGATGATACGGAAGTTTCCCGGATCTCGTGGGTCCAGCGTACTACCTCTACAGAGTGTCAAACTATTCGAATAGCCGTGTCCACGGGCAATGACAGTTGGGTAATCCTGCTTAAACTACGTCCAGCGTTTCCGCGTAAACCAAGTGTGAGTGAGTGTGTGTGATGTTTAAAAGGTGTTGTTATAATAGTAATAATATGACCAAGTACGGTGACTTGGCATATAGGGCAAACCAGGATGGTTTAGCCCTCCACTGATTTATCGAGGATATGAACAAGTTTGGTGACTTGGCATATAGGGTGAACTCGGATGGTTCAGCCCTTAGCAGATATGTTGATATCTGTAGCCTGTTCTTCAAGAGTAATTCTTTAACTTGATGCATATTCATGATCATACCACCCAGATGAGTTATACTAGAAATGCATGATATTGTTATCCTTTGCTTTCATTATTCATATCATGGGCTGTTTGCGAGTACATTCAAAGTACTCATTGGCTTGCCGCTGGTTATATTATTGACCAGACAAGGAAGGACCGGAGTTTGGCGATGAGTACGTCTTCGGAGACGGACCTGCAATCTAGGACGCTTCCAAGTCAGAATGCGTGTCGGTGTAGGCTTGATGGCATGGGCACCCGCTTAGCCCTTATGAGTTTCCGCTACCCGTTGTACCCGTTTTATTTGGCCTTAGGCCCTGTTTGTGAACCTGACCCTTCGGTCATTTGATGTAATATTCGATATTTGGATGTAAGACTCTATTATTCAGTATCTGTGTTCAGTGAGCATTGATCCTTGGGATCACTGGGCACGGCGATCTCGACTTACCAGTCGGGGTCCCCACAACCTATCACCCATATTTTACCATCTCTTCGCTGAAATGCTGCACCTATACAATTTACCATTGTATTAGGTGTGTTGGGGACACAAGAGACTTCTTGTTACTTAATTGCAGGGTTGCTTGAGAGAGACCATCTTCAACCTCTACTTCCCTGAGTTCGATAAACCTTAGGTCATCCACTTGAGGGAAATTGTTGCTGTCCTACAAACCTCTGCGCTTGGAGTCCCAACATAGTCTACAAGAATAGAAGCGTGCGTAGACATCAGTTGTGTGATGGTGGGAGAGCGAATGGCTAGGGTTCCGATCCCCCCTCTACGAAGTGACCTATCCTCTATATATAGCGGCATCCGCGGTCCTCTTCATTTATCGTTATTGGTGGGAAGGGATCCCACTATGGTCAATTTTAAAGGGGGACAAGGGAACGTGCTCCCCTTTCCAAAGGTGGTCTTCCCTGCAAAGTGGCTGTCCGCACTGCAGGTATGACGTCCGCCCTGCTGGCAGGCGCGATGGCTTGGTTACATCGAAGTGGAAACCTTTTGAAGATGCCTTCATATACCGCGTACGTCTTGGCCCCCCTTTGCACCAAAGGGGGAGCTGCACTGCTCTGCCATCTGTGGTTTGCGTGTCCTCCTTCTGCGTCATCCTTGACTCGTGAGACTGGGCCTTGCCTCGGAATGTCCGCTGCTTGGAGGGGTCCTGAGGAGGCCCCGTGCGGGTCTTGATGTCGTTCCTCCTCATGAGGCCTATCCCCCCATAAGGGCCTTGTCGAGCCTGCCGATGCTTGGTCGATGGAGTTGGCCAGCCCAGGGCCGCAGACAGGCGAGTCTGTGTACCCCCGTTCCCAGAACGCCGACAGTAGCCCCCGGCCCCAAGGCGCGCCCGGGCTGGCTTCCCGGCGAAGCTTTAGAGGCAGCCCGAAGCTTCGTGGGCCCTAAATGTCCGCGGGTCAGGCTTCACATGCGCTACACAGCCCAGTGGAAACACTCCAACTCCCGAGGCACCCGGAGGCGCACGTGGTGAAATTGATGTGACGCTTGGGTGCAACGCCAGCCATCATTGCTCCTTGGGGGCGACGCATGTACACATGCCACGCGGTCGTGTCCCCTCACGAATTGCGAGGGCCCGGGGACGCGAAGGGACGCCAGCCTGCTCTGGGCTGCCTATTTAACCTGGTGAGGGTGATAAGGCTTATGTCGCCCAGTCCTCCTCGAGTCCCACCTTGAGCCCTCCACTCTTTCAGCATGGCGCCGATGAGGAGATTCTCTATTGCCGATAAGGGGAAGGCCCCTGTGAAGGTCTTGCTGCTCCACCCACCAAGAGGGGGCAAGACCGCCCTCGAAAGTATGCGGCGGCGTCGACAGCGGCCTCCGGCGGGCGCGGTCGTGGTTCCGCTCGCCCGGGGATATCCATCGGCGGCAATGGCGGGACGTCGGCTGGAGAGGGTGCCCGTAGCGCCTGGAGTGGGAGGTCGGTGATGGCCACCCGGCCGCCTCGCCCACGGCTCCACTCGGACAAAACGGCGATGGAGTTCATGACGTGGGTGGAGAGGTCGAAAATCGGTTGGCTCCAGCTTCCGAACTTCTTCGCGAAGGCACTGCCGACCGGCGGGCCTCGGGGCCTCTAGTTGCAGGCCGACGACTGCTGCGGCGGGGTGATACGTCTCAAACGTATCTATAATTTTTGATGGTTTCACGCTGGTATCTTGTCAACTTTGGATGTTTTGTTTACCTTTTATATCTTTTTTGGGACTAACTTATTAACTCGGTGCCAAGCGCCAGTTCCTGTTTTTTCTGTGTTTTTGACTCTTTTTAGATCTGATTTTGGAACGGAGTCCAAACGGAATAAAATCCCCAAAATGATTTTTTCTAGAACGGAAGAAGATCAGGAGGCTTGAGGGCCAAGAAAGTGGGCCTACAGGGAGCCAACAAGCCGTGTTGCCGCGGCCAGGGGGGAGGCCATGGCAACCAAGCTTGTGGCCTCCCTGGCGCTCCCCTGCCCTAGGTCTTTGGCCTATATATTCCCTAAAAATCCAGAAAAAATCAGGGCGTCCACGAAAATACTTTTCCGCCGCCGCAAGCTTCCGTTTCCGGGAGATCTCATCTGGAGACCCTTCCCGGTGCCCTGTCGGAGGGGACTTTGGAGTTGGAGGGCTTCTTCATCAACATCATCGCCCCTCCAATGAATCGTGAGTAGTTCACTTCAGACCTACGGGTCCGTAGTTAGTAGCTAGATGGCTTCTTCTCTCTCTTGGATCTTCAATACAAAGTTCTCCATGATCTTCCTGGAGATCTATCCGATGTAATCCTCTTTGGCAGTGTGTTTGTCGAGATCCGATGAATTGTGGATTTGTGATCAGATTATCTATGATATATATTTGAGTCTTTGCTGATTTCTTATATGCATGATTTGATATCCTTGTAAGTCTCTCCGAGTCTTGGGTTTTGTTTGCCAACTAGATCTATGATTCTTGCAATGGGAGAAGTGCTTGGTTTTGGGTTCTTACCGTGTGGTGACCTTTCCCAGTGACAGTAGGGGCAACAAGGCACACATCGTGTAGTTGCCATCAAGGGTAACAAGGTGGGCTTTGTCGTAGATATGAGATTGTCAATCTACATCATGTCATCTTGCTTAAGGCGTTACTCTGTTCTTTTGGACTTAATACACTAGATGCATGCTGGATAGCGGTTGACGTGTGGAGTAATAGTAGTAGATGCAGAAAGTATCGGTCTACTTGTTTTGGACGTGATGCCTATAGATATAATCATTGCCATAGATGACGTCACGACTTTGCGCGGTTCTATCAATTGCTTGAAAGTAATTCGTTCACCCACTGTCTACTTTCTTTCATGAGAGAAGCCACTAGTAAACACTATGCCCCCGGGTCTATTCACACCTATCGTTTACACCTCCGCTTTTACTTTGCTTTGTTACTTTGTTGCTTTCAGTTCTCACTTGGCAAACAATCTATAAGGGATTGACAACCCCTTCATAGCGTTGGGTGCAGGTTCTTTGTGTTTGTGCAGGTACTTGTGATACTCCTTCACTGGATCGATACCTTGGTTCTCAAAACTGAGGGAAATACTTACCACCGCTGCGCTACATCACCCTTTCCGCTTCAAGGGAACACCAACGCAAGGCTCCAAGGCCACGGGGAAATCCTTTGCATATTTGCCTAGGAAGTCCCTAAAGGCATAGCCATAGCAGAAGGATTCCTGGTGCCATTGCTGAGGAGAATCAAGACAAGAACAGTCTCCCGTCAGCACGTGTTTCTGGCGCCGTTGGAAGGTCTTTTGTTGCATGAGCAGAAGTATTTCTGGCGCCGTTGCCGGGGAAGGAGAGATCTATCCAAGTAGGTCTCACAAACTCATCTCTTGCATTTACCTTTTTTTGCCAGTTGCCTCTCGTTTTCCTCTCCCCCACTTCACATTTGCCATTTTCTTTTGCCTTTCTCCTTTGCCTTTTTCGTTTGCCTTTTCGCTCGCCCTTTTCTCTCGCTTGCTTTCTGTTCGCTTGTGTGCCATGTGCCTTCATTATGCTTGCATCTTCGCTTGCTGAAAATCTAGTGATATGGATACTCACCCACTTGCTAATCTCTTTAAGAGATCCAATTATGTTGATCCAATTGCTAGTAAGTTGAGGGCACTTGACTATTTTTATGGAGTTTTGCTTCAGATGCGTGAATCTGAAAATTGTGAGGAAGAAATTTATGAAGTGATTCACGAGGGCTCCTTGGATGAAAAGCATGATTGCAATGGTTTCACTATATATTCTATTAGTGACAATCATGCTAAAAATATGCAAAACCCTAAGCTTGGGGATGCTAGTTTTGCTATGTCCACTACTTGTTGCAATAATCATGATTGGGGTGATGATCTTGTTGGGTAACGTAGCATAAATTCAAATTTTTTCCTACGCATATTCAGATCTTCCTATGGAGAGACCAGCAACGAGAGAGGGGTGAGTGCATCTTCATACCTTTTAAGATCACTAAGCGGAAGCGTTGCTAGAATGCGGTTGATGGAGTCGTACTCGCGGCGATTCAGATCCTGGTGTGATTCCGATCTAGTGCCGAACCACGGCACCTCCGCGTTCAACACACGTGCAGCCCGGTGACGTCTCCCGCACCTTGATCCAGCAAGGAGGAGGGAGAGGTTGGGGAAGATCTCCGGCAGCATGACGACATGGTGTCGATGGAGAGACGAGGTCTCCCGGCACGGCTTCACCAAAAACCGTGGGAGAGGAGGAAGAAGGGGGGCAGGGCTGCGCCGAGGGAGATGGAAAACCGTGTGCAAAACAGCCCCGAAACCCCCACTATACATAGGAAGAGGGGAGGGGGGGTGCCACCCCTAGGGTTCCCACCATAGGTGGTGCGGCAGCCCCCCCAGATGGGAGGTGCGGCGGCCAGGGCAGGGGGTGGGGGTGGCGCACCCCTAGGTGGGCCTTAGGCCCACCAGCGCCTAGGGTTTCCCCCTTCTCCACCTCCTGTGCCTTGGGCCTCCTTGTGGGAGGTGCACCAGCCCACTTTGGGCTGGTTGCCCTCCCTCTTTTGGCCCATGCTACCTCTTGGGGCTGGTGGCCCCTCCCGGTGGACCCCGGGACCACTTCCGGTGGTCCCGGTGGTCCCGGTACACTACCGGTGACGTTGAAACATTTCCGGTGTCCAAAACCATCCATCCTATATATCAATCTTTACCTCCGGACCATTCCGGAGCTCCTCATGACGTCCGGGATCTCATCCGGGACTCCGAACAACTTTTGGTAACCTCGTATAACAATTCCCTATAACCCTAGCGTCATCGAACCTTAAGTGTGTAGACCCTACGGGTTCGGGAGACACGCAGACATGATCGAGACACCTCTTCGGCCAATAACCATCAGCGGGATCTGGATACCCATGGTGGTCCCACTTGCTCCACGATGATCTCATTGTATGAACCACGATGTCAAGGATTCAATCAATCCCGTATACAATTCCCTTTGTCTGTCAATATAGAACTTTCCCGAGATTCGATCGTCGGTATACATATACCTTGTTCAATCTCGTTACCGGTAAGTCTCTTTACTCGTTCCGTAGCACGTCATCGTGTGACTAACTCCTTAGTCACATTGAGCTCATGATGATGTTCTACCGAGTGGGCCCAGAGATACCTCTCCGTCACGCGGAGTGACAGATCCCGATCTCGATTCGTACCAACCCAACAGACACTTTCGGAGGTACCCGTAGTGCACCTTTATAGTCACCCAGTTACGTTGTGACGTTTGATACACCCAAAGCACTCCTACGGTATCCGGGAGTTGCACAATCTCACGGTCGAAGGAAAAGACACTTGACATTAGAAAAGCTTTAGCATACGAACAATATGATCTAGTGCTATGCTTAGGATTGAGTCTTGTCCATCACATCATTCTCCCAATGATGTGATCCGGTTATCAATGACATCTAATGCCCATGACCAGGAAACCATGATCATCTATTGACTAACGAGCTAGCCAACTAGAGGCTTGCTAGGGACACATTGTGATCTATTTATTCACACATGTATTACTGTTTCCTGTTAATACAATTATAGCATGAACAATAGACGATTATCATGAACAAGGAAATATGATAATAACCATTTTATTATTGCCTCTAGGGAATATTTCCAACAGTCTCCCACTTGCACTAGAGTCAATAATCTAGTTACATTGTGATGTATCGAACACCCATAGCATTATGGTGTTGATCATGTTTTGCTCGTGGAAGAGGTTTAGTCAACGGGTCTGCAACATTCAGATCCGTATGTACTTTAAAAATCTCTATCACTCCACTCTGGACATGGTCCTGGATGGAGTTGTAGCGACGTTTGATGTGCTTCGTCTTCAGGTGAAACCTGGGCTCCTTGGCTATGGCAATGGCCCCAGTGTTATCACAGAAGAGTGTCATTGGACCCGACGCGCTTGGAACCACTCCAAGGTCGGTGATGAGCTCCTTCATCCAAATTCCTTCATGAGTTGCTTCTGAAGCAGCTATGTACTCCGCTTCACATGTAGATGCTGCCATGACTTCTTGCTTGCTGCTGCACCAGCTCACTGCCCCACCATTCAAAATATATACGTATCCGGTCTGTGACTTAGAGTCATCCAGATCTGTGTCGAAGCTAGCGTCGACGTAACCCTTTACGACGAGCTCTTCGTCACCTCCATAAATGAGAAACATTTCCTTAGTCCTCTTCAGGTACTTAAGGATATTCTTGACCGCTGTCCAGTGTTCCATAACGGGATCACTTTGGTACCTCCCTACCAAACTTATGGCAAGGTTTATATCAGGTCTGGTACACAGCATGGCATACATAAGAGAGTCTACGGCTGAAGCGTAGGGGACAATACTCATCTTCTCTCTATCTGCTGCCGTGGTCGACGACTGAGTCTTACTCAATCTCATGCCTTGCAAAACTGGCAAGAACCCTTTCTTTGAGTTTTCCATATTGAACTTCTTCAATATCTTGTCAAGGTATGTACTTTGCGAAAGACCTATGAGGCGTCTCGATCTATCTCTATAGATCTTGATGCCTAATATGTATGCAGCTTCTCCAAGGTCCTTCATTGAAAAACTCTCGGTCAAATAGGCCTTGATGCTCTCCAACATCTCTATATTATCCCCCATCAATAATATGTCATCCACACACAGTATGAGGAAAGCTACAGAGCTCCCACTCACTTTCTTGTACAGAGAGGCTTCTCCGTAAACCTGTATGAACCCAAACGCTTTAATCACCTCATTAAAGCGAATGTTCCAACTCCGAGATGCTTGCACCAGCCCATAGATGCAGCGCTAGAGCTTGCACAATTTGTTAGCACCCTTATGGTCGACAAAACCTTCTGGTTGCATCATATACAACTCTTCCTTAAGGTTCCCGTTAAGGAACGCTGTTTTGACGTCCATTTGCCAAATTTGATAATCATAAAAGGCGGCAATTGCTAACATGATTCGGAATGATTTCAGCTTCGCTACGGGAGAGGAAGTCTCTTCGTAGTCAATTCCTTGAATTTGTCGAAAACCATTTGCGACAAGTCGAGCTTTATAAACAGTTACATTACCGTTTGCATCAGTCTTCTTCTTGAGGATCCATTTATTTTCTATGGGTCGCCGGTCATCGGGCAAGTCCACCAAAGTCCATACTTTTTTCTCATACATGGATTCTATCTCGGATTTCATAGCTTCAAGCCATTTGTTGGAACCCGGGCCCGCCATGGCTTCTTCATAGTTCGAAGGTTCACCGTTGTCTAACAACATGATTTCCATCATAGGGTTGCCGTACCACTCTGGTGCAGAGCGTGCCCTTGTGGACCTTCACGGTTCAGTAGTAACTTGATCCGAAGCTTCATGATCATTATCATTAACTTCCTCTTCAGTTGGTGCAGGCGCCACAGGAACAATTTCCCGCGCTGCGCTACTTTCCTGTTCGAGAGGGGGTGTAATTACCTCATCAAGTTATACTTTCCTCCCACTTACTTCTTTCGAGAGAAACTCTTTCTCTAGAAAGGATCCGTTCTTGGCAACAAAGGTTTTACCTTCGGATCTAAGAGAGAAGGTATACCCAATAGTTTCTTTAGGGTATCCTATGAATACACATTTCTCCGCTTTGGGTTCGAGCTTTTCTGGTTGAAGTTTCTTCACATAAGCATCGCAGCCCCAAACTTAAGAAACGACAACTTAGGTTTCTTGCCAAACCATAGTTCATACGGTGTCGTCTCAACGGATTTAGACGGTGCCCTATTTAAAGTGAATGATGCAATTTCTAATGTGTATCCCCAAAATGATAGCGGTAAGTCGGTAAGAGACATCATAGATCGTACCATATCTTATAAAGTGCGATTACGACGTTCAGACACTCTGTTGCGTTGCGGTGTGCCAGGCGGCGTCAGTTGTGAAACGATTCCACACTTCCTTAGGTGTGTGCCAAACTCGTGACTCAAATATTCTCCTCCACGATCAGATCGTAGACACTTAATTTTTTTGTCACGTTGATTCTCGACCTCACTCTGAAATTCCTTGAACTTTTCAAACGTGTGAGAGTTGTGCTTCATGAAGTAGATATAACCATACCTACTCAAATCATCCGTGAGAGTGAGAACATAATGATAGCCACCGCGAGCTTCAACATTCATCGGACCACACACATCAGTATGTATTATTTCTAATAAGTCGGTCTCTCTCTCCATTACTCCTGAGAATGGAGTCTTAGTCATCTTGCCCATGAGGCACGGTTCGCATGTGTCAAATGATTCAAAGTCAAGAGACTCTAATAGTCCATCAGTATGGAGCTTCTTCATGCGCTTAACACTGATATGAGCAAGGCGGCAGTGCCACAAGTATGTTGGACTATCATTATCAACTTTACATCTTTTGGTATTCACACTATGAATATGTGTAACATCATGATTGAGATTCATCAAGAATAAACCATTCACCAGCGGAGCATGACCATAAAACATATCACTCATATAAATATAACAACCATTATTCTCTGACTTAAATGAGTAGCCGTCTCGCATTAAGCAAGACCCTGATACAATATTCATGCTCAAAGCTGGTACTAAATAACAATTATTAAGGTTTAAAACTAATCCCGATGGTAGATGTAGAGGTAGCATGCCGACGGCGATCACATCGACCTTGGAGCCATTCCCGACGTGCATCGTCACCTCGTCCTTGGCCAGTCTTCGCTTATTCCGCAGTTCCTGCTTTGAGTTGCAAATGTGAGCAACAACACCGGTATCAAATACCCAGGAGCTACTACGAGTGCTGGTAAGGCACACATCAATAACATGTATATCACATATACCTTTAACGTTGCCGGCCTTCTTGTCCGCTAAGTATTTGGGGCAGTTCCGCTTCCAGTGACCTTTTCCCTTGCAATAGAAGCACTCAGTCTCAGGCTTGGGTCCATTCTTTTTCTTCTTCCCGGCATCAAGCTTACCGGGCGCGGCAACAACTTTGCGTCTTTCTTGAAGTTCTTCTTACCCCTGCCCTTCTTGAAACTAGTGGTCTTGTTGACCATCAACACTTGATGCTCTTTCTTGATTTCTACTTCTGCAGACTTGAGCATCGAGTACAACTCGGGAATGGTCTTCTCCATCCCTTGCATGTTGTAGTTCAACACAAAACCTTTGTAGCTTGGTGGGAGAGACTGGAGGACTCTGTCAATTATAGCATCATCCGGAAGTTCGACTCCAAGTGAAGTCAGACGACCGTGTAACCCAGACATTTTGAGTATGTGCTCACTGACAGAACTGTTCTCCTCCATCTTACAGCTAAAGAACTTGTCGGAGACTTCATATCTCTCTACACGGGCATGAGCTTGAAAAACTAATTTCAGCTCTTTGAACATCTCATATGCACCGTGTTGCTCAAAACGCCTTTGGAGCCCCGTTTCCAAACTGTATAATATGTTACACCTAACCAGAGAGTAGTCATCACTCCGTGTTTGCCAGATGTTCAGAATGTCCTAGGCTGCTGCGGGAGCGGGAGGGTCACCTAGCGGCGCATCAAGGACATAAGCCTTTTTAGCTGCTTCAAGGATGAGCTTCAAGTTGCGAACCCAGTCCGCATAGTTTCTACCATCATCTTTCAGCTTGTTTTTCTCTAGGAATGCGTTGAAATTGAGGTTGACGTTGGCCATCTACAATATTTATAAAGACAACTTTTAGACTAAGTTCATGACAATTAAGTTCATTTAATCAAATTAAGTATGAACTCCCACTTAAATCGACATCCCTCTAGTCATCTAAGTGATACATGATCCATGTTGACTAACCCATGTCTGATCATCACGTGAGACGAACTAGTCACCATGGTGAGCAACTTCATGCTGATCGTATTCAACCATACGACTCATGTTCGAACTTTCGGTCTCTTGTATTCGAGGTCATGTCTGTACATGCTAAGCTCGTTGAGTCAACCTAGGTGTTTCACATGTGTAAATCTGGCTTACACCCATTGTATGCGAACGTTAGAATCTATCACACCCGATCATCACGTGGTGCTTCGAGACAACGATCCTTGGCAACGGTGCACACTTAGGGGAATACGTTCTCAAAATTTTAAGAGGGATCATCTTATTATGCTACCGTCGTTCTAAGCAATAAGATGAAAAACATGATAAACATCACAATGCAATCATATAGTGACATGATATGGCCATTATCATCTTTGCTCTTTCGATCTCCATCTTCAGGCATCGCATGATCATCATTGTCACCGGCGTGACACCATGATCTCCATCATCATGATCTCCATCATCGTGTCTCCGTGAAGTCGTCACGCCAACTACTACTATCACTACTACTATAGCTAACCGTTAGCAATGAAGTAAAAGTAGTAAGCACATGGCGTTGCATCACATACAATAAATTAAGACAACTCCTATGGCTCCTGCTGGTTGTCATACTCATTGACATGCAAGTCGTGAAACCTATTACAATAACATGATCATCTCATACATCATACATGCAACATCACAACTTTGGCCATATCACATCACATGTCAAACCCTGCAAAAACAAGTTAGACGTCCTCTAATTGTTGTTGCAAGTTTTACGTGGCTGATTTGGGTTTCTAGCAAGAACGCTTTCTTACCTACGTGACAGCCACAACGATGATATGCCAAAGCTATTTACCCTTCATAAGGACCATTTTCATCAAATCCAATCCGACTAGAGTAGGAGAGACAGACACCTGCTAGCCACCATTATGCACGGTGTGCATGTCTGTCGGTGGAACCAGTCTCACGTAAGCGTACGTGTAATGTCAGTTCGGGCCGCTTCATCCCACAATACCGCCGGAAAAGAATAAGACTACTATCGGCAAGCAATTGACAAATCATCGCCCACAACCTTTTGTGTTCTACTCGTGCATAGAATCTACGCATAGAAAACCTGGCTCGGATGCCACTGTTGGGTAACGTAGCATAAATTCAAAAATTTTCCTACGCATATTCAGATCTTCCTATGGAGAGACCAACAACGAGAGAGGGGTGAGTGCATCTTCATACCTTTGAAGATCGCTAAGCGAAAGCGTTGCTAGAACACGGTTGATGGAGTCGTACTCCCGGCGATTCAGATCCTGGTGTGATTCCGATCTAGTGCCGAACCACGGCACCTCCGTGTTCAACACACGTGCAGCCCGGTGACGTCTCCCGCACCTTGATCCAGCAAGGAGGAGGGAGAGGTTGGGGAAGATCTCTGGCAGCACGACGGCGTGGTGTCGATGGAGAGATGAGGTCTCCCGACAGGGCTTCGCCAAGCACCGTGGGAGAGGAGGAAGAAGGGGGGCAGGGTTGCGCCGAGGGAGATGGAAAACCGTGTGCAAAACAGCCCTGAAACCCCCACTATATATAGGAGGAGGGGGGGGTGCCTCCCCTAGGGTTCCCACCCTTGGTGGTGCGGCAGCCCCCCCAGATGGGAGGTGCGGCGGCCAGGGCAGGGGGAGGGGGTGGCGCACCCCTAGGTGGGCCTTAGGCCCACCAGCGCCTAGGGTTTCTCCCCCTCTCAACCTCCTCCGCCTTGGGCATCCTTGTGGGAGGCGCACCATCCCACTTTGGGCTGGTTGCCCTCCCTATTTCGGCCCATGCTACCTCTTGGGTCTGGTGGCCCCTCCCGGTGGACCCCCGGGACCACTTCCGGTGGTCCCGATGGTCCCGGTACACTATCGGTGACGTCCGAAACATTTCCGGTGTCCAAAACCATCCATCCTATATGTCAATCTTTACCTCCGGACCATTTCGGAGCTCCTCGTGATGTCCGGGATCTCATCAGGGACTCCGAACAACTTTCGGTAACCTCGTATAACAATTCCCTATAACCCTAGCGTCATCGAACCTTAAGTGTGTAGACCCTACGGGTTCGGGAGACACGCAGACATGACCGAGACACCTCTCCGGCCGATAACCATCAGCATGATCTGGATACCCATGGTGGCTCCCACTTGCTCCACGATGATCTCATCGGATGAACCACGATGTCAAGGATTCAATCAATCCCGTATAGAATTCCCTTTGTCTGTCGGTATAGAACTTGCCCGAGATTCGATCATTGGTATACATATACCTTGTTCAATCTCGTTACCGGTAATTCTCTTTACTCGTTCCGTAGCACGTCATCGTGTGACTACCTCATTAGTCACATTGAGCTCATGATGATGTTCTACCGAGTGGGCCTAGAGATACCTCTCCGTCACGCGGAGTGACAAATCCCGATCTCGATTCGTACCAACCCAACAGACACTTTCGGAGGTACCCGTAGTGCACCTTTATAGTCACCCAGTTAAGTTGTGATGTTTGATACACCCAAAGCACTCCTACGGTATCCGGGAGTTGCACAATCTCACGGTCGAAGGAAAAGACACTTGACATTAGAAAAGCTTTAGCATACAAACAATACGATCTAGTGCTATGCTTAGGATTGGGTCTTGTCCATCACATCATTCTCCCAATGATGTGATCCCGTTATCAATGAAATCTAATGCCCATGACCAGGAAACCATGATGATCTATTGAACGAGCTAGCCAACTAGAGTCTTGCTAGGGACACATTGTGATCTATTTATTCACACATGTATTACTGTTTCCTGTTAATACAATTATAGCATGAACAATAGACGATTATCATGAACAAGGAAATATGATAATAACCATTTTATTATTGCCTCTAGGGCATATTTCCAACAAATCTTTCTTATGATCTTGAAAATTTGTTCAAACCTCATGATGACTATGATATTTGCAACAATATTGAAAGTGGGATTGGAGAAGTCATGACTTTAGTTGATGATAATCCCACTATTTTTGAAGAGCGTCAACTTTGCATGCATATCGATCATGAAAAGAATATCCTATGGGATAGCTATATTGTTCAATTTGAATATGATCCCACAGGTAATTGCTATGAGAGAGGAAAATATTGTGGTAGGAACTTTCATGTTACCCAATTACCTCTCGTTATGTGGAGATTGCTATTGTCTCTTTCTTCTTCCTTGCTTATGGTAACTATTGGTTGTCTTGACAATCTGTTTTCCTATAAAATGCCTATGCGTAGGAAGTATGTTAGACTTACATGTGATTTTCACATGTTTCATGGTGCTCTCTTCGTGTCCGATTGCTATCTTTTATGTGAGCATCATTCAAATCCTTATGCCTAGCTAAGGGCGTTAAACAATAGCGCTTGTTGGGAGGCAACCCAACGAATCTATCCTTTTTCTTTATGTTTTGTGTTTTTCACACTTTCATAATTCTGTTATGATTGTGTTTTTGTGTTTCTTTTTGCATTTGTGCCAAGCAAAACCGTTATGATTAGTCTTGGGGATGATCGTTTGGTCATGCTGGAAAAAACAGAAACTTTCTGCTCACGAAAAGATTTTTCATGTTTTTTCTGTAAGATCTTTTGGGTTGATTCTTTTTGCTGCTGATTTCTACGCAAATTCTTCTGACTTTCGTAATTTTCCAAAATTTTTGAAGTAACAGAAGTATACAAAGTATACAGATTGCTACAGACTGGTCTGCTGTTAACAGATTCTGTTTTTGTTGTGTTGGTTGCTTATTTTGATGAAACTCTGGATAGTATCGGGGGGTATTAGCCATGGAAGATTGAAAATACAGTAACCCAACTTCAGCATAAGTAGAATTCAAGTTTGCTACAGTACCTAAGGAAGTGGTGGTTTGCTTTCTTATACTAATGTTATCACGAGTTTCTGTTTAAGTTTCGTGTTGTGAAGTTTTCAAGTTTTGGGTGAAGTTCTTATGGACAAAAAGATAAAGAGTGGCAAGAGCTCAAGCTTGGGGATTCCCAAGGCACCCCAAGAGATTCAAGTATGCCTTAAAAGCCTAAGCTTGGGGATGCCCTGGGAAGGCATCCCCTCTCTCGTCTTCAATCCATCGGTAACGTTACTTAGGGCTATATTTTTATTCACCACATGCTATGTGTTTTGCTTGGAGCATCTTGTATCGTAGGAGTCTTTTATTTTTGTTGTGTCGCAATCATCCTTGCTGCACACCTAGAGAGAGACATGCACTCACCGTGATTTTGTCGAGCTTCACTTATATCCTTTGGTAGACAATTCAGCTCACATGTTCTTTACTTATATCTTTTGAGCTAGTTGATTTTGCTCTATGTGCTTCACTTATATCTTTTTGAGCACGGCGGTGCGTGGCTTGGTAGTTGATCTATGCTATGAAAGTAGTCTAAAAGGGGTAGTTATCCAAAGGGATACGAAAACTTCCACCTTCATGTGCATTGAATAGTTAGAGAAATTTGATTCATCTCAACTAGTTTTGAGTTGTGGTTATGGTAATATTGAAGTGATATTAGTAAGGTGTTGTGAATCTAGAAATACTTGTGTTGAAGTTAGTGACTCCCGTAGCATGCACGTATGGTGAACCGCTATGTGATGAAGTCTGAGCATGATTAGTCTATTGATTGTCATCCTTTGTGTGGCGGTCGGGATCGCGCAATGGTTTATACCTACCAACCCTTCCCCTTGGAGTATGCGTTGAATGCTTTGTTTCAATTACTAATAAAACTTTTGCAACAAGTATATGAGTTCTTCATGACTAATGTTGAGTCCATGGTTTAGATGCACTTTCACCTTCCACCATCACTATCTTCTTTAGTGCCGTGCAACTTCCGCCGGTGCACAAAACCCACCATTAGCCTCCCTCAAAACAGCCACCATACCTACCTACTATGGCTTTTTCAAAGTCATTCCGAGATATATTGCCATGCAACTACCACCATGACATGTGCCACCACGTCTACATTGCCATTGCATGATCATAATTAGCTAGCATGATGTTTCCATTTATGTCTATGCCATGCTAGATCATTGTCACGTACACTACCGAAGGCATTCCATATAGAGTCATCCTTGCTCTAAGTTTTGAGTTGTAAGTGTGATGATCATCATTGATGGAGCATTGTCCCATGTGAGGAAATAAAAGAGGCCAAAGACGCCCACCAAAAAAAGAGGCCAAAGAGCCCATCCAAAAAAAGAGAGAAAAACAGAGAAGGGACAATGCTACCACCTTTCCACACTTGTGCATATTAAGCACCATGATCTTCATGATTGAGAGTCTCTTGTTTTGTCACCACCATGTAGCTAGTGGGAAATTTTCATTATATAACTTGGCTTGTATATTCCAATGATAGGCTTCCTCAAAATTGCCTTAGGTCTTCGTGAACAAGCAAGTTGGATGCACACCCACTAGTTTTCTTTAAGAGCTTTCACATACTCATAGCTCTAGTGCATCATTTGTATGGCAATCCCTACTCTTTCACATTGATATCTATTGATGAGCATCTTCACAGCTCATTGATGTGCCTAGTTAATGTGATCATCTTCTCCTTGTTTGTCTTGCAACCTCCACCACACTCCACACCACTTATAGTGCTAAAGCCATGGCTCACGCTCATGTATTGCGTGAGAGTTGAAAAGGTTTGAGAAAGTAAAGGTGCAAAAACAATTACTTGGGCAATACCGGGGTTGTGCATGATTTAAATTCGTCGTGCAATGATGATAGAGCATAGCCAGTCTATATGATTTTGTAGGGATAACTTTCTTTTGGCCTTGTTATTTTGAAAGTTCATGATTACTTTGCTAGTTTGCTTGAAGTATTATTGTTTCCACGTCAATAGAAAACTATTGTTTTGAAATCTAATGGATCTGAACATTCACGTCACATAAGAGGAGTTACAAAGGACATCTATGTTAGGTAGCATGAAAGCATCAGAAATTCATTCTTTATCACTTCCCTACTCGAAACGTATCTATAATTTTTGATGGTTTCACGCTGTTATCTTGTCAACTTTGGATGTTTTGTTTACCTTTTATATCTTTTTTGGGACTAACTTATTAACCTAGTGCCAAGCGCCAGTTCCTGTTTTTTCTGTGTTTTTGACTCTGTTCAGATCTGATTTTGGAACGGAGTCCAAACGGAATAAAATCCCCAAAATGATTTTTTCCAGAACGGAAGAAGATCAGGAGGCTTGAGGGCCAAGCAAGTGGGCCCACAGGGAGCCCACAAGCCGTGTTTCCGTGGCGGGGGGGGGGGGGGGGAGGCCGCGGCAACCAAGCTTGTGGCCTCCCTGACGCTCCCCTGCCCTAGGTCTTTGGCCTATATATTCCCTAAAAATCCAGAAAAAATCAGGGCGTCCACGCAAATACTTTTCCGCCGTTGCAAGCTTCCGTTTTCGCGAGATCTCATCTGGAGACCCTTCCCGGTGCCCTGCCGGAGGGGACTTTGGAGTTGGAGGGCTTCTTCATCAACATCATCGCCCCTCAAATGACTCGTGAGTAGTTCACTTCAGACCTACGGGTCCGTAGTTAGTAGCTAGATGGCTTCTTCTCTCTCTTGGATCTTCAATACAAAGTTCTCCATGATCTTCGTGGAGATCTATCCGATGTAATCCTCTTTGGCGGTGTGTTTGTCGAGATCCGAGGAACTGTGGATTTGTGATCAGATTATCTATGATATATATTTGAGTCTTTGCTGATTTCTTATATGCATGATTTTATATCCTTGTAAGTCTCTCCGAGTCTTGGGTTTTGTTTGGCCAACTAGATCTATGATTCTTGCAATGGGAGAAGTGCTTGGTTTTGGGTTCTTACCGTGTGGTGACCTTTCCCAGTGACAGTAGGGGCAGCAAGGCACACATCGTGTAGTTGCCATCAAGGGTAACAAGGTGGGCTTTGTCGTAGATATGAGATTGTCCATCTACATCATGTCATCTTGCTTAAGGCGTTACTCTGTTCTTTTGGACTTAATACACTAGATGCATGCTGGATAGTGGTCGACGTGTGGAGTAATAGTAGTAGATGCAGAAAGTATCGGTCTACTTGTTTTGGACGTGATGCCTATAGATATAATCATTGCCATAGATGACGTCACGACTTTGCGCGGTTCTATCAATTGCTCGACAGTAATTCGTTCACCCACCGTCTACTTGCTTTCATGAGAGAAGCCACTAGTAAACACTACGCCCCCGGGTCTATTCACACCTATCGTTTACACCTCCGCTTTTACTTTGCTTTGTTACTTTGTTGCTTTCAGTTCTCACTTGGCAAACAATCTATAAGGGATTGACAACCCCTTCATAGCGTTGGGTGCAGGTTCTTTGTGTTTGTGCAGGTACTTGTGATACTCCTTCACTGGATCGATACCTTGGTTCTCAAAACTGAGGGAAATACTTACAACCGCTGTGCTACATCAGCCTTTCCGCTTCGAGGGAACACCAACGCAAGGCTCCAAGGCCACGGGGAAATCCTTTGCATATTTTCCTAGGAAGTCCCTAAAGGCGTAGCCGTAGCAGAAGGATTCCTGGTGCCGTTGCTGAGGAGAATCAAGACAAGAACAGTCTCCCGTCAGCACGTGTTTGTGGCGCCGTTGGAAGGTCTTTTGTTTCATCAACACGGGGCATCCTGGGTGGAAGTTGAGGTTACCCCGGACGGTTACGTGTATCTGAACCGCAGGTGGCAGACCTTCGCCTCCGCCCGAGGCCTGAAGGGGAGGCGCTACTTCTACGGCAACAAACAATAGTGCCAGAAATTGGCACGTTGATGGAGACTGGGTTGCGTTGGTTTTTCCCTTGAAGAGGAAAGGGTGATGCAGCACAGGAGGAGTAAGTATTTCCCTCAGTTTTAGAACCAAGGTATCAATCCAGTAGGAGAATCTCGTCAAGTCCAGAGTACCTGCGCAAACACAAACGAGCTTGCACCCAATGCTACAAAGGGGTTGTCAATCCCTTCAAGATTGATTGCAAAGTGAGATCTGAAGGCGAAAGTGCAGCGAAGTAAAAGAGTAAGGCTGAAAATATGTTGTGAAGTAGACCCGAGGGCCATAGTGTTCACTAGAGGCTTCTCTCAAAATAGCAAATATTATGGTGGGTGAACAAATTACTGTCTAGCAATTGATAGAAGCGCGCAAAGTCATGACGATATCTAAGGCAATGATCATATATATAGGCATCACGTCCGAGACAAGTAGACCGATACTTTCTGCATATACTACTATTACTCCCCACATCGACCACTATCCAGCATGCATCTAGTGTATTGAGTTCATGACGAACAGAGTAACACCTTAAGCAAGATGAAATGATGTAGAGGGATAAACTCAAACCAATGATGAAAACCCCATCTTTTTACCCTTGATGGCAACAACACGATGCGTGCCTCGCGACCCCTTCTGTCACTGGGTGAGGTCACTACACAGTATGAACCCAAAACCAAGCACTTCTCCCATTGCAAGAATCATAGATCAAGTTGGCCAAACAAAACCCACAACTCAAAGAGAATTACAAGGATATGAAATAATGCATATAAGAGATCAGACGAAACTCAAATAAGATTCATAGATAATCTGATCATAAATCCACAATTCATCGGATCTCGAAAAACACACCGCAAAATAAGATTACATCGAATAGATCTCCATGAAGATCATGGAGAACTTTGTATTGAAGATCCAAGAGAGAGAAGAAGCCATCTAGCTACTAGCTATGGACCCGTAGGTCTATGGTGAACTACTCAAGCATTATCGGAGAGGTCATGGTGTTGATGAAGAAGCCATCCGTATCCGAATCCCCCCTCTGGCAGGGCACCAAAACGTGCCCCAGATGGGATCTTGCGGAGACAGAAGCTTGCGGCGGCGGAAAAGTATTTTCGTGGATCTCCTAATTTTTGTGGGATTTTAGGGAATATATAAGTGAAGGAGCTAGGGCAGAGGAGGCCTAGGGAGCCCCATGGCCTCGTCGTGAGGGCTTGTGGGGTCCTTGGTGACCCTCTGCCTTGGTTCTCAAGTCTCCCGATCATTTTCTGTTACGGAAAAAATCTTCTCGGAAGTTTTATTCCGTTTGGACTCTATTCAAAATCCTCCTCTGAAAAGGGTCAAAAACACGGAAAAAATAGGAACTTGCACTTGGCACTGAGTTAATAAGTTAGTCCCAAAAAAGATAAAAAATGCATACAAAACATCCACAGTTTCACAAGATAATAGCATGAAACCATCAAAAATTATAGATACGTTGGAGACGTATCAAGCATCCCCAAGCTTAACTCCTGCTCGTCCTCGAGCAGGGAAGTGATAAAGACTGAATTTTTGATGTGGAATGCTACCTAGCATAGTTGTCCTTTGTAACTTCTTTCATGTGACATGAATGTTCAGATCTGTAATATTCAAAACAATAGTTTGCTATTGACATGAAAACAATAATACTTCAAGCAAACTAGCAAGGTAATCATGAATTTTCGAAATAACAAGGCCAAAGAAAGTTATCCCTACAAAATCATATAGTCTGGCTCCATCATCCCCACACAACTAATTTAAATCATGCACAACCCCAGTATTGGCCAAGTAATTGTTTTTGCACTCTTACTTTCTCAAACCTTTTACAACTATCACGCAATACATGAGCGTGAGCCATGGATATAGCACTATAGGTGTAATAGAGTGTGGTGGTGGTTGTGAGACAAAAAGGAGGATATGGTCACATTGACTCGGCGTATCAAAGGACTATGAAGATGTCCATTAATAGATATCAATGTGAATGAGTAGGAATTGCCATACAAAGGATGCACTAGAGCTATAAGTATGTGAAAGCTCAAAAGGAGAACTAGTGGGTGTGCATCCAACTTGCTTGCTCACGAAGACCTAGGGCAATTTGAGGAAACCCATCATTGGAATATACATGGTGCTATTATGAAGATTCCCTCTAGCATATGGTGGTGACAAAACGAGAGGCTCTCAATCATGAAGAACATGGTGCTATTATGAAGCACAAGTGTGGAAAAAGATAGTAGCATTGTCCCTTCTCTCTTTTTCTCTCTCTTTTTTTATTTGGGCTCTTTGGCCTCTTTTTTTATGTGGGCAACTTTGGCCTATTTTTCTTATTTACTCACATGGGACAATGCTCTAATAATGATGATCGTCACACTTTTGTTTACTCACAGCTCAAAGCTTAGAACGATGATGACTCTATAGGAAATGCCTCCGACAGTGTACCGGGATGTGCAACGATCTAGTTAGCGTATGACGTTGAAACATCTCACTAGCTATCTTACGATCATGCAATGGCAATATGAGAGTGACAACACAAGTCTTGAGACGGAACAGTGGGAGTTGCATGGAAATATATCTCGGAATGGCTATGAAAATGCCATAGTAGGTAGGTATGGTGGCTGTTTTGAGGAAGGCATATGGTGGGTTTGTGCACCGGCGAAAATTGCGCGGTACTAGAGAGGCTAGCAATGGTGGAAGGTGAAAGTGCATCTATACCATGGACTCACATTAGTCATGAAGAACTCAAATACTTGTTGCAAAAGTTTTTATTAGTAATCGAAACAAAGTGCTAAACGCATACTCCTAGGGGAAGGGTTGGTAGGTGTTAACCATCGCGCGATCTCGACCGCAACACAAAGGATGACAACCAATAGATCAATTATGCTCCGATTTCCTAACATAGCGGTTCACCATACGTGCATGTTACGGGAATCACTAACTTCAACACAAGTATTTCTAGATTCACAACACCCTACTAACATAACTCTTAATATTACCAAATCCACGTCTCAAAACTAGTTGAGAGGAATCAAAACTTCTCATTCTACTCAATGCACATGAAGATGGAGGTTTTTGTATCCTCTTTGGGTACCTATCACCTTTGGGACTACTTTCATAGCACAAGCCAACTACCAAGTCACGCACCGCCGTGCTCTAAAAGATCTAAGTGAAGCACATAGAGCAAAATTATCTAGCTCAAAAGATATAAGTGAAGCACGATGAGCATTCTAGAAAAATCTCGATGAGTGCATGTCTCTCTCAAAAGGTGTGCAGCAAGGATGATTGTGCCACAACAAAAAGAAAAGACTCATACGATACAAGACGCTCCAAGAAAAACACATATCATGTGGTGAATAAAAATATAGCTCCAAGTAATGTTACCGATGGATTGAAGACGAAAGAGGGGATGCCTTCCCGGGGCATCCCCAAGCTTAGGCTTTTTGCTGTCCTTGAATTTGGCTTGGGATGCCATGGGAATCCCCAAGCTTGATCTCTTTCCACTCTTTATCCCTTTGTCCATGAGAACATCACCCAAAACTTGAAAACTTCATAACACAAAACTTAAACAGAAACTCGTGATATCGTTAGCACAAGAAAACAAACTACCACCTCTTTAGGTACTGTAGAAATCTTGATTTCTATTTATATTGGTGTTATATTACTGTATTCTCACTTTTCCATGGCTAGTACCCCCCGATACTATCCATAGTTTCATCAAAACAAGCAACCAACTCAACAAAAACAGAATCTGCCAAAAACAGACCAGTCTGTAGCAATCTGTATACTTCGTATACTTATGGTACCTCACAAATTCTGAAAAATTATGACTGCCTGGGCAAAAGGCATATCAACCAGCAGAAAAAAGAATCAACTCAAAATCTCTTTCTGAATAAAAATGAAAAATAATCTCGTGAGCAAAAGGTTTCTGTCTTTTTCCAACAGGATCAAACAACCATCACCAAGACTAGTCATAAAGGTTTTGCTTGGCTCAAACACAAAAAGAAATACAAAAGACACTATCATAACAGAATTATGATGGTGTGGATGCAACAAAACAGAAATAAAAAGGTAAATTCATTGGCTTGCCTCCCAACAAGCGCTATTGTTTAACGCCCTTAGCTAGGCATTGATAAATCAATGATGCTCACACAAAAGACAAGAATTGAAGCACAACGAGAGCATCATAAAGCATGTGAAAATCACATCTAAGTCTAACATACTTCCTATGCATAGGCATTTTATAGGAGAACAAATTGGCAAGACAACCAATAGTTACTAAATGCGAGGAAGAAGAAAGAGACAATAGCAATCTCAACATAACGAGAGGTAATTTGGTAACATGAAAGTTTCTACCACAATATTTTCCTCTCTCATAGCAATTACATGTGGGATCATAATCAAATTCAACAATATAGCTATCACAAAGGATATTATTTTCATGATCCACATGCATGCAAAGTTGACGCTCTTCAAAAAGAGTGGGATTATCATCCACTAAAGTCATGACTTCTCCAAACCCACTTTCAGTATTATTGCAAACATCATAATCATCATGAGGGTTAAACAAATTTTCAAGATCATAAGAAAAAACAACACCCCAATCACGATCATTGCAACAAGTAGTGGACATAGCAAAACTAGCATCCCCAAGCTTAGGGTTTTGCATATTTTTAGCATGATTGTCATTAATAGAATTTATAATGAAATCATTGCAATCATGCTTTTCAATCAAGGAGCCCTCGTGAATCACTTCATAAATTTCTTCATCACGATTTTCGGATTCACGCATCTCAAGAAAAACTCCATAGGGAAAGTCAAGTGCACTCAACTCACTAGCAATTGGTTCCACATAAGTGGATCTCTTAAAGAGATTAGCAAGTGGGTGAGGATCCATATCAATAGATTTTCAGCAAGCGAAGATGCAAGCATATTGAAGGCACATAGCACTCAAGCAAAGGAAAGGCAAGCGAGAGAAAAGGGCGAACGCAAAAGGCAAACGAAAAAGGCAAATATTTTTGTAAATTTTTGTTTTTTCAGAAGTAGGGGAGAGGAAAACGAGAGGCAAAAAAGTAAATGCAAGGGATGAGTTTGTGACACTTACTTGGATGAGTTCTTGACTTGATCCTCCCCGGCAACGGCGCCACAAATTCTTCTGCTACGGCAACAGACAACAGTGCCAGAAATTGGCACGTTGACGGAGATTGGGCTTGCGTTGGTTTTTTCCTTTGAAGAGGAAAGGGTGATGCAGCACAGGAGTAGTAAGTATTTCCCTCATTTTGAGAACCAAGGTATTAATCCAGTAGGAGAATCTCGTCAAGTCCAGAGTACCTGCGCAAACACAAACGAGCTTGCACCCAACGCTATAAAGGGGTTGTCAATCCCTTCAAGATTGATTGCAAAGTGAGATCTGAAGGCGGAAAGTGCAACGAAGTAAAAGAGTAAGGCTGAAAATATGGTGTGAAGTAGACCCGGGGGCCATAGTGTTCACTAGAGGCTTCTCTCAAAATAGCAAATATTACGGTGGGTGAACAAATTACTGTCGAGCAATTGATAGAACCGCGCAAAGTCATGACGATATCTAAGGCAATGATCATACATATAGGCATCACGTCTGTCGTGGTTTTGTCACGGCAGATGTCCTCGTGAAAGGACTTAGTATTGGAGCCATCGCACTTTGGTGGCGACTCAAAGGGGTTGAACGGGAGTGAGACGGCGATTTAACCAGGTTCGGCCCCTCATGAGGAGGTAAAGGCCTACGTCCTGCTTTGAGTTGTATTGATGGAGTTTCGATTACAAGGAGGGTGTAACTCGCCAGACCTAGCACTCGATGATTTCTAACCTGCCGTCTTCTTCCCTGGGGCTCGCCTTTATATACAGGTCGAGTCCCTAGGGTTTACAAGGGTACTTTCCTTTCTACCAACCGTGATTCTTACGATCTCTAAGTCGCCATCTTTCCCAAGCTTGGAAACATTTCAGAAGTTGTAAACCGCCATACAACCTTCGGTCTTGCCAGGCCAAGGCCCGAACCATGCTTAGATGAATCGCCAGATTTGGTGACCCGACCCAACTAGGGCGGGTTATCAATAGATAATATCCCCAACATTAGGCCCCAGATTGACTTGAACTTTCTTCACGCCAATATTCTTACTCAATTAAGGGCGATTCATTTTTCATCCTCTTTTATACGCCATGAACTTAAGCCACCATCTGTTGCGGAAAAACTTAAGTCGCCAGAGCATTTCTCGCTGGTACCTTCTTATCCCTTGAATTCCGGAAAAGATAATGACGCAATCCCAATGGATCCTTTGTATCGTTATCCCAAAATTTTCGGAACGCCATCATGGCGAATCTTTATCTTTTGGTGGTTCCCGCTCGTGGCACCTCGATTCCAGCACCTGCCCTGTTAAATAGGTGGGGGAGGGGGGGGGCAGGACTGGGCGCATTCCACCCACCAGTCTTGTCGCCCTTCTCCCCATTATCAGAGCGAAACCCTCATCGTCTTCCGAGAGCTCCGCCACTAACCGCGGCTTTCGCCGTCATCCGAAAGTTTTGGTGCCACCCGAGGATCTTGTCGCCGCCAAGCACTTCGCCGCGGCTCAGCAGTTCGCCGTCACCAACCGTTTCGTCGTCGTCGAACACCTCATCGTCGCCGAACACTTCGCCGCCCCCGAATACTTCGACGCCTCCCGAGGTTTTCGCGCTCGTCCGAGGTTTCCGCGCCCATCCGGAAGCTTTCGTCGCCGTCGACCATCTCCAGCCGAATCCACCAGGTTAGGTTTCCATTACTCAAGAGCAGATCCCAGTCTCCCTTCGAATTTCTTCACTGCCACATTACTTGGCGCTTCCCGAATAATTGTTACCTGTTCCTGATTAGTCGATGGCGTTGATGACGAGAAAATCAATGTGTTTGATACTTTTTCCTGTCCTCTCTTGATTTGCACACATAGAGTAGGACTTCACCAAATCAACAGTAGTATCCCATCTTAGTCGTAGGTTGCCATATCCGGTCATTTTCCATGTTTATTTTCATCTGTCCAGTAGATCCATAATCTACCGCTTTGTTATGCGAAAACTGTTTGTACTCTTCATACTTCGCCATTTTTTAGATAAATACCTCTGATGCCTTGAAACACCGCTCCCTTAAGTAGCCAAAGTTTCGTAAGTCGCCCTAGCAACCTGACCCGGGCCTTCATTGGCGGATCAAATTTTTTTCCTCAGCTAGTGGACAAATTACTTGGCAAGTCAAATGAAAACGTTTCACCTCTTACTGTAGATGTTTTGGCGTGTCAATTCACCCGTATTTTATCCCTTTGTAGCATGGGCGCCGTCTTCAAAAGTGACTGGCTCCCTACCAAGGTTAATGACGCCATACTAGCAGATTATGTGAAAATGGGAAACTTGGACCCTCAGGATGTTATCGATTGGCGCACCGGGTTCGGAGAAGAAATCCCCAATCCCAAAGAAGGGGAAATAGTTGTTTTCGTTGAACACCTTGAGCGGGGTTTTAAGCCGCCTGGATCGAAGTTCCTCAGAGACGCCATGGCTTTCATGAATGTCCGCCTCCAGGATCTAGGGCTCAATTCGATACGCAATCTATGCCAGTTCCAGGTGTTTTGTGAGGCTTACTTGCGGATGGAACCCTCAGTTCCCTTATGCTGGTATTTCTTCCACTTAAATCGCCAAACCAAATTTCACAATGGCCCCAGCCTGGAGCTCGGCGGTGTAAATGTTCGGCGCCGCAGGGATAGCCCATTTCCGTCACTCGCCATGCCAAGCCACCCCAAAGGCTGGGGCGAGTCTTGGTTCTATTGTCAGGAAACCTCGCCTTTAGGTGAAAACAAACTTCTGGGTTATAGGGAAGGTCGCCTTCCAACGAATTTCAAGCTCCCGGACAAGCTCACCGAGGAGGAGGAGTCAGATTTTATTCCAGTATTGTCCGAGTTAAGATCTTTGACAAACAACGGCCTTACTGGAGTTGACTTGATCCGCTGCTGGGTCGAATGGCGCATCCTCCCTTTAAGTCGCCGTGACGGGTTAATGTGTGAATTCGACGGCACTCTAGATCATCCTCAGTGTTACTTCCACATGGCTCTAACGGAAAATGACATTGTCACCTTCATTAAGAAGCTGACCGGTGAGCCCGCGGGAAAATGCGGCCAAATAGGTTTCAAACCTTTCTGCAAGATTAACCCGACACCTAAGGTAAACAACTTTAACCCGCCTTCTGTCTTTTCCTTCTTATGTCCCATTCGAACTATGGCCTCTTATATACTATGCCATTTCAGAAAGGTGATAAATTTTGGTCCAAGAGGCCGAAGAAGTCAGCCATGAAACAAGCTAGGCCGCCTCCAAAGAAGAAATCCAAGGGCAAGGGCAAAGCTGCTGTGACCGAACCATCCGAGGCCGATGAATCCCAAGTCAGCGATGCACCTTCGGAGGTAAAGATATATCCTCTCTTAACTCGCCATCCATTACTGATAACTTTTGTATTTATACCTCTGCATCTCTTGAATAGAATGAAGACAATGAAAGCCAAGAGGATTCCGTAGAGGTAATTTCTGTTTCCTCTGATTCATCTCCTTCTCCACCTAAGCCGGTCAGGCGAATTTGTGGGAAAGTTCCCTTCTCACACCCAAATGCTTGTTTGGACCCAAATTTTCTTCTGAAGAAACCACAACACACTTCAAATCGGAAGACCCGAAGTCATTCCGGCGATCTGGTGTCCGGTTTACCAACAAGGAACAAGAAAAGGCCAAATGAGGTATCCTTTAACGACACTTTTTTATGTCTTTTTGGATCGTATTTGTAACCTGCTTATATCTTCAAAGTACAATTCCTGGAGAGTTCTCCTCCTACATCTGGCGACTCAGTAATGTCGGCACTTCCGCCGATGATCCGTGTCCCTGGGTAAGTCTTTTGATAATATTTACTTTTAATCTGATGGTGATAAATTTTAAGTCCTTTAACCGCACCCCCTGATCCTTTCATGGCACAGGCGAAGAAAAGAAAAACTAGCGGGTCAACTCCCATCATAATCTCGGAGCCTACCGAAAAGTCGGCGCCGATCCAAGATAACTCGGACCAAGACAAGCCTGAAGATCAAATGGATCTCCCTAGCTCTCCCAAGGAAACAATGGATGCCCCCAAGCCGCCAAGTCCATTGACAACAACAGAAGACCCGGGCGCTGTAATTATCACTGGTACTAGCTTCTCTAAACCGGCTACATCGGTTTTATCGAAGCATGTATCATCGTCATCTCAAACTGTTCCTGAGTATGAACTCTCCAAGGCTAAGCTCTCTCAATATGAACATTTGGAATTCAAAGAACTTTGCTCTGGTTTTGCAAGTCGCCTGGAGGCGAGTTATGAGATGGAGAAAAGCCTGCTTCGGATGCTGAAAAACAAACATGAGGTAAGTTTTGTTGTATACTATATTATCCCCATTAACCCCCAAGGGCCGGGTCATCAGTAAAAAGATGACCCGAGTCTTGATGACTTAAAAACTTTCGACCAGTAACCCCCAAGGGCCGGGTCATCAGTAAAAAGATGAGCCGGGTCTTGATGACTTGAAAAACTTTCGACCAGTAACCCCCAAGGGCTGGGTCATCAGTAAAAAGATGAGCCGGGTCTTGATGACTTGAAAAACTTTCGACCAGTAAACCCCAAGGGCCAGGTCATCAGCAAAAAGATGAGCCGGGTCTTGATGACTTGAAAATCTTTCGACCAGTAACCCCCAAGGGCCGGGTCATCAGCAAAAAGATGAGCCGGGTCTTGATGACTTGAAAAACTTTCGACCAGTAACCCCCAAGGGCCGGGTCATCAGTAATAAGATGAGCCGGGTCTTGATGTTGTATAATTTTGTCTGAAAAAAATTATACATTAGCCCCCGAGTGTCAGGGATGTTGCTTGCAATAGTTCTGAGACTTGCCCCTTAACCATATGCTTCAACAGGAATCTCTTATCCAGACTGAATCAACACTTGGCGACTTGAAGAAAAGCTTATCTGATCAGCAGGATGCCCGGGCCAAATCAGAGGAGAAGTATCAACTGGTCTTAGCTAAGATGGAAAAGCTAAAAGCCGATTTAAAAAGGGCTCAAGCTGACCAAGATGCTTCAACAAAGCGAGCAGAAAAGGCTGAAGCCAAGCTGGTTACTGTGCAACAAGAGCTGTCCGGTTTAAAACGACATATCTCAAACATGGCGCAAGCCATCTTTGGTAAAATACTAACTCTTGACCTTTTCAAACAAATAACTCTTATCTGAGTCGCTAATTATCATTACCCCTTATACAGGTCCGAGAGCCGCCGACCGTCAGGACGATTGCGTCCTGACGCTGAAGGCGATTTACACGCTGACATAGCAGCTATATACCGACAGTGTACTGACTGTGAAAGCGGTGATGGGCGCCATATAGCCTATTACATCAATAAAGAAGATGCTTGGCTGCCTATCCACGCTTCCTCCCCAGATTGGCGAGTTAACTCGGTCAGCCGCCCGGAAAGGAGTGCTGACTACACTGAGTCGATGCTTAGCATATGCTCCAAAGATCAACCCAGAAGAAGTAGCGGCGGGCTTTCCTCAACTCAAGGATGATGGGTCAGAATTCGCCGAAGAGGACTACCAGCGTGTTGTCAAGGACTCCCGTCTGGCGGCGACTCAGCTTGCTGCAAGCCTGGACTTATCAAAAATTCAGGCCGCCTCTGACAATAAGAACAAGAAGGTCAACCCGCCAACCTTTGTGACGACCATCTTAACTCCGCGTCGACCCAAGAATCCTTTTGACTTGGACGCGGATCTCTCATCAATCCTGACCGATGAAGATGAATTTGCCGCTCTGTCCAAGTGTAACTGGGTACTGGGCGACTTGCAGATTGAGGTTGGCCAAAGCTCGCAGCAGGCTGATCCAAGGGCGTCAGCAGAATAAAATTTTATTGAATTGGCCATGAGAGCCATGTAATAGGTCTCCTTTAGGAATCAACATTGCTTTTGTGATACCTTAAAAAATCCTTATGTCGCCCTTAAGGCGTTTTGAAATACTTGATCCGCCGTTTGAGGCTTTTTTATGATGCTTAATCCGCCATGGATAGAGTGATTTTGATCATCAACCTGTTCTAAGCTTGAAAAACATATGTGAAACCATCTCAATGAATAATAAGTGATAACAAATAGCAGTCGCCCCAAAATATTTTGAGACGAATCAGAAAAAGTCTGAAAAACCTTGCGGCAGTGCCAGGAAGGTAAAAAATAGCAATTTCGTCGGCTCATAAGGTCGCGACAGGATAGGGCAAGTCAAAAAAGCTCAAGCGCCACCCAAAATAGCAGTTTCGTCGGCTCATAAGGTCGCGAAAGGATAGGGCGAGTCAAAAAGCTCAAGCGCCACCCAAGATAATGATTTCGTCGGCTCATAAGGTCGCGACAGGATAGGGCGAGTCAAAAAGCTCAAGCACCACCCAAGATAATGATTTCGTCGGCTCATAATGTCGCGACAGGATAGGGGGAGTCAAAAAGCTCAAGCGCCACCCAAAATAATGATTTCGTCGGCTCATAAGGTCGCGATAGGATAGGGCAAGTCAAAAAGCTCAAGCGCCACCCAAAATAATGATTTCGTCGACTCATAAGGTCGCGACAGGATAGGGCGAGTCAAAAAGCTCAAGCGCTACCCAAGATAATGATTTCGTCGGCTCATAAGGTCGCGACAGGACAGGGCGAGTCAAAAAGCTCAAGCGCCACCCAAAATAATGATTTCGTCGGCTCATAATGTCGCGACAGTATAGGGCGAGTCAAAAAGCTCAAGCGCCACCCAAGATAATAATTTCATAGGCCAAATGGATAATAAAATTGATCTCAATGAGAGGAAGCCCCCAAGTCGGGAGGCTTATTAATTTTATTGCTTTATAATAAGGACTAAAAAACTTACAAATTGCAGAGCTTAAAAGCTCAAGTGTAGTAAGGCTGCAAGTGGGCAATATTCCACGGGCGAGTCGACTCAGCCTCCGTGGTTGGCCGGTTAGGCCGGAGATCCACCAGATAGTAAGAGCCGTTGTGAAGATTTTTGCTGACGACGAACGGTCCTTCCCATGGTGGTGATAACTTATGCATGCCAGCACGATCCTGTATCAGCCGAAGCACTAAGTCGCCTTCCTGAAAGGTTCGGCTCTTGACCCTGCGGTTGCGATAACACCGTAAATCCTGCTGATAAATGGCCGATCGGGCCGCAGCCAAGTCACGCGCCTCCTCTAAGGCGTCCAAAGAGTCTTGACGTGCCAATTTGTTGTCCTGTTCCACGTAAGCGGCGACTCTGGGCGAGTCATGCCTCATGTCAGTGGGAAGAACATCTTCTGCTTCATAGACCAGAAAGAAAGGGGTAAAACCCGTGGACCGGTTCGGGGTGGTCCGGATGCTCCATAACACTGAAGGCAACTCCTCAACCCAACATCACGGGGTTTTTTCCAAGGGAACCATGAGCCGGGGCTTGATTCCCCGTAAAACTTCCTGATTCGCCCATTCCGCCTGCCCATTAGATTGCGGGTGAGCGACCGCAGAAACATCAAGCCGGATATGCTCTCGACGGCAAAACTCCTGCATCGCCCCTTGAGACAGATTAGTGCCATTATCAGTAATGCTACTGTGTGGATATCCGAAGCGGCAGATCAGCTTTTTCAAGAATTTGACCGCCGTCTCCGCATCGCAAGTTCCAACAGGCTCTGCCTCAACCCACTTGGTGAACTTATCAACCGCCACCAGCAAATGGGTTTTCTTGTTGGATGACATTTTAAAGGGGCCAACCATGTCTAACCCCCAGACCGCGAAAGTCCAAGTGATGGGAATCATTCTTAGTTCTTGAGCCGGCACATGAGCGTGTCGTCCATAATGCTGGCATCCCTCGCATCGACGAACTATCTCTTCTGCATCTGCATGAGCCGTCAACAAAAAGAAACCATGACGGAATGCCTTTGAAACCAAAGAGCATGACCCGGCGTGATGCCCACAATCTCCGGAATGAATGTAATTTAGGATTATCCATCCTTCTTCGGAGGAAACACATCGTTGAAAAACCCCAGAGGCACTCCACTTATATAATTCGCCATTGATGATCACCATGGATTTGCTTCGCCGAACAATTTGGCGGGCCGAAACTTCGTCTGTTGGTAACTCGCCCCGGGCGAGATAGGCCAGATAGGGAAGAACCCAATCCGGCGTGACGTGGAGAGTCGCCACGAATTGAGACTCAGGATCTAGTATCGCCAACTCCTCCTCTGACGGCAAACTTACCGAGGGATTATGCAAAATATCCAGAAAAACATTGGGGGGAACCGGCTTTCGCTGGGAACCAAGACGTGAAAGGGCGTCAGCTGCGTCGTTAAGGCGTCGGTCAATGTGATCAACCTAATAGCCATGGAAATGACCCGCCACATCGGACACAACTCTTCTGTAAGCCGCCATCACGGGGTCTCGAGAATCCCAAGTGCCTGAAACTTGCTGCGCCACCAGATCAGAATCGCCAAAACATCTGACCCGCGTAAGGTTCATCTCCTTGGCGAGTCGCAAGCCATGAAGCAAAGCTTCATATTCCGCAACATTGTTAGTGCACAGAAACATGAGTCGGAGGACATAACAGAATTTATCTCCTTGAGGGGACACCAATACCACACCAGCCCCCGAGCCTTCCAGCTGTCTGGATCCATCAAAATAAATAGTCCAGTATGTAAGATCAGGCCTGTCCTCCGGGGCCTGGAACTCCATCCAATCATTGACGAAATCAACTAAGGCTTGAGATTTGATGTCTCTGCGAGGGGTGTATCGTACGTGATGCGGCTCAAGTTGAATCGCCCACTTGGCGATCCGTCCTGTTGCCTCCCGATTCTGGATGATGTCCCCGAGGGGGGCGGAACTAACCACCGTGATGGGATGCTCTTGGAAATAATGCTTAAGCTTCCGACTCGCCATAAACACCCCATACACTAACTTCTGCCAATGTGGGTACCGTTGCTTGGAAAGAGTTAGCACTTCGCTGACGAAATACACCGGGCGCTGCACTGGGTATTCCTTCCCTTCCTCCTTCCTTTCAACGACCACCGCCACACTTACTGCTTTAGAGTTTGCCGCAATATACAAAAGCATGGGTTCTTTCTCAGTCGGGGCGGCCAAGACCGGCGGGTTGACCAGTTGCCGTTTCAAGGCTTCGAAAGCTTCGTCTGCTTCATCTGTCTAAACAAAATGGTCAGATTTCTTTAGTAATTGATAAAGGCGAATCGCCTTTTCTCCCAGGCGGCTTACGAAGCGACTTAAAGCCGCAATGCGACCCGCCATTCGTTTGACTTGGTTAACATTTGCCGATTTTCCAAGGGACGTAACTGCTTCGATTTTGTCCGGGTTAGCTTCAATGCCACGCTCAGACACCAGGAAGCCCAACAATTTCCCTGCAGGAACACCAAAAACAAACTTGTTGGGATTCAGCTTCATCTGATACACCCGGAGATTATCGAAAGTTTCCTTGAGATCCTCAAGTAGCGTCTCCCCCTGGCGGGTTTTAATCACAATGTCGTCGACATAGGCGTGGACGTTGCACCCGATTTGGCTGCGGAGGCAATTCTGGATGCAGCGTTGATAAGTCGTCCCTGCACTCTTGAGCCCAAACGGCATGGACACATAGCAAAAAGCCCCAAAGGGGGTTATAAAAGCTGTTTTTCTCTTGATCCTCCACGACCATCTTGATTTGGTGATATCCAGAGTAGGCGTCCAAAAAGCACAAACATTCGCATCCCGCCACCGAGTCAATAATCTAGTCGATGCGGGGAAGAGCGAAAGGGTCTTTTGGACAAGCTCTGTTGAGGTCCGTGTAATCAATGCACATACAGAAGGTACCATTCTTTTTGAGTACCAAGACCGGGTTAGCCAACCATTTGGGGTGGAAAACTTCTACGATGAATCCGGCGGCTAAGAGACGGGCAACCTCTTCCCCGGTTGCCTTGCGCCGTTCATCGTTAAACATGTGAAGATACTGCTGGATAGGTTTTGCCTTTGGGTCAACATTAAGATGGTGCTCAGCGAATTCTCTCGGCACACCAGGCATGTCAGAAGGTTTCCATGCGAAGATGTCCCGGTTCTCACGGATGAATTCGATGAGCGCGCTTTCCTATTTGGGATCCAGACCCGTCCCAATGGTGAACTGCTTGGATGAATCGCCAGGAACGAAATCAACCGCTTTAGTGTCGTCCGTTGGTTTGAACTTGAGGGGCGACTCAGCATCTGTCGTTGGCTGCTTTAAGGGTGACATGTCAGCCGGATCAACATTGGCCTGATGATATTTGAGCTCCTCTGCAGCGCAGGCGACTTCCGCATAAGCCGCGTCCCCTTCTTCACATTCCTTTGCAATCCTTCTATCACCATCAACCGTGATCGGTCCCTTAGGACCAGGCATCTTGAGCTTAAGGTAAACATAGCATGGGCGAGCCATGAACCGGGCGTAAGCCGGCCGCCCAAATAGCGCATGGTAGGGGCTTTTCAATTTGACCACCTCAAACATCAGCGACTCACTCCTGTAGTTATATGCTGATCCAAATGCAACTGTGAGTCTGACTCGGCCTATGGGGTACGCCGACTTGCCCGGGACGATTCCATGGAATACCGTGGTTGAAGGCATCAAATCCTTTTCCAATAGGTTCATCCTTTGGAAAGTGTCAAAATACAAGATATTAATGCTGCTGCCACCATCCATTAGTACCTTCGACTGGGTGTACCCCCCAACTTGGGGAGCTACGACCAACGCTAAGTCGCCAGGATTGTCAACTCTTGGCGGATGATCCTCCCTACTCCATGATATGGTCTGCTCGGACCAGTGGAGGTACCTGAGAAGTGCCGGCTCAGACACACTGTATGTCCGGTGACTCACCTTTTTATCACGCCTGCAAGCATTGGTGGTGAAAACGTGGTACTGCCCATTGCTTAACTGTTTGGGGTTGTTGCGAAAGCCGCCGTTGTCATCCTGGCCCTGCGAAGCCCCCTGTGGGGGCGGTTGCTGAAAAACTCCGGGCGGGTTATACCGCCGCTGGTGATGCACCGGATACTGGCCCCTGCTCGGCCGCGAGCCCCCCTGAGCCCCCGGCTCGGGAAAACCGCCAAAGGGGTTCTGACGTTGGTTGGGTGCAACAAACTGCTCCTGCCATTGGTCCGGGTCAGGGTTTTGTCCTTTTTTGATCGCCTCTGCCCGAAACTCCCGCATCATGTAACAGTTCTCTCAGGAAGAAGTCGCCAGTCCGTCTGCCATGGCATGGTGCGGGCAAGGGCCCTTGAGTAACTCTTCATAGTTACGCGGCTTTTTACCACTGTATCCCCTATTTTTCTTCTGGTGTTGGTTGCCATTGTTGGTGTTGGTATTGGCGACTAAAGCCGAAGATTCCTCCTGCTGCCTTCTCTTGCCGTTGGCTCCCTGATTGTGGCGGTTACGTCCCTAGAAACGGGTATGATTTTTGGATGACTCGCCCTTCCTTGGCGAGTTAGCTTTACCATCCTCACCGGGATCTTTGGTGTCGTCCGCCTCAGCGTATCTAGTGAGGGTATCCATTAGCTCCCCCATGTCTTGGACCTTTCGCATGAGTCGCCCCAACTTCTGCACCAGAGGTTCGTAGTGGCAATTCTGCTCAAGGATCAACACCGCCTGAGCCGCCGTAATACCGTCTGATGAATGAATAATTTCCGCGACCCGCCGTGACCAATGGTGGGCCGACTCATTGGGGCGTTGAACACAGTGCTGCAGATCGACAATCGTCATTGGACGTTTGCAGGTTCCTCGGAAATTTTTGATGAAGTGCTCTTTCAATTCAGCCCAGGTTTGGATGGAGTTTGGGGGTAAGTTTTTTAACCAAGTACGTGCTGACCCCTCGAGCATCATCGTGAAGTATCTGGCGCAAACTGCTTCGTTTACGTCGAGCATGTCCATGGCGATTTCATAACTCTTGACCCACGACGCCGGCTCAAGGTCTGGGGTGTAGTTAGGCACCTTTCTTGGTCCTTTAAAATCCTTGTGCATTCGTTCGTTGCGAAGGGCGGGGGCCAAGCACGGCACCCCCACTCGTCCACCGCTCCCGACGAGAGGGGCTGGGGCGACTTGGATGTTCGGGAGATCCCGGCCCGACGGGTTTTGATGATCAGGCGGGTTGTCCTGGGGGATGAGTCGCGGTCCGCTGTTTACAGCGGGCTGGTCCTCTGGCCGACTCCTCATGTGACTCGCCTGGGGAGTGGAATGCGGCCTATCTAGGCTATGTGAGAACTGGGCGTTTTGAACCACCGCCGTCTTCAACATCTCAATGGCGTTCCTTGCTTCTATCTCGGCAGGAGTATTGTCGTGAATCGGAAGAGATTCCAAATGGCGAGTTGCAGCAAGGACGTTGTCCACTGGGTTGGAAAAATGACCTTCAGGTGTCCAGAATCGGGGAATGCGATCCTCAATTAGCTGAATCGGTGGGTTAGGTGGTTGGCCCGGTCCTCCCCCCTGGGGCGGCTCCCACCCCGGGAGTTCGCGGAGTATCGAACAGGCGGGTCGGGTTGAGATCAGGGTGCAGGCAACCCTGGTGCCTCCGCTGATGGACGGCGTCAGATGCGCGTTGGTGTCTTTCGAGCCGCCAGTTGTCAGTATTTAAGTGAGTTCTATCGGCGGTAATTTGAGCTTGCCGGGTCTCGATCCTGGCGGACTCCACCTCGGCATCCCGATGAGCCTTTGCCACTTCTTCTCTTAGTTTCACCAATTCCGTGTTTACTGCCTCCTGGTTTTCCGATGTGATGGGGGTCGCCATAAGTCTTGTAATTTCCGCTGCTAATTCCACCAAGACAGCGGCCAGGCTTCTAGATGTATCGCCAATTCCATCCCCGCCTGTCGGGTTTTGCGAGGGTTGAGTCGCCCTAGCCATATAAATGGCAATCTGGCGGCGGGTTCGGTCAAGAACTTCGGGGTCCATGGCCAGCGACAAGCCCCCAAGACTATCCCCATGTAGAGACCGGATTGAATCTGAATCGCCCATGGACGATTCGTCATCGGTGTTGATCGGTGTGGTTTCCTGGGTCGCTGAGTGTTTTGGTTACTCCGATCCCTGCGTGAACCCAACAAAGACCGGGCGAGTTAGATTTGGCTTCATTACTGGACGGACGTACCGGGCCGGCTGGACGATGTCGGTGGAGATGTCCGGCTTAGGCACGGATGATCCGATCATGCCGATGAAGACGTTGCTCTTGCCGAAGGGGACCCTGTAACCAGATTCGATCGAATCCGCCTCGGGCCCCCATAGCAGGTTGTTGATGTAGTACTTCCCACGGCGGCTCCGGGTCATGAGCCCCGTCGCGTAGCTCCCAAACCCTGGTAGGGCTCCCTTTGAGAACTCAACTCCACCGTGCGCAGGCCCCACGGTGGGCGCCAACTGTCGTGGTTTTGTCACGGCAGATGTCCTCGTGGAAGGACTTAGTATTGGAGCCATCGCACTTTGGTGGCGACTCAAAGGGGTTGAACGGGAGTGAGACGGCGATTTACCCAGGTTCGGCCCCTCGTGAGGAGGTAAAGGCCTACGTCCTGCTTTGAGTTGTATTGATGGAGTTTCGATTACAAGGAGGGCGTAACTCGCCAGACCTAGCACTCGATGATTTCTAACCTTCCATCTTCTTCCCTGGGGCTCGCCTTTATATACAGGTCGAGTCCCTAGGGTTTACAAGGGTACTTTCCTTTCTACTATCCGTGATTCTTACGATCTCTAAGTGGCCATCTTTCCCAAGCTTGGAAATCTTTCGGAAGTTGTATACCACCATACAACCTTCGGTCTTGCGAGGCCAAGGCCCGAACCATGCTTAGATGAATCGCCAGATTTGGTGACCCGGCCCAACTAGGGCGGGTTATCAATAGATAATATCCCCAACAATGTCCGAGACAAGTAGACCGATACTTTCTGCATCTACTACTATTACTCCACACATCGACCACTATCCAGCATGCATCTAGTGCATTGAGTTCTTGACGAACAGAGTAACGCCTTAAGCAAGATGACATGATGTAGAGGGATAAACTCAAACTAATGATGACAACCCCATCTTTTTACCCTTGATGGCAACAACACAATGCGTGCCTCGCTACCCCTTCTGTCACTGGGTGAGGTCACCGCACGGTATGAACCCAAAACCAAGCACTTCTCCCATTGCAAGAATCATAGATCAAGTTGGCCAAACAAAACCCACAACTAGAAGAGAATTACAAGGATATGAAATCATGGATATAAGAGATCAGAAGAAACTCAAATAAGATTCATAGATAATCTGATCATAAATCCACAATTCATCGGATCTCGACAAACACACCGTAAAAGAAGATTCCATCGGATATATCTCCATGAAGATCGCGGAGAACTTTGTATTGAAGATCCAAGAGAGAAAAGAAGCCATCTAGCTACTAGCTATGGACCCGTAGGTCTATGGTGAACTACTCACGCATCATCGGAGAGGTCATGGTGTTGATGAAGAAGCCCTCCGTATCCAAATCCCCTCCGGTAGGGCACCATAATCTGCGCCAGATGGGATCTTGCGGAGACAGAAGCTTGCGGCGGCAGAAAAGTATTTTCGTGGATCTCCTGATTTTTTCTGGGATTTTACGGAATATATAGGCGAAGGAGCTAGGGCAGAGGAGGCCCAGGGAGCCCACAAGCTTGGGAGGCGCGCCCCATGGCCGCGCCATGAGGGCTTGTGGGGTCCCTGGTGACCCTCTGCCTTGGTTCTCAAGTCTCCCGATCATCTTCTGTTTCGGAAAAAATATTTTCAGAAGTTTTATTCCGTTTGGACTCCGTTCAAAATCCTCCACTGAAAAGTGTCAAAAACACGGAAAAAATAGGAACGGGCACTTGGCACTGAGTTAATAAGTTAGTCCCAAAAAAGATAAAAAAGGCATACAAAACATCCAAAGTTTGACAAGATAATAGCATGAAACCATAAAAATTATAAATACGTTGGAGACGTATCAGCTACCTCCTCTTCAAGTATGACGGGGAGGCGACGCTCTTCATCAAGATCTTCGGGGTCGAGGGTGATCGCCTGGGTTGTTGCTCAAAGGACGCTGGCCGTGGCGGTCCCGCAGACGAGCCCATTGATACGTCCTTTTCGCATCATGCTTTCATGTTGATATTTATCGCTTTTTGGGCTGTTATTACACTTCACGGTACAATACTTATGCCTCTTCTCTCTTATTTTGGAAGGTTTACGTAAAGAGGGAGAATGCCGGCAGCTGGAATTCTGGCCTGAAAAAGGAGCAAGTTTGAGATACCTATCCCGCGCAACTCCAAAATCCATGAAAATCAACTAGGATTTATTTTGGATTTTATAAAAAATCTTGGGCCGAAGAAGTACCACACGGGCGCCAGCAGGAGGCCACAAGCCTGCTAGGCGCGACCTCCCCCCTAGCCGTGCCTAGGGGGCATGTGGGCTCCCAGCTGGCCCTCTGCCCCCTCTTTTGCTACAAGAAGGGTTTCGTTCTGAAAAAAATAAATAGGAGGCTTTTCGGAGGATTTGCCGCCGCCACGAGGAGGAACTTGAGCAGAACCAATCTAGAGCTCCGGCAGGACAATCCTGCCGGGGAAACTTCCCTCCCGGAGGGGGAAATCGTCGCCATCGTCATCACCAACACTCCTCTCATTGGAGGGGACTCATCACCATAAACATCTTCATCAGCACCATCTCATCTCCAAACCCTAGTTCATCTCTTGTAACCAATCTCCGTCTCGCGACTCCGATTGGTACTTGTAAGGTTGCTAGTAGTGTTAATTACTCTTTGTAGTTGATGCTAGTTGGATTACTTGGTGGAAGATTATATGTCCAGATCTTTGATGCTATTCATTACCTCTCTAGTCACGAATATGATTATGCTTTGTGAGTAGTTACTTTTGATCCTGAGGACATGGGATAAGTCTTGTTATAAGTAGTCATGTGAATTTGGTATTTGTTCGACAATTTGATGTGTTGTATGTTGTTTTTCCTCTAATGGTGTTATGTGAACATCGACTACATAACACTTCACCATTATTTGGGCCTAGAGGAAGCATTGGGAAGTAGTAAGTAGAGGATGGTTTGCTAGAGTGACCGAAGCTTAAACCCTAGTTTATGTGTTGCTTCGTTCATATGAAGCAACACATAGACTTGGGTTTAAGCTTCTGTCACTCCAGCAACCCATCATCTACTTACTACTCCCCAATGCCTTCCTCTAGGCCCAAATATGGTGAAGTGTTATGTAGTCGACATTCACATAAAACCACTAGAGGAAAAATAACATACAACATATCAAAATATCGAACGAATACCAAATTCACATGACTATTATTAGCATGACTTATCCCATGTCCTCAGGAGCAATAGTAACTACTCACAAAGCATTATCATAATCATGATCAGAGGTGTAATGAATAGTATCAAGGATCTGAACATAAACTCTTCCACAAAGTAATCCAACTGGCATCAACTACAAAGAATAATCAACACTACTAGCAACCTTACAAGTACCAATCGGAGTCGGGAGACGAAGATTGGATACAAGAGATGAACTAGGGTTTGGAGAGGAGATGGTTTTGATGAAGATGTTGATGGAGATGCCTCCCCTCCGGGAGGGAAGTTTCCCCGGCAGGATCGTCCTGCCGGAGCTCTAGATTGGATCTGCTCAAGTTCCGCCTCGTGGCAGCGGAGAATCCACGAAAAAGCTCCACCCTGATTTTTTTCTGGACGAAACCCTTCATATAGGAAAAGAGGGGGGCCAGTGGGCCACCAGGGTGCCCACAAGCCCTGTTGCCGCGGCCAGGAGGGTAGGCCGCGGCAACCAGGCTTGTGGGCCCCTGGCTTCAAGGCAATCGTCAAAGGAAGAACCGTAGATGGAGAAATCATCCATGAAAACCTCAACAATATTTTCACAAAAGTCAGAGAATATAGCCATCATACATCTTGGAAAGGTGGCAGGTGCATTGCACAAGCCAAATGGCATGCGTCTATAAGCGAAGGTACCGAAGGGGCATGTGAAGGTGGTTTTCTCTTGATCAGATTGTGCAACAGGTATTTGCGAGAAACCTGAATAACCGTCTAGAAAGCAGAAGTGTGTGTTTTTAGATAGCCTTTCTAGCATCTGGTCGATGAACGACAAAGGATAATGGTCCTTCCTGGTTGCCTTGTTCAGTTTCCGGAAGGCTATAACCATCCTATAGCCATTAATAATCCTCTGCGGGATTAGTTCATCCTTATCATTAGGGACGACGGTGATACCTCCCTTCTTAGGTATGTAATGTACCAGACTTACCCAATCACTATGAGCAAGAGGATAAATGATTCCTGCTTCCAGAAGCTTCAATATTTCTTTTCTCACAACCTCTTTCATCCTCGGATTTAGTCTCCGCTGATGATCATCAACTGGCTTAGAATCAGGATCGGTTTTAATCTTGTGCTGACATAGAGTGGGGCTAATACCCTTAAGATCATCAAGAGTATATCCAATAGCAGCACGGTGCTTCCTCAAAGTTTTTAATAACTTCTTCTCTTCGTGACTCGAGAGGTGAGCACTAATAATAACAGGATATATCTCCTTCTCATCAAGATAGGCATACTTAAGAGTATCTGGTAACTGTTTTAGCTCGAACAGAGGATCACCCTTTGGTGGGGGAGGATCCCCAAGCAATTCAACAGGCAGATTATTCTTGAGAATAGGATATTGTTCTAAGACAATTTTATCTATCTCATCTCTTTCCTCCATATGCATATCATTTTCATGCTCAAGCAGATATTGCTCTAAAGGATCCGTAGGAGGTACGACAATAGAGGAAGAGCAATGATTTCATCCCTACCAGACGACTCTTTTTCATGGGGTTGTCTTCCAAACTTGGAGAAGTTAAATTGATGAGACACACCCTCGAAACTAACAGTGAAAGTCTGTTTAATGCAATCAATGTGAGCATTGACAGTGTTGAGAAAGGGTCTACCAAATATGATGGGACAAAGCTATCTTGTGCAGTAGCAAGGAAGAGGAAATTAGTAGGATACTTCGTCTTACCACAGAAGACTTCTACGTCCCTCACAATTCCCAGAGGGCAAATAGTGTCTCTATTAGCTAGCGTAATAGTGACATCAATGGGTTCTAACTCAGCAGGTGCAATCGCATCTTTGATTTCATCATATAGGGACTGGGGTATTACACTAACACTAGCACCCATATCACATAAACCATGGTAACAGTGATCTCCTATCTTGACAGAAACAACCGGCAGGCCAACTACATGTCCGTATTTGTCTTTCGCGTGAGGTTTAGCTATTCTAGCGGAGTCCTCACAGAATTTGATAACATGCCCATGTATGTCTTCGGCTAAGAGATCTTTGATAATAGAAACACTAGGTTCAACTCTAATTTCCTCAGGGGGTGCAAGTGGTCTAATGTAACCCCTACGTACCACAGTTGGAGCTTTAGAATAATCCTTTTTCCTAGCAGGGTATGGTGGTTTCTCAGCGTAGGCACAAGGAACAATAGGATCACTAAAGGCAATGACTTTCTCCTCAACTAGATTGGGTTTAACTATGTTGACTTCTACAGGAGGATGATACTTAAACCACTTCTCTTTGGGAAGATCAACATGAGCAGCAAAAGATTCACATAGAGAAGCTACTATCTCAGAGTCAAGTCCATACTTAGCGCTAAAATCTCTAGAAGTGTTTGTTTCAATAAAATATTTAACGCAATCAAACTGGAAATTCATACCTCACTCCTTACCTTCTTCCAGCTCCCAATCTTCAGAGTTATGTTTGATTCTTTCCAATAAATTCCAATTGTGATCAATATCTTCATAAAAGAACCGGTACAAGAAGTGTCAAGCATGGTATGATCTTCATGGGAAAGTCGAGCATAAAAGTTTTGAGTGATAATTTCTCTCGAGAGCTCATGATTGGGGCATGAATATAACATTTATTTAAGCCTCCCCCAAGCTTGAGCTATGCTTTCCCTGTCACGAGGCGAAAATTTATAAATAAAGTTCCGATCACGATGTACAAAATGCATAGGATAGACCTTTTGATGAAATTCCAATTTCAACCGATTGTAGCCCCATGATACAGTATCATCACATAGCCTATACCATGTCAACGCCTTATCCTTCAAAGATGAAGGAAGGAATTTCTTCTTTACCTCATCCTCGGGCAAACCTGCAAGCTTAAATAAACAACAAACTTCATCTACATAGATTAGATGCAAGTCTGGATGTGATGATCCATCTCCCGTAAAAGGATTAGCCAGCAGTTTCTCAAGCATACCTGAAGGAATTTCATAAAAGATATTTTAATTAGGTACCTCAGGTCGAGAAATAACTCCTTATGCTTCCGTTCATGGAGAAGATACCCTGAACAAACTCCTCAAAGGAACAGTTTCCATAATGACAAGTGACAAGAAATTTCAGCACAATATATAAATGTTTCCTTACGAAATTCAACATACCAAAGGCGCTTCCCTCCCTAGCAACGGCGCCAGAAAAGAGTCTTGATGACCCACAAGTATAGGGGATCAATCGTAGTCCTTTCGATAAGTAAGAGTGTCGAACCCAACGAGGAGGAGAAGGATCTAATAAACGGTTTTCAGCAAGGTAATAACTGCAAGCACTGAAAGTAGCGGTAACAAGTGATGGTGTAGTGAGGTGAAACGTAGCAAGCGAAAAGTAACAAGTAACAAGTAGTAGAAACGGTGCAGCAAGTGGCCCAATCCCTTTTGTAGCAAGGGAAAAGCCTGAACAAAGTCTTATAAGATGAAAAACGCTCCCCAGGACACACGGGAATTTCTGTCATGCTAGTTTCATCATGTTCTTATGATTCGCGTTCGTTACTTTGATAGTTTGATATGTGGGTGGACTGGCGCTTGGGTACTGCCCTTACTTGGACAAGCATACCACTTATGATTAACCCCTCTCGCAAGCATCCGCAACTACGAAAGAAGAATTAAGACAACGTCTAACCATAGCATTAAACTAGTGGATCCAAATCAGCCACTTACGAAGCAACACATGGACTGGGGTTTAAGTTTCTGTCACTCCAGCAACCCATCATCTACTTACTACTCCCCAATGCTTTCCTCTAGGCCCAAATATGGTGAAGTGTTATGTAGTCGACGTTCACATAACACCACTAGAGGAAAAACAACATACAACATATTAAAATACCGAACGAATACCAAATTCACATGACTATTATTAGCATGACTTATCCCATGTCCTGAGGAACAAAAGTAACTACTCACAAAGCATAATCATAATCATGATCAGAGGTGTAATGAATAGCATCACGGATCTGAACATAAACTATTCCACCAAGTAATCCAACTAGCATCAACTACAAAGAGTAATCAACACTACTAGCAACCTTACAAGTACCGATCGGAGTCGCGAGACAGAGATTGGTTACAAGAGATGAACTAGGGTTTGGAGACGACATGGTGCTGATGAAGATGTTGATGGAGATGCCTCCCTCCGACGAGAGGAGTGTTGGTGATGACGATGGTGACGATTTCCCCCTCCGGGAGGGAAGTTTCCCCGGCAGGATCGTCCTGCCGGAGCTCTAGATTGGATCTGCTCAAGTTCCGCCTCGTGGCGGCGGAGAATCCATGAAAAATCTCCACCCTTATTTTTTTTCCGGACGAAACCCTTCATATAGGAAAAGAGGGGGGCTAGTGGGCCACCAGGGTGCCCACAATCCCTGTTGCCGCGGCCAGGGGGGTAGGCCGCGGCAACCAGGCTTGTGGGCCCCTGGTTGCTCCCCTCTAACACTTCTTTTGCCCAGTATTTTTTATAAAGTCCAAAAAAAATCCATGTTGATTTTCAGGAAATTTGGAGTTGCGTAGAATAGAGGACTCACACTTGCTCCTTTTCCAGTCCAGAATTACAGCTGTCGGTATTCTCCCTCTTCAAATAAACCTTGCAAAATAAGAGAGAAAAGGCATAAGTGAGGTTCCACAAAGTATCATAACAGTCCATAAAGCGATAAATATCAACATGAAAGCATGATGCAAAATGGACGTATCAGGCCACTTTGCTGCATCGTTGTTACTTTTGTTACTTGCTACTTGCTACGAATCATCTTGTCACACAACTACTTGTTACCGATAATTTCAGTGCTTGCAGAGATTACCTTGCTGAAAACCACTTGTCAGATCCTTCTTCTCCTTATTTGGTTCGACACTCTTACTTATCAAAAGGACTACGATAGATCCCCTATACTTGTGGGTCATCAAGACTCTTTTCTAGCGCCGTTGCCGGGGAGTGTAGCGCCTTTGGTAAGTGGAATTTGGTAAGGAAACATTTATATAGTGTGCTGAAATTTATTGTCACTTGTCACTATGGAAACTAATCCTTTGAGGGGCTTGTTCAGGGTATCTTCACCTCGAACGGAAGCACAAAGAGTTGCTCCTCAACCTGCTGCACCTACTGAAAATATTTTCTATGAATTTCCTTCGAGTATGCTTGAGAAACTGCTGGCTAATCCTTTTACAGGAGATGGAACATCACATCCACACTTGCATCTAATCTATGTAGATGAAGTTTGTGGATTATTTAAGCTTGCAGGTTGATGACACACAAGTATAGGGGATCAACCATAGTCCTTTCAATAAGTAAGAGTGTCGAACCCAACGAGGAGCAGAAGGCTCTGATAAACAGATTTCAGCAAGGTAATAACTGCAAGCACTGAAAGTAGCGGTAACAAGTGATTGTGTAGCGAGGTGAAACGTAGCAAGCAAAGATTAACAAGTAACAAGTAGTAGCAATGGTGCAGCAAGTGGCCCAATCCCTTTTGTAGGAAGGGACAAGCCTGAACAAAGTCTTATAGGAGGAAAAACGCTCCCGAGGACACACGGGAATTTCTGTCATGCTAGTTTCATCATGTTCATATGATTCACGTTTGTTACTTTGATAGTTTGATATGTGGGTGGACCGGCCCTTGGGTACTGCCCTTACTTGGACAAGCATCCCACTTATGATTAACCTCTCTCGCAAGCATCCGCAACTACAAAAGAAGAATTAAGACAAAGTCTAACCATAGCATTAAACTAGTGGATCCAAATCAGCCCCTCATGAAGCAACATATAGACTGTGGTTTAAGCTTCTGTCACTCCAACAACCCATCATCTACTTACTACTGCCCAATGCCTTCCTCTAGGCCCAAACATGGTGAAGTGTTATGTAGTCGACGTTCACATACCACCACTAGAGGAAAAACAACATACATCATATCAAAATACCGAACGAATATCAAATTCACATGATATTATTAACATGACTTATCCCATGTCCTCAGGAACAAAAGTAACTACTCACAAGACATAATCATAATCATGATCAGAGGTGTAATGAATATCATCAAGGATCTAAACATAAACTCTTCCACCAAGTAATCCAACAAGCATCAACTACAGAGAGTAATCAACACTACTAGCAACCTTACAAGTACCAATCGGAGTTGCGAGACGAAGAATGGTTACAAGAGATGATCTAGGGATTGGAGAGGAGATGGTGTTGATAAAGATGTTGATGAAGGTGCCTCCCCTCCGACGAGAGGAGTGTTGGTGATGACGATGGCAACGATTCCCCCCTCCGGGAGGGAAGTTTCTCCAGCAGGATCGTCTTGCCGGAGCTCTAGATTGGATCTGCTCAAGTTCCGCCTCGTGGCGGCGGCGAAACCACGAAAAAGCTCCCTCCTGATTTTTTCCAGACCAGGACACTTCATATAGCAAAAGAGGTAGGCTAGTGGGCCTTCGGGTAGCCCACAAGCTTGCCCACCGCCACTAGGGGTGGTGGTGGCGGAGTGGGGGCTTGTGGAGCCCTGGTGGCCCCCCTCCGGTAGTTCTTTCGCCCAGTATTTTTAATATAATCTAGAAAAAATCCACATAAATTTTCAGGGCATTTGGAGATGTGCAGAATAGTGGACTAGGATTTGCTCCTTTCCCAGTCCAGAATTCCAACTGCCTGAATTCTCCCTCTTCAAATAAACCTTGCAAAATAAGAGAGAAAAGGCATAAATATAGTACCACAAGTAATATAACAGCCCAAAAAGCAATAAATATCAACATGAAAGCATGATGCAAAATGGACGTATCAACTCCCCCAAGCTTAGACCTCGCTTGTCCTCAAGCGAAAACCAAGTTCCATAAACATGTGCACATGTTGAGGGACGAAGGTGTCGATGTAACATAGTATGGACATGAGGGCATCATGATCACACATAGGACAGCAATACATCATAAAGATTCTTGTGGGAAAGTAACAATTCCTTCACAAAGCAAGGCATGAAGCAAAAACCTTACCTAGAAGTAACCAACAATAGTTCATAGTCATTGAAGCAATTGCAATTTATCACAACATCAGAAAGAGTCAAATACGAGCTTGTAAGGCAAACCCACATACTCAATCATCTCTTTTGTTCTCCACAATTGTTACAACTCACGTGGTACTCATGGTGTCAAAGTTTCAGCTGGACACAGAGGAAGATAGGGGCTTATAGTTTTGCCTCTGAACGGTTTACCTCAAGGGTAAAGTCAACAACAATAAAGCATAAGTACTCAACTCCAAGTTGATATATGAATATAGATCTTTCCCAAGCATGTGAAGGTAGCCAAGACAAAAACAAAAAGGGAATTGGTGATGATCACCATGACTCTTACAAGGGTAAAAAGTAAAGGTACAAGATAGGCCCTTCGCAGAGGGAAGCAGAGGTTGTCATGCGCTTTTGAGGTTTGGATGCGTGTCCTCTTAGTGTGGAGGAATGTCACTTTATATTGCCTCTTGTGATAAAGAACTTTATTATGCAGTCTGTCGCTTTTATGTCTTCCTCATCACAGGTTCGTACAAAGCCTATTTTCCACACACTAATAGACCATACATATTAGAGAGCAATTTTTATTGCTTGCACCGATGACAACTTACTTGAAGGATCTTATTCAATCCATAGGTAGGTCTGGTGGACTCTCATGGCAAAACTGGGTTGGAGGTTTATGGATGCACAAGTAGTATCTCTACTTGGTGCGGGAATTTTGGCTAATATGAGGTGGAAGCAATAGTCACATGCTAAGGGATCTCTAATCATATAACATTGTTTGGAACCAAGCAAACAACATTCATTATGTTGTCTTCCTTGTCCAACATCTACTACTAGGCATATGATAGTTTGGTGAGTGCTCACAATTGTAAAAAGTGTCTAAGATGATATATTTATGTGTGAACCTCTCTTTCCTTATCACTTCTTATTAATTGCAACAATGACCGAGGTCTATGTTGATTTATTCTCAACTAGTTTCAATCATTATATGTGTCATAAGTGAAGTTATCATTTTCCATAAGATCATCTCATGATCTTTCATGCTATCGTTCTTTTCATACTCTTTGATCATGGCACAAAGAAAAGCCCTTGACTAAGACACTCTTTATTATATAGCTCGTAAGCTCGAATACATCGGGGGAGAGACAAAAGCAAAAGACTCAAACTAAAAACTAAAGACTTATTCCTCTAAGAGAAGAAATAAAAACTGACAAAGGAAAGAACTGAAACAAAGGTAAAAGCAAAAGATATAAAGGTGATACGATACTAGGGCAACTCCCCCAAGCTTGGCAGAAGCCAAGGGGATTGCCCATACTAATGCTTAGTTGTCTTCCTTTGGCGGTGATGGTGGTGGAGTTGTTGGAGTAGTCTGATCCTCCGTCTTCCAAGGCATAGGTGCTCCATCATGGCAGGATGAACGAGTCGCCGGAATCCTCAAATCTATAGCCAACCTTAATGATTTAAATCTGTACTCATACTCACAGTTTTGATTCTGCAGGTCATAGATCTGGCCCTGAAGTTGGTCAACCCTATCGTAAAGCCTGGAGAGGTGTTTCCCAATATCAATGGCATCCATCTTGTGATTGCTAGTGAACTCCGTGATCATCGTGTGGTTGGCGTTGAGTCCACGCTCAACCATACCTTGGCACTTGAAGACTTGTTGCTCAATTGCTTCGAGACTCGTCTCCATGCTCCCGGTCTTCTTAGGCCCCTCAACGTCACAGACGTGCAACATCCCCTCGCTCATCTTGATAGATTGAGGGTGTTTCAGCACTTCCGTGAGGTAGGGATTGATGACCTTCTCGAAGATCTTGTCCTTAGGAGCGTTTGGGGAAGTCATGATGATCTAGATCTGTCACAAGAACAGGCTTGAAACGAAAACAGAGGAAAACTACGCGATACGGAGATCAAAACCTTCGGGCGACTATATATTGATTTTTCTGGGCCAGAAGGAGTCTTCCGCAAGAAAACAGACTCCGGGAGGCACACGAGGTGCCCACAAGCTTGCCCACCGCCACCAGGGGGTGGCGGAGTGGGCCCTTGTGGCTGCCTCGTTCGCTCTCTGGAATGCTTTTTATTTTTCTAATTTTCCAAAAATTCCAAAACTCAGGAAATTTCCTATTGGAAAAGTATCGGAGTCCAATTTCTTGCCGAAACAGATACATCTTCGTTTTCAAGGTCTGAAACAGGCTGATAAACATCCCTTATGTACTCCTCTGGAGTTATGACATTGATGATATTGGTCTCAACACTTATGGGAGTACCAGAGATGTAAGGTTTTATTCTTTGCCCATTAACCACTCTAGGAAAATTTCCTTCCGTGTTATTGATTTTGATGGCACCGGAACGATATACTTCCTCGATAACATAGGGACCTTCCCATTTAGAGAGAAGCTTGCCTGCAAAGAATCTCAAAGGAGAATTGTATAGCAAGACATAATCACCTACATTGAACTCTCGTTTCTGTATTCGTTTGTCGTGCCATCTCTTAACCTTTTCCTTGAACAACCTGGCATTGTCATATGCCTGGGCTCTCCATTCATCTAACAAACTGATATCAAACAACCGCTTCTCACCGGCAAGTTTGAAATCAAAGTTGAGCTCTTTGATTGCCCAATAAGCTTTGTGTTCCAGCTCAAAAGGTAAATGGCAGGCCTTACCGTAAACCATTTTATACGGTGACATGCCCATGGGATTCTTATATGCAGTCCTATAAGCCCATAGTGCATCGTCAAGTTTGCTAGACTAGTTATTTCGAGATCTATTGACGGTCTTTTGTAGGATCAACTTGATCTCCCTATTACTCAACTCCACTTGACCACTAGACTGGGGATGATAAGGAGATGCAACTCTATGGTTGACATCATAATTAGCTAGCATCTTGCGGAAAACACCATGAATGAAGTGTGAACCGCCGTCAGTCATCAAGTATCTAGGGACTCCAAATCTTGGGAATATGACTTCTTAAAGCATCTTAATAGAGGTGTGGTGATCAAAATTTTTAGTGGGGATAGCCTCTACCCACTTAGTGACATAATCCACAGCAACTAAGATATGAGTGTACCCATTGGAACTCGGGAAGGGTACCATATAATCAAAGCCCCAGACATCAAATGGTTCAATGACAAGTGAATAGTTCATAGGCATCTCTTGACGCTTACTGATGTTCCCTATCCTTTGGCATTCGTCACAAGACAAGACAAACTTACGGGCATCCTTGAAGAGAGTGGGCCAATAGAAACCTGATTACAATACCTTATGGGCAGTTCTATCTCCAGCATGGTGTCCTCCGTAGGCTTCAGAATGACACTTCTGCAGTATCTGTCCCTGTTCATGTTCAGGCACACAACGTCTAATAACACCATCTACTCCTTCCTTATAAAGGTGAGGATCATCCCAAAAGTAGTGTCTCAAATCAAAGAAGAATTTCTTCTTTTGCTGATAGGTGAAACTAGGTGGTATGTATTTGTCTACGATATAGTTTGCATAATCGGCTTACCATGGTGCACTATGTGAAGTGCGGATGACATTCAATTGCTCATCAGGAAAGCTGTCATCAATAGGTAGTGGGCCATCAAGGACATTCTCTAGCCTAGACAAGTTATCTGCTACAGGGTTATCAGCACCCTTTCGGTCAACGACGTGCAAATCAAATTCCTGTAGCAGGAGAACCCATCTGATCAGCCTAGGCTTAGCGTCCTTCTTCTGCATGAGGTACTTAATAGCAGCATGATCAGAGTGAATAGTGACTTTGGAGTCAACTATGTAAGATCTGAACTTTTACATGCAAACACGACTGCTAAAAATTCCTTCTCCGTAGTGGCATAGTTTCTTTGGGCAATGTCTAGAGTTTTACTAGCGTAGTGAATGACATTCAACTTCTTGTCAACTCTTTGTCCTAGAATAGCACCAACAGCGTAATCACTGGCGTCACACATGATTTCAAAGGGCAAGTTCCAGTCAGGTGGTTGAACAATAGGTGTGGTTATCAAAGCCTTCTTAAGTATTTCGAAAGCTTCCTCACAATCCTCATCAAAAACAAAAGGAACATCCTTCTGCAAGAGGTTGGTAAGAGGCCTAGAAATCTTAGACAAGTCTTTAATGAACCTTCTATAGAAACCAGCATGACCTAAGAAACTTCGTATACCTCTGATATCTGTGGGGCAAGGCATTTTATCAATTGCATCAACCTTGGCCTTATCAACTTCAATGCCTCTTTCAGAGATTTTGTGTCCTAAGACGATACCTTCATTAACAATAAAGTGGCACTTCTCCCAATTCAAGACGAGGTTGGTTTCTTTGCATCTCTGTAAGACTCGATCAAGGTTGCTGAGGCAATCATGAAAGGAAGACCCATAAACGGAGAAGTCATCCATGAAAACCTCGACAATCTTTTCACAAAAGTCAGAGAATATAGCTATCATACATCTTTGGAAGGTGGCAGGTGCATTACATAAGCCAAAATGCATACGTCTATAGGCAAAGGTACCGAAAGGGCAGGTGAAAGTGGTTTTCTCTTGATCAAATTGTGCAACAGGTATTTGCGAGAAACCTGAATAACCGTCTCGGAAGCTCAAGTGTGTGTGCTTTGATAGCCTTTCTAGCATTTGGTCGTTGAACGACAAAGGATAATGATCTTTCCTAGTTGCCTTGTTCAGTTTCCGCAAGTCTATCACCATTCTATAGCCGGTAATAATCCTTTGTGGGATTAGTTCATCCTTATCATTAGGAATGACGGTGATACCTCCCTTCTTAGGTACGCAATGTACTGGACTTACCCAATCACTATGAGCAACAGGATAAATGATTCCTGCTTCCACAGGCTTTAATATTTCTTTTCTAACGACCTCTTTCATCTTAGGATTTAATCTCCTTTGATGATCAGCAACTGGTTTAAAGTCAGGATCGGTTTTAATCTTGTGCTGACATAGAGTAGGACTAATACCCTTAAGATCATTAAGAGTATATCCAATAGCAGCTCGGTGCTTCCTTAGAGTTTTTAGTAACTTCTTCTCTTCGCGCTCTGAGAGGAGAGCACTAATAATGACAGGATATATCTCCTTCTCATCAAGATAGGCATACTTAAGAGTATTAGGCAACTGTTTATGCTCGAACAGAGGATCACCCTTTGGTGGGGGAGGATCCCCAATCAGTTCAACACGCAGGTTATTCTTGAGAATAGGATATTGTTCTCAGACAATTTTAAGTATCTCATCTCTCTCCTCCATATGCATATCATTTTCATGCTCAAGTAGATATTTCTCTAAAGTATCCGTAGGAGGTACGGCAATAGAGGCAAGAGCAATGATTTCATCTCTATCAGACGACTCTCTTTCATGGGGTTGTCTTCCAAACTTGGAGAAGTTAAATTCATGAGACACACCCTCGAATCTAACAGTGACGGTCTGCTTAATGCAATCAATGTGAGCATTGACAGTGTTGAGAAATGGTCTACCGAATATGATGGGACAAAAGCTATCTTGTGCAGTACCAAGGATGAGGAAATCAGTAGGATACTTCGTCTTGCCACACATGACTTCCACGTCTCTCACAATTCCCAGAGGGGAGATAGTGTCTCTATTAACTAGCGTAATAGTGACATCAATGGGTTCTAACTCAGCAGGTGCAATCTCATCTTTGATTTCATCATATAGAGAACGGGGTATTGCACTAACACTAGCTCCCATATCACATAAACCATGGTAACAGTGATCTCCTATCTTAACAGAAACAACGGGCATGCCAACTACAGGTCCGTGTTTGTCTTTCACGTGAGGTTTAGCAATTCTAGCGGAGTCCTCACGGAATTTGATAACATGCCCATCTATGTCTTCGGCTAAGAGATCTTTGATAATAGCAACACTAGGTTCAACTCTAATCTCTTCAGGTGGTGCAAGTGGTCTAATGTAACCCCTACATATCACAGTTGGAGCTTTAGAATAATCCTTTATCCTAGCAGGGTATGGTGGTTTCTCAATGTAAGCACAAGGAACAACAGGATCACTAAAAGCTATGATTTTCTCCTTAACTAGATTGGTTTTGGCTATGTTGCTTTCCATAGGAGGATGATATTTAAACCACTTCTCTTTGAGAAGATCAACATGAGAAGCAAAAGATTGACATAGAGAAGCTACTATCTCAGAGTCAAGTCCATACTTAGCGCTAAAATCTCTAGAAGTGTTTGTCTCAACAAAAGATTTAACGCAATCAAACTGGAAATTCATAACTGACTCCTTACCTTCCTCCAGCTCCCAATCTTCAGAGTTGCGTTTGATTCTCTCCAATAAATTCCACTTGTGATCAATATCCTTCTTCATAAAGGAACCGGCACAAGAAGTGTCAGGCATGGTACGATCTTCATGAGAAAGCCGAGCATAAAAGTTTGAGTGATGATTTCTCTCGAGAGCTCATGATTGGGGCATGAATATAACATTTATTTAAGCCTCCCCCAAGCTTGAGCTATGCTTTCCCTGTCACGAGGCGAAAATTTATAAATAAAGTTCCGATCACGATGTACAAAATGCATAGGATAGACCTTTTGATGAAATTCCAATTTCAACCGATTGTAGCCCCATGATACAGTATCATCACATAGCCTATACCATGTCAACGCCTTATCCTTCAAAGATAAAGGAAAGGTTTTCTTCTTTACCTCATCCTCGGGCAAACTTGCAAGCTTAAATAAACCACAAACTTTATCTACATAGATTAGATGCAAGTCTGGATGTGAAGATCCATCTCCTGTGAAAGGATTAGCCAGCAGTTTCTCAAGCATACCCAAAGGAATTTCATAAAAGATATTTTCAGTAGGTACCTCAGGTTGAGGAGCAACTCCTCGTGCTTCCGTTCGTGGTGAAGATACACCAAACAAACTCCTCAAAGAAAATGTTTCCATAGTGACAAGTGACAATAAATTTTAGCACAGTATATAAATGTTTCCTTACCAATTTTCACTTACCAAAGGCACTTCACTCCCCGGAAACGGCTCCAGAAAATAGTCTTGATGACCCACAAGTATAGGGGATCAATCATAGTCCTTTCGACAAGTAAGAGTGTCAAACCCAACGAGGAGCAGAAGGCTCTGATAAACAGATTTCAGCAAGGTAATAACTGCAAGCACTGAAACTAGCGGTAACAAGTGATTGTGTAGCAAGGTGAAACGTAGCAAGCAAAGAGTAACATTTTACAAGTAGTAGCAACGGTGCAGCAAGTGGCCCAATCCCTTTTTTAGCAAGGGACAAGCCTGAACAAAGTCTTATAGGAGGAAAAAGAGCTCCCGAGGACACACGGGAATTTCTGTCATGCTAGTTTCATCATGTTCATATGATTCGCGTTCGTTACTTTGATAGTTTGATATGTGGGTGGACCGGCACTTGGGTACTGCCCTTACTTGTACAAGCATCCCACTTATGATTAACCTCTCTCGCAAGCATCCACACCTACAAAAGAAGAATTAAGACAAAGTCTAACCATATCATTAAACTAGTGGATCCAAATCAGCCCCTCACGAAGTAACGCATAGACTCGGGTTTAAGCTTCTGTCACTCTAGCAACCCATCATCTACTTACTACTTCCCAATGCCTTCCTCTAGGCCCAAACATGGTGAAGTGTTATGTAGTCGATGTTCACATAACACCACTAGAGGAAAAACAACATACATCATATCAAAATACCGAACGAATATCAAATTCACATGAGTATTATTAACATGACTTATCCCATGTCCTCAGGAACAAAAGTAACTACTCACAAGACATAATCATAATCATGATCAGAGGTGTAATGAATAGCATCAAGGATCTGAACTTAAACTCCTCCACCAAGTAATCCAAGAAGCATCAACTACAAAGAGTAATCAACACTACTAGCAACCTTACAAGTAACAACCGGAGTTGCGAGATGAAGATTGGTTACAAGAGATGAACTAGGGATTGGAGAGGAGATGGTGCTGATGAAGATGATGAAGATGCCTCCCCTCCGACGAGAGGAGTGTTGGTGATGACCATGGTGACGATTCCCGCCCTCCGGGAGGGAAGTTTCCCCGGCAGGATCGTCCTGCCGGAGGTCTAGATTGGATCTGCTCAAGTTCCGCCTCGTGGCGGCGGCGAAACCACGAAAAAGCTTCCTCCTGATTTTTCCCAGACCAGGACGCTTCATATAGCAAAAGAGGGGGGCTAGTGGGCCTTCAGGGAGCCCACAAGCTTGCCCACCGCCACCGGGGGGGTGGTGGCAGAGTGGGGGCTTGTGGAGCCCTGGTGGCCCCCCTCCGGTTGTTCTTTCGCCCAGTATTTTTAATATAATCCAAAAAAATCCATGTAAATTTTCAGGGCATTTGGAGATGTGCAGAATAGTGGACTAGGATTTGCTCCTTTCCCAGTCCAGAATTCCAGCTGCCTGAATTCTCCCTCTTCAAATAAACCTTGCAAAATAAGAGAGAAAAGGCATAAATATGGTACCACAAGTAATATAACATCCCAAAAAGCAATAAATATCAACATGAAAGCATGATGCAAAATGGACGTATCACAAGTTTGCCCGAGGATGAGGTCAAGAAGAAGGTATTTCCCTTATCTTTGAGGGATAAGGCGTTGACATGGTATAGGCTATGTGATGATACTGGATCATGGAACTACAACCGGCTGAAATTGGAATTTCATCAAAAGTTTTATCCTATGCATCTAGTACATCGTGATCGGAATTATATTTATAACTTTTGGCCTCGTGACAAAGAAAGCATCGCTCAAGCTTGGGGGAGGCTTAAATCAATGTTATATTCATGCCCCAACCATGAGCTCTCGAGAGAAATTATCATTCAGAACTTCTATGCTCGGCTTTCTCATGATGATCGCACCATGCTTGACACTTCTTGTACCAATTCTTTTATGAAGAGAGATATTGAATTCAAATGGAATTTATTGGAAAGAATTAAACGCAACTCTGAAGATTGGGAGTTTGATGAAGGTAAGGAGTCACGTATGAATTTCAAGTTTGATTGCTTTAAATCCTTTGTTGAAACAAATAAGTTTGTGATTTTAGCGCTAAGTATGGACTTGACTCTAAGGTAGTAGCTTCATTGTGTGAATCATTTGCTGCTCATATTGATCTCCCCAAAGAGAAGTGGTTTAAATATCATCCTCCCCTAGAAGTCAATGTAGTTAAACCCAATCCAGTTGAAGAGAGAGTCATTGCCTATAATGATCCTATTGTTCCTAGTGCTTACATTGAGAAACCACATTTCCCTGTTAGGATAAAGGATCATTCTAAAGCTTCAACTGTGATACGTAGAGGCTACATTAGAACACCTACACCTTTGAGCAAATTAGAGTTGAACCTAGAATTGCTATTATCAAAGATCTCGTGTCTGACAATGTTGATGGCCATGATATTCACTTCTTTGAAGATGCTGCTAGAATTGCTAAACCACATGCTAGAGACAAACATAGGCCTGTTGTTGGCACGCCTGTTGTTTCTGTTAAGATAGGAGATCATTGTTATCATGGTTTATGTGATGTGGGTGCTAGTGTTAGTGCAATACCTCAATCCTTATATGATGAAATTAAAGACGAGATTGCACCTGTTGAGATGGAACCTATTGATGTCACTATCCAGCTTGCCAATAGAGATACTATCTGCCCTGTGGGAATTGTTAGAGATGTTGAAGTCTTGTGTGGTAAAACGAAGTATCCTGCTGATTTCCTCGTTCTTTCTACCACCCAAGATAGCTTTTGTCCCATCATATTTGGCAGACCCATCCTCAATACTGTCAATGCTCATATTGACTGTGAGAAGGAAACTGTCACTATTGGCTTTGAAGGTGTGTTACATGAGTTCAATTTCTCCAAGTTTGGTAGACAACCTCATGAAAAAGAGTTGTCTAGTAAGGATGAAACTATTGCCCTAGCTTCTATTGCCATGCCTCCTACTGATCCTTTAGAGCAATACTTGCTTGAGCATGAAAATGATATGCATATGGATGAAAGGGATGAGATAGATAGAGTTGTATTAGAACAATATCCTATCCTTAAGAATAATTTGCCTATTGAACTGCTTGGAGATCCACCCCCACCAAAGGGTGATCCTATGTTCGAGCTTAAACAGTTGCCTGATACTCTTAAGTATGCTTATCTTGATGAGAAATATATATATCCTGTTATTATTAGTGCTAGCCTCTCTGAGCATGAAGAAAATAAATTACTAAAAACTCTGAGGAACTATCGTGCTGCTATTGGATATACTCTTGATGATATTAAGGTCATTAGTCCCACTCTATGCCAACACAAGATTAAAACCGATCCTGATTCCAAACCAGTTGCTGATCATCAACGGAGATTAAATCCTAAGATGAAAGAGGTAGTCAGAAAAGAAATACTAAAGCTCCTGGAAGTAGGTATTATCTATCCTGTTGCTCATAGTGATTGGGAGAGTCCGGTGCATTGCGTCCCTAAGAAGGGAGGTATTACCGTTGTCCCTAATGATAAGGATGAATTGATCCCACAGAGGATTATTACTGGCTATAGGATGGTGATCGATTTTAGGAAATTGAATAAGGCCACTAGGAAAGATCATTACCCTTTGCCTTTTATCGACCAAATGCTAGAAAGACTGTCTATACACACACACTTCTGCTTTCTAGATGGTTATTCTGGTTTCTCCCAAATACCTGTTGCACAATCTGATCAGGAGAAAACCACTTTCACCTGCCCTTTCGGTACCTTTGCTTATAGACGTATGCCTTTTGGCTTATGTAATGCACCTGCCACCTTTCAAAGATGCATGATGGCTATATTCTCGGACATTTGTGAAAAGATTGTTGAGGTTTTCATGGATGACTTCTCCGTTTATGGGTCTTCTTTTGATGATTGCCTCAACAACCTTGATCGAGTCTTGCAGAGATGTAAAGACACCAATCTTGTGTTGAATTGGGAGAAGTGCCACTTTATGGTTAATGAAGGCATCATTTTTGGACATAAAATTTCTGAATGAGGTATTGAAGTCGATAAGGCTAAGGTTGATGCAATCGAGAAAATGCCATACCCCACAGATATCAAAGGTATAAGAAGTTTCCTTGGTCATGCTGGTTTCTATAGGAGGTTCATTAAAGACTTCTCTAAGATTTCTAGGCCTCTTACCAATCTCTTGCAAAAGGATATTCCTTTTTGTTTTTGACGATGATTGTGAGGAAGCCTTCGAAATACTTGAGAATGCCTTGATAACTGCGCCTATTGTTCCACCACCTGATTGGAACTTACCTTTTGAAATCATGTGTGATGCTAGTGATTATGCTGTTGGTGCTGTCCTAGGCAAAGAGTTGATAAGAAGTTGAATGTTATTCACTATGCTAGTAAAACTCTAGACAGTTCCCAAAGAAACTATGCTACTACGGAAATGGAATTTTTAGCAGTCGTGTTTGCATGTGAAAAGTTCAGATCTTACATAGTTGATTCCAAAGTCACTATTCACACTGGTCATGCTGCTATTAAATACCTAATGGAGAGGAAAGACGCTAAACCTAGACTTATCAGATGGGTTCTCTTGCTACAAGAATTTGATTTTCATGTTGACAATAGGAAGGGTGCTGATAACCCAGTAGTAGATAACTTGTCTAGGTTGGAGAATGTTCTTGATGACCCAGAACCTATTGATGATAGCTTTCCTCATGAGCAATTGAATGCCATCAATACTTCACGTAGTGCACTGTGGTATGCTGATTATACAAACTATAGCATTGCCAAATATATACCACCTAGTTTCACATACCAGCAAAAGAAGAAATTCTTCTTTGATTTGAGACATTACTTTTGGGATGATCCTCGCCTTTATAAGGAAGGAGTAGATGGTGTTATTAGACGTTGTGTACCTGAACATGAACAGGGATAGATCCTACAGAAGTGTCACTCCGAGGCCTATGGAGGATTCCTTGCGGGAGATAGAACTGCACACAAGGTATTGCAATCAGGTTTCTATTGGCCCACTCTCTTCAAGGATGCTCGTAAGTTTGTCTTGTCCTGTGACGAGTGTCAAAGAATAGGTAATATCGGTAAATATCAGGAAATGCCTATGAATTATTCACTTGTCATTGAACCATTTGATGTTTGGGGCTTTCATTATATGGGAACTTTTCCAAAATCCAACGGTATACTCATATCCTAGTTGATGTTGATTACATTACTAAGTGGGTAGAAGCTATCCCGACTAGTAGTGCTGATCACAACACCTCTATCAGGATGCTTAAAGAAGTTATTTTCCCTAGATTTGGAGTCCCTAGATATGTAATGACCGATGGTGGTTCACATTTCATTCATGATGCTTTCGGTAAAACGCTTGCTAAGTACGATGTCAATCATAGAATTGCGTCTCCCTATCATCCTCACTCCAGTGGTCAAGTAGAGCTAAGAAATAGAGAGATTAAACTAATTCTGCAAAAGACTGTCAATAGGTCTAGAAAGAATTGGTCTAAGAAGCTCGATGATGCACTATGGGCTTATAGAACTGCCTATAAGAATCCCATGGGCATGTCTCCGTACAAAATGGTGTACGGTAAAGCATGTCATTTACCTCTTGAGCTAGAGCATAAGGCTTATTGGGTAATCAAAGATATCAACTTTGTTTTCAAACTTTCTGGTGAGAAGAGGTGATTTGATATTAGCTCACTTGATGAATGGAGAACTCAAGCATATGAAAATGCCAAGTTGTTTAAAGAAAAGGTTAAGAGGTGGCATGATAAAAGGATACAAAAGCGTGATTTCAATATAGGTGATTATGTCTTGCTATATAATTCTCGTTTAAGATTTTTTGCAGGCAAGCTTCTCTCCAAGTGGGAAGGTCCTTACATTGTTGAGGATGTATATCGTTCCGGTGCCATCAAGATCAACAACACGGAAGGTAATTTTCCGAGAGTGGTAAATGGGCAGAGAATCAAGCATTATATCTCACGTACTCCCATAAATGTTGAAAGCAATGTTATCAATACCATAACTCCGATGGAGTAAATAAGGGATATTCATGTGCTTATTTCAGAATCTGAAAACGAAGAGGTATGAGATTCGGTAAGTAAACATACTCCAAAACTTTTCCAGTAGGAATTTTTCTCCGTTTTGGAATTTTTGAAAAAATAGAAAAAATTGATGTAGTCCGGAAAGCACACGAGGAGGCGACAAACCTGCGAGGCACGGGCCACCCCCTGGCCGCGCCTGGGGGGCTTGTGGCTGCTACGGCAACATACAACAGCGCAAGAAATTGGCACGTTCACGGAGACTGGGCTTGCGTTGGTTTTTCCCTTGAAGAGGAAAGGGTGATGCAGCACAGGAGCAGTAAGTATTTCCCTCAGTTTGAGAACCAAGGTATCAATCCAGTAGGAGAATCGCGTCAAGTCCAGAGTACCTGCGCAAACACAAAAGAGCTTGCACCCAATGCTATAAAGGGGTTGTCAATCCCTTCAAGATTGATTCCAAAGTGAGATCTGAAGGCAGAAAGTGCAACGAAGTAAAAGAGTAAGGCTGAAAATATGGTGTGAAGTAGACCCGGGGGCCATAGTGTTCACTAGAGGCTTCTCTCAAAATAGCAAATATTACGGTGGGTGAACAAATTACTGTCGAGCAATTGATAGAACCGCGCAAAGTCATGACGATATCTAAGGCAATGATCATACATATAGGCATCACGTCCGAGACAAGTAGACCGATACTTTCTGCATCTACTACTAATACTCCACACATCGACCGCTATCCAGCATGCATCTAGTGTATTGAGTTCATAACGAATAGAGAAACGCCTTAAGCAATATGACATGATGTATAGGGATAAACTCAAACCAATGATGAAAACCCCATTTTTAACCTTGATGGCAAAAACACGATGCTTGCCTCGCTACCCCTTCTGTCACTGGGTGAGGTCACCGCACGGTACGAACCCAAAAGCAAGCACTTCTCCCATTGCAAGAATCATAGATCAAGTTGGCCAAACAAAACCCACAACTCGAAGAGAATTACAAGGATATGAAATCATGCATATAAGAGATCAGAAGAAACTAAAATAAGATTCATAGATAATCTGATCATAAATCGAGAATTCATCGGATCTCGACAAACACACCACAAAAGAAGATTACATCAGATAGATCTCCATGAAGATCATGGAGAACTTTGTATTGAAGATCCAAGAGAGAGAAGAAGCCATCTAGCTACGAGCTATGGACCCGTAGGTCTATGGTGAACTACTCACGCATCATCAGAGAGGTCATGGTGTTGATGAAGAAGCCCTCCGTATCCGAATCCCCCCTCCGGCAGGGCACCAGAACGTGCCCCAGATGGGATATTGCGGAGACAAAAGCTTGCGGCGGTGGAAAAGTATTTTCGTTGATCTCCTGATTTTTCTGGGATTTTAGGGAATTTATAGGCGAAGGAGCTAGGGCAGGGGAGGACCAGGGATCCCACAAGCCTGGGAGGCGCAGGTCCCCCTGGCCGCGCCATGAGGGCTTGTGTCCTCCCCCGGGACTCTCTGCCTTGGTTCCCAAGATTTCTGCGTATCTTCTGTCTCGGAAAAAATATTTTCGGAAGTTTTATTCCGTTTGGACTCCGTTTAAAATCCTGCTATGAAAAGGGTAAAATACATGGAAAAAACAGGAACTGACACTTGGCACTGAGTTAATAAGTTAGTGCCAAAAAGATATAAAAGGCATACAAAACATCCAAATTTTAACAAGATAATAGCATGAAACCTTCAAAAATTATAGATGCGTTGGAGACGTATCAAGCATCCCCAAGCTTAACTCCTGCTCGTCCTCGAGCAAGGAAGTGATAAAGATTGAATTTTTTATGTGGAATGCGGCCTAGCATAGTTGTCCTTTATTACTTCTTTCATGTGACATGAATGTTCAGATCCGTAAGATTCAAAACAATAGTTTGCTATTGACATGAAAACAATAATACTTCAAGCAAACTATCAAGGTAATCATGAACTTTTGAAATAACAAGGCCAAAGAAAGTTATCCCTACAAAATCATATAGTCTGGCTATGCTCCATCGTCCCCACACAACTAATTTAAATCATGCACAGCCCCGGTATTGGCCAGGTAATTGTTTTTGCACTCTTACTTTCTCAAAGCTTTTACAACTATCACGCAATACATGAGCGTGAGCCATGGATATAGCACTATAGGTGGAATAGATTGTGGTGGTGGTTGTGAGACAAAAAGGAGGAGATGGTCACATTGACTCGGCGTATCAAAGGGTTATGGAGATGCCCATTAATAGATATCAATGTGAATGAGTAGGGATTGCCATACAAAGGATGCACTAGAGCTATAAGTATGTGAAAGCTCAGAAGGAGAACTAGTGGGTGTGCATCCAACTTGCTTTCTCACGAAGACCTAGGGAAATTTGAGGAAGCCCATCATTGGAATATACAAGCCAAGTTATATAATGAAGTTTCCCACTAGTATATGGTGGTGACGAAACGAGAGGCTCTCAATCATGAAGAACATGGTGCTATTATGAAGCACAAGTGTGGAAAAAGATAGTAGCATTGTCCCTTCTCTCTTTTTCTGTCTCTTTTTATTATTAATTTTTATTTGTGCTCTTTGGCCTCTTTTTTTGTGTGTGGGCAACTTTGGCCTTTTTTTTATTTCCTCACATGGGACAATGCTCTAATAATGATGATCATCACACTTTTATTTACTCACAGCTCAAAGCTCAGAACGATGATGACTCTATAGGAAATGCCTCCGGCAGTGTACCGGGATGTGCAACGATCTAGCTTGGCGTATGACGTTGAAACATCTCGCTAGCTATCTTACGATCATGCAATGGCAATATTAGAGTGACGGCACAAGTCATGAGACGGAACAGTGGGAGTTGCATGGCAATATTGTTGGGTAACGTAGCATAAATTCGAAATTTTCCTATGCATATTCAGATCTTCCTATGGAGAGACCAGCAACGAGAGAGGGGTAAGAGCATATTCATACCTTTGAAGATCGCTAAGCGGAAGCGTTGCTAGAACACGGTTGATGGAGTCGTACTCGCAGCGTTCCGATCTAGTGCCGAACTACGGCACCTCCGCGTTCAACACACGTGTAGCCCGGTGACGTCTCCCGCACCTTGATCTAGCAAGGAGGAGGGAGAGGTTGGGGAAGAACTCCAGCAGCACGATGGCGTGGTGTCGGTGGAGAGCCGAGGTCTCCCGGCAGGGCTTTGCCAGCACCGACACAGAGGAGGAGGAGGAAGGGCAGGGCTGCGTCGAGAGGGAGAGAAAACCGTGTGTCAAACAGCCCCGAAACCTCAACTATATGTAGGGGAAGGGGGAGGGGGTGCAGCCCTTAGGGTTCCCGCCCCAAGGGGTGCGGAAGCCCCCATATTCTCCAGGAGGTGGCGGCCACGAGGGGAGGAGGGGTGTGGCGCACCCCTGGTGGGCCTTAGGCCCACCTGGCTTAGGGTTTGCCCCCCCCTTTCCTCTCCCCTGCGCATTGGGCTGAGTGGGGAGGCGCACCTGCCCACCTAGGGGCTGGTTCCCTCCCCCACTTGGCCCATCTTACCTCCCGGGGTCGTTGCCCCCCTTCGGTGGACCCCCGGGGCCACCTCCGGTGGTCCCGGTGGTCCCGGTACGTTACAGGTGATGCCCGAAACACTTCCGGTGTCCGAAACCATCCGTCCTATATATCAATCTTTACCTCCGGACCATTCCGGAGCTCCTCGTGACGTCCGGGATCTCACACGGGACTCCGAACAACTTTCAGTAACCTCGTATAACAATTCCCTATAACCCTAGCGTCACCGAACCTTAAGTGTGTAGACCCTACGGGTTCGGGAGACAAGCAGACATGACCGAGACACCTCTCTGGCCAATAACCATCAGCGGTGTCTGGATACCCATGGTGGCTCCCACTTTCTCCACGATGATCTCATAGGATGAACCACGATGTCAAGGATTCAATCAATCCCGTATACGATTCCCTTTGTCTGTCGGTATAGAACTTGCCCGAGATTCGATCGTCGGTATACCAATACCTTGTTCAATCTCATTATGGTAAGTCTCTTTACTCGTTCCGTAGCACGTCATCGTATGACTAACTCCTTAGTCACATTGAGGTCATGATGATGTTCTACCGAGTGGGCCCAGTGATACCTCTCCGTCACACGAAGTGACAAATCCCAATCTCGATTCGTACCAACCCAACAGACACTTTCAGAGATACCCGTAGTGCACCTTTATAGTCACCCAGTTACGTTGTGACGTTTGATACACCCAAAGACACTATGACGGTCGAAGTAAAAGACACTTGACATTAGAAAAGCTTTAGCATACGAACAATACGATCTAGTGCTATGCTTAGGATTGGGTCTTGTCCATCACATCATTCTCCAATGATGTGATCCCGTCATCAATGACATCTAAACATGATCAGGAAACCATGATAATCTATTGACTAACGAGCTAGCTAACTAGAGGCTTGCTTGGGACACATTGTGATCTATTTATTCACACATGTATTACTGTTTCCTGTTAATACAATTATAGCATGAACAATAGACGATTATCATGAACAAGGAAATATGATAATAACCATTTTATTATTGCCTCTAGGGCATATTTCCAACAGTCTCCCACTTGCACTAGAGTCAATAATCTAGTTACATTGTGATGTATCGAACACCCATAGCAGTATGGTGTTGATCATGTTTTGCTCGTGGAAGAGGTTTAGTCAACGGGTCTGCAATATTCAGATCCGTGTGTACTTTACAAATATCTATTACTCCACTCTGGACATGATCCTGGATGGAGTTGTAGCGGCGTTTGATGTGCTTCGTCTTCCGGTGAACCTGGGCTCCTTGGCTATCGCAATGGCCCCAGTGTTATCACACAAGAGTGTCATTGGACCCGACGCGCTTGGAACCACTCCAAGGTCGGTGATGAGCTCCTTCATCCAAATTCCTTCATGAGCCGCTTCTGAAGTAGCTATGTACTCCGCTTCACATGTAGATGCTGCCACGACTTCTTGCTTGCTGCTGCACCAGCTCACTGCCCCACCATTCAAAACATATACATATCCGGTCTGTGACTTAGAGTCATCCGGATCTGTGTCGAAGCTAGCGTTGGCGTAACCCTTTACGACGAGCTCTTCGTAACCTCCATAAACGAGAAACATTTCCTTAGTCCTTTTCAGGTACTTAAGGATATTCTTGACCGCTGTCCAGTGTTCCATACCGAGATCACTTTGGTACCTCCCTACCAAACTTATGGCAAGGTTTATATCAGGTCTGGTACACATTATGGCATACATTAGAGAGCCTACGGCTGAAGTGTAGGGGACATAACTCATCTTCTCTCTATCTGCTGCCGTGGTCGGTGACTGAGTCTTACTCAATCTCATACCTTGCAAAACTGGCAAGCACCCTTTCTTTGAGTTTTCCATATTGAACTTCTTCAATATCTTGTCAAGGTATGTACTTTGCGAAAGACCTATGAGGCGTCTTGATCTATCTCTATAGATCTTGATGCCTAATATGTATGCAGCTTCTCCAAGGTCCTTCATTGAAAAACTCTTGTTCAAATAGGCCTTTATGCTCTCCAACATCTCTATATTATTCCCCATCAATAATATGTCATCCACATACAGTATGAGGAAAGCTACAGAGCTCCCACTCACTTTCTTGTACAGACAGGCTTCTCTGTAAACCTGTATGAACCCAAACGCTTTAATCACCTCATTAAAGCGAATGTTCCAACTCCGAGATGCTTGCACCAGCCCATAGATGGAGCGCTGGAGCTTGCACACTTTGTTAGCACCCTTAGGGTCGACAAAACCTTCTGGTTGCATCATACACAACTCTTCCTTAAGGTTCCCATTAAGGAACGCTGTTTTGACGTCCATTTGCCAAATTTCATAATCATAAAAGGCGGCAATTGCTAACATGATTCAGACTGATTTCAGCTTCGCTACGAGAGAGAAAGTCTCTTCGTAGTCAACTCCTTGAATTTGTCGAAAACCCTTTGCGACAAGTCGAGCTTTGTAAACGGTTACTTACCGTTTGCATCAGTCTTCTTCTTGAAGATCCATTTATTTTCTATGGCTCGCCGGTCATCGGGCAAGTCCACCAAAGTCCATACTTTGTTCTCATACATGGATCCTATCTCGGATTTCATAGCCTCAAGTCATTTGTTGGAATCCGGGCCCGCCATCGCTTCTTCATATTTCGAAGGTTCACCATTGTCTAACAACATGATTTCCATCACAAGGTTGTCGTACCACTCTGGTGCGGAGCGTGCCCTTGTGGACCTTCGCGGTTTAGTAGTAACTTGATCCGAAGCTTCATGATCATCATCATTAACCATCACAGGGTTGCCGTACCTCTCTGGTGCGGAGCGTGCCCTTGTGGACCTTCGCGGTTCAGTAGTAACTTGATCTGAAGCTTCATGATCATCATCATTAACTTCCTCTTCAGTTGGTGTAGGCGCCACATGAACAACTTCCCGCGCTGTGCTACTATCCTTTTCGAGAGGGGGTGTAATTACCTCATCAAGTTCTACCTTCCTCCCACTTACTTCTTTCGAGAGAAACTCTTTCTCTAGAAAGGATCCGTTCTTGGCAACAAAGGTTTTACCTTCGGATCTAAGATAGAAGGTATACCCAATAGTTTCCTTAGGGTATCCTATGAATACGCATTTCTCCGCTTTGGGTTCGATCTTTTCTAGTTGAAGTTTCTTCACATAACCATCGCAGCCCCAAACTTTAAGAAACAACAACTTAGGTTTCTTGCCAAACCATAGTTCATACGGCGTCGTCTCAACGGATTTAGACGGTGCCCTATTTAAAGTGAATGCTGCAGTTTCTAATGCGTATCCCCATAATGATAACGGTAACTCGGTAAGAGACATCATAGATCGTACCATATCTAACAAAGTGCGATTACGATGTTCAGACACTCCGTTGCGTTGCGGTGTGCCAGGCGGCGTCAGTTGTGAAACGATTCCACACTTCCTTAGGTGTGTGCCAAACTCGTGACTGAAATATTCTCCTCCACGATCAGATCGTAGACACTTAATTTTTCTGTCACGCTGATTCTCGACCTCACTCTGAAATTCCTTGAACTTTTCAAATGTCTCAGATTTGTGCTTCATCAAGTAGATATACCCATACCTACTCAAATCATTGGTGAGAGTGAGAACATAACGATAGCCACCGCGAGCTTCAACGTTCATTGGACCACACACATCAGTATGTATTATTTCCAATAATTCGGCCGCTCTCTCCATTATACCTGAGAATGGAGTCTTAGTCATCTTGCCCATGATGCACGGTTCACATGTGTCAAATAAAATCAAGAGACTCTAATAGTCCATCAGTATGGAGCTTCTTCATGCGCTTAACGCCGATATGACCAAGGCGGCAGTGCCACAAGTATGTGGGACTATCATTATCAACTTTACATCTTTTGGTACTCACACTATGAATATGTGTAACATCACGATCGAGATTCATCTAGAATAAACCATTCACCAGCGGAGCATGACCATAAAACATATCACTCATATAAATAGAACAACCATTATTCTCTGACTTAAATGAGTAGCCGTCTCGCATTAGGCAAGACCCTGATAGAATGTTCATGCTTAAAGCTGGTACTAAATAACAATTATTAAGGCTTAAGACTAATCTCGATGGTAGATGTAGAGCTAGGGTGCCGACGGTGATCACATCGACCTTTGAACCATTCCCAACGCGCATCGTCACCTCGTCCTTGGCCAGTCTCCGCTTATTCCGCAGTTCCTGCTTTGAGTTGCAAATGTGAGAAACAACACCAGTATCAAATACCTAGGAGCAACTATGAGCGTTGGTAAGGTACACATCAATAACATGTATATCACATATACCTTTAATGTTGCCGGCCTTCTTGTCCGCTAAGTATTTGGGGCAGTTCCGCTTCTAGTGACCCTTTCCCTTGCAATAGAAGAACTCAGTCTCAGGCTTGGGTTCATTCTTTTTCTTCTTCCCGGCATCTGGCTTACGGGGCGCGGCAACAGCTTTGCCGTCTTTCTTGACGTTCTTCTTACCCTTGCCCTTCTTGAAACTAGTGGTCTTGTTGACCATCAACACTTGATGCTCTTTCTTGATTTCTACTTCTGCAGACTTGAGCATCGAGTACAACTCGGGAATGGTCTTTTCCATCCCTTGCATGTTGTAGTTAAGCACAAAGCCTTTGTAGCTTGGTGGGAGAGACTCGAGGATTCTGTCAATTATAGCATCATCCGGAAGTTCGACTCCAAGTGAAGTCAGACGACCGTGTAACCCAGACATTTTGAGCATGTGCTCACTGACAGAACTGTTCTCCTCCATCTTACAGCTAAAGAACTTGTCGAAGACTTCATATCTCTCGACACGGGCATGAGCTTGAAAAACTAGCTTCAGCTCCTGGAACATCTCATATGCTCCGTGTTTCTCAAAACGCCTTTGGAGCCCCGTTTCTAAACTGTATAACATGCCACACCTAACCAGAGAATAGTCATCACTCCGCGTTTGCCAGACGTTCAGAATGTCCTGGGCTAATGCGGGAGCGGGAGGGTCACCTAGCAGCGCATCAAGGACATAAGCCTTTTTAGCTGCTTCAAGGATGAGCTTCAAGTTGCGAACCCAGTCCGCATAGTTTCTACCATCATCTTTCAGCTTGTTTTTCTCTAGGAATGCGTTGAAATTGAGGTTGACGTTGGCCTTCTACAATATTTATGAAGACAACTTTTAGAATAAGTTCATGACAATTAAGTTCATTTATTCAAATTAAGTATGAACTCCCACTTAAATCGACATCCCTCTAGTCATCTAAGTGATACATGATCCATGTTGACTAACCCGTGTCCAATCAACACGTGAGACGGACTAGTCACCATGGTGAGCAACTTCATGCTGATCGTATTCAACCATATGACTCATGTTCGACCTTTCGGTCTCTTGTATTCGAGGTCATGTATGTACATGCTAAGATCGTCGAGTCAACCTAGGTGTTTCGCGTGTGTAAATCTGGCTTACACCCGTTGTATGCAAACGTTAGAATCTATCACACCCGATCATCACGTGGTGCTTCGAGACAACGAACCTTCGCAACGGTGCACACTTAGGGGAATAGGTTCTCGAAATTTTAAGAGGGATCATCTTATTATGCTACAGTCGTTCTAAGCAATAAGATGTAAAACATGATAAACATCACAATGCAATCATATAGTGACATGATATGGCCATTATCATCTTCGCCCTTTCGATCTCCATCTTCAGGCATCGCATGATCATCATCGTCACCGGCATGACACCATGATCTCCATCATCATGATCTCCATCATCGTGTCTCCGTGAAGTCTTCAAGCCAACTACTACTATCACTACTACTATAGCTAACTGTTAGCAATGAAGTAAAAGTAGTAAGCACATGGCGTTGCATCTCATACAATAAATTAAGACCACTCCTATGGCTCCTGCCGGTTCTCATACTCATCGACATGCAAGTCGTGAAACCTATTACAATAACATGATCATCTCATACATCATACATGCAACATCACAACTTTGGCCATATCACATCACATGTCAAACCCTGCAAAAACAAGTTAGACGTCCTCTAATTGTTGTTGCAAGTTTTACGTGGCTGATTTGGGTGTCTAGCAAGAACGTCTTCTTACCTACGTCACAGCTACAACGATGATATGCCAAAGCTATTTACCCTTCATAAGGACCCTTTTCATCAAATCCAATCCGACTAGAGTAGGAGAGACAGACACCCGCTAGCCACCTTTATGCACGGTGTGCATGTCTGTCGGTGGAACCAGTCTCACGTAAGCGTACGTGTAAAGTAGGTCCGGGCTGCTTCATCCCACAATACCACCGGAAAAGAATAAGACTAGCAGCGGCAAGAAAATTGACAAATCATCGCCCACAACTTTTGTGTTCTACTCGTGCATAGAATCTACGCATAGAAAACCTGGCTCGGATACCACTGTTGGGTAACGTAGCATAAATTCAAAATTTTCCTATGCATATTCAGATCTTCCTATGGAGATACCAGCAACGAAAGAGGGGTAAGAGCATCTTCATACCTTTGAAGATCGCTAAGCGCGAGCGTTGCTAGAACACGGTTGATGGAGTCGTACTCGCAGCGATTCCGATCTAGTGCCGAACTACGGCACCTCCGCGTTCAACACACGTGCAGCCCAGTGACGTCTCCCGCACCTTGATCCAGCAAGGAGGAGAGAGAGGTTGGAGAAGAACTCCAGCAACACGACGGCGTGGTATCGATGGAGAGACGAGGTCTCTCGACAGTTCTTCGCCAAGCACCGGCACAAAGGAGGAGGGGGAAGGGCAGGGCTGCGTCGAGAGGGGGAGAAAACTGTGTGTCAAACAGCCCCGAAACCTCAACTATATATAGGGGAAGGGGGAGGGGGCGCAGCCCTTAGGGTTCCCACCCCAAAGGGGTGTGGCAGCCCCCATCTGCGCCAGGAGGTGGAGGCCAGGAGGGGAGGAGGGGTGTGGCGCACCCCTGGTGGGCCTTAGGCCCACCTGGCTTAGGGTTTGCCCCCCCTTTCCTCTCCCCTGCGCATTGGGCTGAGTGGGGAGGCGCACCAGCCCACCTAGGGGCTGGTTCCCTCCCCCACTTGGCCCATCTTACCTCCCGGGGTCGTTGCCCCCCTTCAGTGGACCCCCGGGGCCACCTCCGGTGGTCCCGGTACGTTACCGGTGATGCCCGAAACACTTCCGGTGTCTGAAACCATCCGTCCTATATATCTATCTTTACCTCCGGACCATTCCGGAGCTCCTCGTGACGTCCGGGATCTCATCCGGGACTCTGAACAACTTTCGGTAACCTCGTATAACTATTCCCTATAACCCTAGTGTCACCGAACCTTAAGTGTGTAGACCCTACGGGTTCGGGAGACATGCAGACATGACCGAGACACCTCTCTGGCCAATAACTATTAGCGGGGTCTAGATTCCCATGGTGGCTGCCACTTTCTCCATGATGATCTCATCGGATGAACCACGATGTCAAGGATTCAATCAATCCCGTATATGATTCCCTTTGTCTGTCGGTATAGAACTTGCCCGAGATTCGATCGTTGGTATACCAATACCTTATTCAATCTCGTTACCGGTAAGTCTCTTTACTCGTTCCGTAGCACGTCATCGTGTGACTAACTCCTTAGTCACATTGATCTCATGATGATTTTCTACCGAGTGGGCCTAGAGATACCTCTCCGTCACACGGAGTGACAAATCCCGATCTCGATTCGTACCAACCTAACAGACACTTTCAGAGATACCCGTAGTGCACCTTTATAGTCATCCAGTTACATTGTGACGTTTGATACACCCAAAGCACTCCTACGGTATCCGGGAGTTGCACAATATCACGTTCGAAGGAAAAGACACGTGACATTAGAAAAGCTTTAGTATACGAACAATACGATCTAGTGCTATGCTTAGGATTGGGTCTTGTCCATCACATCATTCTCCAATGATGTGATCCCGTCATCAATGACATCTAATGCCCATGATCAGGAAACCATGATCATCTATTGACTAACGAGCTAGCTAACTAGAGGATTGCTAGGGACACATTGTGATCTATTTATTCACACATGTATTACTGTTTCCTATTAATACAATTATAGCATGAACAATAGACGATTATCATGAACAAGGAAATATGATAATAACCATTTTATTATTGCCTCTAGGGCATATTTCCAACAAATATATCTCGGAATGGCTATGAAAATGCCATAGTAGGTAGGTATGGTGGCTGTTTTGAGGAAGGCATATGGTGGGTTTGTGCACCGGCGAGAATTGCGCGGTACTAGAGAGGCTAGCAATGGTGGAAGGTGAAAGTGCACCTTTACTATGGACTCACATTAGTCATGAAGAACTCACATACTTGTTGCGAAAGTTTTTATTAGTAATCGAAACAAAGTGCTAAACGCATACTCCTAGGGGAAGGGTGGGTAGGTGTTAACCATCGTGCGATCCCAACCGCAACACAAAGGATGACAATAAATAGATCAATTATGCTCTGACTTCCTAACATAGCGGTTCACCATACGTGCATGTTACGGGAATCACTAACTTCAACACAAGTATTTCTAGATTCACAACACCCTACTAACATAACTCTTAATATTACCAAATCCACGTCTCAAAACTAATTGAGAGGAATCAAAAGTTCTCTTTCTACTCAATGCACATGAAGATGGAGTTTTTGTATCCTGTTTGGGTACCTATCACCTTTGGGACTACTTTCATAGCACAAGCCAACTACCAAGTCACGCACCGCCGTGCTCTAAAAGATCTAAGTGAAGCACATAGAGCAAAATTGTCTAGCTCAAAAGATATAAGTGAAGCACGATGAGCATTCTAGAAAAATCACGATGAGTGCATGTCTCTCTCAAAAGGTGTGCAGAAAGGATGATTGTGAAACAACAAAAAGATAAGACTCCTACGATACAAGACGCTACAAGAAAAACATATATCATGTGGTGAATAAAAATATAGCTCCAAGTAATGTTACCGATGGATTGAAGACGAAAGAGGGGATGCCTTCCCGGGGCATCCCCAAGCTTAGGCTTTTTGGTGTCCTTGAATTTGTCTTGGGATGATGTGGGAATCCCCAAGCTTGAGATCTTTCCACTCTTTATCCCTTTGTCCATGAGATCATCACCCAAAACTTGAAAACTTCACAACACAAAACTTAAACAGAAACTCGTGATATCATTAGCACAAGAAAACAAACTACCACCTCTTTAGGTACTGTAGAAAACTTGAATTCTATTCATATTGGTGTTAGTACCCCCCGATACTATCCATAGTTTCATCAAAACAAGCAACCAACTCAACAAAAATAGAATCTGTCAAAAATAGATGAGTCTGTAGCAATCTGTATACTTCGTATACTTCTGGTACCTCCAAAATTCTTAAACATTACGAATGACTTGGAAAAAGGCATATCAACCAGAAGGAAAAAGAATCAACTCAAAATCTCTTTCTAAATAAAAATTAAAAATAATCTCGTGAGTGAAAAGTTTCTGTCTTTTTCCAGCAGGATCAAACAACCATCACCAAGACTAGTCATAAAGGTTTTGCTTGGCTCAAACACAAAAAGAAACATAAAAGACACTATCATAGCATAATTATGATGGTGTGGACGCAACAAAACAGAAAGAAAAAGATAAATTCATTGGGTTGCCTCCCAACAAGCGCTATTGTTTAACGCCCTTATCTAGGCATAAGGCGATAGAATCACGTATCGTCGTCTTTGGTGCTCAAACCATAAGTAGCCCTCATCATGGATTCATAAGGCAATCTTATTTTGTTTCTAGGAAAATGCTCCATGCCCTCTTTAAAGGAAATTGAAATCTAATATTCCCTTCCTTCATATCGATGATAGCACCGATAGTCCTTAGGAAAGGTCTACCAAGAATGATAGGGCATGTAGGATTGCAATCAATGTCAAGCACAATGAAATCCACGGTTACATAGTTCCTATTTGCAATAATAAGAACATCATTGATCCTTCCCACGGGTTTCTTGACAGTAGAATCCGTAAGATGCAAATTAAGAGAACACTCCTCAATCTCATTAAAACCCAGAACATCACATAAAGACTTTGGAATCGCGGAAACACTAGCACCCAAATCACACAAAGCATTGCATTCATAGTTTTTGATTTTGATTTTGATAGTAGGTTCCCACTCATCATGAAGCTTTCTAGGGATAGAAACTTCCAATTCAAGTTTCTCTTCAAGAGATTTTATCATAGCTTTGACGATATGATCGGTAAAGGCCTTGTTTTGGCTATAAGCGTGTGGAGAGTTTAGCATGGATTGCATCAAGGAAATGCATTCAATCAATGAGCAACTATTATAATTGAATTCCTTGAAATCCATAGTAGTAATTTCATTACTACTCAAGGTTTTAATATCTTCTACTCCACTTTCAATGCTTTTAGCATCAAGATAGATGGACTCCGAATCATTGGGGAATTTTTCAACCAAAGTGGATTCATATCCAGCCCCATCATCATTAGGTTTGACACAAGAAAACAAAGATTCAATAGGAGTCACACCATGCACTTTAAGATCTTTGTGATTCTTATCACGAGAACACGCATTTTTAATCCATTCAGTTCTAGCACGAATTTGGGCAGTTCTTTCTTTGCTCTCACTCATGGAAACACGCATAGCTTTCAAAGTTTCATCCATATTGATCTTGGGAGGAGCACATCTACCTTTCAAAGCATCAATTTCACTAGACTTTCTATCAACGCTCCTAGCCAAATCATCAATTTTGAGTAGTTTTTCCTCTATGGACGCATCGAAAATATTTTGTGAGTTGATAAACTCATTGATATTACTCTCTAGATCAGAGGGTAATCTATTGTAATTTCCATGAGTATTGTTGTAGGAGTTGCCAAAGTTATTAGAGGGGTTACTAGGAAAATGCCTAGGAACATAGTTTCCTCTAAAAGCATTGTTGTTGCCAAAATTATTCCTACCAACAAAATTAACGTCCAAGCTAGCGTTGCTACTCTCAATCAAGGATGACAAGGGCATATCATTAGGATATAAAGGAGCACTTATACTAGCAACCAAATTCATTAACTCATCCATCTTAGCACTCAGCGAGTTAATTTCTTCTATAGCATGTACCTTCTTACTAGCAGGTGACCTTTCAGTGTGCCACTGAGAGTAGTTCGTCATGATATTGTCTAGGAGTTTTGTGGCTTCTCCTAACGTGATTTCCATGAACGTTCCACCTGAGGCGGAGTCCAAGATATTTCTAGAAGCGAAATTCAAGCCAGCGTAGAAGATTTTTATAATCATCCAAAGACTCAAGCCATGAGCGAGACAATTTCTAATCATCAATTTCATTCTCTCCGAAGATTGTGCAACATGTTCATGATCAAGTTGCTTAAAATTCATGATATCATTATGGAGAGAGATAATCTTAGCCGGCGGAATACACTTGGATATGTAAGCATGTTTGCACTTATTCCAAGAATCAATACTATTTTTGGGCAAAGACGAAAACCAGGTTTTTGCTCGATCTCGCAAGGAGAACGGAAAAAGCTTCAATTTAATCAAATCATTATCCACATCTTTCTTCTTTTGCATATCGCAAAGCTCAATGAAGGTATTAAGATGGGATGCAACATCTTCACTAGGAAGGCCGGAGAATTGCTCTTTCATAACAAGATTCAGTAAAGCGGCATTGATTTCGTATGATTCTGCACTAGTGGCAGGAGAAATCGGAGTACTAATAAAATCATTATTATTAGTATTCGAGAAGTCAGAAAGTTTGGTGTTTTCAATCATGATGACTTCAGCAAGAAAACAAGCACACAAGCGAACAGAAAGCAAGCGAGAGAAAAAGGCAAACAAAAAAGGCAAATATTTTTGTAAATTTTTGTTTTTCAGAAGTGGGGGAGAGGAAAAAAAGAGGCAAAAAAGTAAATGCAAGAGATGAGTTTGCGACACTTACTTGGATGAGTTCTTGACTTGATCCTCCCCGGCAACGGCGCCACTAATTCTTCTGCTACGGCAACAGACAACAGCACCAGATATTGGCACGTTGACGGAGACTGGGCTAGCGTTGGTTTTTCCCTTGAAGAGGAAAGGGTGATGCAGCACAGGAGCAGTAAGTATTTCCCTCAGTTTGAGAACGAAGGTATCAATCCAGTAGGAGAATCGCGTCAAGTCCAGAGTACCTGCGCAAACACAAAAGTGCTTGCACCCAACGCTATAAAGGGGTTGTCAATCCCTTCAAGATTGATTGAAAAGTGAGATCTGAAAGCGGAAAGTGCAACGAAGTAAAAGAGTAAGGCTGAAAATATGGTGTGAAGTAGACCCCGGGGCCATAGTGTTCACTAGAGGCTTCTCTCAAATTAGCAAATATTACGGTGGGTGAACAAATTACTGTCAAGCAATTGATAGAACCGCGCAAAGTCATGACGATATCTAAGGCAATGAGCATACATATAGGCATCACGTCCGAGACAAGTAAACCGATACTTTCTGCATCTACTACTATTAATCCACACATCGACCGCTATCGAGCGTGCATCTAGTGTATTGAGTTCATGACGAATAGAGTAACTCCTTAAGAAAGATGACATGATGTAGAGGGATAAACTCAAACCAATGATGAAAACCCCATCTTTTTACCCTTGATGGCAACAACACGATGCGTGCCTCGCTACCTCTTTTGTCACTGAGTGAGGTCACCGCACGGTATGAACCCAAAACCAAGCACTTCTACCATTGCAAGAATCATTGATCAAGTTGGCCAAACAAAACCCACAACACGAAGAGAATTATAAGGATATGAAATCATGCATATAAGAGATCAAAAGAAACTAAAATAAGATTCATAGATAATCTGATCATAAATCCACAATTCATCGGATCTCGACAAACACACCGCAAAAGAAGATTTCATCGGATAGATCTCCATGAAGATCATGGAGAACTTTGTATTGAAGATCCAAGAGAGAGAAGAAGCCATCTAGATACTAGATATGGACCCGTAGGTCTATGGTGAACTACCCACGCATCATCGGATAGGTCATGGTGTTGATGAAGAAGCCCTCCGTATCCGAATCCCCGCTCCAGCAGGGCCCTAGAACGTGCCCCGGATGGGATCCTGCGGAGACAGAAGCTTGCGGCGGCGGAAAAGTATTTTCGTTGATCTCCTGATTTTTTCTGGGATTTTAGGGAATTTATAGGCGAAGGAGCTAGGGCAGGGGAGGCCCAGGGAGCCCACAAGCCTGGGAGCTGCGTGCCCCCCAGGCCGCGCCATGAGGGCTTGTGGCCTCCCCCCGGACTCTCTTCCTTGGTTCCCAAGCTCTCTGCGTACATTCTGTTCCGGAAAAAATCTTTTCGGAAGTTTTATTCCGTTTGGACTCCGTTTAAAATCCTCCTCTGAAAAGGGTCAAAAACACGGAAAAACAGGAACTGGCACTTGGCACTGAGTTAATAAGTTAGTCCCAAAAAAGATATAAAAGGCATACAAAACATCCAAAATTTGACAAGATAATAGCATGAAACCATCAAAAATTATAGATGCGTTGGAGATGTATCAGTGGCCACCTCGTGTGCCTCCCGGACTCCGTTTTCTTGCGGAGTACTCCTTCTGGTCTGGAAAAAAATCATTATATATTCTCCCGAAAGGTCTGACCCTCGTATCACGCAAATTTCCTATGTTTTTGTTTCGAGCCTGTTTCTGCTGCAGATCTAGATTGTTATGGCGTCACCAAAAACTCCGAAGGACAAGATCTTTGAGAAGGTCATCAATCCCTACCTCGCGGGAGTGCTACAATACCCTCAATCTATTGATATGCGTGAGGGGATGCTGCATATCCGTGATGTTGAGGGGCCCAGGAAGACCGGAAGCGTGGAGGCGAGGCTCGAAGCAATGGAGAAACAAGTCTTCAAGTGACAAGGGATGGTGGAGCGTGGACTCAACGCCAACCACATGATGATCACGGAGTTCACCAACAAGCACAAGATCGATGCCAATGACATCGGGAAGCACCTCTCCAGGCTCTATGATAGAATTGATCACCTCCAAGCCTAGATCTATGACCTGCAGAACCAAAACTGTGAGTATGAGTATATATTTAAATCAATACGGTTGGCTGCAGATTTGAGGATTACGGAGACTCGTTCATCTTTCCATGATGGAGCACCTATGCCTTGGAAGACGGAGGATCAAACCCATGTTGCAACAACTCCACCACCATCACCTCCAAAGGAAGACAACTAAGCATGGGTATGGGCAATCCCCTTGGCTTGTGCCAAGCTTGGGGGAGTTTCCCCGGTATCGTATCACCATCACATCTTTTGCCTTTACCTTTGTTTTAGTTTGTTCCTTTCTGGTTTTATCTTTCTCTAGCAGAATAAAGGTCTTAGTGTTTTAGGCTTGAGTTTTGCTTTGTGTCACCCCGATGTATTCGAGCTTGCCATATAATAAAGATTGTCTTAGTTCAAGGGCCTTGCCTCATGCCATGATAAAGAGAATGAGAAAAGAACAAAAGCATGAAAGATCATGTAATGATCTTATGGGAAGTGATGCCTTCACATATAAAAAGAATGATGATTGAAACTTGTTGAGGGTAGACAAACGTAGACCTTGGTCATTGTTGCAATTAATAGGAAGTGATAAAGAAGGAGAGGTTCACATATAAATATATCATCCTTAACACCATCTATGATTGTGAACAGTCACTAAACTATTGCATGCTTAGAAGTAGATGTTGGACAAGGAAGACAACATAATGAATTGTGTTTGCTTGGTTCCGAACAATGTTATATGACTAGAGATCCCTTAGCATGTGACGATTGCTTCACCTCATATTAGCCAAACCTCCCGCACCAAGTAGAGATACTACCTGTGCATCCATAAACCTTCAACCCAGTCTTGCCGTAAGACCCCTCAAGTATGTTTTCATCGGTGCAAGCAATAAAAATTGCTCCCTAATATGTATGATCTATTAGTGTGTGGAAAATAAGCTTTGTACGAACCAGTGATGAGGAAGACATTAATGCGAAAGACTGCATAATAAAGTTCTTTATCACAGGAGGCAATATAAAGTGACGTTCCTCCACACTAAGAGGACACACATCCAAACCTCAAAAGCGCATGACAACCTCTGCTTCCCTCTGCGAAGGGCCAATCGTGTACCTTTCCTTTTTGCCCTTGAAATATTTATGGTGATCTACACCAATTCCTTATTTCGCCTTTATCTTGGCTAACGTCATATGCTAGGGAAAGATCTATATTCATATGTCAACTTGGAAGTAAGTATTCATGAATTATTATTGTTGACATTCCCCTTGAGGTAAATAGTTGGGAGGTGAAACTATAAGCCCCTATCTTTCTCTGTGTCCGACTGAAACTTTGATCTCATGAGTACCAGGTGAGTTGTAGCAATTGTAGAAGACGAAAGGATGATTGCGTATGTGGATTTACTTTACAAGCTCTTATTTGACTCTTTCCGATGTAATGATAAATTGCAATTGCTTCAATGACAAAATGCTATTGGTTGTTAATCCTCAATAAGGTTCTTGATCCATACTTTACTTTGTGAAGGAATTATCACTTCAGCATAAGAGATTATATGATGATACTGATGTTCTAATTATGATCATGATGCCTGCATGGCCGTATCTTGTTTTGTCGACACCTCTCTCTCTAAACATGTGGGCATATTTATTGATCTCGGTTTTCGCTTGAGGACAAGCGAGGTCTAAGCTTGGGGGAGTTGATACGTCCTTTTTTCATCATGCTTTCATGTTGATATTTATCGTTTTTTGGGCTGTTATTACACTTCACTTTACAATACTTATGCCTTTTCTCTCTTATTTTGCAAGGTTTACATAAAGAGGGAGAATGCCGGCAGCTGGAATTCTGGCCTGAAAAAGGAGCAAGTTTGAGATACCTATTCTGCGCAACTCCAAAAGCCGTGAAAATCAACGAGGATTTATTTTGGATTCTATAAAAAATATTGGGCCGAAGAAGTACCAGAGGGGCGCCAGCAGGAGGCTACAAGCCTGCTAGGCGCGGCCTCCCCCTGGCCGCGCGTAGGGGGCTTGTGGGCTCCCAGCTGGCCCTCTCGCCCCCCTCTTTGGCTACAAGAAGGGTTTCGTTCTGAAAAAAATCAGGAGGAGGCTTTTCGAAGGATTCGCCGCCGCCACGAGGTGGAACTTGAGCAGAACCAATCTAGAGTTCCGGCAGGACGATCCTGCCGGGGAAATTCCCTCCCGGAGGGGGAAATCATCGCCATCGTCATCACCAACACTCCTCTCATTGGAGGGGACTCATCACCATCAACATGTTCATCAACACCATCTCATCTCCAAACTCTAGTTCATCTCTTGTAACCAATCTCCGTCTCCCGACTCCGATTGGTACTTGTAAGGTTGCTAGTAGTGTTAATTACTCTTTGTAGTTGATGCTAGTTGGATTACTTGGTGGAAGATTATATGTTCAGATCTTTGATGCTACTCATTACCTCTGTGGTCATGAATATGATTACGCTTTGTGAGTAGTTACTTTTGTTCCTGAGGACATAGGATAAGTCTTGCTATAAGTAGTCATGTGAATTTGGTATTCGTTCGATAATTTGATGTGTTGTATGTTGTTTTACCTCTAGTGGTGTTATGTGAACGTCCACTACATAACACTTCACCATTATTTGGGCCTAGAGGAAGGCGTTGGGTTGCTAGAGTGACAGAAGCTTAAACCCTAGTTTATGTGTTGCTTCGTAAGGGGCTGATTTGTATCCACTAGTTTAATGATATGGTTAGACTTTGTCTTAATTCTTCTTTCGTAGTTGCGGATGCTTGCGAGAGGGTTTAATCATAAGTGGGATGCTTGTCCAAGTAAGGGCAGTACCCAAGCGCCGGTCCACCCACATATCAAACTATCAAAGTAGCGAACGCGAATCATATGAACGTGATGAAAACTAGCTTGACAGAAATTCCCATGTGTCCTATGGAGCATTTTACCTCCTATAAGAGTTTGTCGATGCTTGTCCTAGGCTACAAAAGGTATTGGGCCACTTTGCTGCACCGTTGTTACTTTTGTTACTTGCTACTTGCTACGAATCATCTTGTCACACAACTACTTGTTACCGATAATTTCAGTGCTTGCAGAGATTACCTTGCTGAAAACCACTTGTCAGATCCTTCTGCTTCTTGTTGGGTTCGACACTCTTACTTATCAAAAGGACCATGATAGATCCCCTATACTTGTGGGTCATCAAGACTCTTTTCTGCGCCGTTGCCGGGGAGTGAAGCGCCTTTGGTAAGTGGAATTTGGTAAGGAAACATTTATATAGTGTGCTGAAATTTATTGTCACTTGTCACAATAGAAACTAGTCCTTTGAGGGGCTTGTTCGGGGTATCTTCACCTCGAACGGGAGCACAAAGAGTTGCTCCTCAACCTACTGCACCTACTGAAAAATATTTGCTATGAATTGCCTTAGGGTATGCTTGAGAAACTGCTGGCTGATCCTTTTACAGGAGATGGAACATCACATCCAGACTTGCATCTAATCTATGTAGATGAAGTTTGTGGTTTATTTAAGCTTTCAGGTTTGCCCGAGGATGAGGTCAAGAAGAAGGTATTTCCCTTATCTTTGAGGGATCAGGCGTTGACATGGTATAGGCTATGTGATGATACTTGATACGTCTCAAACGTATCTATAATTTTTGATGGTTTCATGCTGTTATCTTGTCAACTTTGGATGTTTTATATATCGTTTATATATTTTTTGGGACTAACTTATTAATTCAGTGCCAAGTTCCAGTTCCTGTTTTTCCTGTGTTTTTGACTCTTTTCAGATCTGATTTTGGAACGGAGTCCAAACGGAATAAAATCCCCGAAATAAATTTTTCCAGAACAAAAGAAGATCGGGGGACTTGAGGGCCAAGGAAGGGGGCCCACAGGGAGCGCACAAGCCCTGTTGCCGCGGCCAGGGGGGACGACCAGGCTTGTGGCCTCCCTGGCGCTCCCCTGCCCTAGCTCTTTGGCCTATAAATTCCCTAAAATCGCAGAAAAAATCAGGGCATCCACGAAAACTCTTTTCCGCTGCCGCAAGCTTCCGTTTCTGCGAGATCTCATCTGGAGACCCTTCCCGGTGCCCTGCCGGAGGGGACTTTTGAGTTGGAGGGCTTCTTCATCATCATCATCGCCCCTCCAATGACTCGTGAGTAGTTCACTTCAGACTTACGGGTCCGTAGTTAGTAGCTAGATGGCTTCTTCTCTCTCTTGGATCTTCAATACAAAGTTCTCCATGATCTTCATGGAGATCTATCCGATATAATCTTCTTTGGCGGTGTGTTTGTCGAGATCCGATGAATTGTGGATTTGTGATCAGAATATCTATGATTTATATTTGAGTCTTTGCTGATTTCTTATATGCATGATTTGGTATCCTTGTAAGTCTCTCCGAGTCTTGGGTTTTGTTTGGCCAACTAGATCTATGATTCTTGCAATGGGAGAAGTGCTTAGTTTTGGGTTCTACCTTGTGGTGAACTTTCCCAGTGACAGTAGGGGCAGCAAGGCACACATTAAGTAGTTGCCATCAAGGGTAACAAGATGGGCTTTGTCGTTGATATGAGATTGTCCATCTACATCATGTCATCTTGCTTAAGGCGTTACTCTATTCTTTTGGACTTAATACACTAGATGCATGCTGGATAGCGGTCGACGTGTGGAGTAATAGTAGTAGATTCATAAAGTACCGGTCTACTTGTTTTGGACGTGATGCCTATAGATATAATCATTGCCATAGATATCGTCACGACTTTGCGCGGTTCTATCAATTGCTCGACAGTAATTTGTTCACCCACCGTCTACTTGCTATTATGAGAGAAGCTACTAGTAAACACTACGGCCCCCGGGTCTATTCACATCCATCGTTTACACCTCCGCTTTTACTTTGCTTTGTTACTTTGTTGCTTTCAGTTCTCACTTGGCGAAAAATCTATAAGGGATTGACAACCCCTTCATAGCGTTGGGAGCAAGCTTTTGTGTTTGTGCAGGATCTTGTGATGCTCCTCCACTCGATTGATACCTTGGTTCTCAAACTGAGGGAAATACTTGCCACCGTTGTGCTACATCACCCTTTCCGCTTCGAGGGAACACCAATGCAAGGCTGCAAGACCACGGGGGAAATCCTTTGCATATTTTCCTAGGAAGTCCCTTAAGGCGTAGCCACAGCAGAAGGATTCCTCGTGCCGTCGACACGACTATTTCTGGCACCGTTGCAAAGGAAGCACAGCTGACAGCATGACCTTTCCCAGTGACAGAAGGGGCAGCATGGCACACATCATGTTGTTGCCATCAAGGGTAACAAGATGGGCTTCCATCATAGATTTGAGATTGTCCATCTACATCATGTCATCTTGCTTAAGGCGTTACTCTGTTCTTATGAACTTAATACACTAGATGCATGCTGGATAGCGGTCGACGTGTGGAGTAATAGTAGTAGATGCAGAAAGTATCGGTCTACTTGTTTTGGACGTGATGCCTATAGATATGATCATTGCCATAGATAACGTCATGACTTTGCGCGGTTTTATCAATTGCCTCACAGTAACTCGTTCACCCACCGTCTACTTGATTTCATGAGAGAAGCCATGTCACAGCCCAAGTTTGCCTTGCTTGCCATTGCATTTCATGCATGCATTCAAATTGCATTGAATCTGAAAATGGGAAGTGATCAAGCCCAAATGAGTTGAAATTTGACAAAAAGGCAATAAAAATATTACTTTAAAAGGAACCAGCAAAATGTTCCAAATATTTGGGAAAATAGTGACACGGAATAAATTTTTCAAACCAAAATTTTAACTCACACGAACATTTTGAAAATGATTTTTAATTTGATCAAATAATTGTTTGGAATGGAGTTATTTTGTTTTCTTTTAAAATAAAAGTTTCAAAAATGTTGAAAGTATTCTGTGGCATTGATTATTTTATCACGGTCACATAACTCTAATTTAGGGTTCTATAAAACATTTAAACATTTTATTTTGAAACCTAAACCTAAATGCCAGAAAGAAATAAAACAGAAAAGAGTAGAGGAGAGACCTACGTGTTGCTCACCTGGTCGGCCCAGTCCACCAGGGCCTCCCCTTGCTCGTCGTCTTCCCCGAGCAGCTGCGTGGCAGCAGCGCGTGCGCCGGCTCCACCTCCTGCTTGTTCCCGTGCTCATCTCCTCGCCCGGAGATGCCCCATACCCCCCTCGAGCTCATCCCCCTCTCCCTAGTCTCTCCCCATCTCTCTGTCTCTCCCTCTCCCCTGTCGCCATTGTTACCGTAGCCATCTCACCGTCGACGACACCCATCCGGCCACAAAAGAGCCTCTCTGAGCTGCCCATCCTCTCCGCCATGACGTGCCGCATCTTCCAGTCAATGGAATCGAGCCGAAGCCCCTGCATCACCCTCACCGCTGCCGCTTCCTCCTCCGACCACCGGGATCCGCCGCCGTCGATCTACTGCAACCGGGCTCTCCGACCTCCCCGACGCTAGAAATGGATAGCTTGTGAGCCCCGGATGTTTTCCCCTCTCTCTCTTGCTCAGAAACCACCTCCAGAGCACATCCCCATCGAGCCCGACTACCGGCCACCGCACACGCTCGTCGCCGGCACCTTTCCCGGCCACCCTAGCCCTCTTGCTACCCCCTGCCAGAATGGGCGCTTCACCAGCGTCCCGTGTAGCCGCGGTTAGGCCAACTCCGGTGAGCTCTCCACCGCGGCCATGGTATCCGGTGACCACCCTCCGATGGGGGCCGACGTGGCCAGTCATTAACCAGTGATAACCCCCCCTAGCCACTTACAGAGGGCCCCACATGGGGTCAAAACCTCGTTAGCCTCTGGTTTGACCGGGGATTAGCCCTGTTTCACTGACCTGTGGCCCCTGGCTGTCAGGTTTCACCTGACCAGGGCTGGTTGACCTAATGACGCAATGATGACGCAGTGCTGACACAGTAATTGGTTTTCTAATATAAAACAATTCCAGAAAATGCCTAAAACTTCTAAAAATCATAGAAAGTAATCTGTAAGTCCAATGAAAATAATTTATATATGAAAAATGATCAGAAAAATCCAAAGAATCTGATTATGGCATTTTCATACTGGTTTGAGAAAGTTAACATCACCAAATAGGAAAAATGATGATTAGGGTAAATTTAATAAATAGTTTGGAGTTGGAATTTGATTCATATTTGAATTTCACTTCAATTACTATGACCAAACAATGATCTAGGAAGCTTAGCACCCCAATATGCTATCTTCATGCATGCTCAAACAAGTTATACCTGAGCATCAGGTCGAATCAATTAAAAGGGTATCCGGAAAATACCTTGCTTGAAGTAATATTTGAATTCTAATTCAAATCCAGCTTCAACATAAGAAATGGTAGCTATATTGGCCCTGCCACATTTCATTTCCATTTCTTGATCATGCATCATAGTGTTGCATTTCCGTGAAGTAATTGTTTTTCCTTTCTTGTTTGCCGATGTTGTTCCCTCTCGGTAGACGGTGGTTCCGACGATGTGATCGTTGACATTGATGAAGACTCATTGCTATCTTCATACGTGTCAGGCAAGCAAACCCCCCTTGAGCATATTGATATAAACCCACTCTCTTGCTCCTGCTCTCTTTTGCTGCATTAGGACAAACACGATTCAACTGTACATGTTATAGGTAGTTGAACCCATTCCTCTGCATGACCTGATTTTGTCACCGTAAATAGTTGAAACCACTTAGCATGAGTAGCAACTGCTTGAGCCTTGTTGTGCTTACTCATCCATGCTTGCTTACAATGCCTGCTATGCTTAGAGTCGTGTCGAGTCTGATCCATCTGGATGATGAATCAGAATGGTTGTGTTCATATCCTACAGTGTGAGAGTAAAAGTGTGAATTCGATTTGTTAAAGGTAGCGATGAGAGGCCATGTAGGAGTACATGGTGGGTTGTCTCATTAGGCCGTCCTTAAGAACTGAGTTCTGTGTATGTTATCCAAGACAAGATACTACCATGCATTGGGCCCTGAAATATGACCCCGCTCGGCTTATTAATTTCCAAGATCTCTGTCCAGGAGTTGCAATTAGTTTCTGGTTTTTGTGGGAAAAGCGTTGGTGGCCATGTTTAGATCCGCCCGATGGGGTAGGCTTCTCTAGGGTAGATACACAGTGGCACGATGTGCCAAGTGGCACCCAGATGGTGGGCTTGGGAACCCTGTGCACATTGATTGGAGCCGTAGAGGAAACCTCGGCCGAACTTCCTTGCGGGTATAGTCTCAAATAGGCGATAAACCTGGACTAGGGTCTTGTGTGGTCAATGGTCGTGGCCGACACCCACGCCAGTGCTTCCGCTTGAAGGTTGCCGAGATGCATGACGTGCATATGGTGCTAAGTGGTGAGAGCATGTGTGAATAAGTATACCCCTGCAGGGTGAATTAATCTGTTCGAATAGCCGCATCCTCGGATATGGACTACTTGGAAACATTACGTGGTACATAGACAACTTAAATGGATACTCTAAAACATGCAAGATAAGTGTGAGTGCTATGGAAGGCTTTCTCGTAGTGAGACGAGAGTGGATCCATAGTGGTGTATTGCATTGGTGAATATGTGGACTCGTGTGCGCTATCCCATCTCAAAGAAAGAACTTGTAGTTGTAGTACATGTTAGCTAAGAGTCAAAGCTGGCTTGCTGCAATCAAACCCCACAATCCTTTCATTGAAACAGGATGCATATGTAGATAGTTCTGATGTAAGTCTTGTTGAGTACCTTTGTACTCACGGTGGCTTTATTTATGTTTTTGCAGAGAAGAATTTAGTCTCATCAAAGGGTTCTACGCGATGTGTTCGATGTTGACCGGAATAGCTTGGGAATCCCAGACAGAGGTCTTGCTCCTTTGGTAGGGTCGTAGTAGCTTTTGAGGCTCTTCCAGCCACTCTTAGTAGATGTCTGTACCCAGACATGTTGTGCTTCCGCTTGATGTTTGTATGACTTGAGTGACGGGTCACGAGACCCCTGTTTGTAATATCATACTATGGTGATTCCTATGAGTCTTTAATAAAATCTTGAGTCATAGAGTTATGTTGTGATGCCATGTTGTATCTACGCATATAGTGCTTATTGTGTGTATGTTATGAAATGCATTATATGTGTGGGATTCGACACCTAGTTGTGTGCCTTTATTAGTACTCTTTACGAGGCTCTATGACCGAATTGATCACCTCCAAGCCCAGATCTATGACCTACAGAACCTAAATTGTGAGTATGAGTATATATTTAAATCAATACGGTTGGCTGCTAATTTGAGGATTCTGGAGACTCGTTCATCTTTCCATGATGGAGCACCTATGCCTTGGAAGATGGAGGATCAAACCCATGTTGGAACAACTCCACCACCATCACCTCCAAAGGAAGACAACTAAGCATGGGTATGGGCAATCCCCTTGGCTTGTGCCAAGCTTGGGGGAGTTTCCCCGGTATCGTATCACCATCACATCTTTCGCCTTTACCTTTGTTTTAGTTTGTTCCTTTTTGGTTTTATCTTTCTCTAGTAGAATAAAGGTCTTAGTGTTTTAGGCTTGAGTTTTTGCTTTGTGTCACCCTCAATGTATTCGAGCTCGCCATATAATAAAGAGTGTCTTAGTTAAAGGGCCTTGCCTCATGCCATGGTCAAGAGAATGAGAAAAGAACAAAAGCATGAAAGATCATGTAATGATCTTATGGGAAGTGATGGCTTCACATATAAAAATAATGATGATTGAAACTTGTTGAGGGTAGGCAAACGTAGACCTTGGTCATTGTTGCAATTAATAGGAAGTGATAAAGAAGGAGAGGTTCACATATAAATATATCATCTTTGACACCATCTATGATTGTGAACACTCACTACACTATTACATGCTTAGAAGTGGATGTTGGACAAGGAAGAAAACATAATGAATTTTGTTTGCTTGGTTCCGAACAATGTTATATGGCTAGAGAAACCTTAGCATGTGACGATTGCTTCCACCTCTTATTAGCGAAAACTCCCGCACTAAGTAGAGATACTACTTGTGCAACCATAAACCTTTAACCCAGTTGTGCCATGAGAGTCCACCATACCTACCTATGGATTGAATAAGATCCCTCAAGTAAGTTGACATCGGTGCAAGCAATACAAATTTCTCCCTAGTATGTATGATATATTAGTGTGTGGAAAATAAGCTTTGTACGAACCTGTGATGAGGAAGACATAAAAGCGACAGATTGCATAATAATGTTCTTTATCACAGGAGGCAATATAAAGTGACGTTCCTCCACACTAAGAGGACGCACATCCAAACCTCAAAAGCGCATGACAACCTCTGCTTCCCTCTGCGAAGGGCCTATCTTGTACCTTTACTTTTTTCCCTTGAAAGAGTCATGGTGATCTACACCAGTTCCTTATTTCCCCTTCATCTGGGCTAACGTCATATGCTAGGGAAAGATCTATATTCATATGTGAACTTGGAGGTAAGTATTCATGAATTATTGTTGTTGACGTTACCCTTGAGGTAAGTGGTTGGGAGGCGAAACTATAAGCCCCTATCTTTCTCTGTGTCCGACTGAAACTTTGAGCTCATGTGTACCACGTGAGTTGTAGCAATTGTAGAAGACGAAAGAATGATTGAGTATGTGGATTTGCTTTACAAGCTCTTATTTGACTCTTTCCGATGTTGTGATAAATTGCAATTGCTTCAATGACTAAAGGCTATCGGTAAGGTTCTTGATCCATGCTTTACTTTGTGAAGGAATTGTCACTTTAGCATAAGAGTTAATATGATGGTATTGCTGTTCTAACTATGATCATGATGCCTGCATGTCCGTATCTTGTTTTGTCGACCCCTCTCTCTGTAAACATGTGGGCATATTTATTGATCTCGGGTTTCACTTGAGGACAAGCGAGGTCTAAGCTTGGGTGAGTTGATACGTCGATTTTGCATCAGGCTTTCATGTTGATATTTATTGCTTTTTGGGCTGTTATTACACTTCACGGTACAATACTTATGCCTTTTCTCTCTTATTTTGCAAGGTTTACATGAAGAGGGAGAATGCCGACAGGTGGAATTCTGGCCTGAAAAAGGAGCAAGTTTGAGATACCTATTCTGCGCAACTCCAAAAGCCGTGAAAATAAACAAGGATTTATTTTGGGATTTATAAAAATACTGGGCCGAAGAAGTATCAGAGGAGCGCCAGCAGGAGGCCACAAGCCTGCTAAGCGCCTAGGGGGCTTGTGGGCTCCCAGCTGGCCCTCTGGCTCCCCTCTTTTGCTACAAGAAGGATTTCGTTCCAGAAAAATCAAGAGGAGGTTTTTCGGAGGATTCGCCGCCGCCACGAGGCGGAAGTTGAGCAGAACAAATCTAGCGCTCTAGCAGGACGATCCTGCCGGGGAAACTTCCCTCCCGGAGGGGGAAATCGTTGCCATTGTCATCACCAACACTCCTCTCATTGGAGGGGACTCATCACCATCAACATCTTCATCAGCACCATCTCATCTCCAAACCCTAGTTAATATCTTGTAACCAAACTTCGCCTCCGGAGGTTGCTAGTAGTGTTAATTACTCTTTTTAGTTGATGCCAGTTGGATTACTTGGTGGAAGAGTTTATGTTCAAATCTTTGATGCTGCTCATTACCTCTCTGGTCATGATGATGATTATGCTTTGTGAGTAATTACTTTTGTTCCTAAGGACATGGGATAAGTCTTGCTATAAGTAGTCATGTGAATTTGGTATTCGTTCGATATTTTGATGTGTTGTATGTTGTTTTTCCTCTAGTGGTGTTATGTGAAGGTCGACTACATAACACTTCACCATTATTTGGGCCTAGAGGAAGGCATTGGGAAGTAGTAAGTAGATGATGGGTTGCCAGAGTGACAGAAGCTTAAACCCTAGTTTACGCGTTGCTTCGTAAGGGGCTGATTTGGATCCACTAGTTTAATGCTATGGTTAGACTTTGTCTTAATTCTTGTTTCGTAGTTGCGGATGCTTGCGATAGGGGTTAATCATAAGTGGGATGCTTGTCCAAGTGAGGGCAGTACCCAAGCGCCGGTCCACCCTGATACGTCTCCATCGTATCTACTTTTCCAAACTCTTTTGCCCTTGTTTTGGACTCTAATTTGCATGATTTGAATGGAACTAACCTGGACTAACGCTGTTTTCAACAGAATTGCCTTGGTGTTGTTTTTGTGCAGAAATGGAAGTTCTCAGAATGTCCTGAAAATTTACGGAGAATATTTCTGGAAAATATGAAAAATACCTGCGCAAAGATCCATCGGAGGGGATGGGCCAGTGGGCCACAAGCCGTGTAGCCGCCACCCCCCTGGTGGCGGCTAGCAAGCTTGTGGGGCCCACGTGGCTCTGCTGCCCCCAATCTCAGCTCTATAAATTCACTTTTGTCCCCGAAAGAATAAAGAGAGAAGATTTCGTCGCGTTTGCGATACGGAGGCGCCGCCACATGCTGTTCTTCATCTGGAGGGAAGATCTGGAGACCGTTTTGGGCTCCGGAGAGGGGCAATCGTCGCCATCGTCATCATCAACCTTCTTCCCTCTCGAATTCCATGAAGCTCTTCATCGTTCGTGAGTAATCTATTCGTAGGCTCGCTGGGCGGTGATGAGTAGGATGAGATCTATCATGTAATCGAGTTAGTTTTGACGGGGATTGATCCCTAGTATCCACTATGTTCTGAGATTGATGTTGCTACTACTTTGCCATGCTTAATGCTTGTCACTAGGGCCCGAGTGCCATGATTTCAGGTCTGAAATTATTATGTTGTCACCAATATATGTGTGTTTTAGATCCGATCTTGCAAGTTGTAGTTACCTACTATGTGTTATGACCCGGCAACACCGGAGTGACAATAACCGGAACCACTCCCGATGATGACCATAGTTTCAGGAGTTCATGTGTTCACCAAGTGCTAATGTGTTGGTCCAGTTCTTTATTAAAAGGAGAACCTTAATATCCCGTAGTTTCCTTTTGGACCCCGCTGCCACGGGAAGAATGGACAATAGATGTCATGCAAGTTCTTTGCCCTAAGCACGTATGACGACACACGGAATGCATGCCTACATCACATTGACGAATAGGAGCTAGCCACATATCTCTCCATGTTATAACTGTTGCATGATGAATATCATCCAAACAAATCATCGACCCATTGCCTACGAGTTTGTCCCTCTGCTGCTGTTACGTGTCTTGCTCTGCTGCTGTTACAACTGTTATTGCTGCTGCTACTTGCTACTGTTGTTACTTGCTACTGTTGCTACTTGCTACTGCTGTTACTTGCTACTGTTGCTACTTGCTACTGCTGTCACTACTTCTGTTCCTTGCCACTGCTGCTACTCGTTACACCGTTTGTATCATACTACTTTGCTGTCGATACTTTGCTTGCAGATATTAATCATTCACGTGTGGTAGAATCTGACACATTCAACAGCTAATACTTGAGAGTATCCTCTCACTTCGTACTAGCGAACCAACAAATTTGGGTTGAATACTCTACCCTCAAAAACTGCCTCGATCCCACGCGCTGGTGGGTTATTGCAAGACAATTTCTAATTGTTGAGCAATCGAGAACATCATTCGTCTAGCTATTGCCAGAGAGTGCTAACTAGCATTTTTCTGGCGCCGTTGCCAGGGAGGTATTTCTATATTCTCTGAGTTACTTGGGATTTATATCTACTGATCACTATGAAGAATCTGAAGGATCCAAGAACCAAAGTCTTGCCCTCAACTACGAGGGGAGGTAAGGAACTGCCATCTAGCTCTGCACTTGATTCACCTTTAGTTATGAGTAAGTTTGTGACATCACCTCCCGCTAGAAATCTTGATATGTCGCCTATGCTAGAGATGCTATGCTTGATACTGCTAGAGATGCTATGCCTGATACTGCTTTGCCTGATACTGCTAGAGATGCTATGCCTGATGATGCTAGAGATGCTATGCCTGATACTGCTTTGCCTGATGAAGCTAGAGATGCTATTATGCCTGATGATGCTATGCTTGATACTGCTACAGATACTAATTTGCCTGATGTTCCACTAGGGGTGTTCCTTGATGCTCATATTGCTAGAGTTGCTGCCAATGCTCGTGATGCTTCTGAAACTACCAATACTGTTGAGATAGAACCTGCTTTTGCTCCTGCTACATCTAGCTCTCCTAGATATGAATTGCCTAATATACCTGAGGGTTACGTTATGGAGGGAGATATAGCTGAGGATTTTCTTTCGTGTAAGGATGCCTATGACGTTGAGAAATTACTTCTCAAGTGGAAGGAAAAATCTCTGAAAGCTAGGATGAAATACAACCCGAAGTTTGCCACTTCACCTATCTTTATCACCGATAAGGATTATGAATTCTCTGTCGACCCTGAGATAATTTCTCTAGTCGAATCTGATCCTTTCCATGGTTATGAGTCTGAGACGGTCGTAGCCCATCTTACTAAACTACATGATATAGCCACTCTTTTCACTAGTGAAGAGAAGATCCGCGACTATTATATCCTTAAGTTGTTTCCTTTCTCTCTAAAGGATGAGGCTAAAGCCTGGTTCACCTCTCCTGCTCCTGGATGTGTGAGTAGTCCCCAGGATATGGTCTATTACTTATGTGAGAAATATTTCCCTGCCCATAAGAAACAAGCTGCCTTGCAGGAAATATACAACTTTGCTCAACTCAAAGAAGAGAGTCTCCCACAAGCTTGGGGGAGGCTCGTCCAACTACAGAATGCTTTGCCTGATCACCCTCTTAAGAAGAATGAGATACTTGATATCTTCTATAACGGACTTACCGATACCTCTAGAGACCACCTAGATAGTTGTGCCGGTTGTGTTTTTAGGGAACGAACTGTAGAACAAGCTGAGATCCTTCTGAATAACATCTTGATCAACAATAATGCTTGGACTATTCCCGAACTACCTCCAAGCCAACTCCTAAGAAAAGAGGTATTCTATTCCTCAGTCCCGAAGATATGCAAGAAGCCAAGAAATCTATGCAAGAGAAAGGCATTAGATCTGAAGATGTCAAAAATCTACCACCTATCGAAGAGATCCATGGTCTCGATAACCCGATATAAGTAGTAGAAGTGAATTCTCTGCATAGGTTTGATGAGAGTGATATTCCTTTTGACAAACCTGCTAGCATATGCTTTGATGAATTTGACAACTTTGTTTTCCAAACAACAGAGTTTCAATGATTATGTTAGCAGACATTTGGAACAAAGTACTCGTATGCTTAGCCATTTAAGTGCTTGTGTAGACAAAAATGTCAATGATCTGAAGCTTCTGAGTAAACATACCTCTATGATTACTACTCAAGTAGAACAAGTACTTAAAGCTCAGAATGACTTGCTCAATGAATTAAATGACAACTCTGTCAGAGTCATTACTAGAGGAGGCAAAATGACTCAGGAACCTTTGTATCCTGAAGGCCATCCTAAGAGAATTGATCAAGATTCTCAAGGAATTAATGCTGATACACTCAGTCATCCTAAAGAGAAGAAGAAGGATGATAGAAACCTACATGCCAGTTCACCAAATACTGTCACACCTGAACAACCTAATGATATTTCTGCGTCTGATGCAGAAACACCATCTGGTGATGAATATGAACCGCGTGACAATATGGACAGTGATGTTCATAATAATGCTCAACCTAGCAACGAAGAGGATGTGGAGATTGAACCTACGGTTAATCCTGATAACCCACAACCTAAGTGATACGATAAGAATGACTTCACTGCTAGGAAGCATGGTAAAGAAAGGGAGCCATGGGTTCAGAGATCTATGCCCTTTCCTCCTAAGCCATCCTAGAAAAAGGATGATGAGGATTTTGAGCGCTTTGTTGAGATGATAAGACCCATCTTTCTGCAGATGCGGTTAACTGATATGCTCAAAATGTCTCCGTATGCCAAGTACATGAAACATATCGTGACTAATAAATGGAAGATACCAGATCTTGAGATCTCCACCATGCTTGCCAATTACACTTCCAAAGGTGGAACTCCTAAGAAACTTGGTGACCCCGGAGTGCCCACTATACCTTGCTCGATTAAAGGAAACTACATAAGAACTGCCTTATGTGACCTTGGATCCGGTGTTAGTGTTATGCCACTCCCTCTTTATCGTAGACTTGAATTGGATAAGTTGACACCCACTGAAATTTCTCTGCAAATGGCCGACAAATCAACTGCTTTCCCTATCAGCATTTGCGAGGATGTGCCTGTTGTGGTTGCTAACACCACTATCTTAACAAACTTTGTTATCTTCGATATTCCTGAGGACGATGCCATGGCTGTCATCCTCGGAAGACCCTTTTTAAACACTGCAGGGGCTGTTATAGATTGCAACAAAGGCAATGTCACTTTCCATGTCAACGGTAATGAGCACACAGTGCACTTTCCGAAGAAACGATATCAAGTACATTGCATCAATGCTATCGAAAAGACTTCATCGATTCTTATTGGGAGCTTTGAATGCCCTATTCCTCGTGTCAAGATGGAGTATGATTTGCTTGTAGGGGAGATACATACCCCATTGAGGTGACTTAGTGGCTATTCAAAAATTCTCCGTTCTCTCTTGCGATTTGAGAAGGTTTTGTCATGAGGACTTGATCAGCCCCATTGACGGATTTCTTTCGATGACCGTGAAATGGATGAATCAAAGAGTCACATACCTCTGTTTTGAGCTTTCATTTTCTGTTGCTTAGAAGAAAAATGATAGATTTAGTTTAGTTTTTCCTTTTTTTTGTTTTAGCGTCCAGGAGAAAAATACCCCGAAAATAAAAGTTCTCCGATGGTCCTAAAAATTTAGTATGATTTTTTCTGGAATATTTAAAAAATACTGGGCCTGAGAGCTGGCCTGGGGGCCAGACCAGTGGGCCACAAGCCCTGCAGCCGCCGCCCCCTGGTGGCGGCTAGCAAGCTTGTGGGGCCCACAGGGACCCCCTCCACTCATTCCAGCTCCCATCCTCTTCTTCCACCTCCAGAGAAAATTGTTTCGCAACTCAAACCAGTGTTCTTGCTCATTTGGCTGTGATTTTCGATCTCCTTGCTCAAAGCACCATTCTCCGAACCGTTTTGGGGAAATTACTCCTTGGTAAGTGACTCCTCCATTGGTCCAATTAGTTTTTGCTCTAGTGCTTTATCCTTCGCGTATTCTTGCTACCTTGGTGACCCTGTTCTTGAGCTAGAAATGTTGATTTAGCTGGTCCCAAGTAGTTTTAGCGCGTGATACGGTCTGTAGGAACTAGTAGGAGTAGTTGCTACAAGGTGTGGTTGGTCTTCATTCACTTTTCTCTTGAACTTCAAAAATTTCAGCAAAAGGAAATTTTGTTCAGGAGGAAGTTTCATGGTGGTTCCTCAAGTAAGAAGGGTCCCCGTATTTCTTTTCGGGATCCCAAACCTTTTCAACTAAGGGACGCACCGGTACAACCATGTGAATGGCCTTCCGATGAGTTCATGATCGAAGGAGGTTTCAAGGATGAGTTTGATACACTTGTCCGCAATGCCGGGTTAGAAGAATTCCTCTCAGATAAATGTGAACAGTATGCTATGCTCACTGCCTCTTTCGTGCGTAGATTTAAATTTTCAGTTGGCCGTGACTCATCCATACTGTTTGATCTGTATGACAAATCCTACGCCATGGATTTGGAGGATTTCAATAGGATTTGCAAGATACCCGATGGGGGTAGTTTTAATGATCCTTCTAAGTCTTCGGTCAGAGACTTTGTCTCCAGTATAACTGTTGGAGAAACTAGAGATATCACGCAAGCCACCATAGGAAGCATCCATTTCCCTGCCTTGCACTACTTTGCCCTCTTCATAGGTAGGTGCATTAACGGCAAGGGTGCACATTGTCACCTATGCGCTTCCGACCTTAGTATCCTTAAGAGCACAGTAACAGGTGACAAGAGCTTCAATATGGGAGCTATAATAGCAAGGAGGCTGAATAATAATGCCATTGAGGAGGATTTCTTTGGTGGAATTTATGCTACACGCTTAGCAAATTTTCTTGGAGTATCCATCCGTTCAGAAGACCCTCCTCTCCGTATAGCCTACCTTGATCGTGTCGCTCTAACACGCCACCAGTTCCTCGAGAGGGATCATGGATCCCTCCTATACCTCTTGATATTTCACCAGCTGCGTGTTTTCCATATTACCCTTCCTGCTCCTGCTTTCTTTGACTTTCAGGTAAAACAAAAATACTACATAACCATAGGAAAGGCAGAGGAGTATGAGAGGGAGGCAACAACTCCTCGACTTCGTGAGGCAGCTATTCAGGCAGTGGCTGCAGCACTCCCGTATAACACCCATTATGATTTTGGGTTTCGCCAGGACCATCCATGGGAGTAGACCAAGCTAGGCCAAAAGCCTAAGCTTGGGGGAGTACGTGTTCTCACCGACCTTACATTCATGCTTATGCTTTCACTTTGTTAGCCGGTGTTCACACTTTGCCACTGTATTATCCATGCTAGTTAGTTTTCTTGTTTTCTTGTTTTCTGTCCTCTTGAGAAAACCCAAAAAGATTTTCCTTTCTTCTTTTTGCTTGTTGGGAGCTTTCCCGTGTAAATAGTTTTCTTTTCTTTGGGTCAGGGTAGAAGATATTGGTTTCAATGTTTAGTGGTTCTTGCATGCATACCTGTTTAGCTTTCAAAGAGCCATATTACTTTGTCTTCTCCTTTGTGTTTGCCTGCAGATTCAGCTTAGTCCAATGCACGAGCACTCTTATTATTGTTCACATTGTTCGATCGTGCAAATGAAAGGCAATAATGATGATATATGATGAAGTGACTGGGACTCAAAAGCTGGTATGAACTCTATCTATTTTGTTTTTGTAAATATGACTAGCTTGTCATCCCAGATTCAGCTTTGTTGTGACAGAACCATGTTTGCAATGACAACTTAGAGATCATAGTTTCTGATGCCATGCTTAACTAGCTGAGAGCTTATAATGGTTCGTCTTGAATGCCAACATAGATTTTGAGATGACTATGATGTAGTATGATAGGATGGTATTCTCCTTTGAATGATTCAAGTGGTTTGACTTGGCGCATGTTCATGCATGTAGTTGAAACAAAATAAACATAGCCTCTATGATGTTCGTGTTCATGGTGATTTATATCTTGTTCATGCTTGCATTCAATGTTAGTCAAACTCATTGCATCTTGATGACTGTTGTCGCTCTCTAGTTGATCGCTTCCCAGTCTTTTGCTAGCCTTCACTTGTACTAAGCGGAATACTGCTTGTGCATCCACTTCCATAAACCCAAAAGTTTTTCCATGAGATTCCACCATACCTACCTATTTGCGGCATCTACCCGCCGTTCCAAGTAAATTTGCATGTGCCACTCTCTAAACCTTCAAGAAATAATCTATTTTGCATGCCCGAACCGCTCATGTGGTGACAGGGGGCTATTGGTATCTTCCATGCTAGGAGTGTTATCCTCGACATGTGTTTATTCACTCTCATTCATGAGAAAGGGGCCGGTAATTGAATGCCCAGTTCCACGCTTAAATCGAAAACATAACTGTAAAACAAGACTCCCCCCGGATTGATGTTAGTATGGACGGTACCCGAGGTTTCGGCTAGCCGTGGAGTGTGATTGATTGGTGGTGGGGGAGTTAAAACTTTACTTTTCTGTTTGGGAACCGCCTATAGCATGAGTAGCATGGAAGATATTGAGAACTCTTGGTCATTGCATTGACAATGAAAGCATGCCACCCAAAATTATTATCTCTGTTCTCAAAGCTTGAGCTCTGGCACCTCTGCAAATGAATGCTTCCCTCTGCGAAGGGCCTGTCTATTTATTTTCCTGCCGAGTCACCCTCTTCTTATATAAGCACCAATTAGAGAGCACCTCTGTCATTTTTATGCTTTGCTTTTTATTAATATTGAGTATGACTATGACTGGATCTTCGTTGCTATGAATTACAATGTTTAGTCAGCCCTAGATCTTTGAAAGTCATCTGCATTTATGTTTTGCCGTCTCAGAAAGAGCTAGCGAGATACCACCTATTCATATTGCTTCATGCTTGTTTTGATTGAAGTGTTGGTATTTGAAACTTATTATTATTTGCTCGTTACCTGATTATGCCATTGTTATTAGTTTACCGTGAGACCTTTGTGTCACTTGCTTATGTGGTTAACTTGTGATCTTGCTGAAATTCTGCTTATGAGTTAGACATAGTTGCAACAACAAGATCAAATAGAGTTTGTCAAAGTTTTTCTTTCTCTCTCAGTTTGTCAACTGAGTTGCTTGAGGACAAGCAATGTTTTAAGCTTGGGGGAGTTGATACGTCTCCATCGTATCTAGTTCTCCAAACTCTTTTGCCCTTGTTTTGGACTCTAATTTGCATGATTTCAATGGAACTAACCTGGACTGACGCTGTTTTCAGCAGAATTGCCTTGGTGTTGTTTTTGTGCAGAAATGAAAGTTCTCAGAACGTCCTGAAAATTTACGGAGAATATTTCTGGAAATATGAAAAATACCTGCGCAAAGATCCATCGGAGGGGATGGGCCAGTGGGCCACAAGCCCTGTAGCCGCCACCCCCCTAGTGGCTAGCAAGCTTGTGGGGCCAACGTTGCTCTGCCGCCCCCAATCTCAGCTCTATAAATTCACTTTCGTCCCAGAAAAAATAAAGAGAGAAGATTTCGTCGCGTTTGCGATACGGAGGCGCCGCCACATCCTGTTCTTCATCTGGAGGGCAGATCTGGAGTCCGTTTTGGGCTCCGGAGAGGGGAAATCGTCGCCATCGTCATCATCAACATTCTTCCCTCTCCAATTCCATGAAGCTCTTCATCGTTCGTGAGTAATCTATTCGTAGGCTCGCTGGGCAGTGATGAGTAGGATGAGATCTATCATGTAATTGAGTTAGTTTTGACGGGGATTGATCCCTAGTATCCAATATGTTCTGAGATTGATGTTGCTACTACTTTGCCATGCTTAATGCTTATCACTAGGGCCCGAGTGCCATGATTTCAGATCTGAAATTATTATGTTGTCACCAATATATGTGTGTTTTAGATCGGATCTTGCAAGTTGTAGTTACCTACTATGTGTTATGACCCGGCAACCCCGGAGTGACAATAGCCGAAACCACTCCCGGTGATGACCATAGTTTGAGGAGTTCATGTGTTCACCAAGTGCTAATGCGTTGGCCCGATTCTTTATTAAAAGGAGAACCTTAATATCCCGTAGTTTCCTTTTGGACCCCGCTGCCACGGGAGGGATGGAAAATAGATGTCATGCAAGTTCTTTTCCCTAAGCACGTATGACGACACACGGAATGCATGCCTACATCACATTGACGAACGGGAGCTAGCCACATATCTCTCCGTGTTATAACTGTTGCATGATGAATATCATCCAAACAAATCACCGACCCATTGCCTACGAGTTTGTCCCTCTATTGTTGTTACTTGTCTTGCTCTGCTGCTGTTACTACTGTTGTTGCTGCTGCTACTTGCTACTGCTGTTACTTGCTACTGTTGCTACTTGCTACTGCTGTTACTTCCTACTGTTGCTACTTGCTACTGCTATCAATACTGTTGTTCCTTGCCACTGCTGCTAATCGTTACACCGTTGCTATCATACTACTTTGATGTTGATACTTTGCTTGCAGATATTAATCTTTCAGGTGTGGTTGAATCTGACACATTCAGCTGCTATTACTTGAGAGTATCCTCTCACATCCTACTGGCGAACCAACAAATTTGGGTTGAATACTCTACCCTCGAAAACTGCCTCGATCCCACGCGTTGGTGGCTTATTGCAAGACAATTTCGAATTGTTGAGCAATCGAGAACAACATTCGTCTAGCTATTGCCAGAGAGTGCTAAGCACACCCACATATCAAACTATCAAAGTAACGAACGTGAATCATATGAACATGATGAAAACTAGCTTGACAGAAATTCCCATGTGTCCTCGGGAGCGCTTTACCTCCTATAAGACTTTGTCCAGGCTTGTCCCTTGCTACAAAAGGGATTGGGCCACTTTGTTGCACTGTTGGTACTTTTGTTACTTGCTACTTGCTACGAATCATCTTGCCACACAACTACTTGTTACCAATAATTTCAGTGTTTGCACATATTACCTTGCTGAAAACCACTTGTCAGATCCTTCTGCTCCTCCTTGGGTTCGACACTCTTACTTATCGAAAGGACTACGATAGATCCCCTATACTTGTGGGTCATCAATGAGGCGGTATTTGCCAAGTATTTTACAATGATGCTTGAAGGGACGGCGTGCACATGGCTGGAAAACCTGCCGCCCAACTCCATCAACACCTGGGCCGAGTTGAAGGAACGTTTTGTCAAGAACTTCAGAGGGACCTTAAAGCGCCCGATGACTATTGTCGACTTACAATACTGCATCCAGCGCCCAGATGAGTCGGCCCATCACTGGACGCGATGGGTTGCAGTGGTGATCCACTCATCGGATGGCATTTCGGCGGCTCAGGCCGTGCTAATCTTGGAGAAAAACTGTCACTACCAGCCTTTGGTGTTGAAGCTTGGGCGACTTAAGCGCAAAGTGCAAGATATGGGGGAACTTATGGACACTCTGACTAGGTATGCCGAGTCAGACAATACCAAAGATCCCGGGGAGGATGATGATAAAACCAGCACCGCCAGGAGGGGGTAGTCATCCAGAGGCCACTCTCAGTCCCAGGGGCGAGGCAACTACAACCCCGTGGGTCAAGGGAAGAAAAGGCAGCAGGAAGGCGCCACTGATTTCATCGCTAGAACTAACACCGGGAACAGGAACCAGTGTCAGAAGAAAAGGGGATTCAGCGGGAAAAAACAACGCGACTATCATGAGATGCTCAAGGGCCCCTGCCCACAACATACCACCACGGAAGGTCCATCCACCCATTCCTCGGAAGACTGCTATGTGATGCAAGAGTTCCATGCCGAGGTGCTCAAAAACGGGCAATGAGGTAGTCATGGCAAACACCGGGATCAGTTTGGGTCAGGCGGCTCACACATAAATCCGTTTGGTGGTTTTCTTAACCCAGGTCCACAGGGCGGGTCACACGCAAATGCTGGGCAATATCAAGTCCAGAATAGTCAACAATATAACACGAGGGCGGTTTTCAGCAGCAACTTCAACAAGGCCGCTCACAGCAGCAGAATGACAGCGGCGGCTTCCAGAACAATCCCAAGCACTTGAATAGTGGGCAGTATCACGTGTTCACCAGGAGTACTTACAAAAGGGACCAAAAGGTCAAGCACAAGACCTTCAGCGTCATTGAGCCGAGGCTCCCCAGGTACCTCAATTGGTCCGAGCAGGCCATTGTCTGGAGCAAGGAGGATCACCCGCCTCGGGTTGACAACCCTGGCGGCTTAGCATTAGTCGTGGCGCCATAGGTAGGGGACTATAATCTCTCCAAGGTCCTCATGGACGGAGGCATCAGCATCAACATCTTATACTACGACACTTTCTGATGAATGAATTTCTCGTCAGGCGATTTGATGCCATCGTCCACGGTCTTCCATGGCATTGTCCCGGGTAAGTCGGCATACCCTGTTGGACGGATCAAACTTAATGTGGCTTTTGGCACGGAGTCTAACTACAGGAACGAGTCCCTCATGTTTGAGGTGGTCAAGATCAAGAGTCCTTAGCGCACACTTTTCGGTCGGCCGGCTTACGCCCGCTTTATGGCCCGCCCATGTTATGTCTACCTCAAGCTCAAGATGCCAGGCCCTAAGGGAACTATCACGATCAGTGGAGACCGGAATATAGCTCAAGAATGCGAGGAGGGAGACGCGGCTTACGTAGAGTCGGCTTGCGCAGCTGAGGAACTCAAGTTTCATCGGGCCAATGTCGACCCGGCGGATATTACTCCGCTCAAGAAACCCACAATCGATTCAGAGCCGCCCTCAAGTTCAAGCCAACAGATGACACTAAGTTGGTGGATTTCATGCCCGGCGACTCTTCCAAGCAATTCACCACTGGGACTGGTCTGGATCCCAAATAGGAAAGCGCGCTCATCGAATTCACCCGTGAGAATCGCGTCATCTTTGCATGGAAACCTTCTGACATGTCGGGTGTACCGAGAGAATTCGCCGAGCACCACCTTAACATTGATCCTAAGATGAAGTCGGTTCGGCAATATCTTCGCCGGTTTAATGAAGAAAGGCATAAGGAGAATGTGGAGGAAGTAGCCCGGCTTTTGGCCACTGGTTTCATTGTGGAGGTTTTTCATCCAGAATGGTTGGCTAATCCGGTTCTGGTACTCAAGAAGAATGGTACCTTCCGCATGTGCATTGACTACACCGACCTCAAGAAAGCTTGCCCGAAAGATCCTTTCTCCCTCCCTCGTATTGATCAAATCATTGACTCAACGGCGGGTTGCGAGCGTCTATGTTTTTTGGATGCATAATCAGATTACCACCAGATCAAAATGGCTTTGGAGGATCAGGAGAAGACGTCGTTCATAACTCCCTTTGGTGCCTTTTGTTATGTGTCTATGTCGTTTGGGCTCAAGAGCGCGGGGGCGACTTATCAACACTGCATCCAAAATTGCCTACACAGTCAAATAGGGCACAACGTTCATGCCTATGTTGATGACATACTGGTGAAATCTCAGAAGAAAAGTCACTCTTGGAAGACCTTAAGGAGACTTTTGACAATTCGCGCGTGTATCAGATGAGGCTTAATCCAACCAAGTGTGTTTCCGGTGTTCCTGTAGGGAAGTAATTGGGCTTCTTGGTATCAGAACGAGGCATTGAGGCTAACCCGGACAAAATCAAGGCGATTACTTCACTCGGCAAACCGGTCAATATCAACCAAGTTCAGCGCATGGCGGGTCATTGCGGCTCTTAGCCGTTTCATAAGTCGCCTTGGGGAGAAGTCCATCCATCTTCATCAGCTGCTCAAGAAAACAGACCGTTTTGTCTGGACGGATGAGGCCATTGAAGCTTTCGAGGCTTTGAAGAAACAACTGGTTGAGCCGCTCCTGTTGAGAAAGAGTCTATGCTCATGTACATTGCTGCCAACTCTAAGGCAGTAAGTGTCCCAGTGGTTGTCGAGCGCAAGGAAGAAGGAAAGGAATATCCGGTTCAAAGGCCGGTATACTTTGTCAGCGAAGTTTTAACAATCTCCAAACAACGTTATCCACACTGGCAGAAGTTGGTTTTTGGGATCTTCATGGTGAGTCAGAAACTAAAGCACTACTTCCAGGAGCACCCGTTCACGGTAGTCAGCTCTGCGCCACTTGGCAACATTATACAAAACCGTGAAGCGACTAGGCGAATTGCTAAGTTGGCCATTGAGGTTGGTCCTCACCATGTGAAATATACCCCCCGCACGGCCATCAAGTCTTAGGACTTAGTGGATTTCATCAACGATTGGACCGAGCTGCAAATTCCAGAAGATAGACCTGATCCCATGTATTATACTATCCATTTTGATGGGTCTAGGCAGCTGGAAGGCTCGGGGGCTGGCGTGGTACTAACTTCACCTTAGGGTGATACGTTTTGCTATGTCCTCCGACTCATGTTCCCATGTACTAACAATGCGGCGGAATACAAAGCTTTGCTCCATGGGCTTAGAATCACCAAAGAGATGAACCTTGGTCGAGTAAGGTGCTTGGGCGACTCAGATCTGGTGGCCCAGCAAGTCTCTGGAACACGGGATTCCAGATATCCTTTGATGGCAGCTTACACGTGTGCTGTGTCAAACGTGGCGGGTCACTTTCATGGTTATCACGTTGATCACATCGACCGTTGACTCAACGAAGCAGCCGATGCTCTTTCACGACTCGAGTCGCAGTGTAAGCCGGTTCCCCCTAATGTATTTTTGGATATTTTGCACAACCCGTTGGTGAAATTGCCTTCTGAGGAGGATATAGCGGTTCCTGACCCCGAATCCCAACTTGTGGTGGCTCTCCATGCCGCTCCAGATTGGGCGGTCCCTTACATGGCGTATCTGGCGCGAGGCGAGTTACCTTCTAATGAGTTGTTGGCCCCGCCAAATTATCCGGCGATGCAAATCCATGGTTATACATAAAGGCGAGTTGCACAAATGAAGCACTTCTGGAGTCTTTCAAAGGTGCGTTTCGTGTGAAGAAGGGTGTGTGATTCTTAATGAGATCCACGCTGGCAATTGTGGTCACCACGTCGGGTCGCGCTCTTTGGTGTCCAAAGCCTTTAGGCATGGATTCTATTGGTTAACGGCTCACGCCGACACTGAGGACATAGTGCGCAGATGTGCTGGATGCCAGAAGTTTGGGCGTCAGATGCATGTGCCGACTCAGGAATTGCGAATGATCCCATTTACATGGCCTTTTGCGGTCTGGGGGCTGGATATGGTTGGTCCTTTCAAAATTTCCTCCAACAGAAAGATTCACTTACTAGTGGCGGTCGACAAATTTACCAAGTGGGTGGAAGCAGAGCCGGTCAGTAGTTGCGATGCAGACACGGCTGTCAAGTTCCACAAGAAGTTGATTTTTCGCTTCGGATATCCTCATAGTATCATTACTAATAATGGTACTAATCTATCCAATAGCGCCATGCAAGAATTTTGTGAAAAAGAGCACATCCCGCTTGATGTCTCTGCAGTTGCACCCCCCAATCCAACGGACAGGCGGAGAGGGCGAATCAAAAATTTTGCGGGGCATCAAGCCTCGACTTATGGTTCCTCTGGAATGTACCCCAGGATGTTGGGTTGAAGAACTTCCTTCTGTTCTATGTAGCATCAGGACTACCCCTAATCGATCCACTGGTTACACACCTTTCTTCTTGGTTTACGAAGCTGAGGCGGTGTTGCCAAGTGACATCAGGCACGAGTCGCCCCTTATGTGGAGGAAGATAATGAGCTGGCGTGTCAAGATTCGTTGGAAGCTCTGGAGGAGGAGCGTGACTTGGCAGCATCACGGTCGGCGATTTACCAACAAGACTTGCAACGCTATCATAGCCGGCAAGTCAAAAGTCGAGTTTTCTAGGAGGGCGACTTAGTGCTCCGTTTGATTCAGGATCGTAGTGGTATGCATAAGTTATCCCGTCCATGGGAAGGGCCGTTTGTCATCATCAAGAGCCTTCATAATGGTTCCTACTACCTGGTGGATCTTCGTCAGGATAGGCCAACAACAAAGGTTGAAACAACCCGGCCTTGGAACATTGCCCACTTGCGGCCTTATTATACTTAGAGGCATTGGCTCCTTATCAGTGTACAAAGTTTATTCATTGGAATCTCTTTCTGTATGTATATATATATATATATATATATATATATATATATATATATATAGCAATGAAGCCGGCGCCCACGAACTTCGGGGTCTGTGCCGTTTCAGCTTCTTGAGAGCATGAGTCTTTATTGTTTCATAAGTCGTCCAAGCATGGACGCTATCAGTATCAAAGAGCATAAGTCACCATGATGCGCTTATTTCAAAACTAGATGCTGGTACGCCAAAGAAGACCAAAGTTGCCACGTTGCACGGTTCAAACATAGGCACCCTATATGGTTTTGAGAATCAAGCCGGCTTACTTAGGGGCTACTAGCTCCCAAGTCGTTTTGCAGTAAGAGCGTAAACGCTTCTGTAATCCTATGTCTAGCTTTTCCCTAATCATAGGTCATTTGGGGGCTTCTACTCATTGAGTTCAGTCTGAATACCCTCTTGGCTAGCGAAAAATTAACACATTATAATGGTTATACTGGACTGTGTGTTTGGTGACTCGCCCTATGGTCCCATGTACTCTTGGCGAGTCAATCCACTTTTTGGACCCTTAACATGCCTAGGTTAAAACATGAAGGGTTCTAGCGGGAGCCGGCATATGGAAAATAGACAAACCATGGGTTCACTGAACCTGCTTCACTGAAGCTTGACTCGCGCCTGATCAGTCGGTCTAAACAACTCAGGCTGTTGCAAAAGCCTTCCTGGTGTAGCACTAGAGTCTTGCAAACTCGTCCTACCCTGTCGTGACTCATTGAGCCGGCAACCTTTATGACTACAAAGTATCTTTGTAGCATAGCTAAGAGTTTTTATAAAAACTCCATTCTAAACCGCCACGACTCATTGAGCCGGCTTATCTTTTCTTCTGTGACAAACAGGGGAAGTGATTATCTGTGAGACATGGCAAAAGCGTGTGGTAAGGCGATTCATATTAATGAAAGGGTGAGACTTCAAAGTCAGCAAAAGGTACAGTTGTATCATAATATTGTTTCTGTCTCTAGCCTATTACATGGCTCAGAAGGCCATAACAAGTGACATAACCCGACAATGGATGTTTAAACTAATTTCCGCGGGTGATCTTCAAGTAACTCCTGGCTCAAGCCGCCTCCGGATTATCCTACCTCGAGCTTTTGCCATCTTGGATCTGTAAGTCACCCAATTTCCAATTGCAATTGGTCAAGGCATGGGACTCATCCTCGTGAGTCATGATGGTGGACAGATCGACATCAGAGTCAACAGGATGCTTTCGGCGCCGCGGAGTCAGAACGGTGATTTCATATGAAGGAGAAGTAACCCGTTTGTTGTGCTCCTCATAATCCACCTGATATTTGGTTAAATCCAGGCCGGTTGCCAGTTGAGTCGCCGCGAAGCGAGATTCTTTCACACAACGATGGTATTCTTCTTTAGTAAACTCTGACCCGTCATCTTTAAGCTCTGGAATCCCCGAATTATTTCCTACGGCTTAAGCTCTAGAGCATAGGCCAAGCACCAGCTCAAGGTGGTCAGTGCTCCTTGATGACCACCAAGTATAGGGGATCTATCCTAGTCCTTTTGATAAGTAAGACTGCCGAACCCAACGAGGAGCAAAAGGAAATGACAAGTGGTTTTTAGCAAGGTATTCTGTGCATGCACTGAAATTATCGGTAACAAATAGTTGCGGGATAAGATAATTCATAACGGGTAACAAGTAACAATAGTAACAAAGGTGCAGCAAGATGGCCCAATCCCTTTTGTAGCAAGGGACAAGCCTGGATGAACTCTTATATAAGGTAAAGCGCTCCCGAGGACACATGGGAATTTCTGTCAAGCTAGTTTTCATCATGTTCATATGATTCGCGTTCGCTACTTTGATAGTTTGATATGTGGGTGGACCGGTGCTTGGGTGCTGTCCTTACTTGGACGAACATCCCACTTATGATTAACCCCTCTCACAAGCATCCGCAACTACGAAAGAAGAATTAAGACAAAGTCTAACCACAACATTAAACTGGTGGATCCAAATCAGCCCCTTGTGAAGCAATGCATAAACTAGGGTTTAAGCTTCTGTCACTCTAGCAACCCATCATCTACTTATTACTTCCCAATGCCTTCCTCTAGGCCCAAATAATGGTTAAGTGTCATGTAGTCGACGTTCACATAACACCACTAGAGGAAAGACAACATACAACGCATCAAAATATCGAACGAATACCAAATTCATATGACTACTTATAGCAAGACTTATCCCATGTCCCCAGGAACAAATGTAACTAATCACCAAGCATAATTATGTTCATGATCATGAAGGTATTGAACAGCATTAAGGATCTGAACATATGATCTTCCACCAAGTAATCCAACTATCATCAACTACAAGGAGTAATGAACACTACCGGCAACCTTACAAGTACAAATCGGAGTCGCGAGACGGAGATTGGGTACAAGAGATGAACTAGGGTTTGGAGATGAGATGGTGCTGATGTAGATGTTGATGGAGATGAGTCCCCTCCGATGAGAGGAGTGTTGGTGATGACGATGACGATGATTTCCCCCTCCGGGAGGGAAGTTTCCCCGACAGGACGGCCCTGCCGGAGCTCTAGATTGGTTCTGCTCAAGTTCCGCCTCGTGGCGGCGGCGTTTCTTCCCGGAAGCTCTCTCTTGATTTTTTTCTGGGACTAAACCCTCTATATAGTAGAAGATGGGAGCCGGAGGGGTAACAGGGGGCCCACGAGCCCCCCCCGGGCGCACCAGGGGGTGGGGCGCGCTTGGCAGGCTCGTGACCTCCTGGTGGCTCCCCTCCAGTATTTCTTCCGCCCAGTATTTTTTATATATTCCAAAATAATTCCTCGCTGATTTTCATGGCTTTTGGAGTTGTGCAGAATAGGTATCTCAAAGTTTCTCCTTTTCCAGCCCAGAATTCCAGCTGCACGCATTCTCCCTCTTCATGTAAACCTTATAAAATAAGAGAGAAAAGGCATAAGTATTGTACCATAATGTGTAATAAAAGCCCATAATGCGATAAATATCCATATAAAGGCATGATGCAAAATGGACGTATCAACTCCCCCAAGCTTAGACCTCGCTTGCCCTCAAGCGGAAGCCAAGATCAATAAATATGCCCACATGTTTAGAGATAGAGGTGTCGATAAAATAAAATACAAACATGCAGGCATCATGATCATATTTAGAACAACAATATCGTCATATAATCTCTTATGCTAAAGTGACAATTCCTTCACAATGTAAAGTATGGATCAAGAGCCTTATTGAGAATTAAAACCAATAGTCTTTAGTCATTGAAGCAATTGCAATTTATCATAACATCGGAAAGAGTCAAATAAGAGCTTGTAAAGCAAATCCACATACTCAATCATCTTTAGTCTTCTACAATTGCTAAAACTCACGCGGTACTCATGAGATCAAAGTTTAGTTGGAGAGAGAGAAAGATAGGGGCTTATAGTTTCGCCTCCCAACTATTTACCTCAAGGGTAATGTCAACAATAATAATTCATGATTACTTACTTCCAAGTTGATATATGAATATAGATCTTTCCCTAGCACATGACGCTTGCCAAGATAATGGCGAAATGAGGAATTGGTGTCGATCACCATGACTCTTTTAAAGATAAAAAGTAAAGGTACAAGCTAGGCCCTTCGCTGAGGGAAGCAGAGGTTTTCATGCGCTTTTGAGGTTTGGATGTGTGATCTCTTAGTGTGAAGGAACGTCACTTTATATTGCCTCCTGTGATAAAGAACTTTATTATGCAGTCGGTCGCTTTTATGTCTTTCTCATCACAGGTTCGTAGAAAGCTTATTTTTCACACTAATAGATCATACATATTTAGGGAGCAATTTTTATTGCTTGCACCGATGACAACTTACTTGAGGGATCTTATTCAATCCATAGGTAGGTATGGTGGACTCTCATGGCAAAACTGGGTTGAGGGTTTATAGATGCACAAGTAGTATCTCTACTTAGTGCAGATGTTTTAGCTGATATGAGGTGGAAGCAAGCGTCACATGCTAAGGGATCTCTAGTCATATTAAAATTGTTCGGAACCAAGGAAACATACTCCATTATGTTGTATTCCTTGTACAACATATACTTCTTAGCATGTAATAGTTTAATGAGTGTTCACAATCATAGACGGTGTCAAAGATGATATATTTATATGTGGACCTCTCTTTCTTTGTTACTTCCTATTAATTGCAACAATGACCAAGGTCTGCGTTTGTCCACCCACAAGAAGTTTCAATCAACATTCTTTTTATATGTGAAGCCACCACTTCCCATAGGATCATCACATGATCTTTCCTGCTTTTATTCTATTATTATTATTCTTTTCTTTATATCATGGCATGAAGCAAAGCCCTTAACTAAAACACTCTTTATTATATAACTTACGAACTCGATTACATTGGGGGTAACACAAAGCAAAACTCAAGCCTAGATCATATTAAGAACTTTATTCTACTAGATAAAGATATTACCAAAAAGGATCGAACTAAGATAAAGGTAAAGGCAAAAGATGTGATGGTGATACGATACCGGGGCAACTCCCCCAAGCTTGGCACAAGCCAAGGGGAGTGCCCATACCCGTGTGTTTAATTGTCTTCCTTTAGAGGTGATGGTGGTGGAGTCGTTGGAGTATGGGGTTGATTCTCCGTCTTCCAAGGCATAGGTTCTCCATCATGGAAAGATGATTGAGTCTCCGAAATCCTCAAATCTGCAGTCAACCGCATTGCTTTAAATCTATACTCATACTCACAGTTTTGGTTCTGCAGGTCGTAGATCTGGGCTTGGACATGATCGATTCTGTCATAGAGCTTGAAGACGTGCTCCCCGATGTCCTTGGCATCGATCTTGTGCTTTTTGGTGAACTCCGTGATCATCATGTGGTTGGCGTTGAGTCCGCATTCCACCATCCCTTGTCACTTGAAGACTTGCTGCTCCATTGCTTCGAGCCTTGACTCTACGCTTCCAGTCCTCTTGGGCCCCTCAACATCACGGATGTGCAGCACCCCCTCATGCATCTCGATAGATTGAGGGTGTTGCAGCACCTCCGCGAGGCAGGGATTGATGACCTTCTCGAAGAACTTGTCCTTTAGAACTTTTGGGGACGCCATAGCGATTTGGATCTGTGTGCACGGCAGCTCGAAAGGAAAACAAAGGATATTTTCATGATACGAGGGTCAGACCTTTCGGGAAATTATATAATGAATTTTTACCAACCATTAGGAGTATTCCACAAGAAAACGGAGTCCGGGAGACACACGAGGTGCTCACGAGCCCCCCGGGCGCGCCTAGGGGGGTGGGGCGCGCCTGGCAGGCTTGTCACCTCCTCGTGCGCTTTCCGGACTATTTTAAATTTTTCTATTTTTCTAAATATTCCAAAACGGAGAAAAATTGCTATTGGAAAAGTTTTGGAGTCGGTTTACTTAACCTATCACATACCGCTTCGTTTTTGGAGTTTGAAACAAGCTGGTAAATATCCCTTATGTACTCCTCCGGAGTTATGGTATTAATAATATTGCTTTCAACATTTATGGGAGTACCTGAGATATAATGTTTGATTCTTTGCCCATTTATAACTCTCGGAAAATTACCTTCCGCGTTGTTGATTTTTATGGCACCGGAACGATATACTTCCTCAACAATGTAAGGTCCTTCCCATTTAGAGAGAAGTTTGCCTACAAAAAATCTTAAACGAGAATTGTATAGCAAGACACAATGTAGGTGATTATGTCTTGCTATATAACTCTCGTTTAAGATTCTTTGCAGGCAAGCTTCTCTCTAAATGGGAAGGTCCCTATGTTGTTGAGGAAGTATATCATTCTGGTGCTATCAAGATCAACAACACGGAAGACATTTTGGAATATTTGAAAAAATACAAAAATTGGAAGTATTCCAGAAAGTGCGCGAGGAGGCGACAAGCCTGCACGGCGCGAGCCCACCCCCTGGCCGCGACGTGAGGGCTTGTGGGCACCTCGTGCGCCTCCCGGACTCCGTTTTTGTGTGGGGTACTCCTTTTGGTCTGGAAAAAATCATTATACATACTCCCGTTTGGTCTGACCCCTGCATCACGCAGATTTCCTCTGTTTTTCATTTCGAGCCTGTTTTTTGCCGTAGATTAATGGCCCTCTTGGAGTCAAAGATTGCAACAACTCCACCACCATCACCTCCAAAGGAAGACAACTAAGCATTGGTATAGTCAATCCCCTTGGCTTGTGCCAAGCTTGGGGGGAGTTGCCCCGGTATCGTATCACCATCACATCTTTTGCCTTTACCTTTGTTTTAGTTTTCCTTTTCAGATTTCTCTTTCTCTAGTAGATTAAAAGTCTTAGTGTTTTAGTCTTGAGTTTTGCTTTGTGTCACCTCCGATATATTCGAGCTCGTGAGCCATATAATAAAGAGTGTCTTAGTTGAAGGGCTTTGCCTCTTGCCATGATCAAAAGAGTGAGAATAGAACAAAAGCATGAAAGATCATGTAATGATCTTATGGGAAGTGATGGCTTCACACATAAAAAAGAATGAGGATTGAAACTTGTTGAGGGTAGGCAAATGTAGACCTTGGTCATTGTTGCAATTAATAGGAAGTGATAAAGAAGGAGAGGTTCACGTATAAATATATCATCTCTGACACCATCTATGATTGTGAACACTCACTAAACTATTGCATGCCTAGAAGTAGATGTTGGACAAGGAAGACTGCATAATGAATTGTGTTTGCTTGGCTCCGAACAATGTTATATGATTAGAGATCCCTTAGCATGTGACGATTGCTTCCACCTCATATTAGCCAAAACTCCCGCACCAAGTAGAGATACTACTTGTGCATCCATAAACCTTCAACCTAGTTTTGCCTTGAGTGTCCACCATACCTACCTATGGATTGAATAAGATCCCTCAAGTAAGTTGTCATCGGTGCAAGCAATAAAAATTGCTCTCTAATATGTATGATCTATTAGTGTGTGGAAAATGAGCTTTGTACGAACCTGTGATGAGGAAGACATAAAAGCGACAGACTGCATAATAAAGTTCTTTATCACAGGAGGCAACATAAAGTGACGTTCCTCCGCACTAAGAGGACACGCATAGAAACCTCAAAAGCGCATGACAACCTCTGCTTCCCTCTGCGAAGGGCCTATCTTGTACCTTTACTTTTTGCCCTTGAAAGAGTCATGGTGATCTTCACCAATTCCTTATTTCGCCTTTATCTTGGCTAACATCATATGCTTGGGAAAGATCTATATTCATATGTCAACTTGGAAGTAAGTATTCATGAATTATTATTGTTGACATTACCCTTGACGTAAGCAGTTGGGAGGCAAAACTATAAGCCCCTATCTTTCTCTGTGTCGAGCTGAAACTTTGATCTCCTGAGTACCACGTGAGTTGTAGCAATTGTAGAGAACGAAAGAATGATTGAGTATGTGGAGTTGCTTTACAAGCTCTTATATGACTCTTTCTGATGTTGTGATAAATTGCAATTGCTTCAATGACTAAAGGCTATCGGTTGTTACTTCTCGGTAAGGTTCTTGATCCATGTTTTACTTTGTGAAGGAATTATCACTTTAGCATGAGAGATTATATGTTGGTACTGCTATTCTGATCATGATCATGATGCATGCATGTTCGTTTCTTGTTTTGTCGACATACCTCTCCCTAAACATGTGGACATATTTATTGAGCTAGGCTTTCGGTTGAGGACAAGCGAGGTCTAAGCTTGGGGGAGTTGATACGTCCATTTTGCATCATGTTTTCATGTTGTTATTTATCGCTTCTTGGGCTGTTATTTCACTTCACGATACAATACATATGCCTTTTCTCTCTTATTTTGCAAGGTTTACATGAAGAGGGAGAATACCGGCAGCTGAAATCTGGCCTAAAAGTGGAGCAAGTTTGAGATACCTATTCCGGGCAACTCCAAACGCCGTAAAAATCAATGAGGATTTTTTTTCGGATTTATAAAAAATACTCTGGCAAAGAAACGCTAGAAGGGCGCCAGGGGTTGGCCACAAGCCTGCACGGCGCGGCCACCCCCCCCCCCAGGCCGCACCATGAGGGCTTGTGGGCAACCTGTTGGCCCAGTTGCCCCCCTCTTTTTCTATTTGAAGGGTTTCGTCCAGGAAAAAAATCAGGGAGGAGCTTTTTCGTGGATTCGCTGCCGCCACGAGGCAGAACTTGAGCAGAACCAATCTAGAGCTCCGGCAGGACGATCCTGCCGGGGAAACTTCCCTCCCGGAGGGGGAAATCGTCGCCATCGTCATCACCAACACTCCTCTCATCGGAGGGGACTCGTCACCATCAACATCTTCATTAGCACCATCTCATCTCCAAACCCTAGTTCATCACTTGTAACCAATCTCCGTCTCGCGACTCCGATTGGTACTTGTAAGGTTGCTAGTAGTGTTGATTACTCTTTGTAGTTGATGCTAGTTGGATTACTTGGTGGAAGAGTTTATGTTCAGATCCTTGATGCTACTCATTACCTCTCTGGTCATGAATATGATTATGCTTTGTGAGTAGTTCCTTTTGTTCCTCAGGACATGGGATAAGTCATGCTAATAGTAGTCATGTGAATTTGGTATTCGTTCGGTAATTTGATATGTTGTACGTTGTTTTTCCTCTAGTGGTGTTATGTGAACATTGACTACATAACACTTCACCATTATTTGGGCCTAGAGGAAGGCGTTGGGAAGTAGTAAGTAGATGACGGATTGCTAGAGTGACAGAAGCTTAAACCCTAGATTATACGTTGCTTCGTAAGGGTCTGCTTTGGATCCACTAGATTAATGCTATGGTTAGACATTTTCTTAATTCTTCTTTCATAGTTGTGGATGCTTGCGAGAGGGGTTAATCATAAGTGGGATGCTTGTCCAAGTAAGGGCAGTACCCAAGCGCTGGTCCACCCACATATCAAACTATCAAAGTAACGAACGCGAATCATATGAACATGATGAAAACTAGCATGACAGAAATTCCCGTGTGTCCTCGGGAGCATTTTTCCCCCTATAAGACTTTGTCCAGGCTTGTCCCTTGCTACAAAATGGATTGGGCCACTTTGCTGGACCGTTGCTACTTTTGTTACGTGTTGCTTGCTACGAATCATCTCACTACACAATCACTTGTTACCGACAGTTTCAGTGCCTGCAGATTTTACCTTACTGAAAACCACTTGTCAGATCCTTCTGCTCCTCGTTGGGTTCGACACTCTTACTTATCGAAAGGACTATGGTTGATCCCCTATACTTGTGGGTCATCAAGCAGCTGGGAACCCGCATTCTCGTCGCCTCTGGATATTAACTCCTCCAAGCTCTAGGCAGGGCCCGTTGGCGAACTCTTTTTGGCGGTTCAAATAAAAGAACTTCCTGAACAAAAGTACAGTAGGCTCTATCTGCATATACGCCTCGCAGAACACTTGGAACTGGCAAAGATTGCTGATGGAGTTTGGGCCTAAGTCTTAGGGATGGAGGTTGAGGAAATGCAGGGCGTCCCTGAAGAACTTTGAGCCAGGTGGTGTAAAGCCTCGCTCGAGGTGATCAGCAAAAATGACTACCTCCCCTTCGGCGGGTTGCAGGCGTTGCTCTCCTAGGGCAGTTCGCCAGCCGATCGTTTCCTTTGGTGCAAGATTTCCCACTTTCACGAAGTTCGCGAGATAGGCATCGTCAACTTCTGTTGGTAACCAATTGCACTAAGAGATGGAACCCATGAGTACAAGCTTAAAGGATGGGGACGGAGATCTGCATAAGAAGGATCGGCGGGTCGTAAGGACCTACACAATGGTGACTCGCCAGCCAACAGTTGGGAAAATATCTAAAAGGGCATTGTGACTCACCACAGCACTAAGGGCGGGTTACGTTTCTAAAAATTCCTTAGAAGATTTCTAATCAAGGATAAACACGTTTCCAATACCATGACGTAGTTCAAGGATCTATGGGTGATTTTATTGAAGAAAATAACTTGCTAAAATAAAAACGCTAAAAGCATAGGGACACTGTGGAGCTGTGTGGAAGTCCTTTGAAACAATGGGGGGAACAACAGATCCACTGAGGAGTGTTGATGGACTACCGCGGTTCTTTGCTAGAGTGCGAGATCTAAAAGCGATGCCTATGCGGATCGATGATACGACATGCAAATGCTCAAGAAGCTCCGGTGCCTCCCTAAGAACTGGAGAGGTTCGAGATTTGGATCTATTGGAGGAGAAAAAGTTACCTGTTGAGTGGAGGAGACGACAGAAGCAGGTCGCGGAGGTTTGCATCGAAGACCACGCCCGAATCAGTCTGAGAAGCACCTGGTCCGAAGTAGAGGTTCGATGACGGCGCAACATTCGTGGCGCGAGCTCGAGGAAGAAGATGAAGTGGGGGCGATGGAATAGAGGTAGGTGAGGATACCCCTTTCCTCCCTGTGGCTATTTAAAGGCCTAGGGTAAGAATTGAAACGGCAGGCACGGGAGTCAAGGAGGTGCATTAAAAATCAAAAATGATGGCGCCTAGATTCTCGGGATGACAAGATAAGACAAAAAATCTGTTGGAAATGATGTCATCGAGATCCCTGAAATAGTGGAGAAGATGACATCACCAATAAAGACCTGGAGATTCAGGCGAATCATGAAGAGCTGCGGCTAGCCACTTGTTGAAGGTGAAAGGTCAAGAGATCATGTGTGAGTCGTCGTGGACAGGTATGAAAGTTTATTGGCGTGAATAAATTCAAGACAATCTCGGGCCTAATGTTGAGGATATTACCCGCGGTGTGACCCGCCCTATTGGGCCGGGTCAGGTGCACGGCGATTCAACATTCATAATCAAGATAGGCCTTGGCCCAGGGTCTGAGAGGTGCAAGGAGAACTTCAACGGAGAGCCGGCTGGGCCCATGAGCCTAGATGGCGGTTTAAGATCTACGGAGAAGATAAGTCATCGTGGGAGTTTCCTAGCTTGGAAGACACGGTAGTTTAGAGATGCGGCCTGTACTTTTGTAAACCCTAGGGCCTCGACCTGTATATAAAGGCGAGCCCTAGGGAAGATAGGTTTAGTTACAATTCATCAAAAGCTAGGTCAGGCGAGTTACGCCCTCCTTGTAATCGATTCCACCATCAATATACACAAAGCACGACGTAGGCTTTTACCTCCATCGGAGGGGCCGAACCTGGGTAAACCCGAGTCTCGCTTCCGCTTAACCCCTTTGAGTCGCCACCATTGTGCGATGGCTCCATCACTAAGTCCTTTCATGAGGACATCTGCCGTGACAAAACCACGACATGCGCGGAGCCACAAATGGACATCTTGAGCGAGTACTAGTTGGCATGAGTCTGTCGACTTGTCAGTGAGTACCACACGTGGGTTTGGGCGCCAAGGCCTTGGCGAGGTGCCGGCACCGTGCCCCCAGCCCCCGCTCACGGGGTACGAGCAGGTGAGGGTAGACGGATGCTCGACTCAGAGGAAAAGAGCGTGATGCGAAGAGTTGCAGGGAAAATATGTTTTTGCAAAAAACTTCATTTGGAAAGGCCTCGTGTTTTGATGTCATAAATACCAATAAATCCAAGCCAGAAGAAGCAAATACAAGCCGCGTCCAGCACCCAATCTATTCTCCGCCTCCATCGCCCCAAGTGCTGAGCATAGGGCTTCCACTAGGCGTGGGGTGGACCCCTTCCGCGTCCTCGCGGGGCCCCTGGGCGTATACAGCCTCGGCTCGTTATTACGTGAGCGTGTCATAGTGGGGTGTATCTGAGAGGTCGCGAGGAAGCTTTGGCCTCGCGAGTATCCCTACCCCCACAGGCATTAGGCGCCTGATTCCGGAAGTCATTGGTGGACTGTGTTGATTTCCTCTGTCTTCCCCACTAGGCGTGGGATGGACCCCTTCCACGTACTCGGGTGTCCCTGGGCGTATACAGCCTCAGCTTGTTATTACGTGAGAGTGTCACGGGATGAAGTAGGTTCCGGAAGAATTGAAGGATGGTGCAAGGTCGATGCAGAGGCGGTGCAGAAGCAGTGCAGGGGCCGTGTAGAGTCGTCACGGGTAGAACTTGCGGAGGTGCTGGATGTTCCAAGCATTTTGGATGGGAACTCCATCTTGAGTCTCTAGACGCACGGAGCCAGTCCTGGAGACGTGGCTAAACTTTAATGGGCCTTCCCACATGAGTGAAGGCTTATGCCAGCCATCCCTGGATTGAACCCACCTCAGGACGAGATCGCCGACTTCGAGGGTCCTGGAGCGGATGTTGCAGTAGTGGTAGCGCCGCAAGGCGTGCTCGTACCTCATGGCTCGGAGAGAGGCCTCATACGTCTCCAACGTATCTATAATTTTTGATGGTTCCATGCTATTATCTTGTCAAACTTTGGATGTTTTGTATTCCTTTTATGTCTTTTTTGGGACTAACTTATTAACTCAGTGCCAAGTGCCAGTTCCTGTTTTTTCCGTGTTTTTGACCCTTTTCAGAGGAGAATTTTAAACAGAGTCCAAACGGAATAAAACCTCCGAAAAGATTTTTTCCGAAACAGAAGATATGCATCGAGCGTGAGAATCAAGGCAGAGGGCACCAGGGGACGCCACAAGCCCCCTAGGCGCGGCCAGGGGAGGCCCGCGCCTAGCAGGCTTATGGGCCCCCTGTGGCTCCTCTGCCCTACTTCTTTCACCTATAAATCCCCGAAAAATCCAAAGCCACAGGCGAGATCCACGAAAATACTTTTCTGCCGACGCAAGCTTTTGTCTCCGCAAGATCCCATCTGGGCACGTTCTGGTGCCGTGCCGGAGGGAGGATTCGGATACGGAGGGCTTCTTCATCAACACCATTGCATCTGCGATGATGCGTGAGTACTTCACCATAGACCTTCGGGTCCATAGCTAGTAGCTAGATGGCTTCTTCTCTCTCTTGGATCTTCAATACAAAGTTCTCCATGATCTTCATGGAGATCTATCCGATGTAATCTTCTTTTGCGGTGTGTTTGTCGAGATCCGATGAATTGTGGATTTATGATCAGATTATCTATGAATCTTATTTGAGTTTCTTCTGATCTCTTATATGCATGATTTCATCTCCTTGTAATTCTCTTCGAGTTGTGGGTTTTGTTTGGCCAACTTGATCTATGATTCTTGCAATGGGAGAAGTGCTTCGTTTTGGGTTCATACCGTGCGGTGACCTCACCCAGTGACATAAGGGGTAGCGTGGCACGCATCGTGTTCTTGCCATCAAGGGTAAAAAGATGGGGTTTATATCTATTGCATGAATTTATCCCTCTACATCATGTCATCTTGCTTAAGGCGTTACTCTGTTTGTCATGAAGTCAATAATCTAGATGCATGCTGGATAGCGGTCGATGTGTGGAGTAATAGTTGTAGATGCAGAAAGTATCGGTCTACTTGTCTCGGACGTGATGCCTATATGTATGATCATTGCCTTAGATATTGTCACGACTTTGCGCGGTTCTATCAATTGCTCGATAGTAATTGTTTCATGATGCTCTCTTCGTGTCCGATTGCTATCTTTGATGTGAGCATCATTGAATTATCAATGCCTAGCTAAGGGCGTTAAACAATAGCGCTTGTTGGGAGGCAACCCAATGAATTTATCTTTGCTTTTTGCTTTCTGTTTTGTTGCATCCACGCCATCATAATTCTATTATGATTGTGTTTTTTGTGTTTCTTTTTGTGTTTGATCCAAGTAAGACCTTTACGACTAGTTTTGGTGTTGGTTGTTTGATCGTGCTGAAAAAGACAAAAACTTTTCGCTCACAAAATTATTTTTCATTTTTATCCAGACAGAGATTTTGAGTTGATTGTTTTTGCTTCTAGTATATATGCCAATTTCTAAAATTGTCGTAATTTTTCAGAATTTTTGAGATACCATAAGTATACAGATTGCTACAGACTGGTTTGTTTTTGACACATTCTGTTTTTGTTGTGTTGATTGCTTATTTCGATGAAACTATGGATAGTATCAGGGGGTACTAGCCATGGAAAAGTGATAATACAGTAATCTAACACCAATATAAACCTAAATCAATTTTGCAACAGTACCTCAAGAGGTGGTAGTTTTTTTTCTTGTGCGAATGATATCACGAGTTTCTGTTTAAGTTTTGTGTTGTGAAGTTTTCAAGTTTTGGGTGACGTTCTCATGGACAAAGGGATAAAGAGTGGAAAAATCTCAAGCTTGGGGATGCCCATGGAATCCCAAGCCAAATTCAAGGACACCAAAAAGCCTAAGCTTGGGGATGCCCCGGGAAGGCATCCCCTCTTTCGTCTTCAATCAATCGGTAACATTACTTGGAGCTATATTTTTATTCACCACATGATATATGTTTTTCTTGGAGCGTAGTGTATTATAGGAGTCTTTTCTTTTTGTTGTGTCACAATCATCCTTGTTGCACAACTTTTGAGAGAGACATGCACTCATCGTGAATTTGCTAGAATACTCGTTGAGCTTCGCTTATATCTTTTGAGTTAGGCAATTTAGCTCACATGTGCTTCTCTTATATCTTTTGAGCTAGATAACTTTGCTCTAAGTACTTCACTTAGATCTTTTAGAGCACGACGGTGTCATATTTTGGAGAAATAAGAACTCTCGATCTTCACTTATATCTTTTTAAGAGTGCTCTCTCTGAGTAACTTGGTAGTTGGCTTGTGCTATGAAAGTAGTCCCAAAGATGATACGCACCCAAAGAGGATACAATAAAACTTCCATATTCTTGTGTATTGATTAGAAAGAGAAGTTTTATTCCTCTTAATTAGTTTTGAGACATGGATTTGGTAATATTAAGAGTTATGTTAGTAGGGTGTTGTGAATCTAGAAATACTTGTGTTGAAGTTAGTGATTCCCGCAACATGCACGTATGGTGAACCGCTATGTTAGGAAGTCGGAGCATAATTGATTTATTGACTGTCATCCTTTGTGTTGCGGTCGGGATCGCGCGATGGTTAACACCTACCAACCCTTCCCCTAGGAGTATGCGTTTAGCACTTTGTTTCGATTACTAATAAAAACTTTCGCAATAAGTATGTGATTTCTTCATGACTAATGTGAGTCCATGGTATAGATGCACTTTCACCTTCCACCATTGCTAGCCTCTCTAGTGCCGCGCAACTTTCGTCGGTAGACGAAACCACCATAGATCTTCCTCAAAACAGCCACCAGACCTACCTATTATGGCATTTTCATAGCCATTCCGAGATATATTGCCATGCAACTCCCACCGTTCCGTCTCATGATATGTGCTGTCACTTTCATATTGCCATTGCATGATCGTAAGATAGCTAGCGAGATGTTTCAACGTCATACGCCAAGCTAGATCGTTGCACATCCCGGTACACTACTGGAGGCATTTCCTATAGAGTCCTCATCTTTCTAAGCATTGAGCTTTGAGTAAATAAAGTGTGATGATCATCATTATTAGAGCATTGTCCCATGTGAGGAAATAAAAAAAAGAGGCTAAAGATGACCACCAAAAATATATATGGAAAGATGCCAAAGTGCCCAAACAAAGAAAAAAGAGAGAAAAAGAGAGAAGGGACAATGCTACTATCTTTTTCCACACTTGTGCTTCATAATAGCACCATGTTCTTCATGATTGAGAGTCTCTTGTTTTTTCACCACCATATGCTAGTGGGAATCTTCATTATATAACTTGGCTTGTATATTCCAATGATGGGCTTCCTCAAAATTGCCGTAGGTCTTCGTGAGCAAGCAAGTTGGATGCACACCCACTAGTTCTCCTTTTGAGATTTCACATACTTATAGCTCTAAGTGCATCCACCGCATGGTAATCCCTACTCTTTCACATTTATATCTATTGATGGGCATCTCCATAGCCCTTTGATATGCCGATTTGATGTGACCATCTCCTCCTTTTTGTCTCACAACCTCCACCACAATCTATTACACCTATAGTGCTATATCCATGGCTCACGCTCATGTATTGCGTGAGAGTTGAAAAAGGTTTGAGAAAGTAAGAGTGCGAAAACAATTACTTGGCCAATACCAGGGTTGTGCATGATTTAAATTAGTTGTGTGGGGATGGTGGAGCATAGCCAGACATTATGATTTTGTAGGGATAATTTTCTTTGGCCTTGTTATTTCGAAAGTTCATGATTACCTTGCTAGTTTGCTTGAAGTATTATTGTTTTCATGTCAATCGCAAACTATTGTTTTGAATCTTACGGATCTAAACATTCATGTCATATGAAAGAAGTTACAAAGGACAGATATGCTAGGTAGCATTCCACAACAAAAATTCAGTCTTTATCACTTCCCTCCTCGAGGACGAGCAGGAGTTAAGCTTGGGGATGCTTGATACTTCTCCAACGTATCTATAATTTTTGATGGTTCCATGCTATTATCTTCTCAAACTTTTGATGTTTTGTATGCCTTTTATATCTTTTTTGGGAATGACTTATTAACTCAGCGCCAAGTGCCAGTTCCTGTTTTTTCCGTGTTTTTGACCCTTTTCAGAGGAGAATTTTAAACGGAGTCCAAACGGAATAAAACCTCCGAAAAGATTTTTTCCGGAACAGAAGATACACAGGGAGCGTGAGAACCAAGGCAGAGGGCACCAGGGGAGGCCACAAGCCCCCTAGGCGCGGCCAGGGGGCCCGCGCCTAGCAGGCTTGTGGGCCCCCTGTGGCTCCTCTACCCTACTTCTTCGGCCTATAAATCCCCAAAAAATCCAAAACCACGGGAGACACCCACGAAAATACTTTTCCGCCGCTGAAAGCTTCTGTCTCCGCAAGATCCCATCTGGGGCACGTTTTGGTGCCCTGCCGGAGGGGGGGATTCAGATACGGAGGGCTTCTTCATCAACAACATTGCCTCTCCGATGATGCGTGAGTAGTTCACCATAGACCTTCGGGTTCATAGCTAGTAGCTAGATGGCTTCTTCTCTCTCTTGGATCTTCAATACAAAGTTCTCCATGATCTTCATGGAGATCTATCCGATGTAATCTTCTTTTGCGGTGCGTTTGTCGAGATCCGATGATTTGTGGATTTATGATCAGATTATCTATTCCACCATCAATATACACAAAGCACGACGTAGGCTTTTACCTCCATCGGAGGGGCCGAAGCTGGGTAAACCCAGTCTCGCTTCCGCTCAACCCCTTTGAGTCGCCACCAAGGTGCGATGGCTCCATCACTAACTCCTTTCATGAGGACATCTGCCGTCACAAAACCACAACATGAGCCGAGCCGCAGATGGACCTCTTGAGCGAGTACTAGTTGGCATGAGTCTGCTGACTTGTCAGTGAGTACCACGCATGGGTTTGGCTGCCAAGACCTTGGCGAGGTGCCGGCACCGTGCCCCCAGGTGAGGGCAGACGGATGCTCGACTCAGAGGAAAAAGAGCATGCTGCGAAGAGTTGCAGGGAAAATATGTTTTTGCAAAAAACTTCATTTGGAAAGGCCCCGAGTTTTGATGTCATAAATACCAATAAATCCAAGCCAGAAAAGCAAATACAAGCCGCGTCCAGCACCTAATCTATTCTCCGCCTCCATCGCCCCCAGTGCTGAGCATCGGGCTTCCACTAGGCGTGGGGTGGACCCCTTCCGCATCCTCGGGGGGCCCTGGGCGTATACAGCCTCGGCTCATTATTACGTGAGAGTGTCATAGTGGGGTGTATCTGAGAGGTCGCGAGGAAGCTTTGGCCTCGCGAGTGTCCCTACCCCCGAGGCATTAGGCGCCTGATCCGGAAGTCATTGGTGGACTGTGTTGATTTCCTCTGTCTTCCCCACTAGGCGTGGGATGGACCCCATCCGCGTCCTCGGGGGGGCCCTGGGCGTATACAACCTCAGCTTTTTATTACGTGAGAGTGTCACGGGATTAATTAGGTTCCAGAAGAATTGAAGGATGGTGCAAGGTCGATGCAGAAGCGGCGCAGAGGCAGTGCAGGGGCGGTGCAGAGTCGTCACGGGTAGAACTTGCGGTGGTACTGGATGTTCCAAGCATTTTAGATGGGAACTCCATCTTGAGTCTCTAGACGCACGGAGCCAGTCCTGGAGACGTGGATAACCTTGAATGGGCCTTCCAACATGAGCGAAGGCTTATGCAAGCCTTCCCTCAATTGGACCCGCATCAGGACGAGATCGCCGACTTCGAGGGTCCTAGAGCGGATGTTGCAATAGTGGTAGCGCCGCAAGGCGTGCTCGTACCTCGCGGCTTGGAGTGAGGCCTGATACGTCTCCAACATATCTATAATTTTTGATGGCTCCATGCTATTATCTTGTCAAACTTTGGATTTTTTGTATGCCTTTTACATCTTTTTTGGGACTAAATTATTAACTCAGTGCCAAGTGCCAGTTCCTGTTTTTTCCGTGTTTTTGACCCTTTTCAGAAGAGAATTTAAAACGGAATCCAAACGGAATAAAATCTCTGAAAATATTTTTTCCGGAACACAAGATATGCAGGGAGCGTGAGAACCCAGCCAGAGGGCACCAGGGAGGCCACAAGCCCCCTAGGCACGGCCAGGGGGACCCGCGCCTAGCAGGCTTATGGGCCCCCTGTGGCTCCTCTGCCCTACTTCTTCCGCCTATAAATCCCCGAAAAATTCAAAACCACGGGAGAGATCCACGAAAATACTTTTCCACCGCCGCAAGCTTCTGTCTCCGCAAGATCCTATCCGGGGCACGTTCTGGTTCCCTGCCGGAGTGGGGATTCGGATATGGAGGGCTTCTTCCTCAACACCATTGCCTCTCCGATGATGCGTGAGTAATTCACCATAGACCTTCGGGTCCATAGCTAGTAGCTAGATGGCTTCTTCTCTCTCTTGGTTCTTCAATACAAAGTTCTCCATGATCTTCATGGAGATCTTTCCGATGTAATCTTCTTTTGCGGTGTGTTTTCCGAGATCCGATGAATTATGGATTTATGATCAGATTATCTATGAATCTTATTTGAGTTTCTTCTGATCTCTTATATGCATGATTTCATATCTTGGAATTCTCTTCGAGTTGTGGGTTTTGTTTGGCCAACTTGATCTATGATTCTTGCAATGGGAGAAGTGCTTCGTTTTGGGTTCATACCGTGCGGTGACCTCAGCCAGTGACTGAAGGGGTAGCGAGGCACGCATCATGTTGTTGCCATAAAGGGTAAAAAGATGGGGTTTATATCTATTGCATGAGTTTATCCCTCTACATCATGTCATCTTGCTTAAGGCGTTACTCTATTTGTCATGAACTCAATACACTAGATGCATGCTAGATAGCGGTCGATGTGTGGAGTAATAGTAGTAGATGCAGAAAGTATCGGTCTACTTGTCTCGGACGTGATGCCTATATGTATGATCATTGCCTTAGATATCGTCATGACTTTGCGCGGTTCTATCAATTGCTCGACAGTAATTCGTTCACCCACCGTAATATTTGCTACTTTGAGAGAAGCCTCTAGTGAACACTATGGTCCCCGGGTCTACTTGACATCATATTTTCAGCCCTACACTTTTACTTTGTTGCACTTTCCGCCTTCAGATCTAACCTTGCAATCAATCGTGAATGGATTGACAACCCCTTTGTAGCGTTCGGTGCAAGTTTGCTGTTTTTGTGCAGGTACATCGGTGCTTCATCTTGATACTCCTACTGGATTGATACCTTGGTTCTCAAACTGAGGGAAATACTTACTGCTACTGTGCTGCATCACCCTTTTCACTTCAAGGGAAAAAACCAACGCAAGCTCAAGAGGTAGCAAGGCCCGACGGCGTGCCTTCTCTCCAAGTACGAGGTCCGAACCCCACACAGTCTCCTGATGCTCCTCATAGAACGCCAAGACCCGTGGGGAGCGGTGCTTGATTTCGTGGGGAAGAACCGCCTCTGCTCCATAGACGAGGAAGAACGGGGTTTCGTCGGTGGGTTTGGTTGCAGTGGTGTGGATGGACCACAGTACCGACGGGAGCTCGTTGACTCAACCCCGGCCGCAAGCTTCGAGCTTGTTCTTGAAGCTTCTCACTTTGAGACCCTGCAGAACCTCTGCATTGGCACGCTCCGCCTGGCCATAGCTCCGCGGATGGGCCACCGATGCGTAGCATATTTGCGTACCGGGGTTAGCATAGTAAACCTTGAAGAGCTAACTAGTGAACTGCGAACCTTTATTAGTGATGATGCGGTTCGAGACGCCGAACCGGCTCACGAGGCCCTTGATGAACTTAAGGAAGACCTGACCGGGATGGTTTGCACGGGTTCCACCTCCGCCCACTTAGTGATTTTGTCGACGGCAATGTAGAGGTAGAGGAACCCCCCCCCCCCCCCCGCGGCCTGTGGGAAGGCCCCAATATGTCCAGCCCCCAGACCGCAAAAGGCCAGGAGAGCGGGATGGTCTGGAGGCCTTGCGCGGGCTGGTGGTTCTGCTTGGCATGGAACTGGCACGCCTCGCAAGACCTGACCAGCTCAGTGGCGTTGTCTAGAGCTGTAGGCCAGTAAAAACCAAACCTGAACGCCTTACCTGCAAGCGGGCGCGAGGAGGAGTGATGTCTGCAGTCCCCTCCGTGGATGTCGGCCAGTAGCTCGCGCCCCTCCTCCCTAGAAATGCACCGCAACGCGATGTCGTTTGGCCATCTGCGGTACAAGGCGCCGTCTCTGTAACATCCCAAATTTTGGAATGTTAATATAATTATCAGAATGATTGTTTGGTTGCTTGAGTGATTGAAAGCTTGAGTGAAATTTGAAAACTTTTCAAAACTTTTGAATGAGAGGGAATAAAATGACTTTCCCCTTCTCCGGTGAATTCAAATTCAATCATTTAAAAGCAAAGAGAGAAGATGACATGACTTCTTCAACTATAAAGAATTTGAACGGAGTTTGCATTTGAATCCTTTCAAATATTTGCCCTTGCTTCTACATTTTTCTTCCCAAGAAATACCCCGAAAATAATTTTTGCCAGGCAAGAAAGAGAGGAACATGACCCTCCAACCGGGGATATTCCTTTGAAATATTTGGACCATAAAACCCAAGGTTTATTTGAAAAATATTTGCAAAAAGAAAATAAACCAATTTAGGGATTTTCTAAAAAACATTTTTTTGAAGTATTTATTTTGGTAGTGGAAAAATGCTCATCTTTTTGGATTTATTTTTCTGAAAACTTTAATATATTATACCCCTATATTTCGAGGATATTCTATTTCCTTTTAATCGTACTAATTCTTGTTTTAATAAAAAGGGAAAGGCATCTCTTATTTTAGGAATGTACTTGGGCCACGTTAGGAAACGCATCACGGCCATATACCCCTTCTTCTTCCTCCTCTCGTTCCCTTCCTTCCCACGCAATGGCAGAAGCTTCCTAGAAGCTTCCCTCCCTTGATTCGCGAGATATGTTGCCTCCCCTTGCCTCCCACCACCCCTATAAGAGAGCCCCGGCTCTCGTCGTTCCATTTTCCCCATCACCTCGCCTTCTCCCTGCTCGTAGCCACAGCGCCACCATCCTCATCTTCCTGTCAAGAACGGAGTACAGTAGGTCTCGTGGCGCTTCCCCATCACCCCTGCCGAGCCTCTCCAGCGCCCCACCCCCTGCCGTGCTACTCCTCCGCCCAATTCCCAACCCCGCCGGCGACCTCCCCACCTCACCGGAGCAGCCACCTCGCCGGAGTTCTTCCTGTGTGTCAGCCACGGTGAGCTTCATAGAAATCCCGTGACAGTTTTTTTCAGAAAAAGAGCAAACTTATAAAATTCCTATCTATTAGTCTATAACTCCGAATTAGGTGATTCTTTTTTGCATTGGATCACAAATTTCTTGTAGTTTCCGAAAATATATAATTTGTCTATGTTTGGAATTATAAAATTGGAATTAGACCAGATTTAGTTTAAACATTGTTTTGCTAATTCTGGGAGTTTAAAAATAGATTTTAATTTAATTCTTTTTTCTGCTGTTTCCTAGTGATCATATCTTTCAGTAGTTTAAGTTTAAAAAATTTTCTATAAGTTTACTTGGGGTTTTTACCAAAACAGATTCTGTTTTAGTTATTTTAGGATTATGGCTATTTCTTTTTCTATAATTGTTTTTGAATTATTTTCTTTTATATTTCAGAAAGTTTATGTTTAGTTTCTGTTAGTTAAACAGTAGGTTATCAACAAGTTTTTATTTTTATTTTATTTGTTATCATGAAATCAATTCTAGTTCTCTAATAACTTGCAATTCATTTCTTTACTGTTTCAACTCCCGTTTGGAAATACTTTCAAATAGTTTTATGAAAAATACTCTATTTTATCTTGGTTAAATTTATATCTTAGTTCTCTATTATTTAATGTTTAATTTTCAGTTAGAACAAAAAAACTATTTAGTGTTTGATGTAGTAGAAGACTCCTAGTTTTAGTTGAAGTTTCTTTCGGATTCTTATTCGCTCTCTCTTTTGTTTTGATTGCTAGAATGATTGCTAGTATGAGTGCTTACGTGAATGATATGGTTGTTCTATAGATTTCACCGGAGAGTGACGAGTAGTCTATCAAGTTATTCCCCGAGAACGAAAATTCTCCTTCGTCAACATCACCAGGCAAGTCATTTGATCATGTATCGCCTATGTTTTATGCATCGTAGTTCTACCATCCTATGCCCAATTGCATGCTGAGTAGGTACTTGGAAATTATGGTTACATATTGTAGTATCATGTGGTAGGCACCCAACAGCCCCGTTACTTGGCCCGGGACGACAAATTTCATATTGCTATGCTTGAGTAGACGGGATTCTGGTTGAGAGTTTATCACGAGTGATGCGAGAATAATTTAATAACCAAGACCGGTTAAGTCAAGACTTTTCAAGACCTCGTGATGCAATGCAACTCTGGGTGAAGGACGGTTGATCGGCTCCCTGGAGAAACCAGTGGATGACCCGGGATGCTGCAGACGTGCCATGAAATCTTGCGGAAAGCTTCACCCAGGCTCAAAGAGATGGACGGATCCTTCAAGACCCAAGGCTTACCTGCACAGCCACAAGTCATTATGGGCTCTGGCTTGGTTGGACAACGCGGCGACTCTGGACAGGCGGTGCTAGCAGATGTAGAAGAACGGTAGGATTGGATGGGCACCGACAGGGATTAACAGGGACCCGTTGAAAGACCATGTTTTGATCATCCGGTCTTCAAACACCCTGAAGTGCGAGGACATACTCGGAGGTGATCAAATCTTGTGGGGAAAGTGTGCAAAACTATGTAGAGTACTCAAACCTAATCGATTAGCCGTGTCCACGGTCATGGACAAGTTGAGCCGAAGGCATTGAAATTTTCCTGAACTCTCAACACAGTTTAATAATGATGTGGGTAATATTGACAACTTGAGTATGAGAACTGGTTGGCGGAACCTTCTCATTAACAACCAACAATGTAGTAATTTTTGCTTTTAGCCCTCTCTTGTTGTAGGAGAAAAGTTGCTTTTCGCTAAAAACTTATAGCCCCACCTGCCATATATGCATATAGTATAGATGACATTTTACCCCCTCTCATATGTGACTTTCCAGCATATTCAATATGCTGACCTACACGGCTGCAACGTCTTATGTTGCAGATATTTCCTCGACGAGTAAGAGTACGATTCAAGGTTATGGTCCGCACTCAACTTACCGTTGGTGTTTATTGGGACTCCACTCCCTTGACTGCTTTCGCTGTTATTTTAAGGTATATATCAGTTTTACGCTATTTACATGTGATTGCACTTTGATATATACATTGATGTACTGTGTGTGCCAGCATACTCATCCAGGGATGGCACAGAAACACAGAGGCTTGACTCGTTTTGAGTCGGGTCGCTACAGAAATGGTATCAGAGCACATGTTGAGTGTAGGACGTGACCCTAGAAGCTGGAATCTTCTTAGGATAGGATCTCTCAAAAATCTTATTTTCAAGAACACCTTTCACTTCTCATCTCTTATGATTTCATCAAATGTTCTCTCTCACCTCAAATAGTTATACAATCCCCTTACCCCTTTGACCTCATGAAGAATCAACGTTACCAGATGGAGTAAAGAGGATTTCTACTCTGAGTTCTACTTCAAAGTAAAGAGGATTTCACCATGCATTTGAAGAATTGAAGCTACACCCATTGAAGACTCTCAAGACCCGAAGAATTCAAAGACCCTGAAACGTTCAAATATTTATATGACCATTACAAGTCCAAACCCCTGTTATATACCCACGTTAGATATGATGATTTGTGAGCCGTCATTGGTGTGTGTTTTCCGACGGCCACAACTAAAACCTATTCTCAAAAATATTGTTTGTATTGTGTGTATCTTCCTCCTTCTCTTACCCGTCTCATCCCCAAAACCTCAACCCTACCAGATGGAGTATGAAGCTGGACTTGTAGTCTCTGGACCAATGACCCAGCTGGAGGCTGATATATGGATTCAAAACATGGAGAACCACTTCGGGAGCAACTTGATCTCAAGGAAGTATGAAGTGGAACACGCTCTTCAGTACTTTACACAAAGTGCTGCAATCTAGTGGAAAATGCATCATGCCATACAAGGATTTGGTGGAGCAGAAACTTGGGACGAATTCAAGAACACTCTGTTAAGATCCCGACTTATTCAGAAGTGCTATGATAATCCGAAGGAGAAGACTTGTGCATGCAAGATCTGTGGAGAAATAGGACACACTCAGGAAGAACACAAGGATGGATGCACTCATTGTGAAGAAAATCACCCAGCTGAGGAGTGTCCAAGTAGTCAGGTGACTTGTTTCCTTTGTGAAGGAACCACCCACTACCCAGCTCAATGTCACATTTACCCCAAGGTACAACAAGTTGTCCAGCAGAAGAAAGAAGCAATGAAGGAAATACTCAAGAAGAAGATTCTAGAAGAGTCGGTGATGAACGAAAATATTGAAGACCCTGATGGACAAGGTCTGACCAGATTTTTCTCCAATGCATGCTACTCATGTGGAGAAGAAGGACATTATTCACAGGATTGCACGAAGGGAAGCCAAGAGTATCTGGGAAACTTCGCGACGGGAAAAGTGGAGTTTGATCCACTTGAAATAGAAGAACTGGCCAAAATAAAGGAATCCGGAAAGAAAAAAAGGTACCCTCGAAAGAGCCAAATCTCTGCAGATATAGACCTGAGTCATGTCAGATGTTACAAGTGTATGGAATTTGGCCACCACAAATACATGTGCTCAGGAAGGAAGCCGGAAACCTAAGGAGCAAAAGCAAACACTAAGACGCCTCGAGACTTGTTAGAACTCATTTGCTTTCATTGCAAGGAAGCAGGACATTTTGCTAACGATTTTCCACAAAGGAAGAAAGCTAAAAAAGGAGTAGTTAAGTTTTGACCGCGGCAATTAGTGTAATCTGAAGAACTCTTGTTTTTTTATGAGATCATGGAGGGAAATTTTTTGTAATAGAAGTCCCTGAGATTGTAATAACATCATGAATAAAAGGAATTTATTGTCTCATGATTGCCTATGTTGAAACTGTATTCGTTGTTTCTCTTCGAACAAAGATCTCTGAAAAATTATGAGGATATGAGAAAATATGGTCTATGCAGGCCTGAGTATAATTCATTTTAAGTGTGGTAGTAATCGGTAAACCCACAGGATCCACTGAGTAGGAATGTACCATAACTACCAAGGAGACATATACATTCCTCTGAGTACCTATTTACTGACACCTGTAGAGGACAACTCTCTACGAGTCATTCCTCAAGGGCCGAGAAACAATCATGACCCTGACCAGTGATCATGATTACCCGAAAGTCCTGAAGGACATTATGAAGCACATTCATCTTGAAGGAGATGCAGTCTACAAAGGCTACCCATTCATGGAAAATGGAGTGGAACTTTGGTATGTGGAAGTACATCTCCACCGTGTGAAAGGAGTTTGTCCAAAGACTATGGGTCAATACTTTTTCATTTCACGTGTACCACGAGAAACCTTCTTTGATGTTGTTCGTGAAGCTGCCATGGAAGCCATACGCCAAATTGGAGAAATACTTGAAGCAAGACTTCGTCATACCCAGGAATACCTGAGTGAGGTACGTGCGGAGATTATGGAGATGAAGCTCATGGCCACCATGATGAAGCAAAAGATGGATGATTTCAAGGAGCACCTCGGAAAGTTCCAGTGGAACTAAAGTACCTCCAAGAGAGACGAATGAATAATGTTGGCAGAAATGCTCGACCATACCGAACAACGTGGATGGCAGCATTTGTAATAGGGTACTTTTGAATTGGAGTTTTTGAGAAGAAATTAAGGATGTAATAAAGGATTGATTATGAAATGAATATGATTTATGGATGAACAAATACCTTTTCATGGTAAACACACTAATGGAAAGTATCCCACAGAGTGGAGTGTGTACCAAAAATAAGTTTGAGGACTATTTTTATGATGGTTACCCCAAGAGTATGATGGAATGAAACACTATGGAATTTAAAGGCACAGTAATTCCAAGTATACCTGAAAACCCACAGACACCGGGACTAATAAGGATCAAGTACTATCCTTTTGGAGAAGGAAACTTATTTCAGCAAACGTTTTCTTAGGAGCATACGAAAACCTGAGAATTGTGAAGTCACGATAGATGTTTTGTTCAGCTTGCAGAATCATTGGATTTATCCGAACTTCGTTCGTGTACAAGAGAAATTCGGCAACCCTTGTGAGGATGCCCAAGTGTTAGAATACGAGATTCAATAAGCCTTATACAAGGTAATGATTTCAGTACGACATGGCTTGGCCACCATGACGACTTACTATTATCATTCTCTTGCTATTCGGAATGGTAAATCTGAGAGACTTCCCCATAGTGAGAGACGACGTTCTTTGAAGCTTTTGTTTAAGCCTTAGAATGGTATGATGAAAGCCCATGTACATGGCATTTGTTGTCACGCGTAAGAAATTTTACGGTGAGGAGTCAGATGCCAAAACCCCAGAGGATTGTTAGAATTTTGAGGGACCAGTAACTCTCATTTTAAGTGTGGTAGCATCCCACTTTGCCGGAGGTTGGTTTTGTTCGAAGACCCCAAACCCTAACCTTTCTTTCTAGCCTCTTCGAATCTCGAGGACGAGATTTATTTTAAGTGTGGTAGGTTTGTAACATCCCAAATTTTGGAATGTTAATATAATTATTAGAATGATTGTTTGGTTGCTTGAGTGATTGAAAGCTTGAGTGAAATTTGAAAACTTTTCAAAACTTTTGAATGAGAGGGAATAAAATGACTTTCCCCTTCTCCGGTGAATTCAAATTCAATCATTTAAAAGCAAAGAGAGAAGATGACATGAGTTCTTCAACTATAAAGAATTTGAACGGAGTTTGCATTTGAATCCTTTCAAATATTTGCCCTTGCTTCTATATTTTTCTTCCCCGAGAAATACCCCGAAAATAATTCTTGCCAAGCAAGAAAGAGAGGAGGAACATGACCCTCCAAACCGGGGATATTCCTTTGAAATATTTGGACCATAAAACCCAAGGTTTATTTGAAAAATATTTGCAAAAAGAAAATGAACCAATTTAAGGATTTTCCAAAAAACATTTTTTTGAAGTATTTATTTTGGTAGTGGAAAAATGCCCATCTTTTTGGATTTATTTTTCTGAAAATTTTAATATATTATACCCCTATATTTAGAGGATATTCTATTTCCTTTTAATCGTATTAATTTCTGTTTAATAAAAAGGGAAAGAGATCTCTTATTTTAGGAATGTACTTGGGCCACGTTAGGAAACGCATCAGGCCCAAATACCCCTTCTTCTTCCTCCTCTCGTTCCCTTCCTTCCTAGGCAATGGCAAAAGCTTCCTGGAAGCTTCCCTCCCCCGATTCGCGAGATATGTTGCCTTCCCTTGCCTCCGACCACCCCTATAAGAGAGCCCCAGCTCTCCTCATTCCATTTTCCCCATCACCTCGCCTTCTCCCTGCTCGTAGCCACGGCGCCACCATCGTCATCTTCCTGTCAAGAACGGAGTACAGTAGGTCTCGTGGCGCTTCCCCATCACACCTGCCGAGCCTCTCCAGTGCCCCATCCCCTGCCGTGCTACTCCTCCGCCGATTCCCCACCCCGCCGGCGACCTCCCCACCTCGCCGGAGCAGCCACCTCGCCGGAGTTCTTCCTCTGTGTCAGCCACGGTGAGCTTCATAGAAATCCCGTCACATTTTTTTTCAGAAAAAGAGCAAACTTATAAAATTCATATCTATTAGTCTATAACTCCGAATTAGGTGATTCTTTTTGCATTGGATCACAAATTTCTTTTTGTTTCGGAAAATATATAATTTGTCTATGTTTGGAATTATAAAATTTGAATTAGACCAGATTTAGTTTAAACCTTGTTTTGCTTATTCTGGGAGTTTAAAATAGATTTTAATTTATTTATTTTTTGCTGCTATTTCCTAGTGATCATATCTTTTAGTAGTTTAAGTTTCAATTTTTTTAAATAATTTTACTTGGGGTTTTTACCAAAACAGATTCTGTTTTAGTTCTTTTAGGATTATGGCTATTTTTTTCTATAATTGTTTTTAAATTATTTTCTTTTATATTTCAGAAAGTTTATGTTTAGTTTCTGTTAGTTAAATAGTAGGTTCTCAACAAGTTTATATTTTTATTTTATTTGTTCTCATGAAATCAATTCTATTTCTCTAATAACTTGCAATTGATTTCTTTACTGTTTCAACTCCCGTTTGGAAATACTTTCAAATAGTTTTATGAAAAATACTCTATTTTATCTTGGTTAAATTTATATCTTAGTTCTCTTTGATTTAATGTTTTATTTTCAGTTAGAACAAAAAAAAACTATTTAGTGTTTGACGTAGTAGAAGACTCCTAGTTTTAGTTGAAGTTTCTTTCGGATTCTTATTCACTCTCTCTTTTGTTTTGATTGCTAGAATGATTGCTAGTATGAGTGCTTACATGAATGATATGGTTGTTATATAGATTTCATTGGAGAGTGACGAGTAGTCTATCAAGTTATTCCTCGAAAACGAAAATTCTTCTTCGTCAACATCACCAGGCAAGTCATTTGATCATGTATCGCCTATGTTTTATGCATCGTAGTTCTACCATCCTATGCTCAATTGCATGCTGAGTAGGTACTTGGAAATTATGGTTACATATTGTAGTATCATGTGGTAGGCACCCAACAACCCCGTTACTTGGCCCGGGACGAAAAATTTCATATTGCTATGCTTGAGTAGACGGGATTCTGGTTGAGAGTTTATCACGAGTGATGTGAGAATAATTTAATAACCAAGACCGGTTAAGTCAAGACTTTTCAAGACCTCGTGATGCAATGCAACTCTGGGTGAAGGACGGTTGATCGGCTCCCTGGAGAAACCAGTGGATGACCCGGGATGCTGGAGACGTGCCATGACATCTTGCGGAAAGCTTCACCCAGGCTCAAAAAGATGGACGGAGGCTTCAAGACCCAAGGCTTACCTGCACAGCGACAAGTCATTATGGGGTCTGGCTTGGTTGGACAACGCGGCGACTCTGGACAGGCGGTGCTAGCAGATGTAGAAGAACGGTAGGATTGGATGGGCACCGACAGGGATTTAGAGGGACCCGTTGAAAGACCATGTTTTGATCATCCGGTCTTCAAACACCCTGAAGTGCGAGGACATACTCGGAGGCGATCAAATCTTGTGGGGAAAGTGTGCAAAACTCTACAGAGTACTCAAACCTAATCGATTAGCCGTGTCCATGGTCATGGACAACTTGAGCCGAAGGCATTGAAATTTTCCTGAACTCTCAACACAGTTTAATAATGATGTGGGTAATATTGACAACTTGGGTATGAGAACTGGTTGGCGGAACCTTCTCATTAACAACCAACAATGTAGTAATTTTTGCTTTTAGCCCTCTCTTATTGTAGGAGGAAACTTGCTTTTCGCTAAAAACTTATAGCCCCACCTGCCATATATGCATATAGTATATATGACATTTTACCCCTCTCATATGTGACTTGCCAGCACATTCAATATGCTGACCTACACGGCTGCAACGTCTTATGTTGCAGATATTTCCTCGACGAGTAAGAGTACGATTCAGGGTTACGGTCCGCACTCAACTTGCCGTTGGTGTTTATTGGGACTCCACTCCCTTGACTGCTTCCGCTGAGATTTTAAGGTATATATCAGTTTTACGCTATTTACATGTGATTGCACTTTGATATATACATTGATGTACTGTGTGTGCCAGCATACTGATCCAGGGATGGCACAGAAACACAGAGGCTTGACTCGTTTTGAGTCGGGTCGCTACGGTATCGCACGCAGTAAGTTGAGGCTTGTCATACTACGCGTTCCGCATCCTCTTCCTTCTCCGGGAATGTGCCATGGAGAAGATATGCCCTGAGTTCTTGCATTCAATCATCGTCTTGAGACTCTAGGGCCAGGAGAAGTCTAGCCCCAGAGGCCTGGCCATAGTCCGGAGCCCCCGAGGGCAGTGCTGGGGGGACCTCCTCTCCGTGTGGCGCCGGGTCCTCAGGTGATGGTGTCGTGGAAGGCTTGAAGAGTCGCTCCTCAAAAACGCCTAGCTCCGGAGCCTCGCGACGCGAAGCTCTTTTAGTGATGTCATCTGCCTCCTTGTTCTCGCCTTGCGGGACGTGCTGCAGCTCCAAGCCCTGAAAGCGTTTCTCAATCTTATGTACCTCCTGCAGATACGCCTCCATATATTCGTCCTTGGTGTGTATTCCTTGTTGGAGAAGTTGACGAGGAGCTGAGAGTCGCCCATCACGGTGAGGCGCTGGAACCCCAAGGCCGCCGCTGCCTTGAGGCCGATGATGAGGCCCTCGTAATCCGGTATGTTGTTGGAGACCTTCTCCCCCCATTGGAAGGAGAGCTGCACGGAGTAGCGAAGCCTGTCTCCCATCGGGGAAGTGAGCAGGACACTAGACCCCACTCCCTAATACGTCTCCGTCGTATCTACTTTTCCGAACTCTTCTGCCCTTGTTTTGGAGTCTAATTTGCATGATTTGAATGGAACTAACCCGGAGTAACCTTGTTTTCAGCAGAATTGCCATGGTGTTGTTTTTGTGCAAAAATAAAAGTTCTCGGAATGACCTGAAAATTTACGGAGAATTTTTCTGGAATTAATGAAAAATATCTGCGCAAAAATCCACCGGAGGAGGTGAGCCAGTGGGCCACCAGCCCACCAGGCGTGCCCCCTGGCCGCGCCTGGCAGGCTTGTGGGGCCCACGAAGCTCCACCGCCTCCAATCTCAGCTCTATATATTCCGTTTCGTCCGGAAAAAAATCAAGAAGAAGGATTCATCGCGTTTTACGATACGGAGGCGCTGCCACCTCCTGTTCTTCATCTGGAGGGCAGATCTGGAGTCCGTTCTGGGCTCCGGAGAGGGGAGATCGTCGCCATCGTCATCAACCTTCCTCCATCGCCAATTCCATGATGCTCTTCACCGTTCGTAAGTAATCTCATCGTAGGCTTGCTAGACGGTGATGGGTTGGATGAGGTCTATCATGTAATCGAGTTAGTTTTGACGGGGATTGATCCCTAGTATCCACTATGTTCTGAGATTGATGTTGCTACTACTTTGCCATGCTTAATGCTTATCACTAGGGACCGAGTGCCATGATTTCAGATATGAACCTATTATGTTGTCGCCAATATATGTGTGTTTTAGATCCTATCTTGCAAGTTGTAGTCACCTACTATGTGTTATGACCCGACAACCCTGTAGTGACAATAGTCGGAACCACTCCCAGAGATGACCATAGTATGAGGAGTTTATGTATTCACCAAGTGTTAATGCATTGGTCCGATTCTTTATTAAAAGGAGAACCTTAATATCCCATAGTTTCCATTAGGACCCCGCTGCCACGGGAGGGATGGACAATAGATGTCATGCAAGTCCTTTTCCCTAAGCATGTATGACTACATACAGAATACATGCCTACATTAGATTGACGAACGGGAGCTAGTTACATATCTCTCCGTGTTATAGTTGTTACATGATGAATCACATCCGGCATAATCATCCATCACCGATCCAATGCCTAAGAGTTTTTCCTAGTGGTCCTTGCTATGTTACTTTGCCTCTACTACTTTCACTGCTACTACTGTTACTTTGTTGCTACTGCTGTTAGTTTGCCACTACTAGTTACTGTTGCTATTGCTGCTATCATAATACCATGCTACTGATACTTTGCTGCAGACACTAAATCTTTCAGGTGTGGTTGAATTGACAACTCAACTGCTAATACTTGAGAATATTCTTTCGCTTCCCCTTGAGTCGAATCTATAAATTTGGGTTGAATACTCTACCCTCGAAAACTGTTGCGATCCCCTATACTTGTGGGTTATCAACACAATTTTCTGGCGCCGTTGCCGGGGAAGCACAGCTATATTCTATGAGTCACTTGGGATTTACGTCTGCTGGTCACTATGAGGAATCCGATAGAACCAAGAACTAAAGTCTTGCCCTCAACTACGAGGACAGGTAAGGAACTGCCATCTAGCTCTGCACTTGATTCACCTTCAGTTATGAGTAAGTTTGCGACATCACCTCCTGCTAGAAATCTTGATATGTCGCCTGTGCTTGATGATGCTACTTCTGCTGCCCATGATGCTTATGATGATGCTATGCTTGATACTGCTTTGCCTTATGATGCTATGCTTGATACTGCTTTGCCACTAGGCGCATTCCTTGACGCACAAATTGCTAGAGTTGCTGCTAGATGTGATGATACTTCTGAAACTGCTGATACTATTGAAGTAGAACCTGCTATTTTGCTTGCTAGAACTAGCTCTCCTAGAACTGAATTCCCTATTATGCCTGAACGTTATGTTATGGAGGGAGAGATAGCTGAGGACTTTCTTGCGTGTAAGGATAGCTATGATGTTGAGAAATTACTCCTCAAGTGGAAAGAAAAATCTTTGAATGCTAGGATGAAATACGACCCGAAGTTTGCTACTTCACCTATCTTTGTGACCGATAAGGATTATGAATTCTCTGTCGGCCCTGAGTTAATCACTCTAGTCGAATCTGATCCTTTTCACGGTTATGGGTCTGAAACGGTTGTAACCCATCTTACCAAACTGCACGATATAGCCACCCTATTCACTAGTGAGGAAAAGATCCGCCACTACTATATCCTCAAGCTGTTTCCTTTGTCGCTAAAGGATGATGCTAAGACTTGGTTCACTTCTCTTGCTCCTGGTTGTGTGCGTAGCCCCCAGGATATGGTCTACTACTTCTCTAGAAAATATTTCCCTGTCCATAAGAAGCAAGCTGACTTGCAGGAAATATACAACTTTGCTCAAGCTGAAGAAGAGAGTCTCCCACAAGCTTGGGGGAGGCTCGTCCAGCTACTGAATGCTTTGCCTGATCACCCTCTTGAGAAGAATGAAATACTTCATATCTTCTGTGATGGACTTACAGATGCTTCCAAAGACCACCTAGATAGTTGTGATGGTTGTGTTTTTAGGGAACGAACCGTAGAATAAGTTGAGATCCTATTGAATAACATCTTGTGCAATGAGAATGCTTGGACTATTCCCGAACCACCTCCTAAGCCAACTCTGAAGAGAAGAGGTATTCTATTCCTCGGTCCTGAAGATATGCAAGAAGCTAAGAAATCTATGCGAGAGAAAGGCATTAAATCTGAAGATGTCAAAAATCTACCACCTATCAAAGAAGATACGTGGTCTTGATAACCCAATACAGGTAGTAGAAGAAAATTCCCTGTGTCGGTTTGGTGAGAGTGATATTCCTTTTGATAAACCTACTAGCTTATGCCTGGATGAATTTGATAACTTTGTTGCCAAACAACAGAGTTTCAATGATTATGTTAGCAGACAATTGGAACAGAATGCTCATATGCTTAGTCATTTAAGTGCTTGTGTGGACAGAAATTTCAATGGTCTTAAGCTCTTGAGTAAACATGCCTCTATGGTTACTACTCAAGTAGAACAAGTACTTAAGGCTCAGAATGACTTGCTCAATGAGTCGAATGACAATTCTGTTAAAGTCGTCACTAGAGGCAGTAGAATGACCCAGGAACCTTTGTATCCTGAGGGTCATCCTAAGAGAATTGAACGAGATTCGCAAGGAATTAGCACTGATGCACCTGGTCATCCTAGAAAGAAGAAGAAAGATGATAGGAACCTGCACGCTAGCAACCCAGATGCTGATACACCTGAGAGACCAAACGATGTCTCTGTTTCTGATGCTAAAACGCAGTCTGGTGATGAACATGAGCCTAATGATAATATCAATAGTGATGTTCATGACGATGCTCAACCTAGCAATGATAAGGATGTGGAGATTGAACCTGTTGATCTTGATAACCCACAACCTTAGAATAAGAGATACAACAAGAATGACTTTGCTGCTAGGAAGCATGGTAAAGAAAGGGAACCATGGGTTCAGAAACCCATGCCCTTTCCTCCCAAACCATCCAAGAAAAAAGATGATGAGGATTTTGAGCGATTTGTTGAAATGATCAGACCTGTCTTTCTGCAAATGCGTTTGACAGATATGCTCAAAATGTCTCTGTATGCTAAGTACATGAAGGATATTGTGACTAATAAGAGGAGGATACGTGAGGTTGAGATTTCCACCATGCTTGCTAATTATACCTTCAAGGGTGGAACTCCTAAGAAACTAGGTGATCCCGGTGTGCCCACTATACATTGCTCCATTAAAGGTAACTACATTAGAACTGCTTTATGCGACCTTGGAGCCGGTGTTAGTGTTATGCCTCTCTCTCTTTATCATAGACTTGAACTGGATAAGTTGACACCCACTGAAATCTCTCTGCAAATGGCCGACAAGTCAATTGCTTTCCCTATCGGCATTTGCCAGGATGTGCCTGTTGTGGTTGCTAACGTTACTATCTTGACGAACTTTGTTATCTTGGATATTCCCGAGGACAATGCCATGGCGGTCATCCTCGGAAGAACCTTTTTAAACACTGTAGGGGCTGTTATAGATTGCAACAAAGCCAATGTCACTTTCCATGTCAACGGTAATGAGCATACGGTGCACTTTCCGAAGAAACAATATCGAGTACACTGCATCAATGCTATCGAAAAAACTTCATCGATTCTTATTGGGAGCTTTGAATGCCCTATTCCTCCTGTCAAGATGAAGTATGATTTGCTTGTTGGGGAGATACACATCCCCATTGAGGTAACCTAGTGACTATTCAAAACTTCTCCGTCTTCTTTTGCGATTCAAAAAGGTTTGTCGAGGAGACTTGATCAACCTCATTGACGGATTTCTTTCAATGACCATGGGATGGATGAATCGAGGAGTCACAAACCTCTGTTCCAAGCTTTCACCTTCGGTTGCTTAGAAGAAAAATGATAGGTTTAGTTTTGTTTTCCCTATTTTCTGTATTAGCGTCCGGTAGAAAAGTACCCTGAAACTAAAAGTTCTCCGAATGTCCTGAAAATCAAGTATGATTTTTTCTGGAATTTTTGAAAAATACTGAGATGAAGAGCTTGTCTGGGGCTGCACCAGTGGGCCACAAGCCCACCAGGCGCGGGCACCCCCTGGCCGCGCCTACCTGGCTTGTGGGGCCCATGTGCACCCCCTCCCCTCATTCTTGCTCTCATCTGGTTCTCCTACCTCCAGAAAAAATTGTTTCACAGCTCAAATCCGTGTTCTTGCTCCTCTTGCTAGGATTTTCGATCTCTTTGCTCAAATCACCATTATCCGAACTGTTTTGGGGAAATTACTCCTTGGTAAGTGACTCCTCCATTGGTCCAATTAGTTTTTGCTCTAGTGCCTTATACTTCGCGTATTTTTGTTGCCTTGGTGACCATGTTCTTGAGCTTTGTCTGCTAATTTTAGTTGGTCCCAAGTAGTTTTGATGCGTAATATGGCCTCTAGGCACTTGTTGGAGTAGTTGCTACGAGTTTTGTCGAGCCTTGTTCACCTTTCCTTAGAATCGCTGAAAATTTCAGAAAAGGAAGATGTTCAAGAGAAACTATCATGGTGGTTCCTCAAGCAAGAGAGGTCCCCGTCTTGCGATTCGGGAGCCCGATCCTTACCAACCAAGGGACGTGCAGGTACAACCATGTGAATGGCATTCTGATAAATTTATGATTGAGGCGGGTTCCAAAGATGAGTTTGATGCACTTGTTCGCAACGTCGGACTCGAAGAATTCATCTCTGATAAATGTGAACAATATGTTTCTCTCACTACCTCTTTTGTTCATAGATTCAAATTTTCAGATGGTCGTGACACATCGGTACTGTTTGATCTCTATGATAAATCGTATACCATGGATTTAGAGGATTTCAATAGAATTTGCAAAATACCTATTTGGGGTAGCCTCAATGATCCTCCTAAATCTTCAGTTAGAGATTTTTTTTCTCTGGTATAACTGTTGGAAACTAGAGATATTACACAGGCTACCATGGGGAGCATTCATTTTCCTGCCTTGCATTACATTGCCCTCTTCATAGGCAGATGCATTAATGGCAAAATTGAGCATTGTCACATCTGCCCACCCGACCTTAGTATCCTCAAGAGCGCAGTAACGAGTGATAAGAGTTTCAACATGGGAGCTATAATAGCAAGGAGGCTGAATAATAATGCTAATGAAGGAGATTTCTTTGGTGGGATCTATGCCACCCTCATAGCAAATTTTCTTGGAGTACCCATCCGCGAAGGAGATCCCCCGCTCCATACAGCTTCCCTTGACCGCGTCGCTTTGACACGCTACCTGTTCCTTGAGAGGGATCATGAATCCCTCCTATACCGTTTGATATTTAACCGGCAGCGTGTTTTCCATATTACCCTTCCTGCTCCTGCCTTCTTTGACATTCAGGTAAAACGGAGATATAACATAACCAGAGGAGAGGCAGAGGAGCATGAGAGGGAGGCAAAGGTTGCTCGTCTCTGTGAGGCAGCTATTCAGGTAGTGGCTGTAGCGCTCCCGTACAACCCTCATTATGATTTTGGGTGTCGCCCGGACCATCCTTGGGAGTAGACCAACTTAGGCCAAAAGCCTAAGCTTGGGGGAGTACGTGTTTCTCACCGACTTTACATTCTTGCTTATGCTTTCACTTTGTGCGTCGGTGTTCACACTTTGCCACTGTATCATCCATGCTAGTTTATTTCTTTTTCTCATTTTCTTTTCGTGTGTCTGTCTGGTTTGAGAAAACCCAAAAATATTTTCTTTTGTTCTTTTGCTTGTTGGGAGCTTTCCCGTGTAAATAGTTTTCTTTTTATTTGGGTCAAGGTAGAAGACCATGGTTACAATGTTTAGTGGCTCTCGCATGCATATCTATTTATCTGTTAAAGAGCCATATTACTTTCTCTTCTCCTTTGTGTTTGCATGCAGATTCCAGCTTTAGTCCAATGCACGAGCATGCTTATTATTGTTCACATAATTCGGTCGTGCAAGTGAAAGGCAATAATGACGATATATGATGAAGTGACTGAGCCTGGAAAAGGTGGTATGAACTCAATCTATTTTGTTTTTGTAAATATGACTAGCTCATCGTGCCTGATTCAGCTTTGTTGTGAGAGAAACATGTTTGCAATGACAACTTAGAGATCATAGTTGCTTATGCCATGCTTACTTAGCTACGAGCTTATAATGGTTTGTCTTGGATGCCCACATGAATGTTGAGATGATTGTGTTGTGGTATGATAGGATGGTATCCTCCTTTGAATGATTCAAGTGGCTTGACTTGGCGCATGTTCACGCATGTAGTTGAAACAAAATCAACATAGCCTCTATGATATTCATGTTCATGGTGATTTATGTCCTACTCATGCTTGCACTCAATGTTAGTTAATCTCAATGCATTTTGATGAATGTTGTCGCTCTCTAGTTGGTCGCTTCCCAGTCTTTTGCTAGCCTTCACTTGTACTAAGCGGGAATACTGCATGTGCATCCACCTCCATAAACCAAAAGTTGTTCCATATGAGTCCACCATACCTACCTATATGTGGTATCTACCTGCCGTTCCAAGTAAATTTGCATGTGCCACTCTCTAAATCTTCAAGAAATAATCTGTTTTGCATGCCCGAACCGCTCATGTGGTGACAGGGGGCTATCTGTATCTTCCATGGTAGGCGTGTTATCCTCGATATGTGTTTATTCACTATCATTCATGAGAAAGGGGTCGGTAATTGGAATGCCCAGTTCCATGCTCAAATCGAAAAGATAATTGCAAACAAAACTCCCCCAGGATTGATGTTGGTATTGTCGGCACCCGAGGATTTGGCTAGCCGTGGAGTGTGATTGATTGGTGGTGGGGGAGTCAAAACTTTACTTTTCTATTTGGGAACCGCCTATAGCATGTGTAGCGTGGAAGATGATGAGAACTCTTAGTCATTGCATTGACAATGAAAGCATGCCACCCAAAATTATTATCTCTATTTTCAATGCTTGAGCTCTGGCACCTCTGCAAATCAATACTTCCCTCTGCGAAGGGCCTGTCTATTTATGTTCCTGTCGAGTCATCCTCCTCTTATAAAAGCACCAATTAGAGAGCACCTCTATCATTTTTATGCTTTGCTTTTAACTGTGTTGAGTATGACTGTGACTGGATCTTCATTGCCATGAGTTACAATGTTTAGTCAGCCCTTGGTCTTTGAAGCTGCTCTGCATTTATGTTTTGCGGTCTCAGAAAGATCTAGCGAGATACCATCTGTTCGTAGTGCTTCATATTGTTTTGATTGAAGTGTTGACATTTGAGGCTTATTATTATTTGCTCGCTAGCTGATAGGCCATTGATATGAGTTTACCGTGAGACCTAGATGTCATTTGCTTATGTGGTTTGCTTGTGATCTTGCTGAAATTCTGGTTATGGGTTAGACGTAGTTGCAACAACAAGATCAAACAGAGTTTGTCAAAGTTTTTCTTTTGTCTCTTTCAGTTTGTCAATTGAATTGCTTGAGGACAAGCAAGGCTTTAAGCTTGGGGGAGTTGATACGTCTCCGTCGTATCTACTTTTCCGAACTCTTTTGCCCTTGTTTTGGACTCTAATTTGCATGATTTGAATGGAACTAACTCGGACTAACGCTATTTTCAGCAGAATTGCCATGGTGTTGTTTTTCTACAGAAATAAAAGTTCTCGGAATGACCTAAAAATTTACGAAGAATTTTTCTGGAATTAATGAAAAATACCTGCGCAAAGATCCACCAGAGGAGGTGAGCCAGTGGGCCACAAGCTCACCAGGCGCGGCCCCCCTGGCCGCGCCTGGCAGGCTTGTGGGGCCCATGAAGCTCTACCGCCTCCAATCTCAGCTCTATATATTCCGTTTCGTCTGGAAAAAAATCAAGGAGAAGGATTCATCGCGTTTTACGATAAGGAGGCGCCCCCACCTCCTCTTCTTCATCTCGAGGGCAGATCTGGAGTCCGTTCTGGGCTCGGAAGAGAGGAGATCGTCGCCATCGTCATCATCAACCTTCCTCCACCGCCAATTCCATGATGCTCTTCACCGTTCGTGAGTAATCTCATCGTAGGCTTGCTGGACGATGATGGGTTGGATGAGATCTATCATGTAATCGAGTTAGTTTTGATGGGGATTGATCCCTTGTATCCACTATGTTCTGAGATTGATGTTGCTACTACTTTACCATGCTTAATGCTTGTCACTAGGGTCTGAGTGCCATGATTTCAGACCTGAACCTATTATGTTGTCGCCAATACATGTGTGTTTTAGATCCTATCTTGCAAGTTGTAGTCACCTAGTATATGTTATGACCCGGCAACCCCGGAGTGACAATAGCCGGAACCACTCCCGGAGATGACCATAGTATGAGGAGTTCATGTATTCACCAAGTGTTAATGCCTTGGTCCAGTTTTTTATTAAAAGGAGAACCTTAATATACCGTAGTTTCCATTAGGACCCCGCTGCCACGGGAGGGATGGACAATAGATGTCATGCAAGTCCTTTTCCGTAAGAACGTATGACTACATACGGAATACATGCCTACATTAGATTGACGAACGGGAGCTAGTTACATATCTCTCCGTGTTATAGCTGTTACATGATGAATCGCATCCGGCATAATCATCCGTCACCGATCCAATGCCTACGAGTTGTTTCTACTGGTCCTTGCTACGTTACTTTGTCGCTACTGCTGTCACTGCTGCTACTGTTACTCTGTTGCTACTCCTGTTACATTGCTCCTACTGGTTACTGTTGCTACTGCTGCTATCATATTGCCTTGCTACTGATACCTTGCTGCAGACACAAAATCTTTCAGGTGTGGTTGAATTGACAACTCAACTGCTAATACTTGAGAATATTCTTTCGCTTCCCCTTGAGTCGAATCAAAAATTTGGGTTGAATACTCTACCCTCGAAAACTGTTGCGATCCCCTATACTTGTGGGTTATCACTCCCATTCACGCGAAGGTTCCGTCGAAGTGCATTGTCCATCCCTCGGGTACCTCTACTCCAGCGCAAGGGATTGGCTCCCTTCCAGCCCCCGGTCCAGTGCGTCCGTCCATTCCACCACGAAGTCGGTCAGGGCAGCTCCCTTCAAGATCCTGGTCGTGTTGAATTCGATGTTGAAGGCCTGAAGCTCGATGTTCCACTCAGCAACTCTTCTTGCTGCGTTTGAGTTGTGCAGGATCTTCTCCAAGGGGTAGGTGGAGACAACCTTGATTGGGTGTCCTTGGAAGTAGTGATGCATCTTGCGCGAGGCGACAAGGAGCGCCATAAGGAGTTTCTGCATGGGGTAGCGTGAGCCCGTGTCCCGCAGTACCGTGCTGACGAAGTACAATGGGTGCTCGATGAGGACGTGTCCACTCGGGGCGTTGTGCTCCTTGGTGGCTTCAGGAGGTCGGGGCGTTTCGTCGTCCGGAGGAAAAACCGAGGCCTTGAGAAGACAAGGCTCTTCATGACATCCGCCTGTCTGGGCCTCAGGTCCCTCCGCTCGTGGGGGAGTTGGAGCTTGTGAGTTGTGCGAGCCCTCAGGCGCATTGGGTGAGGGCCCGCTGGGGCTTCCGAAAGTAGCACCCTTGTTGGTTTGCTCCTCCATTAGTGGCACCAATGCAGCGATGGTGGAGTGGAGGTGGCAACAAGGTACAGTAGTAGGGGCTCCCGCGGGCGAGGCGCCACCATGACCGGCAGGCTCGTGAGGTAACGCTTGAGCTCGTCGAAGGCAGCGTCAGCCTCTGGGTTCCACTCGAAGGACCCCTTCCTTTTCATGATCTTGAAGAAGGGCAGGGCCTGCTCGCCAAGCATGGAGATGAAACGACCCAGGGAGGTGACACACCCCGCGAGCTTTTGCATTTCCTTGAGGGTTGTGGGCGCGCTCATCTTGTTTATGGCATTTACCTTTACTAGCTTAGCCTCGATCCCCCGGTGCGACACCAGGAAACTAAGCAACTTGCCTGATGAGACTCCGAAGACGCACTTCTCGGGGTTGAGCTTCAGGTTCACCTCCCGCGGGCTGGCGAAGGTCTCCTCGAGATCCTCCACCAGGTTCTTTGCTTGCCTTGACTTGACCACGATATTGTTGACGTAGGCCTCCGCGTTACTCCCGAGCTGCGGCCCCAAGGGAATATGCATCAACCGTTGGAAGGTTGCCCCGGCGTTCCGCAGCCCGAAAGTCATACACTCGAAGCAGCATACCCCGCACGGAGAGAGGAATGTTGTCTTCTCGACGTCCTCCACCGCCATATTGATATGGAGATAGCCTGAGAATGCGTCCAAGAAGCACACGAGGTCGCACTCCGTGGTGGAGGCCACAATCTGGTCGATGCGTGGTAGCAGGAACGGGTCCTGAGGGCAAGCCTTGTTGAGGTTCGTGAAGTCGATGCACATGCACTCCTTCCCACACTTCTTTGGGACAACCACCGGGTTGGCCACTGATGACCCACAAGTATAGGCGATCAATCGTAGTTGTTTCGACAAGTAAGAGTGTCGAACCCAACGAGGAGCAGAAGGATCTGTAAGTGGTTTTCAGCAAGGAAAAATCTGCAAGCACTGAAATTGTCGGTAACAAGTGATTGTGTGGTGAGATGATTCGTAGCAAGCAACAAGTAACAAAAGTAGCAACGGTGCAGCAAAGTGGCCCAATCCCTTTTGTAGCAAGGGACAAGCCTGGACAAGTCTTATAGGAGAAAAAACGCTCCCGAGGACACACGGGAATTTCTGTCATGCTAGTTTCATCATGTTTATATGATTCGCGTTCGTTACTTTGATAGTTTGATATGTGGGTGGACCGCCGCTTGGGTACTGCCCTTACTTGGACAAGCATCCCACTTATGCTTAACCCCTCTCGCAAGCATCCGCAACTACGAAAGAAGAATTAAGACAAAGTCTAACCATAAAATTAAACTAGTGGATCCAAATCAGCCCCTTACGAAACAACACATAAACTAGGGTTTAAGCTTCTGTCACTCTAGCAACCCATCATCTACTTACTACTTCCCAATGCCTTCCTCTAGGCCCAAATAATGGTGAAGTGTTATGTAGTCGACGTTCACATAACACCACTAGAGGAAAAACAACATACAACATATCAAATTACTGAACGAATACCAAATTCACATGACTACTATTAGCATGACTTATCCCATGTCCTCAGGAACAAAAGTAACTACTCACAAAGTATGATCATATTCATGACCAGAGAGGTAATGAGTAGCATCAAGGATCTGATCATAAACTATTCCACCAAGTAATCCAACTAGGATCAACTACAAAGAGTAATCAACACTACTAGCAACCTTACAAGTACCAATAGGAGTCGCGAGACGGAGATTGGTTACAAGAGATGAACTAGGGTTTGGAGATGAGATGGTGCTGATGAAGATGATGTTGGTGATGAGTCCCCTCCGATGAGAGGAGTTATGGTGATGATGATGGCGATGATTTCCCCCTCCGGGAGGGAAGTTTCCCCGACAGGATCGTCCTACCGGAGCTCTAGATTGGTTCTGCTCAAGATCCGCCTCGTGGCGGCAGCAAAACCACGAAAAAGCACATCCCTGATTTTTCCTGGACGAAACCCTTCATATAGAAAAAGAGGGAGGCAAGTGGGCCTGCAGGGTGCCCACAAGCCCTCATGGCGCGGCCTGGGGGGTGGCCGCGTCGTGCAGGCTTGTGGCCACCTGCACGCCCCCCTCTGGCACTTCTTCGGCCCCGTATTTTTGATAAATTGGGAACAAAATCCTCGTTGATTTTTACGGCGTTTGGAGTTGCGCAGAATAGGTATCTCAAACTTGCTCCACTTTCAGGCCAAAATTCCAGTTTCCGGTATTCTCCCTCTTCATGTAAACCTTGCAAAATAAGAGAGAAAAGGCATAAGAATTGTACCGTGAAGTGAAATAACAGCCCAAGAAGCGATAAATATCAACATGAAAACATGATGCAATATGGACGTATCAGCCACCCATTCTGGGTAGCGCACCTCCCTTATGACCCGTGCTTCCTTCAGCTTGTGCACCTCCTAAGTGATGAACGTCTGTTTCTCCGGGGCTTGCATCCTTGCCTTCTGCTTCACCGGATGCATGTTCGGGCACAACATGAGGTGGTGCTCGATGACGTCACTCGGAACCCCCACAAGGTCGGAGGCGCTCCAGGCGAACACGCTCTTGTTCGCACTGAGGAAATCCACCAATGCCTTCTGTTGGTCTTGGGGGAGGTTCACGCCGATGGTGAAGGTGAGGTCTAGGCTTATTTCGTCCACCGGCACTTGCTTCGCCTCCGCCCGGCCTTGGTAAAATAACTGCTTCTTCTTCACAGGCGTTATGTCGTGGACGTCTCCTAGGTCCTCCGCGGCGCGCGCCTCGCCCCTGGAGTCTGCACGCGCTAAGGCCGCGGCCTTATGGGACAGCCCGAGCACCCGTGAGGCGTCCTTGATGTCCCCCACGATTGTAACCACGCCACCGCTCCCTGGCATCTTGACGACGTTGTAGCCCGGGTGCATCGCCGCCATGAACTACGCGAGGGCGGGGTAGACGAGTATTGCATTGTACAGAAGGTGGATGTAAGCGACGTAGATCTGCTCGGTGCAGAAGTTGGAGCGGGTGCCGAACGTGACAGGGAGACGGATCCATCCGACAAGAATGACGGATCCCGCCAGAACCCCAGAAAAGGGCTTCAAGGGCGTGAGCTGCTCTCGGGGTAACCGCGGCGCATCGAAGGCCTCCATTGAGATGATGTTGAGGCCCGTGCCACCATCGATGAGGGTCTTGGAGACAGCCACGCCGACAACATGGGAATCACCCCGGCAGCCGTCGTGGCTTTAGGGTGGTCGTCGGGCCTGAAGGTGATCTTGACCTCTGGCCACACGCGGCGTTTCGGGGGCTCGGGCCTTAGGCGAGCCCCCCCCCCCCCCCCCCCCCCCGTGCTGCAGGAAACGCTTGACGTGGCGGCTGGAGGGTGGCACATGCGATCCGCCAAGAATACAAGCGATCACAGGACGACCCTGCTTGCTCGGATGCCGTCCGCCGTCGTAGACCGACGTTCGTCGGTGGTTGCACTTGCCATGGTGCTGCTGAATCGAGATCTCGGTCCTGTTGTTGGTGTGGAGGCTCCGACATGCACCCCCTACCTGGCGCGGCAAATGTCGGATTTCGGGCTTCGTAAAACCCCAAGGAGTCAAACATAGCGGAGCGCCCGGAGGCCACTAATGATGAGATGATGTATATACTTCTCGCACCTCGTTGGTTACCCCAAGTGGAAGGCTGAGATGTAGTCAGCAGGAAGTTTTCCCTCACATGAAGACTGTAAGGTTTATCGAACCATGAGGACTCCTAGGATCAACAAGTAGGTGTCTCCTATCCTGGCTAGCAGAAGACGTGGACCTGCACACACAACAAATAACTTTTCTCCCAACGAGTACAGAGAGGTTATCAATCTCTCCGTCCTTGTAGTTTGCAAAGGATCAACACACAAGCGGGAATAGTAATAGTGATTGCAACGGAAAAGTAAATAAAGGCGGTAAATGATGGAGGTGTAAGCAATGGTGGTGATATGGACCGGAGTTACATGATGTTCACTAGTGATGTCTCTCTCCCAAAAGACGACAAACAACTATGCTTGGGTAAACAAATTACAGTTGGGCAATTGACATAATTATGAAAGCACCACAATGCTAATTATGCTACTTGATAGTTAGAGGTTCAATCGTAATGGCCAGTATGCCAAGAGAAGTAGACCGTTTATTCATCCGCATCTACTTACTAATCATCCACCTTGAGATATCTATCCAGAACATCTCGTCGGTATTAAGTTGCGAGCCCCACCCAAAGTGTAAACTCAAAGCAACGGACAACTGCATTAACAAACCATGCATAAGGTAAACAATCCTTGCAACCGTGGTCACAAGCACCGTTGTTTTTTCCCTGGTGGAAACAACACATCCCCTAGTCTCATTTTTCTGTCACTCAAGCTACACATCGAGGGGCATGAACCCACAATCATGCATAACGCTCCCTCTTGGAGTTACAATCTACTACTCGGCCAAAGAAATAAATAACAACAGAGAACATGCACGAATAATTAAGGAAACTAATATAAAAGGATAATCAAATATATAACTCATAAAAATATGAGTATAATCTCATAATCCATCGGATCCCAACAAACCAAGCATAGCAGTAGCAAGAGAATTACATAGATGCCTTGATCATGTAGGGAAGGTCACAAGGATTAACCATTGAAGCACAAGATTGGAGAGAAAACATCACATAGCTACTGGTCATGGACCCATGGTCCAAGGAGGACCACTGACGGCGGGTCCGGGAAGCGTCCATGGCGGTGGAGAAGTTCCCAGAGGTCAATCCTCCCTTCGGCAGGGTGCCGGGAAGAGGTCTCATGATGCTCCCGATCTCTGAAGCGCTGCGGTGGCGGAACAATGAAGAAATTCTTGATTCTGGATCGTCTATAGGGTTTTCCGCGTCAAGGGGTAAATATAGGCGAAAGGAGGGCACCAGAGGGCGTGGGATCCACCCAGGCATCCTGTGGGTGCGTCCAGGGGGTAGGCCGTGCCAGGAGGTCGCCTGGACGGTTCCTGGCCCCAGTGGCCCATCTTCGGTGATCTAGAAGCTTCCGGTACGCTGATTTTTTGTATAGTTTTCTCGGGATTTTTCGGGCTTCGAAAAATTGGGTAAAATCCCGTGCAAAATATACATCGGCAGAAAGAAACTGGCACTGGGTGCACTTAGTTAGTAGGTTAGTCCAAATATGTGTAAAATGATATAAAAGTGTAGCAAAACATATAACAATGTCACGTAAAAGATCATGGAACAAGCCGAAATTATAGATACGTTTGGGACGTCTCTGCCACTTAACAGATTCGAGTTACCAGACCCCCTGCTCAGTGAGCACGGCTAAGAACCACACGATGGTGAGTAAGACAGGGTAGACGACAGTTTACCAAGGTTCGGGCCGCTAGGAAGCGTAAAACCCTACTCCTGCTTTGGTGGATTGCCTCTCGTGGAGATTGGTGAATGAAATAGTACAGTGTTCATCGGCCTCCTGAGGTTAGGTGCCCTTAGTTGTGTGATGGTGGGAGAGTGAATAGCTAGGGTTCCGATCCCCCTCTACGAAGCGACATATCCTCTATATAAAAAGGCGGCCACGGTGATCTTCCCTTATTGTTCCTGGCAGGAAGGGATCCACTTTCCAAAGGTGGTCTTTGCCTTGAAATTGGCTGCCTGCACTACAAGAATGACGTCCGCCCTGCTGCCGGGCGACGGTGGCTTGGTTACACCAAAGTGGAAACCTTTTGAAGATTCCTTCATGTCCGGCGTACGTGTTGGCCCCCCTTTGCACCAAAGGGGGAGCTGCACTGCCGTGTCATCTGTGGTTTGCATGTCCTCCTTCTGCATCATGCTTGACTCCTGAGGATGGTGATGGGGTTATAGCCCTAGGGTAGGGTCATAGGCCTGACCTATAAGTCCTACCCAAGGGCACCTCATTATTAGCTTAAAGGTCACAAGATACCTACCGACTGCATTAAGACATTCTCTCGTCCACTCGGTAGAAAATCACTCGGAGATCATCTTGTACTCGACGACTGGATTCCACTCAGTTAATACCAGAAGCCAGTCGACATAGAAGGCCAGAAGCCACCTCAGCGAGGCTAACGGTCATAGGTTAGACTACTGTAGTTATTGTCATTTATGGCATACGTTACCTGTAACGTATGAATTCAATCTCATTTATTGCACCCTTGAAGGCTGGACACATATGAGGGACAGCACACTCTATATAAGCCACCCCTCCCCTCTGGCTCAAGGGTTCGCATTCTGGAACACCTATATTCCACTCGACACAAAAGCTCTAGAGCACTGAGACGTAGGGTTGTTACCTCCACCGCAGAGGGGCCTGAACTCGTACAACCTTGTCGTAGCTAGGACTCTGCCCTCTACTTTTGTACCCTACACATCTACTGTCAGGCTTATACCCACGACAGTTGGCGCCCACCTTGGGGCAGGCGTCTAGGCGACTTCCGGTAAGTTTGCGTTTTTTCTCCTTCACCATGTCTTCCGGCGGCGATTTGTGCTTGGGTCACGAGATCGTTTTCGGCACACTCATTTTCGTCACCGACGATTCGGCATGGCTTCGGGAGGCGCCTCTCGACGTCGAGGCGCTACCAGTTTGCGGAGCGACGTTCTTCCGCGCTAGTACTTGCGTCGTTCTTCTTTGCCAACCATCGACTCCGCCGTCAACTATGCTCCCCACGGCGCGTCGCAGCAAGCGATCCGGTCTCTCGCGGCTCCAGGGTTGGGTGTGTCATGCACTCGCACGTCAAGCATCTTCGCCGTAGGTGGCGGCCATCGAACCTGCTACACCTCCGTGTGTTGCCTCCCACTCGGTGTCAGATCCGTCTGACTCTTCTTCCGAGTGCGAGAATTGCAGCCTGATGACCCACAAGTGTAGGGGATCTATCGTAGTCCTTTCGATAAGTAAGAGTGTCGAACCCAACAAGGAGTAGAAGGAACTGACAAGTGGTTTTTAGCAAGGTATTCTCTGCAAGCACTGAAATTATCGGTAACAGATAGTTGTGTGATAAGATGATTCGTAGCGAGTAGCAAGTAACAATAGTAACAAAGGTGAAGCAAGATGGCCCAATCCCTTTTGTAGCAAGGGACAAGCCTGGACGAACTCTTATAACAGGTAAAGCACTCCCGAGGACACATGGGGATTTCTGTCAAGCTAGTTTCCATCATGTTCATATGATTCGCGTTCGCTACTTTGATAGTTTGATATGTGGGTGGACCGGTGCTTGGGTGCTGCCCTTACTTGGACAAATATCCCACTTATGATTAATCGCTCTCGCAAGAATCCGCAACTACGACAGAAGAATTAAGACTAAGTCTAACCATAGCATTAAACTAGTGGATCGAAATCAGCCCCTTACGAAGCAACGCATAAACTAGGGTTTAAGCTTCTGTAACTCTAGCAACCCATCATCTACTTATTACTTTCCAATGCCTTCCTCTAGGCCCAAATAATGGTGAAGTGTTATGTAGTCCACGTTCACATAACACCACTAGAGGAAACACAACATACAACACATCAAAATATCGAACGAATACCAAATTCACATGACTACTTATAGCAAGACTTATCCCATGTCCCGAGGAACAAAAGTGACTACTCAAAAAGCATAATTATGTTCATGACCAAAGAGGTATTGAATAGCATTAAGGATCTGAACATATAATCTTCCATCGAGTAATCCAACTAGCATCAACTACAAAGAGTAATCAACACTACTAGCAACCTTACAAGTACCAATCGGAGTTGCAAGACAAAGATTGGTTACAAGAGATGAACTAGGGTTTGGAGATGAGATGGTGCTGATGAAGATGTTGATGGTGATGAGTCCCCTCCTATGAGAGGAGTGTTGGTGATGACGATGGCGACGATTTCCCCCTCTGAGAGGGAAGTTTCCCCTGCAGGACGGCCCTGCCAAAGCTCTAGATTGGTTCTGCTCAAGTTCCGCCTCGTGTCGGTGGCGATTACTCCCGAAAGCCTCCTCTTGATTTTTTTCTGGGACGAAACCCTCCTTGTAGCAAAAGAGGAGCGCCGGAGGGGCAACAGGGGGCCCACAAGCCACCCACGCCCGGCCAGGGGGGTAGGTCGGGCCTGGCAGGCTCGTGGCCTCCTGGTGGCTCCCCTCCGTTACTTCTTTTGCCCAGTATTTTTTATAAAATCCAAAACAATTCCTTGTTGATTTTCACGGCTTTTGGAGTTGCGCAAAATAGGTATCTCAAACTTGCTCCTTTTTCAGACCAGAATTCCAGCTGCCGGCATTCTCCCTCTTCAGGTAAACCTTATAAAATAAGAGAGAAAAGACATAAGTATTGTATCATAAAGTGTAATAACAGCCCATAAAGCGATAAATATCAACATAAAAGCATGATGCAAAATGGACGTATCACAGCCCTGTGGCGGAGATCTTCATGGCCGGCTCACATGAGAGCCTGCCAAGGACCAATTGGGACAAGCGGGAAACCGGAGAGACATCGGGTGCGCGTCATCATCCGCGCCCTCCTGCATCCGGTCGGCGTTCTCATCATGACAACATCAAGGTATTCCGCACACCCGTCCTCAACTTGGCTACGGCCGCAAGGATTGCAGACTCCATCAAGCCATCAAATTAAGAAGCGAGCAAAGGTGTGAAGCATATACGTGCCTTGTTATAGGCGGCGCGGCAGCTGAATTCCGTTGTTTCCCAGTCTCAGAACAGACTGCACAACAATTCCATCCGAGCAGACACAGTTCGGTCGGTTTACAACCCAGGTTCTCCCCAGCATTGCAGAGGAGGGGATCACCGAGAAGATCGACACAAAGACCAGGGGCAGAATTCACTTCCCCCTGGTTCAATCGCGAGGATCGCCATCGTTCACGCTCTCCTCAGCGGAGTGGTTCGTATGCGCCCCGGCGCAACGACGATAGGAGGTCGATGGGCGATGACCGCGACCAAAGGCGTGATGTAAGGGACTATCTCACTCAGAAGAGAGTTGATAGAGGCCCATCCCATCATGACGGATACGATGGTGATCGTCCGAGTGGAAGTGGCTCTGTCATCTCCGGCCCCGAGTGTTTCAGTCGAGCAATCCGCTCCGCTGATATTCCCCCCAACTTCAGGTTGGCGGACGGAATAAGCAAGTTCACCGGAGAATCCAAGCCAGAAACATGGCTAGATGATTACCGAGTGGCATTTTATATCGGTGGCGGCAACGATACTGTTGCAATGAAGCACTTGCCCCTGATGCTGGATGGTTCGGCCCGTGCTTGGATGAATCAACTAGCTCCATCAAGCATATACTGCTGGGCAGACTTGGCCCGAGTGTTTATCTAGACCTTTGAGGGAACCTGCAAGCGCCCTGATGGTCTCTCCAAGCTACAACATTGTATCCAGAAGCCGAGTGAGTCTTTGCATGATTTCATCCAGCGCTGGACCACTCTCCACCACACGGTGGAGAACGTCACCGAGCATGAGCCAGTCTGCGCTTTCAAAGCAGGTGTCAGGTACCGAGAGTTGTACTTGAAGTTCGGTCAGACGGGATATATGTTTGTGAGCAAGATGGTCGAGATACCAACCCGCTATGCCAATGGAGAAGAAGAAAACCGCCTCCGCAGCGGCAAAGGCAAAGGAGTCGACAGAGATGCCAATTCCAACCGAAAGCAGAAGCAGAAGGTGGAGCGCACACCACCGGAAGAAGTAACCGTTGTGGGAGCGGGAAAGTTCAACGGAAAGGCCAAGAGCCAATTACCCCCAAGAAATTCAAGAAGCAGTCGGGACCAGATATCCTTGATCGGTCGTGTGCAATCCACACGAAAATAGATGAAGGCAACACCATAGTGCCTAAGAATACCACTCGACAGTGCACGCTGTTGATCAAGAAATTCGGGGAGGATCAGTCGAGTGAAAAAGACCAAGAGAAGGAGGACGAAGAACAAGAAGACCCCTTTCCAAAGGTCCATGCCACTCTGATGATCTTTGCTGATATCGAAAACAAGAGTCGACTGAAAGTGGTCAACTGAAAAGTCAACATGGCAGCTCCTTCCGCCCCAACGTATCTCAAGTGGTCACACACTGCCATCACCTTCGACCAGTGAGATCACCCAACCCATGTCCCCACTCCGGGACGTCAGGCTCTTTTTGTCGACCTGGTGGTGGAAGGAGTTCGACTCCGCAAGGTGTTGATGGACGGAGGGAGTGGTTTGAACATCATGTACGCCGACACTCTCAACGGGATGGGAATTCCGATGTCCAAACTCAGCGACAGCAATATGCAGTTTCACAGAGTGATCCCAGGGAAGAAGGCCAAGTCACTCGGTCAGATCACGTTAGACGTCGCGTTCGGCTCTGACAAGAACTTCCGCAAGGAGAAACTCACGTTCGAGGTGGTGGACTTCCAGAGTACCTGCCACGCCATACTTGGTCGTCCAACATATGTGCGTTTCATGGCCCGACCATGTTACATTTATTTGAAGATGAAGATGCCAAGGCCGAAGGGAGTCATCACCATCACCCGCGATCGGCCAAGGGCAGAAGAATGTTTGTAACAGGGCTCCGGGATCGCCGACCAATAGCTGGCAATGGCGGAGCTCGATGAGTACCGGCACACAGCAGACCCCGCTAAACTGATGCGCTCGAAGAAGCCAGCTTCCGAGTGTGCATTCCAGTCGGTAAGTGAAATCAAGAAAGTCGGCATTCACCCGACGGATCCCATCGCTGCCCCGACCAACATCTCAACTAGTCTTGACCCTAAAAAGGAAGCTGAGATCATCGAGTTCCTCCGTGAGAATGGGGACATCTTCGAATGGAAGCCCGCTGACATGCCTGGTGTGCCCAGGGAACTGGCTGAGCACCAACTGAGGGTCGACCCCAAAGCTCGATCTGTGAAGGTACATCTGCATCGGTCCGCCACGCAGAAAAGAAAAGCAATCGGCGAGGAAGTGGCTAAGCTCCTAGAGGCCAAGTTCATTCGCGAGGTTTACCACTCCGAGTGGCTCGCGAATGTCGTCATGGTGCCTAAGAAGGACAAGTCACTCCGAATCTGCATCGACTTCAAGCATATCAATCGGGTCTGCCCGAAAGACTACTTCCCGCTCCCCCGCATAGATCCGATTGTCGACTTGACTGCGGGATGTGAGCGATTGTCTTTTTTAGATGCTTACTCTGGGTACCACCAGATCCGTCTGTATGGCCCAGATGAAATAAAAATGGCCTTCATCACTCCGTTTGGGTGCTTCTGCTACATCACTATGCCATTCGGTCTCAAAAATGCCGGAGCTACTTTTATGCGCATGATTCAGAAATGCCTCCTCGACCAGATCAGTCGAAACGTGGAGGCATACATGGACGATATCGTATTCAAATCACGCAAAGGTTCCGACCTGCTGACTGGCTTGGCTGAAACGTTCGCCAACCTTCGAAGGTACGACATCAAGATCAACCCGACCAAGTGCACATTCGGAGTCCCCAACGGCAAGTTACTCTGTTTTCTTCTTTCCGAACGAGGAATCGATGTTAACCCCAAAAAGATCGGGGCAATCATCCGAATGAAAATCCCTATGCGAGTGCATGACGTCCAGAAGCTTACATGATGTTTAGAAGCATTAAGCAGATTCATATCTCGACTCGGAGAGAAAGCCTTACCATTATACTGACTCATGAAGAAGTCAGATACCTTCGAGTGGACTCCCAAAGCAGAAGTTGTATTCGTCGAGTTAAAGACTCTGCTATCCACCCAACCAGTTCTTGCTAATCTGTACAACAAAGAGCCACTCCTTTATACGTTGCGGCTACAAATCAAGTCGTCAACACAGTCCTGACAGTCGAGCGAGAGGAGGAAGGAAAGGCTTATAAGATTAAGCGCCCAGTGTATTATGTTTGTGAGGTATTGACTCCTTCCAAGCAAAGATATCCCCACTATCAAAATATTCTCTATGGGATTTACATGACTGCAAAGAAGGTAGCTCATTATTTTCAAGACCACTCAGTGTCTGTTGTCAGCGATGCCCCATTGTTAGAAATCCTTCACAATCGGGATGCATCGGGCCGAGTGGCGAAATGGGCAATGGAACTATTATATTGTGACATAAAGTTCGAAGCCAAGAAAGCCATCAAATCTCAAGCTCTGGCACATTTCATGGATGAATGGGTGGAACAACAACAACCAGCCCCTACTCACTCTGCACATTGGACTATGTTCTTTGACGGCTCGAAGATGCTGAGTTGTTCTGGTGCAGACGTAGTTCTTATATCCCCAAAGGGTGACAAGCTCAGTTATGTATTGCAGATTTACTTTGATTCCTCTAACAATGAGGTAGATTATGAGGCTCTCCTTTACGGGTTAAGTATGGCCATCTCACTCGGCGTCCAACGCTTGATGGTATACGGTAACTCGGATCTAGTGGTTAATCAAGTAATGAAAGAGTGGGATGTGAGAAACACTGCCATGACTGGGTACTGCAACGCAGTAAGAAACCTTGAGTAAAGGTTTGAAGGTTTGGAACTTCATCACGTTCCTCGATTGAAGAATCAAGCTGCTGATGAGTTGGCAAAAAACGGATCCACTCGGAAAATTGTGCCCAACGATGTTTGTTTGGAGCACATACACACCCCTTCGGTCCAGGAAGATCCGTTCAATGAAGAACCTCCTCAGCTTACAAGTGCATCTGATCCGATTGAAGTTGAAATCCCAGCAGTTGTCGATCTGATCATGGAGATTCGAGTGGTCACGCCCGAGTGGACAGTGCCGTATATTGCATATATCCTGAGGCTAGAACTACCCGAAGATGAAGACGAAGCTAGACAGATCGTCCGCAGGTCAAAAGCCTTCACAGTCATGGGAGATCATCTCTATAAGGAAAGTGTGACTGGCGTAGCTCAGCAGTGCATTTCCCCTAAGGAAGGCCGACCGATTTTAGACGAAATTCAGTCGGGAACCTCTGGTTATCATGCATCCTCCAAAGCCATCGTTGACAAAGCATTCCGAGCTGGATTCTTCTGGCCACGTGTGAGTGAAATGGCCAAGGAGCTTGTAGATCGTTGCGAAGGCTGTCAATTCTACTCCAACAAATCACACAAGCGGTCATCTGCTCTAAATACAATCCCCCTCATATGGTCGTTCGTCGTGTGGGGCTTGGACATGGTCGGACCCTTCCGCACAGGGCAGGGCGGATTCACTCATTTGCTTGTTGCAGTCGACAAATTCACCAAGTGGATAGAGGCGAAGCCGATCAAAAAGCTAGATGCACGTACTGCAATCAAGTTCATGAGATAAATCACTTTCAGATTTAGAGTTCCACACAACGTCATCACGGACAATGGATTGAACTTCGACTCGGATGAATTCAAGAGTTTTTGCTCCAACCTAGGAACCCGAGTGGATTACGCATCCGTTGCTCACCCTCAAACAAACGGCCAGGCTGAACAGGCGAATGGACTCATACTTCAAGGATTAAAACCTTGTCTCATGCGAGAAGTTGGACACGCTGCAGGCGCTTGGGTCACCGAGCTACCTTCTGTGCTCTTGGGACTTAGAACGACCCCGAACAGGTCGACTGGGCAGTCTCCGTTCTTTCTCGTGTACGGAGCAGAAGCTATCCTTCCAAGTGATTTGCTTCACAATTTCCGCCGAGTTGAACTCTTCTCAGAAGCCGAAGCTGAACAAGCCCGACAGGACGGAGTTGATCTCTTGGAGGAGGAGCGCGAGATGGACCTGATTCGATCGACGATCTACCAAAAAGACTGGCGGTGGTTCCATTCAAGACACGTCAGGAGTCGGACGTTCCAAGCAAGCGATTTGGCGCTCCCAGTGCATCAGTAGAGACCACACAAGTTGTCCCCCGCCTGCGAAGGACCCTTCATCATCTCCAAGGTGTTGAACAATGGAGCATACAGACTCTACAATTTGGAGAATAGGATCGACGAGCCGCGAGCATGGAACGGAGATCTACTTAAGCGTTTTTATACCTGATTAGCGATTGTTTCGATGTAATGAACAAGATTCCCTAAAGCAATTTACTTGCCACAAGTTTTGATTACCGCAATATGTTTGTCGACTCCGGTCTAGAAAATCTCTTCGAGTGAAGAGCTACCCTCTCACTCGGGGGCTTAGCCGCAAACCAGATTCGCCTAAGTTAAAAAAACATCTTTGAGTGAAGAGCTACCCTCTCACTCGGGGGCTTAGACGCGAATGATATTCGCCTAAGTTAGAAAAATTCTCCGAGTGAAGAGCTATCCTCTCACTCGAGGGCTTAGCCGCGAACCAGATTCGCCTAAGTGAAAAAACTTCTCCGAGTGAAGAGCTACCCTCTCGCTCGAGGGCTTAGCCGTGAATCAGATTTGCCTAAGTTAAAAAACTTCTCTGAGTGAAGAGCTAACTTCTCACTCGGGGGCTTAGCCGCTAATTAGATTCGCCTAAGTTAAAAAAACTTCTCCGAGAGAAGAGCTACCCTCTCACTCGGGGGATTAGCGGCGAATCAGATTCATCTAAGTTAAAAAGCTTCTCCGAATGAAGAGCTACCCTGCCACTCGGGGGCTTAGCCGCGAATCAGATTCGCCTAAGTTAAAAAACTTCTCTGAGTGAAGAGCTACCCTCTCACTCGGGGGCTTAGCCGCGAATCGGATTCGCCTGAGTTAAAAAACTTCTTCGAGTGGAGAGCTACCCTTTCACTCGGGGGATTAGCCGCAAATCAGATTCGCCTAAGTTAAAAAGCTTCTCCGAGTGAAGAGCTACCGTGTCACTCGGCGGCTTAGCCGCGAATCAGATTCGCCTAAATTAAGAAACTTCTACGAGTGAAGAGCTACCGTCTCACTCGGGGGCTTAGCCGTGAACCAGATTTGCCTAAGTTAATAAAACTTCTCCAAGTGAAGTGTTATCCTCTCACTCGGGGGCTTAGCCACGATCCAGATTCGCCTAAGTTAGAAAACTTCTCCGAGTGAAGAGCTACCCTCTAACTCGGGGGCTTAGCCGTGAATCAGATTCGCCTAAGTTAAAAAACTTCTCTGAGTGAAGAGTTATCCTCTCACTCGGGGGCTTAGCCGTGATCCAGATTCGCCTAAGTTAGAAAACTTCTCCGAGTGAAGAACTACCCTCTCACTCAAGGGCATAGACGCGAACCAGATTCGCCTAAGTTAAAGGAAAAAACTTCTCCGAGTGAAGAGCTACCCTCTCACTCGGGGGCTTAGCCACGAACCATATTAGCCTAAGTTAAGAAAACTTCTCTAAGTGAAGAGCTACCCACTCAGTCGGGGGCTTAGCCACGAACCAGATTCACCTAAGTTAAAAAACTTCTCTGAGTGAAGAGTTATCCTCTCATTCGGGGGCTTAGCCGCGATCCAGATTCGCCTAACTTAGAAAACTTCTCCGAGTGAAGAGCTACCCTCTCACTCGGGGGCTTAACCGCGAACTAGATTCGCCTAAGTTAAAGAAAGAAAAGAAAAATAAAACTTCTCCGAGTGAAGAGCTACCCTCTCACTCGGGGGCTTAGCCGCGAACCAGATTCGCCTAAGTTAAAACAACTTCTCCGAGTGAAGAGTTATCCTTGCACTCGGGGGCTTAGCCGCGATCCAGATTCGCCTAAGTTATAAAACTTCTCCGAGTGAAGAGCTACCCTCTCACTAGGGGGATTAGCCGCGAACCAGATTCACCTAAGTTAAAAAAACTTCTATGAGTGAAGAGCTACCCTCTCACTCGGGGACTTAGTCGCGAACCACATTCGCCTAAGTGATGAAACCCCGCCCAAATGCCGAGAGCATCCCCAAAAAGAAAAGTTCATTTGACAAAGATAAACTCAAATTCAGTTTACATGAAGAGGGAGAATGCCGGCAACTGGAATTCTGGCCAGAAAGTGGAGCAAAGTTGAGATACCTATTCTGCGCAACTCCAAACGCCGTAAAAATCAACAAGGAATTTTTTTCCCGATTTATCAAAAATACTGGGCCGAAGAAGTGCCAGAGGGGCTCCAGGGGGTGCCCACAAGCCTGCACGGTGCAGCCAGCCCCCCCCCCTAGGCCGCGCCATGAGGGCTTGTGGGAAGCCCACTGGCCCACTTGCCCCCCCCCTTTTGGTATATGAAGGGTTTCGTCCAGGAAAAAATCAGGAAGGAGCTTTTTCGTGGATTTGCTGCCGCCACAAGGCGGAACTTGAGCAGAACCAATCTAGAGCTTCGGCACGTCGATCCTGCCAGGGAAACTTCCCTCCCAGAGGGGGAAATCGTTGCCATTGTCATCACCAACACTCCTCTCATCGGACGGGACTCATCACCATCAACATCTTCATCAGCACCATCTCATCTCCAAACCCTAGTTAATCACTTGTAACCAATCTCTGTCTCACGACTCCGATTGGTACTTGTAAGGTTGCTAGTAGTGTTGATTACTCTTTGTAGTTGATGCTAGTTGGATTACTTGGTGGAAGAGTTTATGTTCAGATCCTTGATGCTACTCGTTACCTCTCTGGTCATCAATATGATTATGCTTTGTGGGTAGTTACTTTTGTTCCTGAGGACATGGGATAAGTCATGCTAATAGTAGTCATGTGAATTTGGGATTCGTTTGATATTTTGATATGTTGTATGTTGTTTTTCCTCTAGTGGTGTTATGTGAACGTCGACTACATAACACTTAACCATTATTTGGGCCTAGAGGAAGGCATTGGGAAGTAGTAAGTAGATGATGGGTTGCTAGAGTGACAGAAGCTTAAACCCTAGTTTATGCGTTGCTTCATAAGGTGTTGATTTGGATCCACTAATTTTTTTGACTCCACTAGTTTAATGCTATGGTTAGACTTTGTATTAATTCTTCTTTCGTAGTTGCGGATGCTTGCGAGAGTTGTTAATCATAAGTGGGATGCTTGTCCAAGTAAGGGCAGTACCCAAGCGTCGGTCCACTCACATATCAAACTAACAAAGTAACGAACGCGATCATATAAACAAGATGAAAACTAGCATGACAGAAATTCCCGTGTGTCCTCGGGAGCGTTTTTCCTCCTATAAGACATTGTCCAGGCTTGTCCCTTGCTACAAAAGGGATTGTGCCACTTTTCTGCACCGTTGCTACTTTTGTTACTTGTTTCTTGCTACAAATCATCTCACCACACAATCACTTGTTACCGACAATTTCAGTGCCTGCAGATTTTACCTTCCTGAAAACCACTTGTCAGATCCTTCTGCTCCTCGTTGGGTTCGACACTCTTACTTATCGAAAGGACTATGATTGATCCCCTATACTTGTGGGTCATCAAGACTCTTTTCTGGCGCCGTTGCCGGGGAGTGAAGCGCCTTTGGTAAGTGGAACTTGGTAAGGAAACATTCATATAGTGTGCTGAAATTTGGTGTCACTTGTCACTATGGATACTAATCCTTTGAGGGGCTTGTTCGGGGTATCTTCACCTCGAACGGAAGCACAAAGAGTTGCTCCTCAACCTGTTGCACCTACTGAAAATATTTACTTTGAATTTCCTTCGGGTATGCTTGAGAAACTGCTCGCTAATCCTTTTACAGAAGATGGAACATCACATCCAGACTTGCATCTAATCTATGTAGATGAAGTTTGTGGTTTATTTAAGCTTGCAGGTGTGCCCGAGGATGAGGTCAAGAAGAAGGTCTTTCCTTTATCTTTGAAGGACAAGGCGTTGACATGGTATAGGCTATGTGATGATACTAGATCATGGGACTACAATCGGTTGAAATTGGAATTTCATCCAAAGTTTTATACTATGCATTTAGTACATCGTGATCGGAAATATATTTAAAATTGTTGGCCTCGTGACAGAGAAAGCATCGCTCAAGCTTGGGGGAGGCTTAAATCAATGCTATATTCATGCCCCAATCATGAGCTCTCGAGAGAAATTATCATTCAGAACTTCTATGCTCGACTTTCTCATGATGATCGCACCATGCTTGACACTTCTTGTACCGGTTCTTTTATGAAGAGAGATATTGACTTCAAGTGGAATTTATTGGAGAGAATTAAACGCAACTCTGAAGATTGGGAGCTTGAAGAAGGTAAGGAGTCAGGTATGAATTTTCACGTTTGATTGCGTTAAATCCTTTGTTGAGACAAATACCTTTAGTGATTTTAGCGCTAAGTATGGACTTGACTCTGAGATAGTAGCTTCATTGTGTGAATCTTTTTCTGCTCATATTGATCTCCCCAAAGAAAAGTGGTTTAAATATCATCCCCCTTTAGAAGTAAATGTAGTTAAACCCACTACGGTTGAAGAGAAAGTCATTGCCTATAATGATCCTGTGGTTCCCAGTGCTTACATTGAGAAACCACCTTTCCCTGTTAGGATAAAGGATCACTCTAAAGCTTCAACTGTGATACGTAGAGGCTATATTAGAACACCTACACCCCCTAAGAAAATTAGAGTTGAACCTAGCATTGCTATTATCAGAGATCTTCTGTCTGAAGAAGTTGAGGGACATAATATTCACTTATGTGAAGATGCTGCTAGTATTGCTAAACCTCACGCTAGAGACAAACATAGGCCTGTTGTTGGCATGCCTGTAGTTTCTGTTAAGATAGGAGATCGTTGTTACCACGGTTTATGTGACGTGGGTGCTAGTGTTAGTGCAATACCGCAATCCTTATATGATGAAATCAAAGATGAGATTGCAACTATTGAGATAGAGCCTATTGATGTAACTATTCAGCTTGCCAATAGAGATACTATCTGCCCTGTGGAATTGTTAGGGATGTTGAAGTCTTGTGTGGTAAAGCGAAGTATCCTACTGATTTCCTCGTTCTTGCTACCGCACAAGATAGCTTTTGTCCCATCATATTTGGTAGACCTTTTCTCAATACTGTCAATAATCATATTGATTGTAAGAAGCAAACTGTCACTGTTGGCTTTGAAGGAGTGTCACATGAGTTCAATTTCTAAAAGTTTGGTAGACAACGTCATCAAAAGGAGTTTCCTAGTAAGGATGAAACTATTGCCTTAGCTTATATTGCCATGCCTCCTACTGATCCCTTAGAGCAATACTTGCTTGAGCATGAAAATGATATGCATATGGATGAAACGGATGAGATAGATAGAGTTTTCTTAGAACAATATCCTATCCTTAAGAATAATCTGCATGTTGAACTGCTTGGGGATCCGCCCCCACCAAAGGGTGATCCTATGTTCGAGCTTAAATAGTTGCCAGATACTCTTAAGTATTCTTATCTTGATGAAAAAGAGATATATCATGTCATAATTAGTGCTATCCTCTCAGAGCATGAAGAAAAAAAGTTGCTAAAAACTCTGAGGAAGCACCGTGCTGCTATTGGATATACTCTTGATGATCTTAAGGGCATTAGTCCTACTCTGTGCCAGCACAAGATTAAAACTGATCCTGATTTCAAACCAGTTGTTGATCATCAAAGGAGATTAAATCCTAAGATGAAAGAGGTAGTAAGAAAAGAAATACTAAAGCTCCTGGAAGCGGGAATTATTTATCATGTTGCTCATAGTGATTGGGTGAGTCCGGTGCATTGTGTTCCTAAGAAGGGAGGCATTACTATTGTCCCTAATGATAAGGATGAATTGATCCCACAGAGGATTATTACTGGCTATAGGATGGTGATTGATTTTAGGAAATTGAATAAAGCCACTAGGACAGATCATTACCCTCTATCTTTTATTGACCAAATGCTAGAAAGGTTGTCTAAACACACACACTTCTGCTTTCTAGACGGCTATTCTGGTTTCTCCCAAATACCAGTTGCACAATCTGATCAGGACAAAACCACTTTCACCTGCCCTTTCGGTACCTTTGCTTATAGACGTATGCCTTTTGGCTTATGTAATGCACCTGCCACCTTTCAAAGATGCATGATGGCTATATTCTCTGACTTTTGTGAAAAGATTGTTGAGGTTTTCATGGATGACTTCTCCGTTTACGGGTCTTCTTTTGATGATTGCCTCAGCAACCTTGATCGAGTCTTGGAGAGATGTAAAGACACCAATGTTGTCTTGAATTGGGAGAAGTGCCACTTTATGGTTAATGAAGGCATCGTCTTAGGACATAAAATTTCTGAAAGAGGTATTGAAGTCGATAAGGCTAAGGTTGATGCAATCGAGAAAATACCATACCCCACAGATATCAAAGGTATAAGAAGTTTCCTTGGTGATGTTGGTTTCTATAGAAAGTTCATTAAAGACTTCTCTAAGATTTCTAGGCCTCTTACCAATCTCTTACAAAAGGATATTCCTTTTGTTTTTGACGATGATTGTGAGGAAGCCTTCGAAATACTTAAGAGGGCTTTGATAACTGCACCTATTGTTCAACCACCTGATTGGAACCTGCCTTTTGAGATCATGTGTGGCGCTAGTGATTATGGTGTTGGTGCTGTTCTAGGGCAAAGAGTTGATAAGAAGTTGAATGTTATTCACTATGCTAGTAAAACTCTAGACAGTGCCTAGAGAAACTATGCTACTACGGAGAAGGAATTTTTAGCAGTCATGTTTGCATGTGAAAAGTTTAGGTCTTACATAGTTGATTCCAAAGTCATTATTCAAACTGATCACGCTGCTATTAAGTACCTCATGGAGAAGAAGGACGCTAAACCTAGACTTATCAGATGGGTTCTCTTGCTACAGGAATTTGATTTGCACTTTGTCGACAAAAAGGCTGCTAATAACCCAGTAGCAGATAACTTGTCTAGGTTAGAGAACATTCTTGATGACCCACAACCTATTGATGATAGCTTTCCCGATGAGCAATTGAATGTCATCAATGCTTCACGTAGTGCACCGTGGTATGCTGATTATGCGAACTATATCGTTGCCAAATACATACCACCTAGTTTCACATACTAGCAAAAGAACAAATTCTTCTTTGACTTGAGACACTACTTTTGGGATGATCCTCACCTTTATAAGGAAGGAGTAGATGGTGTTATTAGACGTTGTGTACCTGAACATGAACAGGGACAGATCCTACAGAAGTGTCACTCCGAGGCCTACGGAGGACACCATGCGGGAGATAGAACTGCACACAAGGTATTGCAATCAGGCTTCTATTTCCCACTCTCTTCAAGGATGCCCGTAAGTTTATCTTGTCTTGTGACGAATGTCAATGAACAGGTAATATTAGCAAACGTCAGGAAAAGCCTATGAACTATTTACTTGTCATTGAACCATTTGATGTCTGGGGCTTCGATTATATGGGACCTTTTCCCAAATCCAACGGGTATACTCATATCCTAGTTGCTGTTGATTACGTCACTAAGTGGGTAGAAGCTATCCCCACTAGTAGTGCTGATCACAACACTTCTATCAGGATGTTGAAAGAAGTCATCTTCCCTAGATTTGGAGTCCCTAGATATCTAATGATCGACGGTGGTTCGCACTTCATTCATGGTGCTTTCCGTAAAACGCTTGCTAAGTACGATGTCAACCATAGAATTGCATCTCCCTGTCACCCTCAGTCCAGTGGTCAGGTAGAGCTAAGTAATACAGAGATTAAACTAATTCTACAAAAGACTGTAAATAGGTCTAGAAAGAATTGGTCTAAGAAGCTCGATGATGCACTGTGGGCTTATAGAACTACCTATAAGAATCCCATGGGCATGTCTCCATACAAAATGGTGTACGGTAAAGCATGTCATTTAACTCTTGAGCTAGAGCATAAAGCTTATTGGGCAATCAAAGAGCTCAACTTTGATTTCAAACTTGCCGGTGAGAAGAGGTTATTTGATATTAGCTTGCTTGATGAGTGGAGAACTCAGGCATATGAGAATGCCAAGTTGTTCAAAGAGAAGGTTAAGAGGTGGCATGATAAGAGGATACAAAAGCGTGAGTTCAATGTAGGTGATTATGTCTTGCTATATAACTCTCGTTTAAGATTCTTTGCAGGCAAGCTTCTCTCTAAATGGGAAGGTCCCTATGTAGTTGAGGAAGTATATCGTTCCGGTGCTATCAAGATCAACAACACGGAAGGTGATTGGCTGAGAGTTGTAAATGGGCAGAGAATCACGCATTATATCTCAGGTAGTCCCATAAATGTTGAAAGCAATATCATCAATGCCATAAATCCTGAAGAATACCTAAGGGACATTTATCAGCCTGTTTCAGACTCCGAAAACGAACAGGTATGTGATTCGGTAAGAAAACAGAGTCCAAAACTTTTCCAGTAGGAAATTTTCTGCGTTTTTGAATATTTGAAAAAATACAAAAATTGGAAGTAGTCCGGAAAGTGCGTGAGGAGGCGACAAGCCTGCACGGCACGGGCCCACACCCTGGCCGCGCCGTGAGGGCTTGTGGCCATCTCGTGCGACTCCCGGACTCCGTTGTCCTGTGGGGTACTCCTTCTGGTCTGGAAAAAATCATTATACATACTCCTGTTTGCTCTGACTCCTGCATCACGCAGATTTCCTCTGTTTTTTGTTTTGAGCATGTTTCTGTTGCAGATCTAGATCGCCATGACTTCCCCAAAAGCTCAGAAGGACAAGATCTTCGAGAAGGTAATCAATCCCTACCTCACGGGAGTGCTGCTACACCCTCAATCTATCGAGATGCGTGAGGGGATGTTGCACATCCGTGATGTTGAGGGGCCCAAGAAGACCGGTAGCATGGAGACGAGGCTCGAAGCAATGGAGCAACAAGTCTTCAAGTGCCAAGGGATGGTGGAGCGTGGACTCAACGCCAACCACATGATGATCACGGAGTTCACCAACAAGCACAGGATTGACGCCAATGACATTGGGAAGCACCTCTCCAGGCTCTATGACAGGATTGATCAACTCCAGGCCCAGATCTATGACCTGCAGAACCAAAACTGTGAGTATGAGTATCGATTTAAATCAATAAGGTTGGCTGCAGATTTGAGGATTCCGGAGACTCGTTCATCTTTCCATGATGGAGCACCTATGCCTTGGAAGACGGAGGATCAAACTCATGTTGCAAAAACTCCACCATCACCACCAAAGGAAGACAACTGAGATTTGGTATGGGCAATTCCCATGGGTTGTGCCAAGCTTGGGGGAGTTGCCCCGGTATCGTATCACCATCACATCTTTTGCCTTTACCTTTGTATTAGTTTTCCTTTTCAGTTTTCTCTTTCTCTAGTAGTTTTAAAAGTCTTAGTGTTTTAGTCTTGAGTTTTGCTTTGTGTCACCCCCGATGTATTCGAGCTCGTGAGCCATATAATAAAGAGTGTCTTAGTTGAAGGGCTTTGCCTCTTGCCATGATCAAAAGAGTGAGAATAGAACAAAAGCATGAAAGATCATGTAATGATCTTATGGGAAGTGATGGCTTCACATATAAAAAGAATGAGGATTGAAACTTGTTGAGGGTAGGCAAACGTAGACCTTGGTCATTGTTGCAATTAATAGGAAGTGATAAAGAATGATTGTGAACACTCACTAAACTATTACATGCCTAGAAGTACATGTTGGACAAGGAACACAACATAATGAATTGTGTTTGCTTGGCTCTGAACAATGTTATATGATTAGAGATCCCTTAACATGTGACGATTGCTTCCACCTCACATTAGCCAAACCTCCCGCACTAAGTAGAGATACTACTTCTGCATCCATAAACCATCAACCCACTTTTGCCATGTGAGTCCACCATACCTACCTATGGATTGAATAAGATCCCTCAAGTAAGTTGTCGTCGGTGCAAGCAATAAAAATTGCTCTCTAATATGTATGATCTATAAGTGTGTGGAAAATAAGCTTTATACAAACCTGTGAGGAGGAAGACATAAAAGCGACAGACTGCATAATAAAGTTCTTTATCACAGGGGGCAATATAAAGTGACTTTCCTCCGCACTAAGAGGGCACGCATCCAAACCTCAAAAGCGCATGACAACCTCTGCTTCCCTCTGCGAAGGGCCTATCTTGTACCTTTACTTTTTGCCCTTGAAAGAGTCATGGTGATATTCACCAATTCCTTATTTCGCCTTTATCTTGGCTAACGTCATATGCTTGGGAAAGATCTATATTCATATGTCAACTTGGAGGTAGGCATTCATGAATTATTATTGTTGACATTACCCTTGAGGTAAGCAGTTGGGAGGCAAAACTATAAGCCCCTATCTTTCTTTGTGTCCAGCTGAAACTTTGATCTCATGAGTACCACGTGAGTTGTAGCAATTGTAGAGAACGAAAGAATGATTGAGTATGTGGATTGCTTTACAAGCTCTTATTTGACTCTTTCTGATGTTGTGATAAATTGCAATTGCTTCAATAACTAAAGTCTATCGGTTGTTACTTCTTGTTAAGGTTCTTGATCCATGCTTTACTTTGTGAAGGAATTATCACTTTAGCATGAGAGATTATATGTTGGTATTGATGTTTTGATCTTGATCATGATGCATGCATGTTCGTATCTTGTTTTGTCGAAACCTCTCTCCTTAAACATGTGGACATATTTATTGAGCTCGGCTTTCGCTTGAGGACAAGCGAGGTCTAAGCTTGGGGGAGTTGATACGTCCATTTTGCATAATGTTTTCATGTTGATATTTATCGCTTCTTTGGCTGTTATTTCACTTCACCGTACAATTCTTATACCTTTTTTCTCTTATTTTTCAAGTTTTACATGAAGAGGGAGAATGCCGGCAACTGGAATTCTGTCCTGAAAGTGGAGCAAAGTTGAGATACCTATTCTGCGCAACTGCAAACGCCGGAAAAATCAACGAGGATTTCTTTCCCAATTTATCAAAAATACTGGGCCGAAGAAGTGCCAGAGAGGCACCAGGGGGTGCCCACAAGCATGCACGACGCGGCCACCCCCCCCCCCCCCCATGAGGGCTTGTGGGCAGCCCACTGGCCCACTTGCTCCCCTCTTTTGCTATATGAAGGGTTTCGTCCAGGAAAAAATCAGGGAGCAGCTTTTTCGTGGATTCGTCGCCTCCACGAGGCGGAACTTGAGCACAACCAATCTAGAGCTCCGGCAGGACGATCCTGCCGGGGAAACTTCCCTCCCGGAGGGGGAAATTGTCGCCATCGTTATCACCAACACGCCTCTCATCGGAGGGGACTCGTCACCATCAACATATTCATTAGCACCATCTCATCTCCAAACCCTAGTTCATCACTTGTAACCAATCTCCGTCTCGCGACTCCGATTGGTACTTGTAAGGTTGCTAGTAGTGTTGATTACTCTTTGTAGTTGATGCTAGTTGGATTACTTGGTGGAAGAGTTTATGTTCAGATCCTTGACGCTACTTATTACCTCTTTGGTCATGAATATGATTATGCTTTGTGAGTAGTTACTTTTGTTCCTGAGGACATGGTATAAGTCATGCTAATAGTAGTCATGTGAATTTGGGATTCGTTCGATATTTTGATATGTTGTATGTTGTTTTTCCTCTAGTGGTTTCATGTGAACATCGACTACATAACACTTCACCATTATTTGGGCCTAGAGGAAGGCATTGGGAAGTAGTAAGTAGATGATGGGTTGCTAGAGTGACATAAGCTTAAACCCTAGTTTATGCACTGCTTCGTAAGGGGCTGATTTGGATCCACTAGTTTAATGCTATGGTTAGACTTTGTCTTAATTCTTCTTTCGTAGTTGCGGATGCTTGCAAGAGGGGTTAATCATAAGTGGGATGCTTGTCCAAGTAAGGGAAGTACCCAAGCGCCGGTCCACCCACATATCAAACTATCAAAGTAACGAACGCGAATCATATGAACATGATGAAAACTAGCATGACAGAAATTCCCGTGTGTCCTCGGGAGCGTTTTTCCTCCTATAAGACTTTGTCCAGGCTTGTCCCGTGCTACAAAAGGGATTGGGCCACTTTTCTGCACCATTTCTACTTTTGTTACTTGTTGCTTGCTACAAATCATCTCACCACACAATCACTTGTAACCGACAATTTCAGTGCGTGTGAATTTTATCTTGCTGAAAACCACTTGTCAGATCCTTCTGCTCCTCGTTGGGTTCGACACTCTTACTTATAGAAAGGACTACGATTGATCACCTATACTTGTGGGTCATCACCCCACACCGAGCAGCAAACTTCTTCCACGCTTGAACCCACTGAGTAATCTGCTCCATTCGAGTCATCATTGCCTCCAGGTCATGCTGGAGATCATCCTCTGGCCATAGCTCCTTGTCGATCTTGCTCACAGCAGCCCTCAGTCGCATGACGTACTACTCCACCTTCTTCAGTCAGGAGCTCATACAGAACAAATTCAGAGCTGGGCCGTCACCGAGTGGAGTATTGATTGGGTCAAGCAAAGGCTCAACCTCCTTAGTTTCCTTCCCCTAGTCTTGACAGAATGTTGTGGGAAAGAAGTTTCAAGGTCATCAACAAAACACAACACAATCAATTGCACGATTCAGTCGACAATATACTTACCAGTGAGTAACTCCAGCATCTTGGTGGCAAAGTCTCCCATGTATTTCCTTTGAGCATTCGCCCTCTTATTCATATACCTCAGCTGGTTAATCCACTTGATTCGCTCTTTCTGCATTTTCTCGACCTCCACCTGCAAACTTTTACTAGTTGCCTGAGCCTCCACCAACGCTTTGTCCTTCTCCTCCAGCGTTTTCTTCAAAGCAGCTACTTCATATGTAGCCGTCTCCAGGTTCGCAGTCAGTTGAGTCTTTTCTGCAGCCAAGGTAGCATACGCAGAACCCACTTCACAAGCTTTCTGAAATATTCAGAAGACAAACATCAGACGACATATATAACACTTCCGAGTGATATATGGTCAAAGTAAAATCACTTCCGAATGATAAAAACTTCATTCGATTAAAGGACAAGACATGTTTCCGATCATACCCCTACCGGTGCAAGCACTCCATAGCGGTCTCGGGGACTACACCGAGTGGGTTCACTCGGCGTGACCCCACTGACTTATCACTCGATCAGGTCTGTCCTAACGAGCCAAAAATATTATACACTCAAGTACTTTAGACTATTATCATTCACTATCGACTAATAATAGTCTCGGGGACTACACCCAGTGGGTGCACTTAGCGTGCCCCCACTGGATTCAGAACTCAACTAGATCAGCTCTGGTTGATTGTGATCAACAAAAAATAAAATTCTCTACTGATTAAGACCCCTTCCAGTGCAAGCACTCGACGGTGGACTCGGGGACTACACCCAGTGGGTTCACTCGGTGTGACCCCACTGGAACGCAAATAAAACAAAGAAATTTCTACAAAAACACCAAGTGGGTGGGTGTGAGTCGGAATTCAAACTTACGGTCGAACTTACTCGGACGTTTTCTTGGAGCACCACGCCGTTGTTGTACACCGAGACGATGGCGTCATAGGGTCCTTTTGCTTGTTGCGTCATCAGCTCTGCCTGGATCATAGTCTGCTTGGTGGCACCAGTCTGGTCTTTAGGGACACGATGTGTGGTGTACGCGGTCATGGGTGACATCAATCCTGAGGCTGTAGCAGAAACAACTGGAGCGCTCGACTACAACCCAGTCGGAGTTGTGGTGACAACGACTGAACTGATAGGCGGAGCACTCACTACAGCCATTTCCGCCACGGGCACCTCGGACACAATGGGTTCCACCTCAGCAGCTGGTTGCCTTTGATCATCGTTATCCAGCTGGATGACCTCTCTTGCAACATGCGCGGCTGGCAGACAGAAACATCAGAAGTTGCAGCGAGGAAATCATACACACGAAGGAATGACACATAATGGGAAATCAGTAATACCTAGCTGTGAAGTGGTTGCGTTCGCGGTGTCAACCTCCATGGGATCTTCGTCCCCTCGCGGCGGAGACGTGACAGAGATAGCAGCTCTGTCAAGGCAATCTCATTCGGTCATCATCAACCAAAAAACTTCACTTGAATAAGAATAGAAGTTCACTCAGACAAGAGTAGAAGATCAAGTACTTACGCAGAGGAAAATCGAACGGCAATCCTCATCCTACGCACAGCCTTCCGAGGTTTGGGTCCGCCGGGGTTGGGCACCTTTGCAGGCTGTTCCACTGGTTCTCCGGACGATCCCCTGACGTGCTTGGCACTTCTGCCACTCGATGCAAAAGGTTTTCTTGGAACAGCCGCGGGGTCATGACGCTGCTTGGTCCAAGGCTCATGGCGAGAAGGAGATGAATCTTCCTCCTCGCTCTCCTCCGACTCCTCCTCCTCGGTCTCTTCACTGTCATCGACATAGTCCTCGCTCTCCGCACTGTCCTTCATGCTCCCCTCATCAAGATCGAGTGTGTTGCCATTTAGGACCGGAGAATGCAAGTTCGTCCACTCCTGCAAGATACAATCCACAAGCTCAGTCGACAAGGAAATTGCAAGCACTCGGTTCGAACGCAAAAATATTCAACAGAGCAGAACTAACCTTGTTTGTCGGTGGGTTTTCAGCTGAGAAGGGCAGCACCCTTTCGCCCCCATCGCATTATCACAAGAACCAGCTATTCCGCGCATCCACTTTGCTACCGTGTCTTCATTCACTTCCTCGGGATGAGACCGAGTGGAGTCTTCAGGACCGGTGTAATTCCACATAGTGTGGTCCAGAGCCTGGAGAGGCTGGATGCGTCTGCCAAGGAAGGTCTCTAACAAATCCATTCATGACACTCTGTTGCGGACGAGACCAATCAGCACTTTGACCAAGGGATACACCTGAGTTTTCTCCTCCTTCGTCAACACTAACGTCCTTGGAGCACTCGGTCACTCTAGAGTAAAGGGAGGGAGTCCACTCGACATGTTCGGGCAAGCAACATCATTACAGTAGAACCAAGTGGCTTGCCAGTTGCGAACCGATTCAGGAAAGGTCATGACAGGATAGCTACTTTTGGCTCTCTTCTGAAGCCCTAAACCCCCACACAACTGGATGACATGAGTCTTGTCATCAGTCGGATTAAATTTCTTCACCGACTGAGATCACATGGTGAAGATTGATTTCAAGAGTCCCCCGTGAGGAGAACACCCCAAGAAACACTCACATAAGGTGATAAAGCAAGAAAGATGTGCAATGGCATTCGGAGGAAAATGATGCAACTACGCCCCAAAGAAGTTCAAGAACCCCCGAATGAAAGGATGGGGCGGCACAGAGAAACCTCTTTCGACTTGGGTCAGGAGGAGAACCCGCTCTCCCTCCCGCGGCTCGGGCTCGATCTCATCTCCAGGAAGCCTCGAGGACTTGTCCGCCAACATGCCATGCTCGACGAGGTCGAGGAGATCGTCCTTCCAAACAGTGGATGTTAGGAAATCCCCCTAGATCCAGCCTGGCGGCACAGCCTGCTTCTTCGACTTAGCGACACCCTTCTTCTTTGCCTTCTCTAGCTTTCCGGTCTGCCCTTTCGTCATGGTGGCAGTGGTGAGATTGGTTCTTCGGTTTGCGTTGGTGCTTAAGGGCAAAGAAGAGCAGAGGAGAGGAAGAAGATGATGTCGTTCCAAACCCTAGCGTTGGAGGCTTTTATAACCAACCGACTGGGTCACTACCAAGTGGGCCCTCAACTTATCCCTTCGTAGGCCACTGCGAGATACGTGGTGGAGATAGAGGCACAGGAATCGAGGCAATGGGATCCACTTGATGGTGATGACGTCATTGCCGCATAACCCTCGGCAACCGAAATTTTCAAATCCTAGAAAATCTAGAGCTGACAGGGTGACTGGTCACATCAAAAGATCATGTTAGATGCGCTGGTTCGCTTGCTCACTCGGATCTTAAAATCCACTCAAACATTTTAAACCAAGCAGAATTGATCAAGGCGAATGACGAAGATTACAATCAACATCCAATTCGGCAAAACTTTGAAGAGCATTCAAACTTAGTCTGCTATATCAAGATTTACAGATACACCTTCACCACTGGAACCTCGATCCATTCGGGGGCTAATGATGGGGTTATAGCCCTAGGGTGGGTTCATAGGCCTGACCTATAAGTCCTACCCAAGGGCACCTCATTATTAGCTTAAAGGTCACAAGATACCTACCGACTGGATTAAGACATCCTCTTGTCCAGTCGGTAGAAAATCACTAGGAGATCATCTTGTACTCGATGACTGGATTCCACTCGGTTAATACCAGAAGCTAGTCGACATAGAAGGCTAGAAGCCACCTCAGCAAGGCTAACGGTCATATGTTAGACTACTGTAGTTATTGTCATTTATGGCATATGTTACCTATAACGTATGCATTCAATCTCACTTATTGCACCCTTGAAGGCTGGACACTTATCAGGGGTAGTGCACTCTATATAAGCCACCCCTCCCCTCTGTCACAAGGATTCGCATTCTGTAACACATGTATTCCACTCGACAAAAAATCTCGAGAGCACTGAGACGTAGGGCTGTTACCTCCACCGCAGAGGGGGCTGAACTCATACAACCTTGTCGTAGCTAGGACTTTGCCCTCTACTTTCGTACCCAACATATCTACTGTCAGGCTTATACCCACGACAGCTGGGCCTTGCCAAGGAATGTCCGCCGCTCCGGAGGGGTCCTGAGGAGGCCCCCTGCGGGTCTTGATGTCGTTCCTCCTCGTGAGGCCAGCCCCCCCCCCCCCCACAAGGGCCTTGTCGAGCCTGCCGATGCTTGGTCGATGGAGTGGGCCAGCCCTCGGCCGCAGACATGCGACTCTGGGTACCCCCGTTCCCAGAACACCGACAGTTACGTGTATCTCAAGATGAAGATGTCAGGGCACAAGGGCGTCATCACTATCACACGCAATCGGCAGAGAGCTGAAGAGTGCTTACAACAAGGCTCCAAGATCGCAGACCAGCAGATGGTTGTTGTTGAGTTAGAGGAATACCGAAAGATCACTGGTCCTGCCGACCTGATGCACTCCAAGAAGCCCACTTATGAGTGTGCTTTTCAGTCAGCAGGTGAATTCAAAAAAGTGAGCATCCACCTGACATATCCTGATGCTGCCCCGACCAACATCTCAACAGCACTCGATAGCAAATAGGAAGCCGAGCTCATCCAGTTCCTCCATGAGAACTGGTACATCTTTGCATGGAAGCCTGTTGACATGTCGGGTCTACCGAGGGAACTAGCTGAGCACCGACTGAGAGTGGATCCAAAGGCAAAGCCTGTTGAAGAGCATTTGCGTCGGTCTGCAGCAGAGAAATGGAAAGCAATCGGCAAGGAGGTGGCTCGACTTTTGGAGGCGAAATTCATACGCGACGTTTACCACTCTGAGTGGCTTGCAAACGTCAGCATGGTCCCCAAGAAGGACAAGTCCCTTCATATGTGTATTGATTTCAAGAATATAAATAAGGTGTGCCCGAAATATCACTTTCCGCTCCCTCCCATCGATCAAATTGTCAACTCGATTGCGGGGTGTGAGCGTTTATCCTTTCTTGATGCGTATTCTGGTTACCATCAGATCCGTCTGTTTGGTCCAGATGAAATAAAAACGGCATCCATCACCCCTTTCAGGTGTTTCTGCTATATCACCATGCCTTTTGGTTTGAAAAATGTTGGCGCTACTTTCATGCATATGATTCAGAAGTGCTTGCTCGATCAAATCAGTCGGAATGTCAAAGCCTATAAGGATGATATCGTAGTGAGGTCTCGCAAAGGTCCCGACCTACTAACTGACTTGGGAGAAACATTCACCAATCTAAGAAGATATGATATCAAGCTGAATCCAGCTAAGTGCACTTTCGGAGTTCCCGGCGGCAAGTTACTTGGTTTCCTGATTTCCGAACGTGGGATCAACGTCAACCCCAAGAAGATCGGCGCCATCGTCCGAATGAAAAGCCATGTGTGTGTGCATGATGTTCAGAGGCTCATGATGACCCACAAGTATAGGGTATCTATCGTAGTCCTTTCGATAAGTAAGAATGTCGAACCCAACGAGGAGCAGAAGGATCTGACACGTGGTTTTCAGCAAGGTAATCTGTGCAAGCACTGAAATTGTCGGTAACAAGTAGTTGTGTGAAAAGAAGATTCATAGCAAGTAGCAAGTAACAAGTAACAATAGTAACAAAGGTGCAGCAAAGTGGGCCAATTCCTTTTGAAGCAAGGGACAAGCCTGGACAAACTCTTATAGGAGGTAAAGTGCTCCCGAGGACACATGGGAATTTCTGTCAAGCTAGTTTTCATCATGTTCATATGATTCGCGTTCGCTACTTTGATAGTTTGATATGTGGGTGGACCAGTGCTTGGGTGCTGCCCTTACTTGGACAAGCCTCCCACTTATGATTAACCCCTCCCGCAAGCATCCGCAACTACGAAAGAAGAATTAAGACAAAGTCTAACCATAGCATTAAACTAGTGGATCCAGATCAGCCCCTTACGAAGCAACGCATAAACTAGGGTTTAAGCTTTTGTCACTCTAGCAACACATCATCTACTTACTACTTCCCAATGCCTTCCTATAGGCCCAAATAATGGTGAAGTGTTATGTAGTCGACGTTCACATAACACCACTAGAGGAAAAACAACATACAACGCATCAAAATATCGAATGAATACCAAATTCACATGACTACTTATAGCATGACCTATCCCATGTCCTCAGGAACAAAAGTGACTACTCACAAAGCATAATCATATTCATGACCAGAGAGGTAATGAATAGCATCAAGGATCTGAACATATAATCTTGCACCGAGTAATCCAACTAGCATCAACTACAAAGTGTAATTAACACTACTAGCAACCTTACAAGTACCAATCGGAGTCGCGAGACGGAGATTGGTTGCAAGAGATGAACTAGGGTTTGGAGATGAGATGGTGCTGATGAAGATGTTGATGGTGATGAGTCCCCTCCGATGAGAGGAGTGTTGGTGATGACGATGGCGACGATTTCCCCCTCCGGGAGGGAAGTTCCCCGGCAGGACGACCCTGTCGGAGCTCTAGATTGGTTCTGCTCAAGTTCCGCCTCGTGGGGGCGGCGATTCCTCCTGAAAACCTCCTCCTGATTTTTCTGGAACGAAACCCTCCTTATAGCAAAAGAGGGGGGCCAGAGGGCCAGCAGGGAGCCCACAAGCCCCCTAGGCGAGGCCAGGGGGTAGGCCGCGCCTAGCAGGCTTGTGGCCTCCTGCTGGCTCCCCTCTGGTACTTCTTTGGCCCAGTATTTTTTATAAATTCCAAAATAAATCCTTGTTGATTTTGATGGCTTTTGGAGTTGCGCAGAATAGGTATCTCAAACTTGCTCCTTTTTCAGGATAGAATTCGAGCTGCCGGCATTCTCCCTCTTCATGTAAACCTTGCAAAATAAGAGAGAAAATGCATAAGTATTGTACTGTGAAGTGTAATAACAGCCCATAAAGCGATAAATATCAACATGAAAGCATGATGCAAAATGGACGTATCAACTCCCCCAAGCTTAGACCTTGCTTGTCCTGAAGCGAAAGCCGAGATCAATAAATATGCCCACATGTTAGAGAGAGAGGTGCCGACAAAACAAGATACGAACATGCAGGCATCATGATCATAGTTAGAACAGCAATATCATCATATAATCTCTTATGCTAAAGTGATAATTCCTTCACAAAGTAAAGTATGGATCAAGAACCTTACTGAGAATTAATAACCGATAGCCTTTAGTATCTCTACTTGGTGTGGGAGTTTTGGCTGATATGGGGTGGAAGCAATCGTCACATGCTAAGGGATCTCTAGTCATATAATCATTGTTCGGAACCAAGAAAACATAATTCATTATGTTGTCTTCCTTGTCCAACATCTACTTCTAAGAATGTAATAGTTTAGTGAGTGTTCACCATCATAGATGGTGTCAAAGATGACATATTTATATGTGAACCTCTCCTTCTTTATCACTTCCTATTAATTGCAACAATGACCAAGGTCTACGTTTGTCCACCCTCAACAAGTTTCAATCAACATTCTTTTTGTATGTGAAGTCATCACTTCCCATAAGATCATTACATGATCTTTCATGCTTTTGTTCTTTTATCATTCTCTTGATCATGGCATGAGGCAAGGCCCTTAACTAAAACACTCTTTATTATATGACTCACGAGCTCGAATATATCGGGGGTGACACAAAGCAAAACTCAAGCCTAAAACACTAAGAACTTTAATCTACTAGAGAAAGATAATACCAAAAAGGATCAAACTAAGAAAAGGTAAAGGCAAAAGATGTGATGGTGATGCGATAACGGGGCAACTCCCCCAAGCTTGGCACAAGCCAAGGGGGTTTCCTATAACCGTGCTTAGTTGTCTTCCTTCGGAGGTGATGGTGGTGGAGTTCTCTTGTCTTTTGATTCCAAGAGGGCCATCGGTCTTTGATTTATACCTTGGAGTTCTGTGATATGTTTCTCCAGCAAAACAACTTCACGAGTGAGATAATTATTACGAACATGAGTTACATCACATAACCTCAAGAGCTCGATCAAGGATGGAGGTAAAAGGTGGAGATAGGGTTGAATAAAATCCTCTTCCTCAACTTCTTCTTTGTTGAGCACAGATTGCCCTACATCCAATGCCGAATTCTTCTCCTTACTTTTGCCCTTAGCTTCTTCAGGTAACCTTTCCTTGGCCTCCATGATGAATCAGCATTTACTTCTTCATAGACTTGAGGGAGATCGTTCTCTCCTATGGATTCTTGAGACAACATCTTCCTCTAAATGTGAGGCAGAAACAGGCTCGAAATGAAAACAGAGGAAAATTTGCGTGATACGAGGGTCAGACCTTTCGGGAGAATATATAAGGATTTTTTTCGACCAGAAGGAGTACTCCGCAAGAAAACAGAGTCCGGGAGGCACACGAGGTGGTCACAAGCCCCCCAGGCGCGGCCAAGGGGGTGGCCCGCGCCTGGCAGGCTTGTCGCCTCCTCGTATGCTTTTCAGACTACTTTAAATTTTTCTATTTTTCTAAAAATTCTAAAACGGAGAAAAAATCACACTGGAAAAGTTTTGGAGTCAATTTAGTTACCGAATCACATACCTCTTCGTTTTCGGAGTCTGAAACAGGCTGATAAATATCCCTTATGTACTCCTCAGAGTTATGGTATTGATAATATTGCTTTCAATATTTATGGGAGTACCTTAGATATAATGCTTGATTCTTTGCCCATTTACCACTCTCGGAAAATTACCTTCCGTGTTGTTGATCTTGATGGCACCGGAACGATATACTTCCTCAACAATGTAAGGACCTTCCCATTTAGAGAGAAGCTTGCCTGCAAAAAATCTTAAACGAGAATTATATAGAAAGACATAATCACCTACATTGAACTCATGTTTTTGTATCCTTTTATCATGCCACCTCTTAACCTTTTCTTTGAACAACTTGGCATTTTCATATGCCTGAGCTCTCCATTCATCAAGTGAGCTAATATCAAATAACCTCTTCTCACCGGCAAGTTTGAAATCAAAGTTGAGCTCTTTGATTGCCCAATAAGCTTTATGCTCTAGCTCAAGAGGTAAATGACATGCTTTACCGTAAACCATTTTGTACGGAGACATGCCCATGGGATTCTTATAGGCAGTTTTATAAGCCCACAGTGCAACATCGAGCTTCTTAGACCAATTCTTTCTAGAACTATTGACACTCTTTTGCAGAATTAGTTTAATCTCTCTATTGCTTAGCTCTACTTGACCACTGGACTGAGGGTGATAGGGAGATGCAATTCTATGATTGACATCGTACTTAGCAAGCGTTTTACGAAAAGCAACATGAATGAAATGTGAACCACCATCAGTCATTATATATCTAAGGAGTCCAAATCTAGGGAAAAGAACTTCTTTGAGCATCCTGATAGAGGTGTTGTGATCAGCACTACTAGTTGGGTTAGCTTCTACCCACTTAGTAACGTAATCAACAACAACTAGGATATGAGTATACCCGTTGGATTTTGGAAAAGGTCCCATATAATCAAATCCCCAAACGTCAAATGTTTCAATGACAAGTGAATAATTCATAGGCATTTCCTGACGTTTACTGATATTACCTATTCTTTGACATTCGTCATAAGACAAGACAAACTTACGGGCATCCTTCAAGAAAGTGGGCCAACAGAAACCTGATTGCAATACCTTGTGTGCAGTTCTATCTCCCGCATGGTGTCCTCCGTAAGCCTCGGAGTGACACTTCTGTAGGATATGTCCCTGTTCATGTTCAGGTACACAACGTCTAATAACACCATCTACTCCTTCCTTATAAATGTGAGGATCATCCCAAAAGTAATGTCTCAAATCAAAGAAGAATTTCTTCTTTTGTTGGTATGTGAAATTAGGTGGTATATATTTTGCAACGATATAATTTGCATAATCAGCATACCACGGTGCACTATGTGAAGTATTGATGACATTCAATTGCTCATCAGGAAAGCTATCATCAATAGGTTGTGGGTCATCAAGAACATTCTCCAACCTAGACAAGGTATCTGCTACTGGGTTCTCAGCACCCTTCTTGTCGAAAACATGCAAATCAAATTCTTGTAGCAAGAGAACCCATTTGATAAGTCTAGGTTTAGCGTCTTTCTTTCCCATGAGGCACTTAATAGCAGCGTGATCAGTGTGAATAGTGACTTTGGAATCAACTATGTAAGACCTGAACTTTTCACATGCAAACACCACTGCTAAAAATTCCTTTTCCGTAATAGCATAGTTTCTTTGGGCATTGTCTAGAGTTTTACTAGTATTGTGAATAACATTCAACTTCTTATCAACTCTTTGTCCTAGAACAGCACCAACAGCATAATCACTAGCATCACACATGATTTCGAAAGGTAAGTTCCAGTCAGGTGGTTGAACAATAGGTGCAGTTATCAAGGCCTTCTTAAGTATTTCGAAGGCTTCCTCACAATCATCGTCAAAAACAAAAGGAATATCCTTTTGCAAGAGATTGGTAAGAGGCCTAGAAATCTTAGAGAAGTCTTTAATGAACCTTCTATAGAAACCAGCATGACCAAGGAAACTTCCTATACCTTTGATATCTGTAGGGCATGGCATTTTCTCGATCGCATCAACTTTCGCCTTATCGACTTCAATACCTCTTTTAGAAATTTTATGTCCTAAGACGATGCCTTCATTAACCATAAAGTGGCAATTCTCCCAATTCAAGACAAGGTTGGTATCTTTACATCTCTACAAGACTCAATCGAGGTTGCTGAGGCAATCATCAAAACAAGATCCGTAAACGGAGAAGTCATCCATGAAAACTTCAACAATCTTTTCACAAAAGTCAGAGAATATAGCCATCATACATCTTCGAAAGGTAGCAGGTGCATTACATAAGCCAAAAGGCATACGTATGTAAGCAAAGGTACTGAAAGGGCAGGTGAAAGTGGTTTTCTCCTGATCAGATTGTGCAACTGGTATTTGGGAGAAACCAGAATAACCATCTAGAAAGCAGAAGTGTGTGTGTTTAGACAGTCTTTCTAGCATTTGGTCGATAAAAGGCAAAGGGAAATGATCTTTCCTAGTGGCTTTATTCAATTTCCTAAAATCAATCACCATCCTATAGCTAGTAATAATCCTCTGTGGGATCAATTCATCCTTATCATTAGGGACAATGGTAATACCTCCCTTATTACGGACGCAATGCACCGGACTCACCCAATCACTATGAGCAATAGGATAGATAATACCTGCTTCCAGGAGCTTTAGTATTTCTTTTCTTACTACCTCTTGCATCTTAGGATTTAATCTCCGTTGATGATCAGCAACTGGTTTGGAATCAGGATCGGTTTTAATTTTGTGTTGGCATAGACTGGGACTAATGCCCTTAAGATCATCAAGAGTATATCCAATAGCAGCACGGTGCTTACTTAGAGTTTTTAGTAACTTCTTTTCTTCATGCTCTGAGAGGCTAGCACTAATAATAACAGGATATATATCTTTTTCATCCAGATAAGCATACTTAACAGTATGAGGCAACTGTTTAAGCTCGAACACGGGATCACCCTTTGGTGGGGGTGGTTCTCCAAGTAGTTCAACAGGCAAATTATTCTTAAGGATAGGATATTGTTCAAAGATAATTCTATCTATCTCATCCCTTTCATCCATATGCATATCATTTTCATGCTCAAGCAAGTATTGCTCTAAAGGATCAGTAGGGGGCACGACAATAGAAGCTAGGGCAATGACTTCATCCTTACTAGGCAACTCCTTTTCATGAGGTTGTCTACCAAACTTGGAGAAATTGAACTCATGTGACACACCTTCAAAGCCAAGAGTGACAGTTTGCTTCTCACAATCAATATGAGAATTGACAGTATTGAGGAAGGGTATGCCAAATATGATGGGACAAAAGCTATCTTGTGTGGTAGCAAGAACAAGGAAATCTGCAGGATACTTCGTTTTACCACACAAGACTTCAACATATCTAAAAATTCCCAAAGGTCAGATAGTATATCTATTGGCAAGCTGAATAGTGACATCAATAGGTTCCATCTCAACAGGTGCAATCTCATCTTTAATTGCATCATATAAATATTGAGGTATTGCACTAACACTAGCACCCACGTCACATAAACCATGATCACAATGATCTCCTATCTTAACAGAAACAACAGGCGTGCCAACAATAGGCCTATGTTTGTCTCTAGCATGAGGTTTAGCAATTCTAGGAGCATCTTCACAGAAGTGAATATCATGGCCCTCAACATTGTCGGACAGGAGATCTTTGATAATAGCAATGCTAGGTTCAACTCTAATTTGCTCAAGGGCTGTAGGTGTTCTAACGTAGCCCCTATGTATCACAGTTGAAACTTTAGAATGATCCTTTATCCTAACAGGGAAAGGTGGTTTCTCAATGTAAGCATTGGGAACAATAGGATCATTATAAGCGATGACTTTTCTTCAACTAGATTGGGTTTCACTACATTGACTTCCAAGGGAGGACGATATTTAAACCACTTCTCTTTAGGGAGATGAATATGAGAAGCAAAAGATTCACACAATGAAGCTACTATCTCAGAGTCAAGTCCATATTTAGCGCTAAAATCACTAAAAGTATTTGTTTCAACAAAGGATTTAACGCAATCAAACTTGAGATTCATACCTGACTCCTTACCTTCTTCAAACTCCCAATCTTTAGAGTTGCGTTTAATTATTTCCAATAAATTCCATTTGAAGTCAATATCTCTCTTCATAAAAGAACCGGTACAAGAAGTGTCAAGCATGGTGCGATCATCATGAGAAAGCCGAGCGTAGAAGTTCTGAATGATAATTTCTCTCGAGAGCTCATGGTTGGGGCATGAATATAACATTGATTTAAGCCTCCCCAAGCTTGAGCGATGCTTTCTCTGTCACGAGGCCAAAAATTATAAATATAATTCCGATCACGATGTACAAGATGCATAGGATAAAAGTTTTGGTGAAATTCCAATTTCAACCGGTTGTAGTTCCATGATCGAGTATCATCACATAGCTACCATGTTAATGCTTTATCCCTCAAATATAAGGGAAATACCTTCTTCTTAACCTCATCCTCGGGCAAACCTGCAAGCTTAAATAAACCACAAACTTCATCTACATACATTAGATGCAAGTCAGGATGTGATGTTCCATCTCGTGTAAAAGGATTAGCCAGCAGTTTCTCAAGCATACCCGAAGGAAATTCATAGCAAATATTTTCAGTAGGTGCAGCAGGTTGAGGAGAAACTCCTTGTGCTTCCATTCGAGGGGAATATACCCGGAACAATCTCCTCAAAGGATTAGTTTCCATAGTGACAAGTGACAATAAATTTCCGCACACTATATAAATGTTTCCTTACCAAAGGCGCTTCACTCAGCGGCAACGGCGCCAGAAAAGAGTCTTGATGACACACAAGTATAGGGGATATATCGTAGTCCTTTCAATAAGAGTGTCAAACCCAATGAGGAGCAGAAGGATCTGACAAGTGGTTTTCAGCAAGGTAATCTTTCCAAGCACTGAAATTGTCGGTAACAAGTTGTTGTGTGAAAAGAAGATTCATAGCAAGTAGCAAGTAACAAGTAACAATAGCAACAAAGGTGCAGCAAAGTGGCCCAATCCCTTTTGTAGCAAGGGACAAGCCTGGACAAACTCTTATAGGAGGTAAAGCGCTCCCGAGGACACATGGGAATTTCTGTCTAGCTAGTTTTCATCATGTTCATATGATTCGCGTTCGCTACTTTGATAGTTTGATATGTGGGTGGACTGGTGCTTGGGTGCTGCCCTTACTTGGACAAGCCTCCCACTTATGATTAATCGCAAGCATTCGCAACTATGAAAGAATAATTAAGACAAAGTCTAACCATAGCATTAAACTAGTGGATCCAAATCAGCCCCTTACGAAGCAACGCATAAACTAGGGTTTAAGCTTCTGTCACTCTAGCAATCCATCATCTACTTACTACTTCCCAATGCATTCCTCTAGGCCCAAATAATGGTGAAGTGTTATGTAGTCGATGTTCACATAACACCACTAGAGGAATAACAACATACAACGCATCAAAATATCGAACGAATACCAAATTCACATGACTACTTATAGCATGACTTATCCCATGTCCTCAGGAACAAAAGTGACTACTCACAAAGCATAATCATATTCATGACCAGAGAGGTAATGAATAGCATCAAGGATCTTGTCGGTGAATACTCACAACATATTCCATAGGTAGGCTATAGTCGGTGAGAACCGAAAGGACAAAGGAGGGTGCTGGGAACGAGGTTGGTACTAGCATGGAACGCTCGATGTACCCAGGTTCAGGGCTCTCCGTAGAGATAAGACCACTACTCCTGCCGGAGTGTATGATGTGTATGAATGGATTACAATGTTGCTGCTGGAACTGTGTTGGGAGGAGGAGGGGAGCAACCGGCTAGTCTCTGCCTCTCTCTCTGTGTGGTTGGTGGATGTGAAGTGTTGTTCGACCGCCCTCTGCATGGAGGGTGACCGGGGGGTTTTATAGACGAACCCGCCGGCCTACAATATGGATAAAGGGTACAAGAGTGGGACCCAGCTGGCAGCCTCGCCGGCTGACCAGGGGCCCACGAGAGTCTTGTCTTGTCGCATGAGGGGCCCGCTGGCTGCATGGTCTCGATTGGTGGTGGGACCCGCCGGCTGGCCAATGAAGCTCTCGCGTAAGGTTGACGCCGAGCACTCGTTGTACGTCGAGCGTCATCCAGCGAGATCCGTCATGGGCAGGTAGTAGGACCGCCTCCACTGTTCCCCACGCCGAGTGCAGTAATGGAGTGGGAGTGTGACGGTCCGACACTATGCTAGGTGATGGATCAGAGCCAGGGTAGGTCAGCGGCGTGGCCGCCGACGCTCGTACCTGTCGGACACTCCGGTCTAGTACATTTGCCGACGCGTAGCTACCTTTAATCGTAAGGTCTCATCCTGACCTACGATCTGATGTGACTGATGATCCCTGGCCGGCTAGCCTGCTTGGCTAGCTGGCTTGGGCACGACCGCATCGTTCCTAGCCAGCTGGTTTGACCAGGCGGGTCAGGAAGAGGTAACCGTCTCGACTCTAGCCGGCAGGGGTTGCCTGGCCGGCCAGAGAATGAGCCGCCTCGTCCTCCAGCCGGTAGGCGCAGCCCAGCCGGCCAGAAGACTTGGGCCTTGGGAAGCTATATTTGTTCATATCCTTTGGGCAGGAAATGAAGGAGTAGGCTTGATGAGCCTACCCCGGGGTTATCCCCCCGACAGTAGTCCCCGTAGCTGCTGAGGCCTGCCGTCTGCGAACGAGCGGCCTCACCGGCTTGATGATTTGTCTTGGTATTTTCGCCGCTGTTCGTGACGGGGAGCACCGGCTCTGAAACTGGCTGGCTTCGAAGCGACGCCTCGGCTTCGTCGTAGGTTGCCCGAAGGCACCACGTGTCAGGCCCCGCTTGACGTAATGATGGTGATTACTGGTGACGGGACCGGGCCTGGGCCCTGGGCCCCGCCACGACGCCCCCTCGGCCTCCGCGCAAGAGATCCTATGCGGATTTACTCCACGATGGTTGGGCTTAGGGAAGCGTTATTGCCCGTAATACACGGGGTTAGTGGGGGTCCCGCGCGCACTGGATCCCCTCCCCCCGACGCTTCGTGGGGTTTAAATGGGATGCGGGGGTTCCGAGGAGGCCATTCGCCCCCCCTTCTCGCCCCGCATCGACGCTCTCTTCCTCCCTGAGCCTAGAGAGAAAGAGCTCGCCCTCTTCGTCTTCATCGCCTTCGTCGCTGCTGAGCCACCAGCCCATCTGCGCTTTAGTTGCCCGCATCCATGGCCGGCGGTTCCACCTTGAAGAAGTCCTCGTCGCAGAAGCCCTCGTCGAAGGAGGCCTGGCTGGGCAGCGAGATCTGCGAAGGCCACATCGAGGCGCTCCGGCATCACCGGCTGCTGCCCCCGGCCTCCCTGGTTCTTGTGCGAATCCCAGGCACCGAGACCGCTCCCACACGTGTCGTGGGAGAGGTCGTGGTCTTCAACGAGCACTTCTACCGGGGTTTCGGGCTCCCGGCAAGCGCCTTCTTCTCCGAATGGCTCCATTTCTTTGGCCTGCAGCCGCATCACCTGGCGCCGAACGCCATATTGCAGCTGTCGGCCTTCGTGGTTTTGTGCGAGGGCTTCCTGGGGATCGGGCCTCGCGTCGATCTCTAGCACAGCTTATTCTTCTTCAAGCAGCAGTCCATCGCGATGGAGAAGTTCGAGGTCGAGAAGCTCGCAGGCCCGCGCCCGATGACGCCGTGCATCACCACACTGGTGCATCACCGCAAGAAGTCTGGCTTCCCCCAGCTGCCGCTGCAGGAGTCCATCAAGCAGTGGCAGCAGGGATTCTTCTATGTGAAGAACGCCGACCCCGCCCAGGACGCCCTCAACATGCCCCTGTTCAACTCAATCGGCCGACGAAGTTGAACTGGACTTCTTCTATGTGAAGATTTGCGCCTACCTCGAGATCCTGGAGAAGGAAGGGCTCCTCGGTCGCGACCTGCTCACCACCATGGTGACCCGCCGGATCCTGCCGCTGCAGAGGCGGACACATCTGGTCTGCCAGATTAGGGGCTGGCATGATCCCTACAATCTGTCCACCAAGAGGTTCACCCGTAGCGCGGTAGCGCGAAGGGTGAACCTGATTTCCACTGCCCACATGGACGACAGCGGGAACTGGTCATGGGGGATGACCCTCTTCAACAGGTCCCGTCCGCCTCCAATGGTAAGTGGTTTCTTTGTTCTTTGTTGTTCGTCTTGCGACTGGCCGTCTCGATGAGCCTGCTGTCGAATCCTTTTCCGTAGATGTTCGAGAAGCTGCAGGGGTCCCTCCGTCCGCCCGCTCCAGACGTGGATGTGTCCGACGCCTCGGAGATTGAGGATGAGGGCATGATCGAGTCCGGCTTGCACTCCTCCGCAGGCTCAGAGAACACCCTAGAGTCGAAAGGGACAGACCCATCTGGTCAGTACCCGCGGCCCTCCGTCGCAGACTGGACGGATGATGATGAGACTCCCTCATTCCTCTCTGATGCATCCTTCAAGGAGGACTCCGACGGGGTGGAGGAGGTCACCAGCCCCCCGCTGACGCGCGGTCAGCGTCAAAGGGCCGGGGAAACCATCGCTGACGAGACGGCCGGGAAGAAGGGCAAGGGTGCCACATCTTCCAGGCCGGCTCCTAAGCGCCCGGCGCCGGGTCCTCCAGCCGGAGCACGGGCAGGCGGCGCCAAGAAGCGCCGTGGTGCCGGCAGGAGGCAGGTGCCCATGGTCGCGGGGTAAGATTTCCTCCCCCTTTTCTTCGTTTATCTTGTGGTAAGCTTTGTTCCTTAAGAATGTCGCTCGACAGGGAGGCGCAGGATGTGGAGGAAGACACCGCTGGGCACTAGCCGATGCTGCCCAGAGGTAGCTTGAGGAGCAGTCCAAGCGCCGGTGGGACGGGGCTGCGGGGAAGACGGCCGAGGGCCGGTCTCGCCCCAGCCGAGTCGAGAAGCCGGCGGAGAAGCGTACGAAGGCTAGACATGACCCCTCCGCGTATGCTTGCATGGAGGAGCCAGCTAGCGAGGCGACCCCAAGGCACGCCCCGAGGGCTGAGGGGGCCCAGCCCTCCGAGCCAGATGCTTCGGCGTCGGTGGATATGGAGACGATCCCCGACTCCCCCAGGGCTGAGGCGGCGCCCCACACGCAGGAACTGATCCTGGACGTGCCGGACGCCCCCCTGATGCGCCAGGGGTGGCCATGGATGCGTCGGATGCGGCCCATCCACCTCCCGTCGAGGAGGCAGCGCTAACCGTGATATTGGCGGAGCCGGTCGTCGAGCCGGCACCCGGAGCCGGCGCCATCGTCATTCCCCGCCATGGTCCAGCTGCGCTGGGAGCTGGAGGCCGGGTCGGGAGCCAGCCGATGAAGTCGTGGCGAGCGACCAATCCGGAGCGCGCGCGACTGCCCGCAGGCACTGTGCTCACCGGTGTCTCGGAGCTGGTGTCGCTATTTTCCAGCAGCCGGACCAAGGTGGAGCAGTCGGCCCGCGTGGTGGGCGGCGACTTGGAGCGCCTGGAGGCCCGCACCAGGGTAAGTGCCTCATCTTGGTTTTGAATTTTTTTTCTCTTTCTTCTTCTTACGTTAGTGGGGGCGCGACAGCGCACCCACTGGGTGTAGCCCCCGAGAATCGGGTCGGCCGAATCTCTTTGAGCTTCTTTTCTTGTTTTGCTTCTTTAGTGGGGGCGCGCTAGCGCACCCACTGGGTGTAGCCCCCGAGAATCGGGCTGGTTATGTCTTAACCAGGCCGAATCTTATTCCTGCTTCTTCTTTGCTTTTTGCAGGAGCTTTATGATGCTCAGGCGCAGGTTTACAATGAGCTGCGAACTCAGCACCAGGCGGCAGATGGCCAGATCGCCGGGCTCGAAGTCTGGCTGGGCGAAGTTGCCATGGAGCGGGACGCCCTGCGAGGCGCTGGCGACCGGCTCCAAGAGCAACTGGCTCTTCTGCAGACAGAGAAGAAGGAGCTCGAGGCGGCCAGCCGGGTCGAGCTGGAGCAGCTGCGTGGTAAGGTGCAGGAGAAGGATGCCTCCCACTCTGCCGACGTGGAACGCCTCGCGTCGGCCCATCTTGAGGAGATGAAGCTCAAGGACGCCGCCATGAGGGAGAAGGAGGAGGCCCTTGTCCAGAAGCATGCGCAGCTGGTCAAGGCCCTGGAGTCTGCGGCGGCTCTCTAGGAGGAAGTCGCCCGCCTTACTCTAGCGAGCAAGGTGCGGGAGCACGAGGTCCTCGAGAGCACCCATGAGACCGATGGCGCCTTCCATCGTGAGTCTCTTTCTTTTTTGGGGTTTTGTTTTGAACTTTCTTGGCCGTCTCCTCTTCTTACTTGCTTTTGCGCCTCTTTTCCTGTCTCAGGCCTCTTTCGTGAGACCTAGGGTGCGGCCGACACGGCCGTCGAGGTGAGCCATGAGGAGCGTCGTGCAGCCGGGCAGGAGGTAGATGCTACCTCCGGCTGGAGCGTGGAGGAGATCGGAGTGGGTCTCCGGGCCCGCCTGTACGCCCTAGGCGAGTATGTGGCTCGGCTCCAGGTCACAGGCTCGTGGATGGTTGCGGCCCTTTGGCCATCTGGCATGGAGCCGGCGTCGATGAGCCGACTCGCTCGCTGGCTTACAGCTGGCGACGAACGCGTGGAAGCGTGGCGCTCCTCGGCCGCACGCGCTAGAGCCTACATGGCCCTGCGCTTGGCCAAGTCCTGGTATCGAAACCTGGACTTCGGCAAGCTCGTCGCTCAGCGCGATGGCTCGGAGGCGGAGCTGCAGGTTGTGGAGGAGGCGCTGCGCATGAGGGCCAGCGGCATCGCCAAGTATGCCACTTGGGACGAGCTCGTTTTGGAGTGGGGTGAAGATGGCGGTGTGATCCCTAAAGATCTACACGGCCTTCAGCCCTATGACCCCGATGGCAGCTCCGGCGAGACGACCCACAGTGTGGATTCTGCTGCCGCCTCCATCGGTTCGGCGTATGTCGACTCCGGTGCGGATGGAGCCGGGAGCCCTCGCGAAGGAGACGGTGCAACCGCCTCGGGAGCAGCCGGGGATGGTGAAGCCGCCACTTCAGGAGCAGCAGCCGGGGAGACCGTTGAGGCCGCAGCCCCGTAGCTGGTGTCCTGTTTGTTGTCTGCAATTTTCTTGTCAGTCCAACAGTTCCACCCACTGGGGGGTGTAATGAACCTCGTCCATGGGCCAATGCATTTTGAATGTATGTATTCAGCATTATATTCGTATTGCCATGCGTGTTGTTTTATATCTTTATCTTTTGATTCCTGGTTGACTTCCTTTTCTCCAATCCCTAAATTTCCAAGTTTCCACCCCGCGAGCCCGACAGCCGGGAGCCGGTCTGCGACTGGGTCGAGGTTTCTGGCCTTAGAACAGAGGACTTAGATTTTTCGAAGCCATCAAGACTTTCTGAATGAGCTCGTAAATTTCATCGAGCCAACCCGAGCCGACAACCCTTTTGTAATCGAACTTTGCATGCATCCGGCCTTACTTGGCATCGCCTCGCAAGCTGGACGGCCAGAGCCGGTCTGCAAACTGATACGAGGTGACCAGGGATCAGTCCGGCTTACACTTTGTGTTCTACAACATAGGGAAGGTGTCCGAGCGTCTAGCGAGCCCCCGAGCTTATTAGAGCCAGCAAGGGGCGTCGCAGAGTGAGCACTCTAGATATGAATTCTAAAAAGAAGCATGAGGCATGCTCTTTCTATTGCATTCATCGAGGATCCCTGAAGAGGGAGAAAGATACATTTGTGCATGCTCTTTCCGTGTTTGGTACTTGCCTTCTAGTAGTAGAACGGACAAAGCAACGCCGCGTTACATGGACGTTCCGTCTCCTGGCCGGAGTCGTCCCTCTTGCGCTTCCTTGGCTTTTGGGCATCGATCAAGTAGTAAGCGTTGTTGTGCAACGCCCTACTGATGATGAAGGGTCCCTCCCATGGGGATGAGAGCTTGTGCTAGCCGGCAGTGCGCTGGATTCTTCTGAGAACCAAGTCTCCCTCCCTGAAAAAGAGAGGCTTGATCTTTTTGTTGTGGTAGTATCTCAGCTTCTGTTGGTAGATGGTCGTCCGGCTCAAGGCCAAGTCCCTTGCTTCTTCGAGGAGGTCCACACCATCTTCTCTTGCCTCCTTCGCCTCCATTTCCGTGTATAGGGTGACCCGAGGCGAGTCGAACTTGATATCCGTAGGGATAATAGCCTCGGACCCGTATACGAGGAACAACAGAGTGAAGCCGGTCGACCGGTTGGGCGTCGTGCGTAGGCTCCATAGTACAGCCGGCAGTTCTTCGATCCAGCAGCCGACCGACCTGACGAGTGGTGCCACTAGTCTTGGCTTGATGCCGGCCAGGATCAGGCCGTTGGCCCTCTCCGCTTGGCCGTTCGACTAGGGATGTGCCATAGATGCCAAGTCGAGTCGGATGCCTACCTTGGAGCAGTAGAGCGCCAGAGCGCCTTTGGCAAAGTTGGTGCCGTTGTCGGTGATGATGCTGTGGGGGACGCCATATCAAACAGAGATGTCCGTGATGAACTTGACAGTCGTGGGGCCATCAAGCTTCTTGATAGGCCTGGCTTCGATCCATTTGGTGAATTTGTCGACGGCTACCAAGAGATGGGTCATGCCACCATGAGCCGTCTTGAAGGTTCCTACCATGTCCAGCCCCCAAACGGTGAATGGCCATGACAGGGGGATGGTTTTGAGGGCCGAAGGCGGCATGTGGCTCTTTGTGCTGAAGAACTGGCAACCTTCGCATTTGTCGACCAGATCCACGGCCTCCTCAAGGGTCGTGGGCCAGTAGAATCCATGGCGGAACGGCTTGGCCACCAGGGTTCTAGAGGCGGCATGATGCCCGCACTCCCCCTGGTGAATGTCTCTGAGGATCTCCTGTCCCTTTTATGATTCGACGCAGCGCTGGAACACGCCAGTCACGCTGCGCCGCACCAGCTCGCAATTTATGATGGCGTAGGCTACAGACCTGCGCTGGATCTGCCTCGCCTCCGCCTCGTATTGAGGAAGCTCGCCGCAAAGGAGGAAGGCCAGGATAGGTTGAGCCCATGACGGAGCCGACACAAGGGCTGGCTCCGCCTCGACCTGACTGTTGGGGGCTTCTGCAGCCCCCGTGCTTGGTGAAACATTGGTCGTGGACTCGAGACGAGGTGTCTCTGGTGCTGCAGTGGCAGCTGGCTCACCGTCAACCTCCATGACGTCCACCCACTGGGTGCCGGGACGACAGGATTCGAGGCAGGGCGGAGCCGGAGTTGTTGTTGTAGCGGTGCCGCTATTCGAGTCGGCATAGCCATCGTAGCCGTCATAGGAGCAGTAGCCGGCATAGCTGGTGGAGCCGACGGCGCTTGCACCGTAGATTCAGCCGGTGCCGCTACTGGAGTCGGCGCGGCCAACTTAGCTGGCACAGGAGCTGTAGCCGGCGTAGTTGGTGGAGCTGACGGTGCATGCACCGTAGAATGAGCTGGCACGAAGATCGATGTCGACTCAGGAGACGGCCTGATAGACGGTTTACGGAGTTGCTCGAGGGAGACGCCGGCTGGGTAGCCTGTCTCATGGAGCCAATTTTTGCCAGTGTATCAGCCGCCTCATTGTCTGCTCTGGGAACATGGTGGAACTCACAGCCCTCGAAGGGGCCACTCAGCTGCTGGATGAGGAAGCGGTAGCTTGCCATGTTAGCGTCCGTGGCGTCCCATTCGCTAGAAACTTGTCGTACCACCAAGTCTGAGTCGCCGAAGCATATGAGCCGCCGGATGCCAATCCCCTTGGCGAGCCGGAGGCCGTGAGCCAGAGCTTTCTACTCGGCGACGTTTTTGGAGGCGGCGAAGTGGATCTGGACAGCATACTTGACCTAGTCTCCTTTCGTGGACGTCAATATGATGCCGGCTCCCAGACCCGTCCGCATCTTTGAGTTGTCGAAGTGCATCCGCCAATGCGTAGAGTCCGGAGCCGGCGGCTCGAACTGGGTCTCGGCCCAATCGACTAAGAAGTCGGCCACCACCTGAGATTTGATGGCGGTGCGAGGCTCGTAACGAATATCGTGGTCCGCCATGGAGATGGACCACTTGGCAATCCTGCCCGTTGCATCACGGTGCCCATGATCTCTGAAAGTGGAGCAGTGCTCACCACAGTGATGGCATGCTCCTGGAAGTATTGTTTCAACTTCTTTGCAGCAAGGTAAACACCATAACACATTTTTTAGTAATGTGGGTAGTTCTGCTTGGAGGCGGACAAGACCTCGCTAAGGTAGTAGACAGGGCGCTGCACTGACAGTAACTTGCCCTCCTCCTTGCGTTGAACTACCAACACTACACAAACCACGCGAGTGGTCGCTGCAATGTATATGACTATGGGTTCCCTTTCAGCCGGCGCTGCCAAGATTGGCAGGCTCTAGATGACCCGCTTGAGGTCGCGGAAGACTTCGTCCGCCTGTTCGTTCCACTCAAATTTCGTCGTCTTCTTCATGAGCTGGTAGAGTGGAAGGGCCTTCTCGCCAAGCCGGCTGGCGAATCGGCTAAGGGACGCCAAGCAGCCGGCGAACTTCTGGACGTCTAGGATTCGAGCCGGCCGCAACATCCGCTCGATGGTGCCGATCTTCTCGGGGTTTGCCTCGATGCCGCGAGCGGACACGAAGAACCCTAAGAGTTTGTCGCCTGGAACCCCAAAGACGCACTTCTCCGGGTTGAGCCGGATCTTGTACTCGCGCAGGTTGGCGAACGTCTCCCACAGATCATCGAGGAGGCTGAAGTGCTGCTTCGTCTTGACGATGATGTCATCCACAAAGACGTGGATGTTTCTGCCGATCTGTGGCAGTAGGCACTGCTGCATGCAGTGTTGGAACGTCGCACCAGCGTTCTTCAGACCAAACGTCATGGTGGTGTAGCAGTAGGCCTAGAAGGGCGTGAGGAAGGAGGTCTTCAGGCGATCAGCTGGATCCAACTTGATTTGATGGTAGCCTGAATAAGCATCCAGAAACGACAGCAATTCGCAGCTTGCAGTGGAGTCGATCACTTGATCTATCCTAGGCAACGCGAAAGGGTCTTTCGGACAGGCCTTATTCAGGCTAGTGTAATCGATACACATTCGCCACGTGTTGTTCTTCTTCAGCACCAGGACTGGATTAGCTAACCAGTCCGGGTGGAAAACCTCCATGATGAAGCCGGCTGCAAGGAGCCGGGTGATCTGTTCTCCGATTGTGCGCCGCTTCCCCTCGGCGAAGCGGCGCAAAGGTTGTTTCACCGGCTTTACATCCGGTCGCGCGTGAAGTTTGTTCTCGGCGTACTTTCGCGAAACACCCGGCATGTCCTTGGGGGACCATGCGAAGATGTTCCGATTCTCACGGAGGAAGTCGACGAGCTCGCCTTCCTATTTGGGGCTGAGGCCAGCCCCGATGGTGACGCACTGCTTGGGGTTGGCAGGGTCGAGTGGGACCTGCTTGGTCTCTTTAGCCGGTTTGAAGGAGCCCTCGCCGGCCGACTGGGACGGAGGAGAAGTTATAGTCGGCTGCTCGGTAGCCTGGGCCACGAGCCGGACGATCTGCCGCTTCTCCTCAGCGATCACCAGGGCGTCGGCGAGGCGACTGCTATCTTGGGCACACTCGAGCGACTTCTTGCAGTCGCCAGCAATAGTGGTGATGCCCTTGGGACCCGGCATCTTCATCTTCAGGTAGGCGTAGTGCGGAATAGCCATGAATTTGGCCAGAGTTGGTCTGCCCAGCAACGCGTGATACGGGCTGCTGAGGTCCACTACCTCGAACCATATGGACTCTCGGCGGAAGTGAGCCTTGTCGCCGAACAAGACGTCCAACTGGATTTTGCCGACAGGCGAGCAGGACTGCCCAGGCACGATGTCGTGGAAGACAGTGCTGGTTGGCAGGACGTCGTCTTCTTGAGCCCGAGTTTGAGGAGAGTGTCGAGGTAGAGGATGTTGATGCTATTGCCGCCATCAACCAGCACCCGGGAGAACCGGCAGGTGAGCCTCTTGGAGGCGAAGGTGGGGTCGAGGACGAGCGCGTATGAGCCCGGGTTGGGCATCACCGCAGGATGGTCCACCCGGTTCCATGTGATTGGTTTGTCAGACCAATGCATGTACAGGGGAACCGGGGGAACCGTGGCATTCACCTCGCGCCGTCTCTGGCGCACGCTGTGTTTGTCATCGCCTGCACTGGTGAAGACGACGAATGCTCCGTCTTGATGGGGGTAGTCGTCGTGGAGGTGGCTGTCGTCGCGAGGCGGCGGCGGTGGAGCCAGAGGAGGACGAGGAGCCGGTGCGCGAGGCGCCGCCTGCGCACCTGGGGGAGCCGGCAGGCCATCCCCTTGCGACAGCCGACATGCGAAGCTGCACTATCGAAGGGTGTGGTTGGACGGTTGCGCCCCAAAATGAATCTTGCAGGGGTCGTCGAGCAATTGCTTGAAGGACTGCTTGGGCAGCCAATTGGCATTGTTCCTGTTGGAACGCTTCCGCGGAGGGCCGGCTTGGGGAGCCGACGTCTCGCCCTCCACGCTGGCTACCAACTTGTTGTTGGAGCACGAATCCATCTGATCTGCCTTGTGCTTGTTGTTGTTCTGGCCGCCTAGGTCGTCCCCAGCCGGCTTAGAAGTAGCCGGCGTGGGGACAGCCTTGTCTGAGGCGGTCACCTTGACCCGCATCACTGAGTCGGCCGTGGCATACTTGTTCGCCTTGGCCATGAGCACCGCCAGAGAGGTGGGCTCGGAGCACATAAGCTTGTGCTTGAGGAGGGTGCCGTCTCGACAACCGTCGATGAAGTACTGGATGGCTTGTACCTCATGCACCCCCTCGAAGGAGTTGCGGAGCTCCGTCCATCGGGTGACGTAGTCGTGAAGGGGTTCGTCGGGCCAGCTCGCGAGGACGGCTAGGGCGCTTGTAGGTGCGAGTGAAGTTGCAAACGAAACCCTCCTCGAAGTCCACCCAGGAGTTGACGCTGCCGGCCGGGAGGCTGTTAAGCCAAGTCCGGGCCGAACCGGCCAACATGAGTGGCATGTAGCGGACCGCAACGCGCTTGTTGCCCCTGGCAATGCCAACCGTTGTGGTGTAGTCGATCAGCCAATCCTCTGGCTTGGCAGTGCCGTTGTATTTGGGCGTGTCCCGAAGCAAGGTGAAACCTCGGGGGAATGGCTCCCCTCGGATCCGGGGGCCGAAGCAGGCCGGACCGATGGGACCATCCTCCTTCAGGAGGGCTGACTGGGCCAGGACAATGAGACGCCTGTGGGCGTCTCGATCATCCTGGGGAGGGCGAGCGCCAATCCTAGTAGCGAGAGGGGAGGCACCTCGCGAACCACAGACATGCGTTCTTCCCGGGTGAAGAACCTCACACTCCGAATCGCCCTCGTCGCCTCAGTGGCGCTTGCTCGAAGTGTGCTCGGTCTGGCGCTGGGAGCGCCGGTCTTGGCTTCCCTCGCCCCCCCCCCCCCGGCCGGAGGTGCGATGCGAGGAAGATCCTTCTGTGTGATGCCGACCGCTAGGGTTGCGGCATGCTCCGGAGTTGGGTCCCGGAGATTCTGACTGGGCCTGACTGGGGTCAAGCCGAGTCTGCTATTTGTTGGCGGCGTCAAGGAGATCCTTGACCCGCTTCTCCTGGACGGCGCGCTCCTCGCCCTCCAGGCTCGCCATCTCTTCCAAGGACGCATGTGTTGCCCGCATGTTGGCTACAAGGGTCTCGTAGGTGGGATGATTGCCGCCTAGGATCTCAGCAATGAACCGGCCGCGGCTGCGCACCGATCCAAGCCAGCTAGGGGCCTCGGAAATCGGAGTGTGGCTGTATGCGGAGTTATACTCGTGCTGCGTGGCCTCCATCCGACGTTTTGCCGAGGCAACGGCAATGGCCTCCTCCAAGATATGCTTGCGAGCCTCCTCTAGTGAGGCTCGGGCATCGCTAGGGTTCACGGAGGCAGCGATGGGTGTCTTCAGGCCGGCGATGGCATCCTGAAGAGTATCGGCGGTGGCAGCAGCGGGCTCACCAGCGTCTGCTGACGCCTTGCCATGAGCCGCGCTACAGCCACCACCGATAACCATCACCTCCACGATGTTGGAGATGGCGGCGACATGGTATGGGGTGAAGAACCCCACCGACGGCGGAGGGCCGTCGAAGACGAGTACGTTACTGGGGTACACATCATGGGCAGGCGTCTCAGCGATAGAGAGCCTGCTGAAGCTGGCGCAGAGCGCCTCAACGTCGAAGTCCTCGCCGAAGTAGCGAGGACCGTCATTGAGACGTAAGTCGCTAAAGAGAACGCTGAGGTTCTCCATAGCAGCGACGACAATGCTAGGAAGCATCTCGTCATCAGAATCTTCGTCCGAATCCACATGGCGGACGGGGACGTCGATCATCGCCCCATCGAAAGCGGGCTCCACGGGCATGCCGACCGATCCGGACGCGATGCATCCAGTGTCGTAGGTGCGGGGCCCCGCCCAGCCCGTAAAGCCAGCTGAGACAGCGATCGGCCCCATGATGGGCGCCAAATGTCGGTGAATACTCACAACATATGCCATAGGTAGGCTAAAGTCGGTGAGAACCGAAGGGACAAAGGAGGGCGCTGGGAACGAGGTTGGTACTAGCATGGAACGCACGATGTACCCAGGTCCAGGGCTCTCCATAGAGATAAGACACCTAGTCCTGCCAGAGTGTTTGATGTGTATGAATGGATTACAATGTTGCTCCTGGAGCTATGTTGGGAGGAGGAAGAGGGGAGCAACTAGCTCGTCTCTACCTCTCTCTCTGTGTGGTTGGTGGATGTGAAGTGTTGTTCGACCGCCCTCTGCATGGAGGGTGACCGGGGGGTTTTATAGATGAACCCGCCGGCCTACAATATGGATAAAGGGTACAAGAGTGGGACCCGGCTGGCAGCCTCGCTGGCTGACCAGGGGCCCACAAGAGTCTTGTCTTGTCGCTTGAGGGTCCAGCCAGCTGCATGGTCTCGATTGGCGGTGGGACACGCCGGCTGGCCAATGAAGCTCTTGCGTAAGGTTAACGTCAAGCACGCGCTGTACGTCGAGTGTCGTCCAGCGAGATTCGTCATGGGCAGGTAGTACGACCGCCTCCACTGTTCCCCATGCCGAGTGCAGTATTGGAGTGGGAGTGTGACGGTCCGACACTATGCTAGGTGATGGATCAGAGTCGGGGTAGGTCAGCGGCGTGGCCGCCGATGCTCGTACCTGCCAGACACTCGATCCAGTACCTTTGCCGACGCGTAGCTACCTTTAATCGTAAGGTCTCATCATGACCTACGATGTGATGTGACTGATGATCCCCGGCCGGCTAGACTGCTTGGCTAGCTGGCTTGGGCACGGCCGCCTCGTTCCTAGCCGGTTGGCTTGACCAGGCCGGTCAGGAAGAGGTAACCGTCTCGACTCTAACCGGCAGGGGTTGCCTGGCCGGCCAGAGAATGGGCCGCCTCGTCCTCTGTTTAGTAGATCCCCGGCAACGGCGCCAGAAAAATGTTGTTTAGCAAATCCCTGGAATGGCTAGAAAAATGCTATTCTCGATTGCTCAACAATTAGAAATTGTCTTGCAATGACCCACCGGCGCGTGGGATCGAGGCAGATTTTGAGGGTAGAGTATTCAAGCCAAATTTGTTGGTTTGCCGGACAGGAAGTGAGAGGATACTCTCAAGTATTAGCAACTGAATGTGTCAGATTCAACCACACCTGAAAGATTAGTATCTGCAAGCAAAGTATCAATAGCAAAGTAGTATGATAACAACGGTGTCAGAAACGATCTGCTGACGGCAGACTATTCCTAACGATTGTATCAATGGCGCCAGAAGTTGCCCGTGGACGGGAAATATTCTTTCCCATCAACGTCGTGCGAACAAGTATTGTAGCAGGTAACAGCAGTGTAACGAGTAGTAGCAGTGGCAAGGAACAGCAGTAGTGACAGCAGTAGCAAGTAGCAACAGTAGCAAGTAACAGCAGTAGCAAGTAGCAGCAGAGCAAAGCAAGTAACAGCAGCAACAACAGTAGCAACAGCAGCAGAGCAAAACAAGTATCAGCAGAAGTGGGACAAACTCGTAGGCAATGGGTCGGTGATTTGTTTCCATGATATTCATCATGCAACAGTTATAACACGGAGAGATATGTGGCTAGCTCCCGTTCGTCAATGTGATGTAGGCATGCATTCCGTGTGTCGTCATCCGTGCTTACGGAAAAGAACTTGCATGACATCTATTGTACATCCCTCCCGTGGTAGCGGGGTCCAAAAGGAAACTATGGGATATTAAGGTTCTCCTTTTAATAAAGAACCGGACCAACGCATTAGCACTTGGTGAACACAAGAACTCCTCAAACTATGGTCATCACCGGGAGTGGTTCCGGTTATTGTCACTCCGGGGTTGTCGGGTCATAACACATAGTAGGTAACTACAACTTGCAAGATCAGATCTAAAACACACATATATTGGTGACAACATAATAATTTCAAATCTGAAATCATGGCACTCGGGCCCTAGTAACAAGCATTAAGCATGGCAAAGTAGTAGCAACATCAATCTCAGAACATAGTGGATACTAGGGATCAATCCCCGTCAAAACTAACTCGATTACATGATAGATCTCATCCTACTCATCACTGCCCAGCTAGCCTATGAATAGATTACTCATGAACGATGAAGAGCTTCATGGAATTGGAGAGGGAAGAAGGTTGATGATGCCGATGGTGACGATTTCCCCTCTCCGGAGCCGAAAACGGACTCTAGATCTGCCCTCCAGATGAAGAACAGGATGTTGCGGCGCGTCCGTATCGCAAACGCGACGAAATTTTCTCTCTTGATTTTTTCTGGGACGAAAGTGAATTTATAGAGCTGAGTTTGGGGGCGGCAGAGCCACGTGGGCCCCACAAGCTTGCTAGCCGCCACCAGGGGGTGGAGGCTACAGGGGTTGTCGCCCACTGGCCCATCCCCTCCGGTGGATCTTTGCACAGGTATTTTTCATATTTTCCAGAAATATTCTCCGTAAATTTTCAGGACGTTCCGAGAACTTTCATTTCCGCACAAAAACAACACCAAGGCAACTCTGCTGAAAACAGCGTTAGTCCAGGTTAGTTCCATTCAAATCATGTAAACTAGAGTCCAAAACAAGGGCAAAAGAGTTTAGAAAATTAGATACGATGGAGACGTACCATCCTCCAGCCGGTAGGCGCAGCCTAGCCGGCCAGAAGACTTGGGCCTTGGGAAGCTGTATTTGTTCATATCCTTTGGGCAGGAAATGAAGGAGCAAGCTTGATGAGCCTACCCCGGGGTTATCCCCCCGACAGATCTGAACATATAATCTTCCACCGAGTAATCCAACTAGCATCAACTACAAAGAGTAATTAACACTACTAGCAACCTTACAAGTACCAATCGGAGTCGCGAGACGGAGATTGGTTACAAGAGATGAACTAGGGTTTGGAGATGAGATGGTGTTGATGAAGATGTTGATGGTGATGAGTCCCCTCCGATGAGAGGAGTGTTGGTGATGACAATGGTGACGATTTCCCCCTCCGGGAGGGAAGTTTCCCCGGCAGGACGACCCTGTCGGAGCTCTAGATTGGTTCTGCTCAAGTTCCGCCTCGTGGCGGCGGCGATTCCTCCCGAAAGCCTCCTCCTGATTTTTTCTGGAACAAAACCCTCCTTATAGCAAAAGAGGGGGGCAGAGGGCTAGTAGGGAGCCCACAAGCCCCCTAGGCGCGACTAGGGGGTAGGTCGCGCCTAGAAGGCTTGTGGCCTCCCGCTGGCTCCCCTCTGGTACTTCTTCGGCCCGGTATTTTTTATAAATTCCAAAATAAATCCTCGTTGATTTTCACGGCTTTTGGAGTTGCGTAGAATAGGTATCTCAAACTTACTCCTTTTCCAGGCCAGAATTCCAGCTGCCGGCATTCTCCCGCTTCATGTAGAACTTGCAAAATTAGAGAGAAAAGGCATAAGTATTGTACCATGAGGTGTAATAACAGCCCATAAAGAGAGAAATATCAACATGAAAGCATGATGCAAAATGGACGTATCAGCTCACAGGCTGCCTAGTGGCGTTGAGTCGGTTTATTTCTCGTCTCGGTGAGAAGGCATTGCCTCTATACCGACTCATGAAGAAGTCCCATGTGTTCGAATGGAATGACGAGGTAGAAGCAACGTTTGTCAAGCTAAAAGCCCTGCTTTCCACCCAGTCGATGCTTGTTGCACCGCACAGCAAAGAACCCCTGCTCTTATACATCACAACAACAAATCAAGTCGTCATTACAGTTCTAACTATTGAGCGTGAAGAAGAGGGCAAGGCTTATAAAGTCCAATGCCCAGTATATTATATTTCTAAAGTGTTGACTCCTTCGAAGCAAAGTTACCCCCATTATCAGAAGCTCCTCTATGGCATATATGTATCAGCGAAGAAGGTGGCACACTACTTCCAAGATCACTCGGTCTCAGTCATCAGTGACGCTCAGTTGTTTGAGATCCTCAACAACCGAGACGCAGCTGGTCGAGTGGCCAAATGGTCCATTGAACTCTTATACTTCGATATCAAATTTGAAGAAAAGAAGGCAATCAAGTCTCAAGTGCTTGCTGATTTCATGGCCGAGTGGGTAGAATAGAAACAGCCGAACCAAATCCACTTGCTACACTGGACCATGTTCTTTGATGGTTCTAAAATGATGAACGGGTGTGGTGAAGGCGTGGTTTTAGTATATCCAAAAGGTGACAAGCTCAGCTACGTCCTCCAGATTCCCTTTGATTCCTCTAATAATGAAGTTGAATACGAGGCACTCCTCTACGGGCTACGCATGGCCATCTCACTCGGCGTCCGACGCCTGATGGTATACGGTGACTCAGATTTGGTGGTCCATCAAGTGATGAAATAATGGGATGTCAGGAACCCTATCATGACCGGGTATTGCAATGCAGTGAGAAAGGTAGAGACGAAGTTTGAAGGTTTGGAACATCATCATATTCCCCGTGTCTACTTTGAAGACAATTCCACTCGTCTGGCCGTTTGCTGTGTGAGGTTTTGATATGGTCGGTCCTCTCCGAACAGGCCAGAGTGGGTTCACTCATTTGCTTGTGGTTGTCGACAAGTTCACCAAGTGGATCGAAGCCAAACCCGTAAAAAAGTTGGATTCTCATACTGCTATCAAGTTCATAAAGCAAATAACATTCTGGTATGGAGTGCCCCACAGTATTATTACAGACAAAGGTTCTAACTTTGACTCGGAAGAGTTTGGATACTTTTGCTCCGCCCAAGGCACCCGAGTCAATTACGCGTGTGTGATACGTCCCAAACGTATCTATAATTTCTGCTTGTTCCATGATCTTTTGGATGACATTGTTTTATGTTTTGCTACACTTTTATATCATTTTACACATTTTGGACTAACCTACTAACTCAGTGCACCCAGTGCCAGTTTCTGTCTGCTGATGTCTATTTTTCAGGGGCTTTTACCCAATTTGCCGAAGCCCGAAAAATCCCAAGAAAAATATATAAAAATCAGTGCACCAGAAGCTTCACAAAGCACGGAAGGGGGCTAGAAGGGTTCCAAGGGCCGCCCGGGCGAACTGTGGGCGCGGCCCACCCCTAGGCCGCACCAGGAGGCCGCCTGGCTGGGTCCTGCGCCCTCTGGTGTCCTCCTTTGGCCTATATTTACCCCTTGACGAGGAAAACCCTATACGGGATCCAGAATCACGAATTTCTCCATCCTTCCGCCGTCGCAGCGCTTCCGAGATCGGGAGCGTCACGAGACCTCTTCCCGGCACCCTGTCGAAGGGAGGATTGACCTCCGAGATCTTCTCCACCGCCATGGATGCTTCCCGAACCTACCGTGAGTAGTCCTCCTTCAACCATGAGTTCATGACCAGTAGCTATGTGATGTCTTCTCTCCAATCTTGTGCTTCAATGGTTAGTCCTTGTGAGCTGCCCTACATGATCAAGGCATCTATGTAATTCCCTTGCTATTGCTATGCTCGGTTTGTTGGGATCCGATGGATTATGAGGTTATGTTCAGATTGTTATGAGTTATATATTTGATTATCCTTTTATATTATTTTCCTTAGTGATTCATGCACGTTCTCCGTTGCTATTTATTGCTTTTGCCGAGTAGTAGATTGTAACTCCAAGAGGGAACGTTATGCATGATTGTGGGTTCATGCCCCTCGATGTCTAGCTTGAGTGACAGAAACATGAGACTAGGGGATGTGTTGTTGCCACCAGGGAGAAAACAACGGTGCTTGTGACCATGGTTGCAAGGATTGTTTACCTTACGCATAGTCCGTTAATGCAGCTGTCTATTGCTTTGAGTTTACACTCTGGGTGGGGCTCGCAACTTAATACCATTGAGATGTTCTCGATAGATATATCAAGGTGGATGATTAGTAAGTAGATGTTGATGAATAAATGGTCTACTTGTCTTGGCGTACTGCCCATTACTATTGAACCTCTAACTATCAAGTAGCATAATTAGCATTGCGGTGCCTTTATAATTCTGTCAATTGCCCAACTATAATTTGTTTACCCAAGCATAGTTGTTTATCGTCTTTTGGGAGAGAGACATCACTAGTGAACATCATGTGACTCCGGTCCATATCACCACCATTGCTTACACCTCCATCATTTACTTCTTTCCTTTACTTTTCCGTTGCAATCACTATTACTATTCCCGCTTGTGTTTTGATCCTTTGCAAACTACAAGGCCAGAGAGATTGACAACCTCTCTGTACTTGTTGGGAGCAAAGTTATTTGTTGTGTGTGCAGGTCAACGTCTACTCCTAACAAGGACAGTGGACACTTACTTGTTGATCCTAGGAGTCCTCCTGGTTTGATAAACCTTACAGCCTCCGTGTAAGGGAAAACTTGCTGCTCACTACATCTCAACCTTCCACTTGGGGTAACCAACGAGGAGCGAGAAGTATATACATCATCTCGTCATGAGTCTGTCGCGCACCTCCAAACTAATGGTCAAGTAGAGCGGGTGAATGGCCTTATCCTTCAAGTGTTGAAGCCTCGACTCATGCGATACTTGGAACATGCAGCTCCAGCTTGGGTTACTGAACTACCATCAGTTTTGTGAGGCTTGAGGAAGACACCCAATCGGTCGACTGGACGCACTCCTTTCTTCTTTGTTTATGGAGCCGAAGCTGTTTTACCGATTGACCTCCTTCACAATTATCCCCGAGTGGAACATTATTCTGAGGTTGAAGCAGAATAGGCGCGTCAGGACAACATAGACTTTCTGGAAGAAGAACACGAACTGGCTCTGATTAGGTCGACAGTCTACCAACACGATTTGCGATGTTTTCATGCAAGACATGTTCGGAGCCGATCGTTTCACGAAAGTGATCTGGTGCACCGAGTGGATCAGCAACGGTCACACAAGCTCGCCCCTGCATGGGAAGGACCTTTCATCATTACCAAGGTGCTGAATAATGGAGCATACCACCTCTTCAATATCAAGGAAATAATCGATGAACCACGTGCATGGAACGTGGATTTGTTGCGACGATTTTACAATTGACGATCGTGTGATTCGATGTAATAAGAGTGTACTAGACAATGTTCTTATCAAAGCTATGACTCCCAGAGTCTTTGCCAATTCCGATTTTGCAATCCCAAATTCAAACCTACTCCGAGTGGCGAGCAATCCTCTTACTCGGGGGCTTAGCTATGAATCAATCTCCCAAGTTAAAAGGAATACTCTGAGTGGTGAGCAACCCTCTCACTCGGGGGCTTAGCTGTGAATCAATCGCCAAAGTTAAAAACACACTCCGAGTGGCGAGCAATCCTCTCACTCGAGGGCTTAGCTGCGAATCAATCGCCTAAGTTAAAAAAATACTCTGAGTGATGAGCAATCCTCTAACTCGGGGGCTTAGTTGTGAATCAATCACCTAAGTTAAAAAATACTCTGAGTGCTGAGGAATCCTCTCACTCGGGGGCTTAGTTGCGAATCAATCGCCTAAGTTAAAGAATACTCCAAGTGGTGAGCAATCCTCTCACTCGGGGGCTTAGCTGCGAATCAATCACCTAAGTTAAAAAAACACTCCGAGTGGCGAGCAATCCTCTCACTCGAGGGCTTAGCTGCGAATCAGTCGCCTAAGTTAAAAAACACTCCGAGTCGTGAGCAATCCTCTCACTTGGGGGCTTAGTAGGGAATCAATTGCCTAAGTTAAAAAACACTCCTAGTGGCGAGTAATCCTCTCACTCGGGGACTTAGCTGCGAACTAATCGCCTAAGTTCGAACACACTCCGAGTGGTGGGAAATCTTCTCACTCGGAGACTTAGTTGCGAACAACATTTCGCCTAAGTTTCTAAAAACATTTGAGTGGCGAGCAATCCTCTCACTCGGAAACTTAGCCACGAGTGAGACGCCTAAGTTAAACATACTCCGAGTGCAGGGCAATCCTTTCACTCGGAGACTTATCCGTGAACCAGTCTTTGCCTAAGTGAAGTTCCCCCGAGCAATGAACGCCAAGTTCATTCAGAAACCAAATAAATTCAATCAAGCAAAAAAATTGGAAAGCCAAATGCAGATAAAACTCAAGATCTCTAGCTCGGATTAAAGCTGTTTTCACGAACGAAAGTACTCGGAATTGAGGCCTGAACGAAGGTTAAATCAGTTACACCATCTCTTGACATACCGAGGCAAAATGTAATCATAGTCAAAGTTTTTTAAGGCACGCCAAGACTCGCAGGCTCAACGAAGGTGTCCAAGTCAATCCCATCAGCAATACAGGTAGCCGCGTCGATGAAGGTCTCCATGAAGTTCTCGAACTGAAGCTTCTTCGTGTTGTCCACCTGGAGTGCCTTTAGCTTTTCTTCTTTAGCCTCCTTAACATGGACCCGAACGAGTGAAAGAGCCACATCGGCTCCACAACGCGCAGCAGATTTCTTCCAAGCTTGAACACAATCCGGGATCTGGTTAAGGCGGCCCATCATTGATTCAAGATCGGTTTGGAGAGTGTCTTCTGGCCACAGATCCTTTTCAATCTTCTCAAGGGCGGTTCTCAGTCGGGCAACGTATTCTTGGACTTTCCTGAGGCGAGCGTCAACGCGGAACATTTTCATGGACACCACATCTCCAACGGATGACTTGATGGGGTCCAGATTCGGCTCAAGCTCTTCGTTCTCCTTGTCGAAGTCCTGGCAGAAGTCTAAACAAAGGGAAAACAAAGAGTGGGTCACATTTTCATTCAGCAAAATTGGAGGAAATCCACTCGATGGAAGGAAATTACGTGTGAGCATGCCGAACATCTTCTTTGCGAAGTTGCCCAAGTAGCTCTCCAAGCCGTTTCTTCTTTTGGTAATCTGTTCCAGCCTCTTGTTCCAGTCGGCCTGTTCTTGCTTCAGCTTGGTATTCTCCTCCTCCAATTTGCCAACTGCTGCAAGTTTCCTTTCTGCGGCCTCAGTTTTGTCCTTAGCTTCAGCAGTGCTTTGTCCTTACCTTCAATTGTGTGCTTTAGGTGATTCAGATCGTTCGTGGTCACCTCCAAGTCCAGACGGAGTTGGTTCTTCTCCTTTTCCAAGTTTATGTACTTGGTTCCAAGCTCACAGGATTTCTGAAACCATCAAACAAGTAATTCAGTCGGCACTAGTATTTCGCCACTCCCGAGTGAAGAATAACAGTTCAGTCGACTAGATAGCGGCCTGCCGCCCCACCTCACACCCTTCAAAATGCCATATCATGGTTGATGGAAATTATGTCCATGAAACCATCAAGATAAATCTTACTGGTTCGGAAATTTCCATCCACTCGATAGACCGAGTGATAAAAGTACGCAAGTACAAAAAGGGACCCAAAGTCCAAGTTCTTAAGACTAATGCCCATCGTACATGATCGATAGTAGTCCCGGGGACTACACCCAGTGGGTGCACTTACCGTGCCCCCACTGGATATGACACCACTCGATCAGGTCCGGCCTATCTGAGTAAAAAAAAAAGATGACACAGATATCTGGAACAGTTTCAATTAGACCCCCACCGATGCAAGCACTCGATGGCAGTCTCGGGGACTACACCCGGTGGGTTCACTCATAGTGCCCCCACTGGACTTATCATCACTCGCGCAGGCATGCCCTGTCGAGTGTTAATGATTATCGAAAAGCAATCAAAGATCCCTACCGATGTCTTCGTCATTCGACAGTGGACTCGGGTACTACACCCAGTGGGTGCACTCAGCATGCCCCCACTGGATCAAAAACTGGCATGTATACACTGAAAGAAAACACCCAGTGGGTGTAAAGTCTAGATGGACGAAATGCAATGAGAAATGAACTTAAAATCCCACTTACTCGGACATTAGCATGAAGTGCCGAGCTGGCGTCGTACGCCAACCTGCTGGCTTCATTCGCCTCCTTGGTTTGCATCATCATCTCATGTGCCTGGATCATGGCCTCCTTCCCTGCTCCAGTTTGGTCTTCTAGAATGTGTTGCAGAGTTAACGCGGACATTGGAGGAGTCGGCACAATGGATGAAGTTGCAAGAGTTGCTCGAGGTTGTTCAATAGACACAAGAGTCACAACAGTCGAAATCGCTGGACTGGCACTCGAGGGCTGGATCTCAGGCCCGGTGATCACTCGGGGCGGATCTCCAAGTTCCAGATGCAATTCAGTAGTCGACCGGCGTGGTTCTTAATCATCTTCCAGATAGATGACATTGGTAGCTATCAGTCAGTAACATGAGTCGGTCCAACCGACCACTTTTATCCAAAAACATAACAGAATGAAGATTTATTATACCTCGTTGGGAGGTGACCACATCTGCAGCATCCAAGTCCATGGGATCTTCATCTCCACGAGGCGACATCACCGAGGTAGCAGCTGTGGCAAGCAAATTCCACTCGCACATCAAAGGCATGAAATTTCACAATGACAAAAGCAAGAAAGAGGTAAACACTCACGCGGAAGCGACTAGCACAACAATCCTCATTCGGGGCAGAGCCTTCCGAGGCTTGGGAGCGTCAGGTTTAGGTTGTTTGGCAGCTTTCTCTGCCGACTCAGTTGTAGCAGCTCGATCACGCTTCACATTCCTAGTGCTTGACACCAAGGTCTTGCTTGGGGTAGCCGTCGGATCATGGCGATGCTTGGATCGAGACTTGGTGTGCGGAGGAAATTGGATATCTTCTTCACTCTCCGCCGAGTCGTTATCGCTCCCCTCGTTGTCTTCATCATAGTCACTGTTGGCGCTGCCACCTTCACTTTCCCCACCGACGTCGAGATGATCCCCGTTCGGCACAGGCGAATGCATGTTTGTCCACTCCTACAAGATGTAAAAATAGCAAAATCAGTCGGCTGAAGATTCAATCATTCAACAAAGATATGAAAATAATCGGCAAGGAAATAACTCACCATGTTTCGTGGCTTGTTCTCAGCAAAGAAAGGCAAGACCCGCTTGGCTCCTAATGGATTGTCGCAGGCTCTAGTGATGCCTCTGAGCCACTGAGCCACGGTTTCTTCAGAAACCTCCTTTGGGTGCGACCGAGTGGAATCCTCATGGCATGAATAATGCCACATGGCGTGATCTCTCGCTTGGAGCGGTTGGATACGCCGACTGAGAAACGTCTCAAGCATGTCCATTCCAGTCACCCCGCCATGGATCAGATCTACTAACGCATTCACTAGAATTCCTACTTGGGTCTTCTCCTCTTCTAACACAGTCAGCATTCTCGGGGCAACAAGTCGCTCCAAAGTGAAGGGGGGAAGACCAGTCGACATGTTTGGGGTTGCGATATTTTTGGAATAGAACCAGGAGTGAAGGGGGAAAGACCAGTCGACATGTTTGGGGCTGCGATATTTTTGCAATAGAACTAGGTCGATTGCCAGCCTCGGACAGATTCACGGAGAGTCATTTGCGGATACGCACTCTTACTCCTTTTCTGGATCCCCAAACCGCCACACAGTTGGATGACGTTGGTTCTACTATCCTCGGGTTTGGCTTTCTTAACCGACTGGGAATGAACGGTGTAGATATGCTTGAACAGTCCCCAGTGAGGAGGACAGCCCAAGAAACACTCGCACAACATGATGAACGCAACAAGGTGCATGATAACATTCAAAGGAAGTTGATGGAGTTGAGCTCCAAAAAAGTTCAAGAACCCGCGGATGAATGGGCGGGGAGGCAAATAAAAACCTCGCTCTACATGGGTGGTGAGAAGGACTCTCTCACCTTCGTGCGGCTCCGGCTCGACCTCCCCTGCCGGTAATCTCCAGGAATTGGCGACTATCAAGCTGTCCTGGGCGAGGTTCAAGACATCAATCTCCTTGACAGATGACGGGAGAAAATCCCCCTAGATCCAGCCCGGCGACATCGCAGCCCAAGCTCCCAACGGCTTCTTCGTGCTTACTCCCTTCTTGGCCCGCTTGAGTTTGCTCGTCTTTGATTTTGTCATCTCGATGGCGGTGGCAGAGACAGATCTGAGCAGAGCTAGAGAGGCAGAGGAGATGGAGAAAAGGGGGAGATTTAGAAGGGGCATTGTTCAAACCCTAGCACTGGTTCATTTCATAGCCGTCTGAGTGAGTCACTGACCTATGGGCCCGCAGAACTCTTCATATCCCGATATCAGAGGAAACACGATATATGGCGATAAGGGCGTCACGATAATCGAGGAGTCGGGTTCTCATTTACCCCGGATGTGTGTCATCACCGTTCAGCATGCGCTTACCAAATTTCCGTATCCCGTGAAATCCGGGCCTGACGAAGCGATCTGTCACATCAAAAGATCTTGTTGATCACTCGGGCCAATTTTCACTTTGCAATCCACTTAGAAGTATTTGAAGAGAGAATCGGTCGGGGCGAATGGTAAATATTTCAATTGACGCCCATTTCTGCCAAGCCTTGATATGTGTTCAGAGTTTGACATGTCCAAGAGAATCTGCATCGATCCATTTTCCACTCGAACCCCGATCCATTCGGGGGCTAATGATGGGGATATGTACCTAGGGTAGGGTCATAGGCCTGACCTACAGGTCCTACCCAAGGGCACACCATTAAGGACTTAAAGATTTCGAAGAAGATTCCGACTGATTCGCCATGAGTCACTCTCTAGAGAATCCACTCAGAGTTTTGATCTATCCACGCGACATAAGACTTCCACTCGGAAGAATATGAAGCCAGTCGACCGCAGAAGTTCAGAAGTCACTCCAGGGATACCAAAGGGCAGGCATTCGGCTGGTCACCATAAGTAACATTTATTACGTAAGTTATCAGTAATGCACACCTTTGTCTTCATTACTCGAACCCTTGGTTGCCTGGGCCTTAATGAGGGGTAGCGCACTCTATATAAGCCACCCCTCCCCTCTGGCACAAGGGTTCGCCCCCCTGTAACACACACTCCACACTGCACGAGCTCCCGAGCACTGAGACGTAGGGCTATTACCTTCATGGGAGGGGCCTGGACTCATACATCATGTGTACAAGCTTGCCGTAGCTAGGACTCTGCCCTCTCCTTTCGTACCCTCACCTCTACTATCAGGTTCATTCCCACGACAATGACGACCTCTGCTCTGTAAGGAATAACCCAAAGATTGGCATGTACTTCAATCTTGGAAGGACTAGGTCGGCTCGTCTACCTCCTGGCAGGTAGTTGATACGTCGCCGTCGTATCTACTTTTCCAAACTCTTTTGCCCTTGTTTTGGACTCTAATTTGCATGATTTGAATGGAACTAACCCGAACTAACGATGTTTTTAGCAGAATTGCCATGGTGTTGTTTTTGCGCAGAAATAGAAGTTCTCAGAATGACCTGGAAATTTACGAGGATTTTTTGTGGAATATATAAAAAATACTGGCTCAAGAATCAACCGGAGACGTGGAGCGAGGATCCCACAAGCCCAGGAGGCGCGGCCCCCCTGGCCGCGTCTGGCAGGCTTGTGGGGCCCTCGGGGCTCCGCTGCCTCCAACTCCAGCTCTATTTAGTCCCTTTCGCCCAGAAAAAATTCAGGGAGAAGAGTTCATCGCGTTTTATGATACGGAGGCGCCGCCACCACCTGTTCTTCCTCTAGAGGGCAGATCTAGAGTCCGTTCTAGGCTCTGGAGAGGGTAGATCGTCACCGTCGTCATCATCAACCTTCCTTCATCGCCAATTCCATGATGCTCTTCACCGTTCGTGAGTAATCTCATCGTAGGCTTGCTGGACGGTGATGGGTTGGATGAGATCTATCATGTAATCGAGTTAGTTTTGATGGGGATTGATCCCTAGTATCCACTATGTTCTGAGATTGATGTTGCTACTACTTTGCCATGCTTAATGCTTGTCACTAGGGCCCGAGTGCCATGATTTCAGATCTGAACCTATTATGTTCTCGTCAATATATGTGTGTTCTTGATCCTATCTTGCAAGTTGTAGTCACCTACTATGTGTTATGACCCGGCAACCCCGGAGTGACAATAGCCGGTACCACTCCCGGAGATGACCATAGTATGAGGAGTCCATGTATTCACTATGTGCTAATGCTTTGTTCCAGTTCTCTATTAAAAGCAGAACCTTAATATCCCGTAGTTTCCATTAGGACCCCGCTGCCACAGGAGGGATGGACAATAGATGTCATGCAAGTTCTTTTCATAAGCACGTATGACTATATACGGAATACATGCCTACATTACATTGACGAACTGGAGCTAGTTACATATCTCCCCATGTTATAACTGTTGCATGATGAATGTCATCCGGCATAATTATCCATCACCGATCCAATGCCTACGAGTTTTTCCTATTGATACTTGCTACGTTACTTTGCCGCTACTGATGTCACTGCTGCTACTGTTACTGCTACTCATGTCACTGCTGCTACTGTTACCGTTGCTACCATTGCTCTCACACTACTCTGTTACTGAAACTTTGCTGCAGATACTAAGTCTTTCAGGTGTGGTTGAATTGACAACTCAACTGCTAATACTCGATAATATTCTTTTCCTTCCCCTTGTGTTGAATCAACAAATTTGGGTTGAATACTGTACCCTCGAAAACTGTTGCGATCCCCTATACTTGTGGGTTATCAAGACTATTATTTGGCGCCGTTGCCGGGGAGGCCTAGGTGTATTCTCTGAGTCACTTGGGATTTACGTCTGTTGATCACTATGAGGAATCCGAGAGATCCAAAAACTAAAGTCTTGCCCTCAACTACGAGGACAGGTAAGGAACTGCCATCTAGCTCTGCACTTGATTCACCTTCATTTATGAGTAAGTTTGCGACACCGCCGCCTGCTAGAAATTTTGATATGTCGCTTGTGCTTGATGATGCTACTTCTGCTATCCATGATGCTTGTGATGATGCTTTGCTTGATACTGCTTTGCCACTAGGCGCATTCCTTGATGCACAAATTGCTAGAGTTGCTGCTGAATGTGGTGATACTTCTGAGACTGCTGAAATTATTGAAGTAGAACCTGATGTTCCACCTGTTAGAACTAGCTCTCCTAGATATGAATTGCCTGATATACCTGAGGGTTATGTTATGGAGGGAGAGATAGCTGAGGACTTTCTTGCTTGTAAGGATAGCTATGATCTTGAGAATTTACTACGCATGTGGAAAGAAAAATCTCTGAACGCTAGAATGAAATACGATCCTAAGTTTGCTACTTCGCCTATCTTTGTTACCGATAAGGATTATGAATTCTCTGTCGATCCTGAGTTAATCACTTTGGTCGAATCTGATCCTTTTCATGGTTATGAGTCTGAAACGGTTGTAGCACATCTTTCTAAGCTGCACGATATAGCCACCCTAATCACGAGTGAGGAAAAGATCCGCCACTACTAGATCCTTAAGCTGTTTCCTTTCTTGCTAAAGGATGATGCTAAGATTTGGTTCACTTCTCTTGCTCCTGGTTGTGTGCGTAGTCCCCAGGATATGATCTACTACTTCTCTGAGAAATATTTTCCTGTCCATAAGGAACAAGCTGCCTTGCAGGAAATATATAACTTTGTGCAAGTTGAAGAAGAGAGTCTCCCACAAGCTTGGGGGAGGCTTGTCCAGCTGTTGAATGCTTTGCCTGATCACCCTCTTGAGAAAAATGAAATACTTGATATCTTTTATAATGGACTAACCGATGCTTCTAGGGACAACCTAGATAGTTGTGCTGGTTGTGTTTTCAGGTAACAAACAGTGGAACAATCTGAGATTCAATTGAATAATATCTTGTGCAATGAGAATGCTTGGACTATTCCCGAACCACCTCCGAAGCCAACTCCAAATAAAATAGGTATCCTATTCCTCAGTCCTGAAGATATGCAAGAAGCTAAGGAATCTATGCAAGAGAGAGGCATTAAATCTGAAGATGTCAAGAATCTACCACCTATCAAAGAGATCCATGGTCTTGATAACCCGACACAGGTATTAGAGGTAAATTCTCTTCGTAGATTCAATGAGAGTGATATTCCTTTTGATAAACCTGCTAGCTTGTGCTTAGATGAATTTGATAACTTTGTTGCCAAACAACAAAGTTTCTATGATTATGTTAGTAGACAATTGGAATAGAATGCTTGTATGCTTAGTCATTTAAGTGCTTGTGTGGATAGAAATGTCAATGATCTTAAGCTTTTGAGTAAACATGCATCTATGGTCACTACTCAGGTAGAACAAGTACTTAAGGCTCAAAATGACTTGCTCAATGAGTTGAATGACAATTCTGTTAGAGTCGTCACTAGAGGTGGTAGAATGACCCAGGAACCTTTGTATCCTGAGGGTCATCCTAAGAGAATTGAACAAGATTCTCAAGGAGTTAGCACCGAGGCACCTAGTCATCCTAGGAAGAAAAAGAAAAATGAAAGGAACTTGCATGCTAGCAAACCAGTTGCTGTTACACCTGAGAATCCAAACGATGTCTCTGTTTTTGATGCCGAAACACAATCTGGTGATGAACATGAGCCTAGTGATAATATCGATAGTGGTGTTCATGATGATGCTCAACCTAGCAACGATAAGGATGTGGAGATTGAACCTGTTGATCTTGATAACCCACAACCTAAGAATAGGAGATACGATAAGAACGACTTCATTGCTAGAAAGCATGGTAAAGAAAGGGAACCATGGGTTCAGAAACCCATGCTCTTTCCTCCCAAACCATCCAAGAAAAAGGATCATGAGGATTTTGAGCGATTTGTTGAAATGATTAGACCTGTCTTTCTGCAAATGCGTCTGACAGATATGCTCAAAATGTCTCTGTATGCTAAGTACATGAAGGATATTGTGACTAATAATAGGACGATACCTGAGGTTGAGATTTCCACCATGCTCGCTAATTACACCTTCAAGGGTGGAACTCCTAAGAAACTAGGTGATCCCGGAGTGCCCACTATACCTTGCTCCATTAAAGGAAACTACGTTAGAACTTCTTTATGTGATCTTGGAGCCGGTGTTAGTGTTATGCCTCTCTCTCTTTATCGTAGACTTGAATTGGATAAGTTGACACCCACTAAAATCTCCTTGCAAATGGTCGACAAATCAACTGCTTTTCCTATCGGCATTTGCGAGGATGTGCCTGTTGTGTTAGCTAACGTTACTATCTTAACGGACTTTGTTATTCTGGATATTCCCGAGGACGATGCCATGGCGGTCATCCTTGGAAGACCCTTTTTAAACACTACACGGGCTGTTATTGATTGCAACAAAGGCAATGTCACTTTCCATGTCAATGGTAATGAGCATACGGTGCACTTTCCGAAGAAACAATATCGAGTACATTGCATCAATGCTATTGAGAAAACTTCATCGATTCTTATTGGGAGCTTTGAATGCCCTATACCTACTGTCAAGGTGAAGTATGATTTGCTTGTTGGGGATATGCACATCCCATTGAGGTAACCTACTGACTATTTGAAAATTCTCCGTTTTTTATGCGATTAGAAAATTTTTGTCAAGGAGACTTGATCAACCTCATCGACGGATTTCTTTTGATGACCATGAGATGGATGAATCTAGGAGTCAGAACCCTCTGTTCCGAACTTTTACTTTCGGTCGTTTAGAAGGAAAATTATAGATTTAGCTTTAGGTTTTCCTGTTTTCCGATTTTTGCATCCCTTAGAAAAGTGTCCCAAAAATAAAAGTTCTTCAAATGCCCTAAAAATCAAGTATGATTTTTTCTGGAATTTTTGAAAAATTCTGAGATAAAGAGCTAGTCAGGGGGATGCACCAGTGGGCCACAAGCCCAGGGGGCGCGGGCACCCCCGTGGCCGCGCCTACCAGGATTGTGGGGCCCACGTGGCCCCCCTCCACTTATTCCAGCTCCCATCTCCTTCTCCTACCTCCAGAAAAAATCATTCCACTGCTCAAACCCGTGTTCTCGCTCTTCTTGCTGCGATTTTTGATCTCCTTGTAAAAAAGCCCATTCACCAAACTGTTTTGGGGGAATTGTTCCTTCGTATGTGACTCCTCTATTGGTCCAATTAGTTTTTGCTCTAGTGCCTTATTCGTTGTGTATTTTTGCTGCCTTGGTAACCCTGTTCTTGAGCTTTGCATGCTAATTTTAGATGGTCCCAAGTGGTTTTGATGCATGATATGGCCTCTAGGCACTTGTAGGAATAGTTCCTATGAGTTTCCTTGAGCCTTGTTCACTTTTCCTTTGAGTCACTAAAAATTTCAGAAAAAGGAAGATGTTCAGGAAAAACTATCAGGGTGGTTCTTCAAGCAAGAGGGGTCCCTGTCTCGCGCTTCGGGACCCCGATCCTTACCAACCGAGGAACGCACAGGTACAACCATGTGAATGGCCCTCTGATGAATTCATGATTGATGCAGGTTTCAAAGACGAGTTTGATACATTTGTTCACAACGTCGGGCTTGAAGAATTCATCTCCAATAAATGTGAACAGTATACTACTCTCACTGCCTCTTTTGTTCGTAGATTCAAATTTTCAGCTGGCCGTGACACATCCATACTATTTGATCTCTATGACAAATCGTATACCATGGATTTAGAGGATTTCAATAGAATTTGCAAGATACCTGATTGGGGTAGCCTTAATGATCCTCCTAAGTCTTTGGTTAGAGATTTTATATCTAGTATAATTGTCGGAGAAACTAGAGATATTACGCAGGCTACCATGTGGAGCATTCATTTTCCTGCCTTGCATTACTTTGCCCTCTTCATAGGTAGATGCATTAACGGCAAGATTGAGCATTGTCACCTCTGCGCACCTGGCCTTAGTATTCTTAAGAGCGTAGTAACGGGCGATAGAAGTTTCAACATGGGAGCTATAATCGCGAGGAGGCTAAATAATAATGCTAATGAAGGGGATTTCTTTGGTGGGATCTATGCCACTCGCATAACAAATTTACTTGGAGTACCCATCCGCGAAGGAGATCCCCCGCTCCATATAGCTTTCCTTGATCGCGCTGCTATGACACGTTGTCAGTTCCTTGAGAGGGATAATGAATCCCTCCTATACCGGTTAATATTTAACCGACAACATGTTTTCCATATTACCCTTCCTGCTCCTGCCTTCTTTGACTTTCGGGTAAAACGGAGATACTACATAACTAGAGGAGAGACACAGGAGTATGAGAGGGAGGCAAAGGCTGCTCGCCTCCGTGAGGCAGCTATTCACGTAGTAGCTGTCGCGTTCCCGTACAACCCCCATTATGATTTTTGATATCGCCCGGACCAGCCATGGGAGTAGACCAACTTAGGACAAAAGCCTAAGCTCGGGGGAGTACGTGTTTCTCACTACTACTGCAACAAAAGACCTTCCAACGGCGCCAGAAACGTGTTGACGGGAGACTGTTCTTGTCTTGATACTCCTCAGCAATGGCACCAGGAATCCTTCTGCTACGGCTACGCTTTAAGGGACTTCCTAGGAAAATATGCAAAGGATTTCCACCGTGGCCTTGGAGCCTTGCGTTGGTGTTCCCTTGAAGCGGAAAGGGTGATGTAGCGCAGTGGTGGTAAGTATTTCCCTCAGTTTGAGAACCAAGGTATCGATCCAGTGAAGGAGTATCTCAAGTGCGTGCACAAACACAAAAAGCTTGCTCCCAACGCTATGAAGGGGTTGTCAATCCCTTATAGATTGTTCGCCAAGTGAGAACTGAAAGCAACAAAGTAACAAAGCAAAGTAAAAGCGAAAGTGGAAACGATAGGTGTGAATAGACCCGGGGGCCGTAGTGTTCACTAGTGGCTTCTCTCATGAGAGCAAGTAGACGGTGGGTGAACAAATTACTGTCGAGCAATTAATAGAACCGTGCAAAGTCATGACGTCATCTATGGCAATGATTATATCTATAGGCATCACGTCCAAAACAAGTAGACCGATACTTTCAGCATCTACTACTATTACTCCACACATCGACCGCTATCCAGCATGCATCTAGTGTATTAAGTTCAAAAGAACAGAGTAACGCCTTAAGGAAGATGACATGATGTAGATGGACAATCTCATATCTACGACAAAGCCCACCTTGTTACCCTTGATGGCAACTACACGATGTGTGCCTTGCTGCCCCTACTGTCACCGGAAAAGGTCACCACACGGTAAGAACCCAAAACCAAGCACTTCTCCCATTGCAAGAATCATAGATCTAGTTGGCCAAACAAAACCCAAGACTCGGAGAGACTTACAAGGATATCAAATCATGCATATAAGAAATCAGCAAAGACTCAAATATATATCATAGATAATCTGATCACAAATCCACAATTCATCGGATCTCGACAAACACACCGCCAAAGAGGATTACATCGGATAGATCTCCATGAAGATCATGGAGAACTTTGTATTGAAAATCCAAGAGAGAGAAGAAGCCATCTAGCTACTAACTACGGACCCGTAGGTCTGAAGTGAACTACTCACGAGTCATCGGAGGGGCGATGATGTTCATGTAGAAGCCCTCCTACTCCTAAGTCCCCTCCGGCAGGGCACCGGGAAGGGTCTCCAGATGAGATCTCGCGGAAACGGAAGCTTGCGGCGGCGGAAAAGTGTTTTCGTGGATTCCCTGATTTTTTTCTATATTTTAGGGAATATATAGGTGAAGGAGCTAGGTCAGGGGGGCGCCAGGGAGGCCACAAGCCTGCTAGCCGCCGCCCCCTGGTGGCGGCTACAGGGTTTGTGGGCTCCCTGTAGCTCTCCTAGCTTGTCCCACAAGCCCCCTGATCTTCTTCCGTTCGGGAAAAAATTATTTCGGGGATTTTATCCGTTTGGACTTCGTTCCAAAATCAGATCTGAAAAGAGCCTAAAACACAGAAAAAACAAGAACTGACACTTGGCACTGAATTAATAAGTTAGTCCCAAAAAGATATAAAAGGTACATAAAACATCCTAAGATGACAAGATAACAGCATGAAACCATCAAAAACTATAGATACGTTTGAGACGTATCAAGCATCCCCAAGCTTAACTCCTGCTCGTCCTCGAGTAGGGAAGTGATAAATAATGAATTTTTGATGCTTTCATGCTACCTAGCATAGATGTCCTTTGTAACTCCTCTTATGTGACGTGAATGTTCAGACCCATTAGATTCAAAACAATGGTTTGCTATTGACGTGGAAACAATAATAATTCAAGCAAACTAGCAAGGTAATCATGAACTTTCAAAATAACAAGGCCAAAAGAAAGTTATCCCTACAAAAGCATATAGTCTGGCTATGCTCTATCATCATTGCACAACGAATTTAAATCATGCACAACCCCGGTATTGGCCAAGTAATTGTTTCACACCTTTACTTTCTCAAACCTTTTCAACTCTCACGCAATACATGAGCGTGAGCCATGGTTTTAGCACTATAAGTGGTGTGGAGTGTGGTGGAGGTTGCAAGACAAACAAGGAGAAGATGATCACATTAACTAGGCATATCAATGATTTGTGGAGATGTTCATCAATAGATATCAATGTGAATGAGTAGGGATTGCCATACAAATGATGCACTAGAGCTAAGAGTATGTCAAAGCTCTTAAAGAAAACTAGTGGGTGTGCATCCAACTTGCTTGCTCACAAAGACCTAAGGCAATTTTGAGCAAGCCTATCATTGGAATATACACGCCAAGTTATATAATGAAAATTTCCCACTAGCTATATGGTGGCGACAAAACGAGAGACTCTCAATCATGAAGATCATGGTGCTTAATATGCACAAGTGTGGAAAGGTGGTAGCATTCTCCCTTCTCTCTTTTTCTCTCATCATTTTTTTTGTGTGGGCTCTTTGGCCTTTTTTTTAATTTTTATTTTTGTTGGGCATCTTTGGCCTCTTCTATTTCCTCACATGGGACAATGCTCCATTAATGATGATCATCACACTTTCAAGTAAAAACTTAGAGCAACGATGACTCTATATGGAATGCCTTCGATAGTGTACCGTGACAATGATCTAGCATGGCATAGACATTAATGGAAACATCATGCTAGCTATCTTACGATCATGCAATGGCAATGTAGAAGTGGTGGCACATTTCATGGTGGTAGTTGCATGGCAATATATCTCGGAATAACTTTGAAAAAGCAATAGTAGGTAGGTATAGTGGCTGTTTTGAGGGAGGCTAATGGTGGGTTTTGTGCACCGGCGAAAGTTGCACGGCACTAAGAAGATAGTGATGGTGGAAGGTGAAAGTGCATCTAAACCATGGACTCAACATTAGTCATGAAGAACTCATATACTTGTTGCAAAAGTTTTATTAGTAATCGAAACAAAGCATTCAACACATACTCCTAGGGGAAAGGTTGGTAGGTATAAACCATCGCGTGATCCCGACCGCCACACAAAGGATGACAATCAAAAGACTAATCATGCTCAGACTTCATCACATAGAGGCTCACCATACGTGCATGCTACGGGAATCACTAACTTCAACACAAGTATTTCTAGATCCACAACACCTTACTAGCATAACTTCAATATTACCAAAACCACAACTCAAAACTATCTGAGATGAATCAAACTTCTCTAACTATTCAATGCACATGAAGGTGGAAGTTTTCGTATCCCCTTGGATAACTACCCCTTTTGAGACTACTTTCAAAGCATAGATCAACTACCAAGCCACGCACCGTTGTGCTCTAAAAGATATAAGTGAAGCACATAGAGCAAAAGTATCTAGCTCAAAAGATATAAGTGAAGCACATGTGAGCTGAATTGTCTACCAAAGGATATAAGTGAAGCTCGACAAAATCACGGTGAGTGCATGTCTCTCTCTCTCTAGGTGTGCAGAAAGTATGATTGTGACACAACAAAAATAAAAGACTCCTACGATACAAGACGTTCCAAGCAAAACACATAACATGTGGTGAATAAAAATATAGCCCCAAGTAACGTTACCGATGGATTGAAGACGAGAGAGGGGATGCCTTCCCGGGGCATCCCCAAGCTTAGGATTTTACGGCATCCTTGAATCTCTTGGGGTGCCTTGGGCATCTCCAAGCTTGAGCTCTTGCCACTCTTTATCTTTTTGTCCATAAGAACTTCACCCAAAACTTGAAAACTTCACAACACGAAACTTAAACAGAAACTCGTGATAACATTAGTATAAGAAAGCAAACCACCACTTCCTTAGGTACTGTAGCAAACTTAAATTCTACTTATGTTGATGTTGGGTTACTGTATCTTCAATCTTCCATGGCTAATATCCCCCGATACTATCCATAGTTTCATCAAAACAAGCAACCAACACAACAAAAACAGAATCTGTTAACAGCAGACCAGTCTGTAGCAATATGTATACTTCGTATACTTCTGGTACTTCAAAAATTCTGAAAACGACAGTCTGAAGAATTTGCGTAGCAATCCGCAGAAGAACGAATCAACTCAAAAGCTCTTACAGAAGAAAAAACAAAAATTCTTTTTGTGAGCAGAAATTTTATGTCTTTTCCAGCATGACCAAATGATCATCCCCAAGACTAATCATAACGGTTTTGCTTAGCACAAACGCAAAAAGAAACACAAAAAACACAATTATAATAGAATTATGAAAGTGTGGAAAACACAAAACATAAAGAAAAAGGATAGATTTGTTGGGTTGCCTCCAAACAAGCGCTATTGTTTAACGCCCTTAGCTAGGCAAAAGGTGATGGAATCACGTATAGTCATCTTTGGTGCTCAAACCATAAGTAGTGTGATCATTTATCATCTTAAGATCTTCATATTTATTGGATTACTCACCACTAGCTTTAGGAACAAAAACAGACTTGACAGTCTTTTTGAGAGTGAGATTTGGAGTATTTTGCACAGCGGCAAAAGCGGAACCCAAGTTGGTTATGACATCTTCTAGTTTGCCAATTCTAGAAGAATCATTAACTATAAGCTCCTTCTCCCTTAAACTTTTCAAAAAAATTCCCACTTTGGATTCGTACTGAGTAATTTGATTGTGGATCTTTCTTTCCAAACCCTCAATAAGTTCAACTATGGCAAATTGTTTTTCAATAGCGTCAAGCCTTTGCATCACGTGTTCCAAGGTTAAGGTAGTCCCATTAACCATGAGCGGGGGTGAGCCTACCAAATTCATGATAGCTCCATAGGAGTAAACAGTATGGCTCCCCAAAAAATTCCCGCCTACAATGGTATCAAGGATATACCTATTCCAAGGAGAAATTCCAACATAAAAAGTGTGAAGAAGAATGGTAGTGGATTGCTTACGAGTAGAACTACTTTGAGCATTGCAAATCCTGTACCAAGCGTCCTTTGAATTGTCTTCCTCATTCTGCCTAAAATTGAGAACTTCATTCTCAGGGGTATCATTTGGAGTGGTGGGTCTAGCCATTGATGGACTATCTCACACACAAACGAGAAGGAAGAGAGAGTGAAACGGGCAAAAGAAAACGGCAAAGGAGAAAGGCAAATGAAAACAGCAAATGTGAAGTGGGGGAGAGAAAAACGAGAGGCAACTGGCAAAAAAGTAAATGCAGGAGATGAGTTTGTGAGACCTACTTGGATAGATCTCTCCTTCCCCGGCAACGGCGCCAGAAATACTTCTGCTACTGCAACAAAAGACCTTCCAACGGCGCCAGAAACGTGCTGACGGGAGACTGTTCTTGTCTTGATACTCCTCAGCAACGGCACCAGGAATCCTTCTACTACGGCTACGCCTTAAGGGACTTCCTAGGAAAATATGCAAAGGATTTCCCCCGTGGCCTTGGAGCCTTGCGTTAGTGTTCCCTCGAAGCGGAAAGGGTGATGTAGCGCAGCGGTGGTAAGTATTTCCCTCAGTTTGAGAACTAAGGTATCGATCCATTGAAGGAGTATCTCAAGTGCGTGCACAAACACAAAAAGCTTGCTCCCAACGCTATGAAGGGGTTGTCAATCCCTTATAGATAGTTCGCCAAGTGAGAACTGAAAGCAATAAAGTAACAAAGCAAAGTAAAAGCGAAAGTGGAAACGATAGGTGTGAATAGACCTGGGGGCCGTTGTGTTCACTAGTGGCTTCTCTCATAAAGCAAGTAGACGGTGGGTGAACAAATTACTGTCGGGCCATTGGTAGAACCGCGCAAAGTCGTGACGTCATCTATGGCAATGATTATATCTATAGGCATCACGTCCAAAACAAGTAGACCGATACTTTCTGCATCTACTACTATTACTCCACATGTCGACCGCTATCCAGCATGCATCTAGTGTATTAAGTCCAAAAGAACAGAGTAACGCCTTAAGCAAGATGACATGATGTAGATGGACAATCTCATATCTACGACAAAGCCCACGTTGTTACCCTTGATGGCAACTACACGATGTGTGCCTTGCTGCCACTACTGTCACTGGGAAAGGTCACCACACGGTAAGAACCCAAAACCAAGCACTTGTCCCATTGCAAGAATCATAGATCTAGTTGGCCAAACGAAACCCAAGACTCGGAGAGACTTACAAGGATATCAAATCATGCATATAAGAAATCAGCAAAGACTCAAATATATATCATAGATAATCTGATCACAAATCCACAATTCATCGGATCTCAACAAACACACCGCCAAAGAGGATTACATCGGATAGATCTCCATGAAGATCATGGAGAACTTTGTATTGAAGATCCAAGAGAGAGAAGAAGCCATCTAGCTACTAACTACGGACCCGTAGGTCTGAAGTGAACTACTCATGAGTCATTGGAGGGGCGATGATGTTCATGTAGAAGCCCTCCAAGTCCAAAGTCCCCTCCGGGAGGGCACCGGGAAGGGTCTCCAGATGAGATCTCGCGGAAACGGAAGCTTGCGGCGGCGGAAAAGTGTTTTCGTGGATTCCTTGATTTTTTTCTGTATTTTAGGGAATATATAGGCGAATGAGCTAGGTCACGGGGCGCTAGGGAGGCCACAAGCCTGCTAGCCCCCCTGGTGGCGGCTACAGGGCTTGTGGCCTCCCTGTAGCTCTCATGGCTTGGCCCACAAGCCCCCTGATCTTCTTCCGTTCGGGAAAAATTTATTTCGGGGATTTTATTCCATTTGGACTCTGTTCCGAAATCAGATCTGAAAAGAGCCAAAAACACAGAAAAAACAAGAACTGGCACTTGGCACTGAATTAATAAGTTAGTCCCAAAAAAGATATAAAAGGTACATAAAACATCCAAAGATGACAAGATAACAGCATTAAACCATCAAAAATTATAGATACGTTTGAGACGTATCACTCACCGACTTTATATTCATGCTCACACTTTCACTTTGATAGTCGGTGTTCACACCTTGCCACTGTATCATCCGTGCTAGTTTATTTCTTTTTCTCTCTTTCTTCTCGTGTGTTTGTTTAGAAAAAGAAAACCCAAAAATATTTCTTGTTCTTCTTTTGCTTGTTGGGAGCTTTCTCGTGTAAATAGTTTTCTTTTTCTTTGGGTCAAGGTAGAAGACCATGGTTACAATGTTTAGTGGCTCTCGCATGCATATTTGTTTATCTGTCAAAGAGCGATATTACTTTGTCTTCTCCTTTGTGTTTGCTTGCAGATTCCAGTGTAGTCCAATGCACGAACACTCTTATTATTGTTCACATCATTCGGACGTGCAAGTGAAAGGCAAGAATGACGATATATGATGAAGTGACTGAGCCTGGAAAAGCTGGTATGAACTCGATCTATTTTGTTTTTGTAAATATGACTAGCTCATCGTTCCTAATTCAGCTTTGTTATGAGAGAAACATGTTTGCAATGACAACTTAGAGATCATAGTTTCTGATGCCATGCTTAATTAGCTAGGAGCTTATAATGGTTTGTCTTGGATGCCAACATCAATTTCAAGATGATTATGATGTAGTATGATAGGATGGTATCCTCCTTTGAATGATTCAAGTGGCCTGACTTGGCACATGTTCACGCATGTAGTTGAAACAAAATCAACATAGCCTCTATGATATTCATGTTCATGGTGATTTATATCCTACTCATGCTTGCAGTCAATGTTGGTTAATGTCACACCCAAGATGCGATACTATCCTCAATTTGGCACGAGGGCCTCGTTAGGGATAGAAGTGCATCTCGTCGTTTCGCAAGAATGGATATCTTTACAAGTACATGTACTGAAAAGATGACATATATATAGAATTGGCTTACACTTGCCACAAGCTACATCAGAGTCACATCAGTACAATATATAAACATCATGAACAAGAGCAGAGTCTGACTACGGACGAAAACAAATGAGAAAAGAAGAACGACGTCCATCCTTTCTATCCCAGGTTGCCGGCCTGGAACCCATCCTAGATCGATGAAGAAGAAGAAGCAACTCCAAATGAACAATCAACGCGCTCGCTTCAAGTTACCTTTACCTGTACCTGCAACTGGTGTTGTAGTAATCTGTGAGCCACAGGGGACACAGCAATCTCATTTCCAAAGGTATCAAGACTAGCAAAGCTTAATGGGTGAGGTATGGTTAAGTGGTGAGGCTGTAGCAAGAGACTAAGCATTATATGAGTTGTCTAACTTAGGAGTACAAGAATAAAGAGGGGGATGATCTACGCATAGCGGACGTGATCTACTGATGATCATATGAATGATCCTGAACACCTATCTACGTTAGACATAACCCCACCGTGTCCTCGATCGGAGAAGGAACTCACGAAAGAGACAGTCACGGTTACCCACTCAGTTGGCATATTTTAATTAAGTTAACTTCAAGTTATCTAGAACCAGTGTTAAACAAAGTTTCCATGTTGCCACATAACCGCGAGCATGGCTTTCCGAAAAGATTTCACCCTGCACGGGTGCTCCAATTATTCCATCACAAATTACCACAAGCCGCATAGAAATCCTCGATCACGAAGCTCGCGATCTTGTCGGACTCCTTAGTGGAAAACCTCAACTCTGAGATTACCCAAAGCATCACCGGAATCCCAATGCACAAGATATTTCGTCAAAGGTAAAACTAACCCAGCAAGGCCGCCCGACGTGTCAACGAACCCGATAGGAGCCGTGTATCTCGTTCTCAGGACACGACGGATGGGTCACACTAGGAGAAACCAAACCTCGGGTTGCCCCGCGGTGGCCCCGTAGTCTGCCAGTTTGGACCAACACTCATGAGGGGCACTGGCTCGGGGGTTGATTAATTATCCTCGGGGTCCGGAAAGTCCCTATGCAATTTTATTTGGTGTTTAGGCAAAAGTAGTACCATAGTTGGGCCTTGCCAGACCAGTCTTAATCTAAAATGAATTATCAAGGGGGTCCCCATAACTACCCCGATCATGTTAGGAGCGCTCAATTATGGAACATAACACCGGTAGCCGAAACTAAGGTGGCAAAGGTGGAACAAAACACCACGCTAGAAAGGCCAAGCCTTCCACCTTATACCAAGTATATAGGTGCATTAAATTAAATAGAAATTAATATGGTGATATAACAAGGAACCCATGTTATCACATGGAAGCAACTACACCTGCAACTAGCGACACTAACAACATGGTTTAGCAAGCAGTAACAAAGCCAATCAGTGGTTTGCTAGGTTGTGAATAGGTTGAAGGTTTTCATGGCATTGTTGAGAGGCAGATATTTAACATGTGGTAGGCAACGAGACATAGCGACAGAAATGATAATACTAGCATGACAATGATAGTAATGGTATCTGGGGAAATGGTCATCTTTTCTGAGATCCCGCTTCGAAGAAGAACGACTCCGTGAAGCAGACAAACCGATGTAGTCGAACGGGTCCTCACTTTTCGATACGCTTGCGGAAATCTATCGAGACGGAGGAACTGGAAACAAGAATCAACGATATTCACCACACGATGCACAACAAGATGCAATCCACATATGATGCATGAACAGCTGAATACATGCAAGTCACGGCATGTCAACTCACAACACCCAAATACTACACATTAAGTGAAGTTCAATATGCAACGAGTTGCATATTGACGAAACTCCACAGACGAGTTATTTAGTTCTATCCCAATTATGTACACGGCAATATTAAATGTGGTTACACATGGAAAGAGGTGAAGCGTAATTAAACTACCTATCTAGGTATTTTAAATGAGGTCGGAAATGACATATAGCACCTCCGAAACGACCTCACATGTTAATTTACAAATCTATCCAGATCTGAACTAGCATGTTTAATTAGTTGTTAAACAGCAAAACAAATAGGTTCACGTGATTCTACGCGTTGTTAAAAGCAATTTACACATAGATAACATCTCCAGCGGAGCTGCGGTTCAAAAGATACGAGCACCGCAAGATATGATGGCATGAATGCAAAATGTGTGCAAATGGCATCCACAACATTTCAAAATACACAACCAGCAAGATAAAATGAAACTACACGAGATTCTAAGCAAGTTTCATATAGGACACAATCAAATCGGAGCTACGGTTCAACAACTACGAGTTAAACAAGAAATCACTACAATCTGCCAAAATCAGCCACATAGCATCTTCTACACCCCACAACTACGAGCTACACAAACCCACTATGCTCAACCAAGGAATGAGATGATAGAGGGCAAGAATCACTACAACATACAACTAACAACACCTAGCATGGAAGCATGGATCACTAAGAAAAGAATCCACAAAATGGCTTCTCACACACAGTTTCAGACTTAGTGAAAATAAAAGTTTATGAAACTGCAGTTTTCGATCTGAAGGCATATTGGCAGCAACAAATCCATAAGCTACAGGCCTCCAAATGGCATGAAAAATCATAGCATGCTAGAGAATCCCAAAGTCTACAACTAACTCCATTGCACCAACCTCAAAAGAGTTACAGATCACAAGATAAATTCATGCAAAGACAGCAACAAAATATAACAGATTCAGACTTAGAAATATTTCAGCATCTCTAAAACAATACTATTTCCTAGCAAGTAAAGAACAAGAAAACCACACCTAAACATGGATTTCTATTGCAACCAAGATTACCAGGGGCTAGACTAAACATCCAAGGGCAAAACTCTAATTGACAACTACCTCATATCACGCACGGATTAAATCCCACAAAAAGAGACAAGAAGGCAACATAGCAAAATATCAAGCAAACAAACTTGCTCTAAATCTAAAACTAAATACACGGTTAGATCCTATGGATTTTCCTACCCCGAAAACATATAAAACATGTGGGGTTGCAACACAAAAATATGGCCACACGTCTATGCGAGATAATATCCTAAACGCGAAATAACAACTAGCTACGGAATCATACATGCAAAAATACCAACGTCTACTCTAAAATACATGGCAAATGGGTTCCTAAAACATGAACATTTTATCTACAGGGTTCGAGCCATCCAGATACGCACGAGAAAACAAATACGGGACGAATCCTATTGGGACATCACGTAAAACTATGCATTTGGCACGTCAAACTATGTCAAACAATTGTGAAAGTTATAAAATTGTATTCTATGCGAGAATCTACAAAAGATCTATATCTAATTCGCTCCAATCCGACACGTGGTTATTAAACTACGGGCATTTGAATATACGTCTAAATCCTGAAATTAACTAAACCAAAAATCCTAATAAACTACACGGGCCGAAACAATTCCTAATGGGCTACACCACAGCGAGCAACACATAGCTATAAGGCGCCACGGGCGGTGGTTAGGGGGCAGGCTCACCTGGGCCGGCCTGGAGGGAGGAGGATGGGCCAAGGGATGGTGGCCGACTGGGCGGTGAAGCAGCTGGGCCGGCGCGGTCCTGAGGCGGCCTCGCTGGGCCGAGGCGAGGGGATGGCCCAGGACGGGCGCTCGGGTTGTTGCTGCTGGAGCAGACGCCGGTGCTGTCTCCCGTGCTCCTCCCGCAAGCAGAGGCGGCCGCCGGCGGGAAGGCGCAGGGCGGCGTGCAGAAGACAGCGGGGACCGGATCCGGGGGGTGGCCGGCCGGATCTGGCGCTGCTGGGGCGCTCGGCAGCAGCTCGGAGAGGCGAGGCGGCGGCGGGACGAACCGGACGGCGGGCACGGAGGAGCAGGCAGGGGCCGGCGAGGCAGTAGCCGTTGCCGGCGGCTGGAGGCGCCAGGATGCGCGGCGAGCTCGACAGGAAGGTGCTGGCGGCGGGGCAGCTGAGGCACGGGGCACGAGGGCTTGCAGGAGGAGGCGGCCCACGCGGGCAGGAGGTTCGGGCACTATGGCGACGGCGGATGGGCTTGGTCTGGCCCGATCTGGGCTCGGCGGGCCCGTGGCGGCTGGTAGGAGGAGAGAGGAGAGAGAGAGGGGGGTTAGGGTTTTGGGGAGGCACGGTTTTCGAGGCAGGGGGTGGCTGTTTAAAAATGCACGGGGGTCTATTTATAGACAAAAGGCGGGCTAGGTTTAGCGAAATTCCGCCCCGGTCTCAACCGTGCGGTCGAATTCGAATAATTCCGAACGTGGGACGGACTAAATGGCCATGTAGAGTAGTTATCCAGAGACGAGAGGGAAAATGGGCGGCCGGCAACGAGATTTCAAACACCGAAAGACGTCCGACGATAGACCGAATACGGTGCCGCTACGGTCGACCATTCGGATACCAGACGGACTCCGATTTCGATGAAATTCGGCAGGCGGCCTACCTATATAAAAATAAGTCCGCACGTCAAATTCCAACCCAATCAGAGAAAGTTTAACACACACTTTTGAAAACAAGATTTAGACGATGCTGCGGGCGCGTGCGTGTGTGGTCGGGCTCAGAACGGACAACAACGGGAACCGGCAACTGACAACGGATGCAAGTTTCGAAAACTGGCGGCAATGGAGTGCCGATGCAATGCTGATGATGCGCATGATGCGATGATGATGCGACAAATAAAAATAACCACACAACAAAAATGGAAATAAATGGGAATTTTCTGGGGCGTCGGTCTCGGGCTGTCACAGTTAATTTGAATGCATTTTGATGACTGTTGTCGCTCTCTAGTTGGTCGCTTCCCAGTCTTTTGCTAGCCTTCACTTGTACTAAGCGGGAATACTGCTTGTGCATCCACTTCCATAAACCCAAAGTTGTTCCATATGAGTCCACCATACCTACCTATATGCAGTATCTACCCGCCGTTCCAAGTAAATTTACATGTGCCACTCTCTAAACCTTCAAGTAATAATTTGTTTTGTATGCCCGAACCGCTCATGTGGTGACAAGGGACGATTAGTATCTTCCATGCTAGGCGTGTTATCCTCGATATGTGTTTATTCACTATCACTCACGAGAAAGGGGCTGGTAATTGGAATGCCCAGTTCCATGCTCAAATCGAAAAGATAATTGCAAACAAAACTCCCACTCGATTGATGTTGGTATGGACGGCACCTGAGTATTCGGCTAGTCGTGGAGTGTGATTGATTGGTGGTGGGGAGTCAAAAACTTTACTTTTCTGTTTGGGAACCGCCTATAGTATGTGTAGCATGGAAGATGGTGAAAACTCTTGGTCATTGCATTGACAATGAAAGCATGCCAACCAAAATTATTTATCTCTATCTTCAAAGTTTGAGCTCTGGCACCTCTACAAATCAATGCTTCCCTCTGCGAAGGGCCTATCTATTTATGTTTCTGTTGAGTCATCCCCTCCTTATAAAGGCGCCAATTAGAGAGCACCTCCGTTATTTTTATGCTTTGCTATTAATTGATATTGAGTATGACTATGACTGGATCTTCTTTGTCATGAATTACAATGTTCAGTCAGCCCTTGGTCTTTGAAGGTGCTCTACATTTACGTTTTGCAATCTCAGAAAGAGCTAGGGAGATACCACCTGTTCATATTGCTTCATGATTGTTTTGATTGAAGTGTTGACATTTGAAACTTATTATTATTGCTCGCTAGTTGATTATGCCATTGATATGAGTTCATCTTGAGACCTAAATGTCATTGCTTATGTGGTTAGCTTATGATCTTGCTGAAAATCTGAATATGAGTTAGACATGATTACAGCAACAACATCAAACAGAGTTCGTAAAAGTTTTTCTTTTGTCTCTTTCAGTTTGTCAACTAAATTGCTTGAGGATAAGAAAGGCTTTAAGCTTGGGGGAGTTGATACGTCTCCGTCGTATCTACTTTTCCAAACTCTTTTGCCCTTGTTTTGCATGATCTGAATGGAACTAACCCGGACAAACGTTGTTTTCAGCAGAATTGCCATGGTGTTGTTTTTGCGCTGAAATAGAAGTTCTCAGAATGACTTGGAAATTTACGAGGATTTTTTGTGGAATATATAAAAAATACTGGCGCAAGAATCAACCGAAGATGTGGAGCGAGGAGCCCACAAACCCAGGAGGCGCGGGCCCCATGGCCGCGCCTGGCAGGCTTGTGGGGCCCTCGGGGCTCCGTCGCCTCCAACTCCAGCTCTATTTAGTCTCGTTCGCCCAGAAAAAAAATCAAGGAGAAGAGTTCATCACATTTTACGGTACGGAGGCGCCGCCACCACTTGTTCTTCCTCTGGAGGGCAGATCTGGAGTCCGTTCTAGGCTCCGGAGAGGGGAGATCATCACCGTCGTCATCACCAACCTTCCTTCATCGCCAATTCCATGATGCTCTTCACCGTTCGTGAGTAATCTCATCATAGGCTTGCTGGACGGTGATGGGTCGGAAGAGATCTATCATGTAATCGAGTTAGTTTTGATGGGGATTGATCCCTGGTCTCCACTGTGTTCTTAGATTGATGTTGCTAGTACTTTGCCATGCTTAATGCTTGTCATTAGGGCCCGAGTGCCATGATTTCAGATCTGGACCTATTATATTCTCGTCAATATATGTGTGTTCTTGATCCTATCTTCCAAGTTGTATTCACCTACTATGTGTTATGACTCGGCAACCCCGGAGTGACAATAACCGATACCACTCCCGGAGATGACCATAGTATGAGGAGTTCATGTATTCACTAAGTGCTAATGCTTTGTTCTGGTTCTCTATTAAAAGTAGAACCTTAATATCTCGTAGTTTCCATTAGGACCCCGCTGCCATGGGAGGGATGGACAATAGATGTCATGCAAGTTCTTTTCATAAGCACGTACGACTATATACGGAATACATGCGTACATTACATTGACGAACTAGAGCTAGTTACATATCTCCCCATGTTATAACTGTTGCATCATGAATGTCATCCGGCATAATTATCCATCACCGAGCCAATGCCTATGAGTTTTTCCTATTGGTCCTTGCTACGTTACTTTGCCGCTACTGCTATCACTGTTGCTGCTGTTACTGCTATTGCTATCACTGCTGCTACTATTACCGTTGATATCATTGCTATCACACTACTCTGTTACTGAAACTTTGCCGCGGATACTAAGTCTTTCAGGTGTGGTTGAATTGACAACTCAACTGCTAATACTCGAGAATATTCTTTTGCTTCTCCTTGTGTCGAATCAACAAATTTGGGTTGAATACTCTACCCTCGAAAACTGTTGTGATCCCCTATACTTGTGGGTTATCAGTAGTCGATAACTTGTAAACCCTAGGGTCCGTGGTGACTATATAAACCAGAGGCCCTTATCCGTGTAGAGGAGGTTGAAACATTTAGGGTTTAGCATCTACGGTCTGGAGGTAGATCTACTCTGTAATCATCTTCATCAATATAATCAAGCAAGATGTGGGGTATTACCTCCATAGGAGGGCCTGAACCTGGGTAAAACCACCGTGTCCCCTTCTTCCTGCAACCCATCGATCCTAGGACCATAGTTCGGGACCCCCTACCCAAGATCTGCCGGTTTTGACATCGACATTGCTGCTTTCATTGAGAGTTCCATTGTTGGATCGCTGAAGAGATTGATGCCTCGTGTAGTCATCAGCGACAGGATCAGCAACGGGGACATCTTTGTCCCCGGACAGGTCCTCTCGTTTGGCAGCATCACGCTGAGCGCAGACTTGACTGACCACCTTGGCCATATCGGAGGTTTTGCCCCCGACCATCAAGCAAGGCTAGGGAATCTCGAATTCCCAACCAATTCGCAGGGTGATCTAATCCCCACAGAAATTCCGGCTTCAGACGATTAGACCAAAGACTCCGAAGCTTTAACTTCGGACTCGGCGTCCGACCAATTCCCCGGATCCTTCTCCCTCGAGGAGTCGGATTCGAGATCGAACTCAATTTCGCTGCCTGGATCTCAGCCAACAGCCATCGCCAAACACGCTTTCCTCGCGAAGGTCAACTCTGAAAACCATCTAGCAACGTACCTAGACGAGCCCTCGGTGTTAAACAAGGTGCTCGGACAAATCCAATTGTTTCACATCCCAGCCAGTCCGACCTGCTCACAATACGGCTTCGAGTCGAAATATGGGGACTTTTACGGCCCGCTCACCACCCATTTGATAGACACCATCGAAGACTTAACCGATGTGTTGAACTATGGCTCGGATGAACTTGAGGGCATGGACGACGAGACCTAGGAACCCACCCCCACAAACACAAGGCGATGGACTACAACCGCCTCGTATGATGTCTACATGGTAGACACACCCGACAATAATGAAGAAATCACCCCCCAGCCAGACGATAAATCTGGGGAGGAGCCGTCAAAGCCCCGAAAGCAGCGTAAGCATGCCAAGGCAAGCAAAGGAAAGAATACCGCTTAGGGTAATGGGGGAAATAAAGCCCCAGAAAACGGCTATCACCCCGAGGATCCAAAACACCCTCGTGAGGATCCGGACAAGCCCTAGGAGCAGAGCGACCACAATGACGCCTTTAAGATGGACGACGATAACTACCTCCCTCCCGTCGATGATGATATGGATGAAGAGGACTTCACGGTCCCCGAACATGTCAGAGATCAGGATGAACTTTGGCAGCTTCTCTTGGCCACCGCACGAAGCCTCAAAGAAAAGGAGCAACAACTTAAGGCCGAACAAGATACCATAAATAGTAGGTTGAACAAGGTATTAGCCGCCGAAGAACAATACAGCCCCGAGTTGCCGGATCAAAGAAAGAGCTACCCACGTCACCGCCTACTCCCACAATTCGATGATGAGGCCTTAGAGCCCACATCTCCAAAGCGCTCGGATAATGAAAAACCTAACCGCCCACCTCGAGGGCACGACGGAGCGGTTGTGGAGGCCGATTACAACCCCGGACCTCACCAGAGAAATGGGAAGGAGAAAGTGTACCCCCGGGGCGGACACGACCCGTAGTTTAACCCAGACAACAGGACCTATAATAGGTCTATCTACGGTTACCGAACATACTCCCCCCTAGACAGGATGGAGAACCACCCCGGGACCCTACTAAAACAGGAACCTGGACTAATACCAGACTCAACCCAAAGCCGATATCCGGCACAAGCTAACCCGGACTAGAAGTGCCGCACACCCACTATGCTTCACGGACGAAGTAATGCATCACCTATTTTTGGAGGGATTCAAACCTGTCAACATAGAACAGTACAACGGGACAACTGTTCCCGCCGCGTGGATTTAAGACTTCCTTCTTCACATTCATATGGCAAGAGGACATGATCTCCACGCCATTAAATACTTACCGCTCAAGTTAAAAGGTCGGCTCGGCACTAGTTAAACAGCTTGCCCGAGGACTCGATCGGGAGTTGGGAACAGCTTGAGAACGCCTTCCTATCCAACTTCCACGGGGCCTATGTTTGGCCCCCGGACTCTTCTGACCTAAGCAACGTCATCCAAAAAGCAGGGGAATCGGCCAGAGAATTCTAGAACCGGTTCATGACAAAGAAAAATCAAATCGTAGACTGCCCGGGCGCCGAAGCAATAGCCTCTTTTAGGCAAAACCTGTAGGACGAGTGGTTGGCTCGCTAGCTCAGACAGGACAGACCGAGGACCATGTCCGCCCTCACTTCCCTCATGACCCGCTTCTGCGTGGGTGAGGACAACTGGCTAGCTCGGCGCAGCCATAACTCGGATGACCTGGAACCTCTGAGGTTTGGGACGGAAACGGCAAGCCGAGGAAAAATAAGAACAAGCACCGCCTCCATACTGGCGACGCCAAGGACACGACAGTAAATGCCGGATTCCGCAGCACCAAACCAGGACAGTGGAAGAAACCCTTTAAAGGGAACAAGGACATGCCAACCCAATGGAAAAATAATGGAATGACCCTGTCAAATCCATGGCACCCAAAACAAGCCAGCTAATCACACCAACCGTAACAGTTGGGTTTTCAAGCAGGCAAGCAGTGTGGCTACCGAAGACTAGGGCAGGAGCCCTCGCAGCAAAGATGATGAGGTGCCCCATGGCCTGAACACTGGGGGAAAAAAACAGTTCCATCCCGAGGTAAAAACGGTCTACATGATCTACGTGACCCACATACCCAAGAAGGAGCAAAAGCGTGCCCTCCGGAAAGTCTACGCTATAGAGCCCATAGCGCCAAAGTATAATCCATGGTCGGCTTGCCCGGTCACATTCGATTGTAGAGATCACCCGATCAGTATCCATCACGGAGGGTCGGCTGCTCTTATTCTAGATCCCATGATAGATGGATACCACCTCACCAAAGTCCTCATGGACGAATGAAGTAGCCTTAATCTGATTTACTCAGAAACGGTGCAAAAGATGGGTATTGATCCCTCCAGAATAAAACCAAGCAACACTACCTTTAAAGGAGTGATTCCGGGTGTTGAAGCCCGCTGCTCACGCAACATAACTTTGGAAGTAGTGTTCGGGTCGCCCGACAACTTTCGTAGCGAAGATTTTATCTTCGACATTGTCCCCATCCGTAGCGGGTACCATGCACTGCTCGGTGAGGACCCACAAGTGTAGGGGATCAATCGTAGCCTTTTCGATAAGTAAGAGTGTCAAACCCAACAAGGAGCATAAGGTATTAACAAGTGATCTTGTGCAAGGAATTACTCCAAGTACTGAAAGGTAACTTTTTATGTGTTTTCTAGTATAAGCAACAAGGAAATAAATGCAAGTAAAGTAAATGGTGTCAAGGTGCAGCAAGTGGCCCAATCCTTTTAAACACAAAGGATAACCTGAGGGACTAAACTTATAAAGACTAAGGCGTTCCTGAGGACACACGGGAGAGATAGTCAAGTGCTTTCGCTATATTCCGTCTAGTACTATGTTTTGTATTGATAAGTGTTATGTGGGTGGCTCTTAACTAGTGCATCCTCTAGGCTAAGACAATACACTCTTATGATTAATACCTCTTGCAAGCATCCACAAATACAAGAGAGAAATTAAGGTAAAGCCTAACCATAACAATAAGCTTTAGAATCCAATACTCCCTCATGCAAAAGTATGTGAACTGGGGTTCAGGATTCTGTCACTCCGACAACCCACCATAAGCATTGTTTATACACGATGCATTCCCCTAGGTCCCTAAAAAGGCGAAGTGTTATGTAGTCGACATTCACATAACACCACTAGAAGAATAACACCATAACTTAAATATCAATCAACACATATTACTTCAATATCATATGACTACTAGCATCTATAATTTTCCCATGTCCTCAAGAACTAACGGAACTACTCACAAGACATAAAAGAGATCATGATCAGAGGTGATGAAAATATGATTAAGAATCTGGTCATAACAATAATCCTCCAACAAAACTCAATAGCATTCACCACAACAGAGTAATCAACACCGGTAGAGTAGAGGGGGTGAATAGTGCAAGGTACAACTCCGATTGCAATGGTGAAGTAGATGGAATAAAGGTGGAGATGGTGCTGGTGATGGTGATGATGATCTCGATGATGCCCGTGATGATGGTGATGACGATGAGGACGATCTCCCCTTTTGGGAGGAGTTCTCCCCGGCGGAATCTGCCGGTCGGAAAGGTCATTTCTTCTCTGTACGTTTCCGCCGCGGAGCGGAGGAGAAACTGCGAAAACTCTTCTGCCACCGTAACTTTTAGGCCAAGAGGAACATATAGGCCAAAGGAGAGCACCGGAGGCGGGGGCCATCACCCAGGCGGCCTCCTGCGTGACCTAGGGGGCGCGCCAGCAGGTCGCCTAGGTGTCATGTGCCCCCCGTCCGGACCTTCTTTGGCCTGTCTTCGGGATCTGTTCGGAAACTTCTTCCCTCCAACTTTCAGCATAGTTGCAGGTGTTCTGATATGGTGACTCTTCGTGTTATTTTCTCCGTTGAATCCTGCGTCTGCTGTTTCGGCACCGAAAAGTTGTAAACTGTGTAAAATAGGCCAAAACACTATAAGTACATCATCATAATGTGAAATATATCAATGAACACACACAAATTATGATACAAAATAGTGATGCATTTTGGACGTATCAACTCCCCCAAGCTTAGACCTCTCTTGTCCCCAAGCGAATACTGAGCTCGGCAAACCTGTCCACAAGTTTAGAGAGTGAAGTGTCGATAAATAAGAATACAGACAAGAAGCATCATAATTTCTCTACTAAACTCAACCATCATCAACATCAATCTAAACTCATAAGGCCCTTATGAAAGAGTAATATCAATTACAATCAAAAGTAGAACTAAGAAAACTCATCAAACCATGGCAAACATGTCCTTGGTCAAAGAACAACTAATAACTTTTAACTTTTGCTCTTCCTCTTATATTTTGATGAGATCAATTGAAGCTTTTTGAAAGAACATGTTATTAGTGAAGAAGTGAAAATGCTAACACAAAGGAAGATGTTTTTGTCGGTGAATACTCACAACATATGCATGGGTAGGCTAAAGTCTGTGAGAACCGCAGGGACAAAGGTGGGCGCTGGGAACGAGGTTGGTACACGCATGGGACGCACGATGTATCCAGGTTCAGGGCTCTCCGTAGAGATAATACCCCTAATCCTGCTGGTGTGTTTGATGTATGGGAACAGAGTACAATGTCGCTCCTGGAGCTGTCTTGGGAGGAGGAAGAGGGCAGCAGGCGGCTCGTCTCTACCTCTCTCTCTCTGTGTGGGTTGGTGAGTGTGTGGTGTTGAATGACTGGTAAGTGATCGGCCCCCTTGCATGGGGGGCGGTCGGGGGTTTTATAGACGAACCCGCCGGCCTACAATATGGATAAAGGGTACATGCGTGGGACCCGGCTGGCCACGGGCCCACAAGGGTCTTGTCTTGTCGATGAGGGGCCCGTCGGCTGCATGGTCACGATTGCTGGTGGGACCCGCCGGCTGGCCAATGAGGCTCCCGCGTAAGGTTGACGCTGAGCACGCACTGTACGTCGAGCGTCGCCCCGCGAGATTCTTCATGGGCAGGCAGTACGACCGCCTCCACTGTTCCCCACGCCGAGTGCAATAATGGAGTGGGAGTGTGACGGTTTGACATCATGCTAGGTGATGGATCAGAGCCGGGGTAGGTCAGCGGCGTGGCCGCCAATGCTCGTACCTGCCGGGCACCCTGATCCAGTACCTTTGCTGACACGTAGCTACGATGTGATGTGACTTGTGATCCCCAGCCGGCTAGCCTGCTTGGTCAGCCGGCTTGAGGGTGGCCGCCTCCTCCCCAGTCCGGCTGGTGGGACCAGGCCGGCTCTGAAGGGGAGGCCGCTTGCATTCTAGCCGGCAGGGGCTGCCTGGACGGCCAGAAAGGTGGCCGCCTAGTCTTCCAGCCGGCAGGCGATGCCTAGCCGGTCAGAAGACTTGGGCCTTGGGAATCTCCATACCTTCATGTCCATTGGGACGGAAATGAAGGAACAGGCTTGATGAGCCTACCCCGGGGTTATCCCCCCGACAGTAGTCCCCAAAGCTGGCGAGGTCTGCCGCCTGCGGGCGGGCGACCTCACCGGCTTGTTGTCTTGTCTTGATACTTGGGTTGTTGTTTGCGGCGAACGGCGTCGGCTTCAGAGCCGGGTAGCTCCAAAGAGACGCCTCGGTCCAGTCATAACAGGCCCGGAGAACGCCACGTGCCAGGCCCCACCTGGCGTAATGATGGCGATTACTGCTTGAGGGGACCGGGCCTGGGCCCTCGGTCCCGCCATGACGCCCCCTCGGCCTCCACGCGGGAGATCTTCTGCGGATTTACTCCGCGACGGTTGGGCTTAGGGGGCGTTACCACCCATAATACATGGAATTAATGGGGCCCGGCACGCACCGGATCCCCTCCCGACGATGCTTCGTGGGGGTTTAAACGGGACGCGAGGGTTTCGAGGTGGCCATTCGCCCCCTCTTCTCGCCCTGCTCTATGCTTTCTTCCTCCTTGCGTCCTGAGAAGAAGAGCCCGCGCCCTTCGTCTCCTTCTTCACCGTCGAGACCTCCGCCGACCGCTTCGAGCTCTCGCCACCCGCAGCCATGGCCGGTGGATCTTCTTCGAAGAAGTCATCGGCGCAGCAGGCGTCCTTGCAGGGGGCCTGGCTGGGCAGCGATGTCGACGAGGAGCTCATCGATGCGCTCCGTCATCATCGACTGCTGCCCCCGGCCTCGCAAGTGTCCGTGTGCCTTCCTAGCTCCGAGGCCTCTCCCGCACCTGTCGCGGGAGAGGTTGTGGTCTTCGCCGAGCACTTCTACCGGGGTTTCGGGCTCCCGGGAAGCTCTTTCTTCACCGAGTGGCTCCAGTTCTTCGGCCCGCAGCCGCATCATCTGGCGCCGAACGCCATACTGCAGCTGGCCGCCTTCATGGTCCTGTGCGAGGGCTTCGTGAGGATCGAGCCTCGCGTCAATCTGTGGCGCAGCCTGTTCTTCTTTAAGCAGCAATCCATCGCCATGGAGAAATCCGAGGTGGAGAAGCTCAAGGAGCCGCGGCCCAAGATGCTGTGCGGGGCCGCGTTGGTGCATCACCGCCCGAAGTCCGGTTTCCCCCAGATGCCTTTGCAAGATTCCATCAAGCATTGGCTGAAGGGGTTCTTCTATGTGAGGAGCACCGACCCGGCCCAGGACGCCCTCAACATGCCCCCGTTCGCCATCGCCCCTCCGACGCGGCAAAACTGGAACGCGAAGACTCCCAAGCCATATCCTGAGGTGGTGCTTATTCGCGCCCACCTCGATATCTTGAGGGAGAGCGGCCTCCTCGGCCACGACCTTCTCGCCACCATGGTGGTCCGCCGGATTCTGCCTCTGCAGAGGCGGCCGCATCTGGTCTGCCAAATGAGCGGCCGGCTTGATCCCTGCCGGCTGTCCACCAAGAGGTTCACCCCGGGCGCCGTGGCGCGAAGGGTGAACCTGATCTCCACCGCCCTCATGGATGAGGGCGGGGAATGGACATGGGGGATGTCCCCGTTCAACCGGGCTCATCCGCCTCCGATGGTAGCCTTACTCCCTTCTTTTCTCTTGTTTTGTTTTGAAGCCGGTGGCGTTCGCTGAGCCTGGTTGAATTCCTTTCTTGTAGATGTTCAAGACCCTGCATGGGTCCCTCCGTCAGCCTGCTCCTGACGTGGAGGCGTCCGGCGCCTCCGAGATGGAGGATGAGGATGCGATGGAGCCCCGCTCACACTCCTCCGCCGGCTTGGAAGATCCCCTGGAGTCGGAAGGGACCGAGCCGTCCGGTGAGTACCCGCGGCACGCCCTAGCAGACTGGATGGACGATGATGAGGAAGCCTCATTCTGTTCTGATACATCCTTCGAGGGAGACTCCGATGAGGTAGAGGAGGTCACCAGCCCACTACCATCGCGCAGCCGGCTTCACGGTGGCGGAGCGACCGCTGCTGATGAGGCAGCCGGGAAGAAGGGCAAGGGTGCCACAGCTTCCCGGCCGGCCTCTAAGCGACCGGCGCCGGGTCCTCCAGCCGGGCAGCGGGAAGACGGCGCCAAGAGGCGCTGTGGCGGTAGCCGGAGGCAGGTCCCGGTAGTTGCAGGGTATGGTTTCCTCCTCTTCTCCCTTCCATATCTTGAGATGAGCTTTGTTCCTGAGAAGCTCGGCTTGACAGGGAGGCGGAGGATGCGGATGAAGACACCGCCTCCACAGCTGAGCGGGCCGGCTAGGCAGCAGCTGATGCTGCCGAGAGGGAGCTCGAGATAGAATCCCAGCGCCGGTGGGACACGGCTGCGGGGAAGACCGCCGTGGGTCAGCCTCGCCCCAACCGGGTCGAGAGGCCGGCGGAGAAGCGTGCGAAGGCTAGATAGGATCCCTCCGCACATGCCCGTGTGGAGGAGCCAGCTAGCGAGGCCGCCTCCAGGCCGGCCCCGAGGACCGAAGGGGCCCAGCCGCCTGAGGGTCTGCACGGCCTTTAACCCTATGACGCTGACGGCAGCTCCGACGAGGCGGTCCGGGCTGCAGAATCTGCAACCGCCTCCAGCGGTGGGGCGTATGCCGACTCCGGGATCAGCGGAGCTAGGGGCCGCAACGGGGGAGACGACGCATCCACCTCGGGAGGAGCCGGAGGCGGCGATGCTACCACATTAGGAGCGGCAGCCGAGACGACCCCTGAGGCCGATGTCCCGTAACTGGCGTCCTTTTGTGTTTTTGGTTCTACCCCCGGAGGGATGTAACGAACGTTGGCCGTGGGCCAATGCTTTTTATGAATGTATATATTCAGCATTATATTTGTCACCAAGAGTGTTGTCTTATGATCCCGTCTTTTGATTCCTGGTTGACTTCTCTTATCCGAAGCCATCAAGACATAAAGAACAAGACATAAGCCAATCAGAGGCCGGCTTGAATGAGCCAACTCGAGCCAGTCGTCGCTAGTATAGCCGGACTGTGCATGTATTCGACCTGACCCGGCGTCATATCGCGAACCGAGTGGCCGGAGCCAGCCCGCAGGTTCGAGCGAAGGACCAGGAATCAGCAGGTACACTATGTGCCCGACTACAAGGATTGACCGTCCGAGCAGCTGGCGAGCCCCCGAGCTTGTTTAAAGCTAGCAAGGGGCCGCGCTGTGTAGCCTCCGAGCTTGATTAAGCCAGCAAGAGGTGGTACACTGTGTAGCCCGTACACTGAGTGAAAACTCTTTTAGCAAGAGGAAGCATGGAGCCTGCTTTTTTCATCGTATTTGTTGTTCCTGGCAGTCAGAGGCCGTCTTGAGTCTTGAATGAGATCGTATATATGATTGAGCCAGCCCGAGCCGGTCGTCCCAAGTATAGCCGGAATGTACATGCATTCGACCTTACCTGGCGTCATATCGCGAATCGAGCGACCGGCGTCAGCCCGCAGGCTCAAGCGACGGACCAGGGGTCAGCCGGTACACTATGTGTCCGTTATAAGGGTGGACCGTTCAGGCGACTAGCGAGCCCCTGACCTTGTTTTAAGCTAGCAAGGGGCCGCGCTGCATAGCCTCCGAGCTTGGTTAAGCCGGCAAGAGGTGATACGCTGTGTAGCCGGTAAACTGAGTGAAAACTCTTGACAAAAGAAACATGGAGCATGGTCTTTTTATTGCCTTCGTTGTTCCCTGAAGAGGGAGGAAGATACATGTGCATGCTCTTTCCTTTGCTTGTCTTCTTCCTTTTAGCAATAGAACGGGCGAAGCAGCACCGCGTTCCTTGGGCGCTCCGTTTCTTGGCCGGAGTCGTCCCTCTTGCGCTTCCTTGGCTTCTGGGCATCAATCAGGTAGTAAGCATTGTTGTGCAGCACCCTACTGATGATGAAGGGTCCCTCCCAGGGGGGTGAGAGCTTGTGCTGGCCGGCAGTGCGCTGGATTCTTCTGAGGACCAAGTCCCCCTCCCTGAAAGAGAGAGGCCTGATCCTTTTGCTGTGGTAGTATCTCAGCTTCTGTTGGTAGATGGTCGTCCGGCTTAAAGCCAAGTCCCTTGCTTCTTCGAGGAGATCCACACCGTCTTCTCTGGCCTCCTTCGCCTCCGTTTCTGTGTATAGGGTGACCCGAGGCGAGTTGAATTCGACATACATGGGGATGATAGCCTCAGACCCGTATACCAGAAAGAATGGAGTGAAACCGGCCGACCGGTTGGGCGTCGTGCGGAGGCTCCATAGCACTGCCGGCAGTTCTTCAATCCAGCAGCCGGCTGACCTGACCAGTGGTGCCACCAGCCTTGGCTTGATGCCGGCTAGGATCAGGCCGTTGGCCCTCTCCACTTGGCCGTGTGACTGAGGGTGTGCCACTGAGGCCAGGTCGAGCCGGATGCCTACCTTGGAACAGTAGAGCGCCAGGGCGCCCTTGGCGAAGTTGGCGCCATTGTCGGTGATGATGCTGTGGGGAACACCATATCGGACAGAGATGTCTATGATGAACCTGACAGTAGTGGGGCTGTCAAGCTTCTTGATAGGCCTGGCTTCGATCCACTTGGTGAACTTGTCGACGGCCACTAGAAGATGCGTCATCCCTCCGCGAGCCGTCTTGAAGGGCCCAACCATGTCCAGTCCCCAGACGGTGAATGGCCATGATAAGGGAATGGTTTTCAGTGCTGAAGGCGGCATATGGCTTTGTGCACTGAAGCGTTGGCAGCCTTCACATTTGTCCACCAGACCCACAGCCTCCTCGAGGGCCGTGGGCGAGTAGAATCCATGGCGTAATGCTTTGGCCACCAGGGTTCTGGAGGCGGCATGATGCCCACACTCCCCCTGGTGGATGTCTCTGAGGATCTCCTGCCCTTTTTCTGATTCGACGCAGCGTTGGAACACGCCGGTCGTGTTGTGTCGCACCAGCTTGTGATTGATGATGGCGTAGGCGGCGGACCTGCGTTGGGTCTGTCTCGCCTCCGCCTCATTTTGAGGAAGTTTGCCGCGAAGAAGGAAGGCCAGAATGGCCTGAGCCCATGATGGAGCCGACACAAGGGTCGCCTCCACTTCGTCTTGACTGTTGGAGGCTTCTGCAGCCCCCGAGCTTGATAGCGTCTCCGGTGCTATTGCTGCAGCCGGCTCATCGTCTATCTCCATGACGTCCACCCACTGGGAGGATTCGAGCCCGGGCAGAGCTGGGGTTGTCGTTGTAGCTGGTGCCGTTGTTGGAGTCGGGTGGACCAATGGAGCCGGATTAGGATCTGGAGCCGGCGTAGTTGGTGGAGCCGACTGTGCTTGCACCATAGACTCATTCGGTGCCGCATTTGGAGTCGGTGCCGTCAGTGCAGCCGGCGTGGGGTCCACAGCCGGCATAACTGGTGGAGCCGGCGGCGCTTGTATTGTAGAGTTGGCCGGTACGAAGATTGATGCCGACTCAGGAGACGGCTTGATAGACGGCTTGTGGAGTTGCTCGAGGGAGACGCCGGCTGGGATGGCCAGCCTCATGGAGCCGATCTTTCCCAACGTATCGGCCGCCTCATTTTCCGCCCTGGGACCATGGCGGAACACACAACCCTCGAAGGGGCCGCTGAGTTGCTGGATGAGGAAGCGGTAGCTTGCCATGTTGGCGTCGGTGGCGTCCCATTCGCCAGAGACCTGCTGCACCACCATGTCTGAATCGCCGAAGCATATGAGCCGCCGGATGCCAATCTCCTTGGCAAGCCGGAGGCCGTGGGCCAGTGCTTCGTACTCGGCGATGTTGTTGGAGGCGGAGAAATGGATCTGGAGAGCGTACTTGAGCTGGTCCCCTTTTGGAGATGTCAAGATGATGCCGGCTCCTAGTCCTGTCCGCATCTTCGAGCCGTCGAAGTGCATCCGCCAATGCGTGGAGTCTGGACGCGGTGGCTCGAACTGGGTCTCGGCCCAGTCGACTAAGAAGTCGGCCACCACCTATGATTTGATGGTGTGTGAGTCTCGTACCGAATGTCATGGTCCGCCATGGCGATGGACCATTTGGCAATTCTACCAGTGGCATCACGGTTTCCCATGATCTCTGAGAGCGGAGCCGTGCTCACCACAGTGATGGCATGCTATTGGAAGTATTGTTTTAATTTCTTTGCAGCAAGGTAAATGCCATAACACATTTTCTGATAATGAGGGTAGTTCTGCTTAGAGGCGGACAAGACCTCGCTAAGGTAGTAGACAGGGCGCTGTACTGGCAGGGCCTTGCCTTCCTCTTTGCGCTGAACTACCAACACTACACTGACCATGCGAGTGGTCGCCGTGATGTATATGAGTATGGGTTCCATTTCAGATGGGGCTGCCAAGATGGGCAGGCTCGAGACTACCCATTTGAGGTCGCGGAAGGCTTCGTCTGCCTGGTCGTTCCACTCGAACTTCGTCTTCTTCTTCATGAGCTGGTAGAGTGGAAGGGCCTTCTCGCCAAGCCGGCTGACGAACCGGCTGAGGGATGCCAAGCAGCCGGCGAACTTCTGGACGTCGAGGATCCGAGCCGGCCGCACCATCCGCTCGATGGTGCTGATCTTCTCAGGGTTCGCTTCGATGTCGCGGGCAGATACGAAGAACCCCAAGAGTTTGCCGCCTGGAACCCCAAAGACGCACTTCTCCGGGTTGAGCCAGATCTTGTACTCGTGCAGGTTGGCGAACGTCTCCCACAGATCATCGAGGAGGCTGAAGTGCTGCTTCGTCTTGACGACGATGTCATCCACAACGACGTGGATGTTTCTGCCGATCTGTGGCAGTAGGCACTGCTGCATGCAGTGTTGGAACGTCGCACCAGCGTTCTTCAGACCAAACATCATGGTGGTGTAGCAGTAGGCCTAGAAGGGCGTGAGGAAGGAGGTCTTCAGGCGATCAGCTGGATCCAGCTTGATTTGATGGTAGCCTGAATAAGCATCGAGAAATGACAGCAGTTCACAGCCTGCAGTGGAGTCGATCACTTGATCTATCCTAGGCAACGCGAAAGGGTCTTTCGGACAGGCCTTATTCAGGCTAGTGTAGTCGATGCACATTCGCCATGTGTTGTTCTTCTTCAGCACTAGGACTGGGTTCGCCAGCCTGTCCATGTGGAAAACCTCCATGATGAAGCCGGCTGCAAGGAGCCGGGTGATCTCTTCTCCGATCGTGCGCCGCTTGCCCTCGGCGAATCGGCGCAAAGGTTGTTTCACCGGCTTTGCATCCGGTTGCACGTGAAGTTTTTGCTCGACGTACTTCCTCGGGACACCCGGCATGTCTTTGGGGGACCATGCAAAGATGTCCCGATTCTCAATGAGGAAGTCGACGAGCTCGCCTTCCTATTTGGGGCTGAGGCCAGCCCCGATGGTGACGCACTGCTTTGGGTTGGCAGGGTCGAGTAGGACCTGCTTGGTCTCTTTAGCCGGCTTGAAAGAGCCCTCGCCGGCCGATTGGGATGGAGGAGAAGGAATCGCCGGCTGCTCGGTAGCCTGGGCCACGAGCCGGTCGATCTACCGCTTCTCCTCGGCAATCACCAAGGCATCGGCGAGGCGGCTGCTATCTTGGGCACACTCGAGTGACTTCTTGTAGTCGCCAACAACAGTGATGATGCCCTTGGGACCCGACATCTTCATCTTTAGGTAGGCATAGTGCGGAATAGCCATGAACTTGGCCAGGGCCGGTCTCCCTAGCAGCGCGTGGAACGGGCTACTGAGGTCCACCACCTCGAACCATATGGACTCTCAGCGGAAGTGGGCCTTGTCGCCGAAGAGGACGTCCAGCTGGATCTTGCCGATGGGGGAGCATGACTGCCCAGGCACGATGCCATGGAAGACAGTGCTGGTTGGCAGGACGTCTGTCTCCTTGAGCCCGAGCTTGCGGAGAGTGTCGAGGTAGAGGATGTTGATGCTGATGCCGCCATCGACCAGCACACGGGAGAATCGGCAGGTGAGCCTCTTGGAGGCGAAGGTGGGGTCGAGGACGAGTACGTATGACCCCGGATTGGGCATCACCGCAGGGTGGTCCACCCGGCTCCATGTAATTGGTTTGTCAGACCAATGCATGTACTGGGGAACCGGGGGGACAGTGGCATTTACCTCGAGCCGCCTTTGGTGCAGGTTGTGCTTGTCGTCACCTTCACTGGTGAAGATGACGAACGCTCCGTCTTGATGTGGATAGTCGTCAGGGTGAGGACCGTCATCGCGAGGCGGCGTTGGCGGAAGCGGAGCGTGATGGGGAGCCAATGCACGGGGCGCCGCCTGCGCACCCGGAGGAGCCGGCATGCCCTCCCCTTGCGACAGCCGGCGTGCGATGCTGCACTGTCGAAGGGTATGGGTAGACGGCGTAGACCTAGAATGTCTCTTGCAGGAGGCGTCGAGCAATTGCTCGAGAGACTGCTTGGGCACCCAGTTGGGGTTGCCCTGATTGCGAAGCTTTCGTGGAGGGCCGCTTGGGAAGCCGATGCCTCGCCCTCCACATTGGCCACTAGCTTGTTGTTGGAGCGGGGATCCATCTGATCCGCCTTGCACTTGTAGTTGTTCTGGCCGCCTCGGTTGTCCCCAGACGGCTTGGGAGTAGTCGGCGCAGGCACAACTTTGTCCAAGGCGGTCACCTTGATGCGCATTGCGGAGTCGGCCGTGGCGTATTTGTCCGCCTTGGCCATGAGCACCGCCAAAGAGGTGGGCTCGGCGCACATGAGCTTGTGCTTGAGGAGGGTGCCGTCTCGGCATCCGTCGATGAAGTACTGGATGGCTTGTATCTCATGCACCCCCTCACAGGAGTTGCGGAGCTCAGTCCATCGGGTGACGTAGTCGCGGATGGGTTCGTCGGCCTTCTGGACGCACATGGCCAACTCGCGGGGCCGACCAGGGCACTTGTAGGTGCCGGTGAAGTTGCGGACGAACGCCTCCTCGAAATCCACCCAGGAGTTGACGCTGTCGGCTGGGAGGCTGTTAAGCCAAGTCCGGGCCGAGCCGGCCAGCATGAGAGGCACATAGCGAACCGCTACGTGCTTGTTGCCCCTGGCGATGCCCACGGCCGTGGTGTAGTCGATCAGCCAGTCTTCTGGCTTGGCCGTGCCGTTGTATTTTGGCGTATCTCGAGGCAAGGTGAAGCCTCGGGGGAACGGCTCCCCTCGGATCCAGGAGCCGAAGCATGCCGGACCGACGAGTCCGTCTTCCTCTAGGAGGGCCGAATGGGCCAGGGCGATGATACACCGACGAGCGTCCCGCTCATCCTGGGTGGCGGGGGTGCCAGCCCCGGTGGCAAGAGGGGAGGCGCCTCGAGAGCCAGAGGCGTGGGTCCTTCAAGGGGGAAGATCCCCTTACTCCGAATCGCCCTCGTCGCCTCCGCGGCGTAAACCTGAAGTGTGCTCGCTCTGGCGTTGCGAGCGCCGGTCTTGGCTTCCCTCGCCCCTCCAGCCGGAAGGGCGATGCGAGGAAGATACTTCGGCGTGGTGCTGGCCGCTAGGGTTGCGACGAGCCCCCGAGTTCGGCCCCGGGGACTCTGATTGAGCCTGACCGGGCGTGCTGCTGGTTAGCGGCGTCAAGGAGATCCTTGACATGCTTCTCCTGGAAGGCGCGCTCCTCGCCTTCCAGGTCTGCCATCTCCTCCACGGCTGCCTGTGCCGCTCGCATGTTGGCCGCAGGAGTCTCGTAGGTGGGCAGATCGCCGCCTAGAACTTCGGTGACGAACCGGCCGCGGTTGCGGACCGATCCGAGCCGACTAGGGGCCTCGGAAATCGGAGTGAGGCCGTATGCAGAGTTATACTCGCGATGTGTAGCCTCCAACCGACGCTTCGTCGAGGCGATGGTGATTCCCTCCTCCAAGATACGCTTGCGAGCCTCCTCCAGCGAGGCCCGAGCGTCCGCAGGGTCGGCGGAAGCGGTGACCGGTGTCTTCAGGCCGGCGATGGCGTCTCGAAGAGTATTAGCAGCGGCCGCAGCGGGCTCGCCGGCGCCTGCAGAGGCCTTGCCAGGAGCCATGCTGGCGCCGGCGCCAATAACCATCACCTCCACGGTGGTGGAGACGGCAGCAACGTGGTAGGGGGTGAAGAACCCTACCGACGGCGGAGGGCCGTCGAAGATGAGGACGTTACTGCGGTAAACGTCATGGGCAGGCATCTCAGCGATAGAGAGCCTGCTGAAGCTGGCGTAGAGCGCCTCAACGTCGTAGTCCTTGCCGAAGTAGCGTGGGCCGTCGTTGAGGCGAAGGTCGCTGAAGAGAATGTTGAGGTTCTCCATAGCAGCGACGACGATGCTAGGAAGCGCCTCGTCATCAGAATCTTCGTTCGAATCCGCATGGCGGACGGGGATGTCGATCATCATGGGCGTCGCCTTGTCTAAAGCGAGCTCCACGGGCATGGAAACTGCTCCGGACGCAATGCATCCGGTGGTGTACGTGCGGGCCCCCGCCCAGCGCGTAAAGCCAGCCGATGTCGCGATCGGCCCCACGGTGGGCGCCAAATGTCGGTGAATACTCACAACATATGCCATGGGTAGGCTAAAGTCGGTGAGAACCAAAGGGACAAAGGTGGGCGCTGGGAACGAGGTTGGTACACGCATGGGACGCACGATGTACCCAGGTTCAGGGCTCTCCGTAGATATAATACCCCTAATCCTGCTGGTGTGTTTGATATATGGGAACAGAGTACAATGTCGCTCGTGGAGCTGTGTTGGGAGGAGGAAGAGGGGAGCAGCCGGCTCATCTCTACCTCTCTCTCTGTGGGTTGGTGAGTGTGTGGTGTTGAATGACTGGTAAGTGATCGGCCCCCTTGCATGGGGGGCGGCCGGGGGTTATATAGACGAACCCGCCGGCCTACAATATGGATAAAGGGTACATGCGTGGGACCCGGCTGGCTGCTTCGCCGGCTGGCCAGGGACCCACAAGGGTCTTGTCTTGTCGATGAGGGGCCCGCCGGCTGCAGGGTCTCGATTGCTGGTGGGACCCGCCGGCTGGCCAATGAAGCTCCCGCGTAAGGTTGACGCTGAGCACGCGATGTACGACGAGCGTCGCCCCGCGGGATTCTTCATGGGCAGGCAGTACGACCGCCTCCACTGTTCCCCACGTCGAGTGCAGTAATGGAGTGGGAGTGTGATGGTCCGACATCATGCTAGGTGATGGATCAGAGCCGGGGTAGGTCAGCGGCGTGGCCGCCGACGCTCGTACCTGCCGGGCGCCCTGATCCAGTACCTTTGCTGACGCGTAGCTACCTTTAATCGTGAGGTCCTTTCCTGACCTACGATGTGATGTGACTTGTGATCCCCAGCCGGCTAGCCTGCTTGGTCAGCCGGCTTGAGGGTGGCCGCCTCCTCCCCAGTCCGGCTGGCGGGACCAGGCCGGCTCTGAAGGGGAGGCCGCCTGCATTCTAGCCGGCACGGGCTGCCTGACCGGCCAGAAAGGTGGCCGCCTAGACTTCCAGCCGGCAGGCGATGCCTAGCCGGTCAGAAGACTTGGGCCTTGGGAATCTCCATACCTTCATGTCCATTGGGCCGGAAATGAAGGAACAGGCTTGATGAGCCTACCCCGGGGTTATCCCCCCGACAGTAGTCCCCGAAGCTGGCGAGGTCTGCCGCCTGCGGGCGGGCGGCCTCACCGGCTTGTTGTCTTGTCTTGATACTTGGGTTGTTGTTTGCGGCGAAGGGCGCCGGCTTCGGAGCCGGGTAACTTCAAAGCGACGCCTCGGTCCAGTCGTAACAGGCCCGGAGAACGCCACGTGCCAGGCCCCACCTGGCGTAATGATGGCGATTACTGCTTGACGGGACCGGGCCTGGGAACTCGGTCCCGCCACGACGCCCCCTCGGCCTCCGCGCAGGAGATCTTCTACGGATTTACTCCGCGACGGTTGGGCTTAGGGGGCCGTTACCACCCGTAATACATGGAATTAATGTGGCCAGGCGCGCACCGGATCCCCTCCCGATGATGCTTCGTGTGGGTTTAAATGGGACGCGAGGGTTTCGAGGAGGCCATTCGCCCCCTCTTCTCGCCCTGCTCTGTGCTTTCTTCCTCCTTGCGTCCTGAGAAGAAGAGCCCGCGCCCTTCGTCTCCTTCTTCTTCACCATCGAGACCTCCGCCGACCGCTTCGAGCTCTCGCCACCCGCAGCCATGGCCCGTGGATCTTCGAAGAAGAAGTCGTCGGCGCAGCAGGCGTCCTTGCAGGGGGCCTGGCTGGGCAGCGATGTCGACGAGGAGCTCATCGATGCGCTCCGTCATCATCGACTGCTGCCCCCGGCCTCGCAAGTGTCGCTGCGCCTTCCTAGCTCCAAGGCCTCTCCCGCACCTGCCGCGGGAGAGGTTGTGGTCTTCGCCGAGCACTTCTACCGGGTTTCGGGCTCCCGGCTAGCTCTTTCTTCGCCGAGTGGCTCCAGTTCTTCGGCCTGCAGCCGCATCATCTCGCGCCGAACGCCAAACTGCAGCTGGCCGCCTTCGTGGTCCTGTGCGAGGGCTTCTTGGGGATCGAGCCTCACGTCGATCTGTGGTGCATCCTGTTCTTCTTTAAGCAGCAATCCATCGCCATGGAGAAATCCGAGGTGGAGAAGCTCAAGGGGCCGCGGCCCATGTGTAGGGGAACGTCGCATGGGAAACAAAAAATTTCCTACGCGCACGAAGACCTATCATGGTGATGTCCATCTACGAGAGGGGATATTCGATCTATGTACCCTTGTAGATCGCACAGCAGAAGCGTTAGTGAATGCGGTTGATATAGTGGAACGTCCTCACGTCCCTCGATCCGCCCCACGAACCGTCCCGCGATCAGTCCCACGACCTAGTGCCGAACGGACGGCCTCCGCGTTCAGCACACGTACAGCTCGACGATGATCTCGGCCTTCTTGATCCAGCAAGAGAGACAGAGAGGTAGATTAGTTCTCCGGCAGCATGACGGCACTCCGGAGGTTGGTGGTGATCTAATCTCAGCAGGGCTCCGCCCGAGCTCCGCAGAAACGCGATCTAGAGGTAAAATCGTGGAGATATGTGGTCGGGCTGCCGTGGCAAAGTTGTGTCAAATCATCCCTAAAACCTCCGTATATATAGGGGGAAGAGGGGGAGCCTTGCCTTGGGGTCCAAGGACCCCCAAGGAGTTCGGCCGAGGCAAGGGGGACAACCCTCCCCTTCCAAACCAAGTCCAACTAGGTTTGGAAGGAGGAGTCCTTCCCCCTTTTCCCACCTCCTCTCTTTTTTTCTCTTTGATTTTTCTTCCTATGGCGCATAGGGCCTTCTTGGGCTGTCCCACCAGCCCACTAAGGGCTGGTGCACCACCCCCAAGGCCTATGGGCTTCCCCGGGTGGGTTGCCCCCTCCCCCCCCCCCCCCCCGGTGAACACCCGGAACCCATTCGTCATTCACGGTACATTCCCGGTAACTCCGAAAACCTTTCGGTAATCAAATGAGGTCATCCTATATATCAATCTTCGTTTCCAGACAATTCCGGAAACCCTCGTGACGTCCGTGATCTTATCCGAGACTCCGAACAACATTCGGTAACCAACCATATAACTCAAATACGCATAAAACAACGTCGAACCTTAAGTGTGCAGACCCTGCGGGTTCGAGAACTATGTAGACATGACCCGAGAGACTCCTCGGTCAATATCCAATAGCGGGACCTGGATGCCCATATTGGATCCTACATATTCTACGAAGATCTTATCGTTTGAACCTCAGTGCCAAGGATTCATATAATCCCGTATGTCATTCCCTTTGTCCTTCGGTATGTTACTTGCCCGAGATTCGATCGTCAGTATCCGCATACCTATTTCAATATCGTTTACCGGCAAGTCTCTTTACTCGTTCCGTAATACAAGATCCCGCAACTTACACTAAGTCACATTGCTTGCAAGGCTTATGTGTGATGTTGTCTTACCGAGTGGGCCCCGAGATACCTCTCCGTCACACGGAGTGACAAATCCCAGTCTCGGTTCATACTAACTCAACGAACACCTTCGGAAATACCTGTAGAGCATCTTTATAGTCACCCAGTTACGTTGCGACGTTTGATACACACAAAGCATTCCTCCGGTGTTAGTGAGTTATATGATCTCATGGTCATAGGAACAAATACTTGACACGCAGAAAACAGTAGCAACAAAATGACACGATCAATCATGCTACGTCTATTAGTTTGGGTCTAGTCCATCTGTAAGTGCATCTAGTGCCCCTTAGTGATTTTGGTGGTTTGAAGACTTATAGGCTAAGTATCTAATGTGTTTTTAAGTGTACACAGGATCTATAAGTCATTGAGGAGTTTGAGATATTTGAAGAATATCGACCCCTAAAAATATAAGTCTTCAGTTGAAGAAATTGGTCTGAAGCTGAAGAAATGAATCGCGAAGAATTTGCGATAAAACTGATATTCCTCATGAAGATATTGATATTGAGAAGATCGGTGGTTCCTGAAGAAAATCGTTCTGAAGAAATTGAAGCATGAAGATTTACGTTTTCTGTTTTACTTTCTTCGCATTTGATGAATAGGAACACCGTACTGTTAAAGGGGGTCAAAGTAACGCTATGGAATGAATTTCCTCATGATGCTCAACCCAAGCCAAATCCTACCAAAAGCCTCAAGTGAGGAATATGAGTGACATGAGGACTCTCACAGTTGAGAGTCCCGACCGTTTCGATAAGCCACGCCAAGTCATTGATCTTATCCACTCCAACGGTCAAATTCTTTAAGGGCATTAATGTCAAATCATGTCGGGATGCTCCCAGGCTATTAATAGCCGCCCCCCACAACCACTAGCTGGTTGGCTGCTCCGTTAGAAACTGACACTTGTCATAAGAGCAACCCAAATTCCTCAGAGCTTTCGAGAGTAAATCATCAATGAGGAAATACACCACCCACCGAAACCACAAACCAAACCTAGTGATTGAGCATCACTGAAGAAGTTGTTCCTGTGTGGGACTGAAGCCTTTTACCTTTGAGGACTGTGCATCCTCCAGACGGTTAGGCGTCATGGTCTAGAGCAATCCGGCAGTCAATTGTGGATCGCCGGGTGACCGAGTTTGTGAGGGTTTGGAAGTCTGCCTTGAAGACTTACCACGAGTGTTGGGCGAGGATTGTGTGTCCTTAGCTCAAGGAGAATACGGTAGGGACTGTGTGTCCCGGGACTGGGTGTCCTTTGGTTTCAATACCAAGCCGCTCCAAACCAGATGTACAACTGTCACAGCAGTTGGAACTGGGTCATCAACAACAGTATTCACCAAGAGTCGGGTTCTAATTCCTCAACTCTTTACATTCTCTGTATTATGTGTTGATGACATTCACTGTGACTGTTTGAAGAATTTGCTGAAGACTTTCTCTGAATTTCCTCAACCCCAAATTCTTCACTTGAGTTAATCATCATCTGTATTCTGCGTGCCTGCTTACTGTGCAATCTGTTTTCATAATCTTCACTCTACAATACTGTTGTCTTGAACGATTGCACGATTGATCCTTAACTGTTTCTGCTGTAAGTTAGTCATCAGTGAGGAATTTCCTCAAAAGGAATTTCCTCAGTGATGAAATTCTAAAAATCTCCTATTCACTGCCCCCCTCTAGTCGATATAACGCACTTTCAATTGGTATCAGAGCAAGGTACTCCCTTGTTCTGTGTGATTTTGGTTTAACCACCTGGAGTTTTAGTTATGTCGACTGCAGGCATGTTTAAGGTGACTGCAGCATGTCCTACCTATGAGGGAAAGAATTTTCCCTTCTGGAAGAACAAAATACAAATGCATCTACAAGCTATAGACAATGATCTCTGGTATATTGTGGAAAATGGTGTCCCCATCATTTCTGCTAGTGTCACTGCAGCTGATGTGAAGAAATTCAAGCAACTCGATTCTCAAGCGAAGAACATCATTTGTGGTCATCTGAACCCTGGCCAGTTTTGAAGAGTAAGTGCCTTAGGCTCTGCAACACTGATCTAGGAAAGACTGTGCAAGGTAAATGAAGGAGTATCAACCCAACGCGACTCTCGTGTTGATATTCTTCGCAATCTCTTCAATCATTTCAAGAGACATGACAATGAAAGCTGCCAAGACACCTTTGATCGCCTCACTGACATATCAAATGAACTGCAAGCACTGGGAGCTCGAGACATCACTGATCACGAAGTTGTGAAGAAACTGCTGAGATCTTTGGATTCTTCATTTGACACTTTAGTTCTGATGATTCAAGAAAGACCAGACTACAAGATGTTAGATCCTGCTGATATCCTCGAAAGGCTAAATACTCATGAATTCCAGATAGAAGAAAAGAGAGATCTATATGGACAAAGCTATTCCAGACCACGCGCACTGAAGGCAAGAGCAATTTCCTCATCTGAAGAAGAAGACACAGATGACAGCAGTTGTGACCCTGAAGAATTTGGTCAGGAACTTGCAATGCTTGTGAGGAAATTCCAGATATTTACACGACGAGGCCAGTTCGGTAAATCATCAAGAAGAGACATGAGGAAATCAGAATCTGCATCTGAGGACTACAAGAAACGGACCTGTCACAAGTGCAAGAAATCAGGCCATTACATTGCTGATTGTCCTCGCTGGGGAAAGGAATCAAAGAAGAAGAAATACAAGGATGACAGTTCTGATGACTCAAAGAAGAAGAAGAAATCTTCAAAATCCTCATCCTCAAAGTCCTCCTCACACAAGAAGACTAGCTTCAGAAAGGCTCGGGCACTTATTGGCAAGGAAATGGATTCCGAGGCAGAATCAGAAGAATGTGATGATGAAGAAGGCTCTGGAGAAGATTCAGAATCCGGACAGGCTAGTCTTGCACTAGCAACCAATTTCGTCAGCAAGTCAATCTTCAATCTTGAATAAAATGAGTGCACCATCCATACTGATGACTATGCTGATGACTTCGCTCCAACCTATTGCTTCATGGCAAAAGATTCAAAGGTATCACATAATGCCTCCTCATCTGATTCAAGTGACTGTGAACATGATGATTACAAAAATCCCAGTTACAGTAAACTTGCCATCATTGCCACTAAACAACAAACTGCTCTGGAAAAGCTTCAAAAACTGCTAGACAAAAGTGATGATCTGTTGAATGATGAAATGAATCTTAATCAAATCCTCGCTGATGACATGAAAAATCTTCAGTCTAGATTTGATATTCTTCAGGATCGTTATGATACACTCCTCACTGATCATGAGAAGCTTTCCTACGAATTTCTTCAAAGGAAGCTTGATCTTGAGAAGCTGAGGATGTCTTATGATGATCTTCGTATGGAAAATGATTCATTACTAGCTCAATAGATCAGCGCTAGTCAAGTTGAATTTATTCCTCCATGTCTTAAATGCATTGATCGTGAAACTGCTAATTCTTCACCAGAATCTTCAAATGCTACCACTGCTACAAATACTTCAACTGCACCTGTTGTGTCTATTTCCTCACTTGAGGAAAACACAAATGTCACTGATGAAAATGCATGGTTGAAGGAATTGTACGTGACAGGCATGTACAAAAGCCTCAAAGGACATCAAATCCTTTGTGATGTGCTCAAAAAGCAGATCTTGAACAGGAATCCGAGGAAAGAAGGAATTGCCTTTGAGAGGAAATTGAATGCTGATGGATCTTACTGGAAACCTGAGCAGTATCCCAAAACCTCATGGGTTGCTGCTACTGGGCCTCCTTTTGATCCATCTAATCTAACATGCTTCTCATGTGAATTATCCTATTCCTCGGATGAGTCATTTGATTCCAACTATAAACTGTTCAAAGATCAATCTGGTGAAGTATTTGCTCGATATGTTGGAACTAACTGCAGGAATGGCCCTCCTCTGAGGAAAATATGGGTTCCCAAAAGTTGTCTTGAAAATCTTCAAGTAAATGTCCTCATGACATCACCTCTGAAGAATCTGAACCCCAGATCAAATTCCTCAGGAGGACCAAAGTCTTCAAGAGGATCAAAATCCTCAACTGGTCAAAACTATGCTCATACCCGTGCTTATGCGTCTAACATGCAGGGAAACTACAAGGAATATGATTATGAGCTCTATTCTTCAAGTCATTATGTTCATAAATCCTCAAACCAGTTCTCTGCATACTCATATGAGTACTTTAACCCTCCTACTGTTAAGAGAAGTGCATTAGCTTCAATGCCACCTTTCTCATATGGTGCTCGCAGGATGATGAACGCTTTGCCACCCCTTCAGATGTGGGTGGTGAAGAAATCAAACTAATCACCTCTGCAGGTCAGGTCTCCAGATGAAAATCATCATCTGAAGAATTTGCTAGAGACCTGAGTAAATGCTTGATAGGACGCAAGCTAATGATTGATGAAATAGAAATATTTCACACGTCCTTACATTTCTGTGATGATGAAATTAGTATCATATTCTTCAAATTTGAAGCATATGAGATGGTAAGCTGTACTAATTCATCTGCAGGATGACAAACCCAAAAATACTGAGTGGGTTCTCGATAGTGGCTGCACACATCACATGACTGGTGATAAAAGCCTACTGATGAATATGCCACTAACTCCATCACCTATGAAGCAAATCACATATGCTGATAAAGGTAAAAGCAAGGTATTGGGACTTGGCAAAGTAGCTATTTCCAAGGATAGGCATATGGACAAAGTGATGCTTGTTGAATCCCTTGGTTTTAACCTCATGTCAGTCTCAATGCTTTGTGATCTTGATATGATTGTTATTTTTGGTAGATATAGATGTTTAGTCATCTTGGAATCTGACAGATCCAAAGTCTTCGAAGGTGTAAGAAGAGGGGATTTGTACATTGTTGACTTCTCTACAGGTCCTCAACCAGCCACTTGCTTACTAGCAAAAACCTCAGAAGGATGGGTGTGGCATAGAAGACTAGGTCATGTAGGCATGAGGAATTTGCACACACTTGCAAAGAAGAAGCATGTTATTGGCATCGAATCAGTCAAATTCCTCAAGGATCATCTCTGGGTGCTTGTGAATCTGGGAAAATGACCAGATCCAAGCATCCCTCCAAAACTATCATGACCACTACACTGTCGGGACCCCGATCCTAAGCCATAGGAATCTAGCCTGTAACCCATCGCATCCCTTTGTGGTCTCACGCACGGTTAACTCCACGGCTGCAGCCTTACCTTAGTCGGGACCGTTTGCGTCTTTTGACTCACGTATGCGATAGTATCGCTAGCAATCCAATGTCAAAGAACCCGGATCGACATGTCTAGTCATAAACCAAAGTGGCAGTACCGCACAAGGACAGGCATACATGACCCAACAAAGCAGGTGTCGGTCATCGGCGAATGTAGATGAGTCGTAGCAAGCTACAAGGACTCCATTACATCGCGTGACATTTCCCCAAAGGGGACAGACACAGCAGCTAAGAAGGACACATGCCGGTCAACCAATGTGTCCGGAGCAGTAGCGAACTACCAAGGCTCGTTGGACCACAAAGGGGCATTTCCTTGTAAGGAGTGCTACTAAAGTTCACGACTAGGTAATCGAACCCCATACATATCAAGTACGACACACGTACGCATGGCATACCGATATGTATAGATACATCGATGGCATCACAACATAACCATAAACATACAAGCTTTATTTAAGAGGCTCGGAAGAGCCACACACATAATATTACACATTAAGGGTCTCACGACCCATAATAGCAGTCATACAATACAAGCCAGCGGAAGAGTTATAAACTGTCTGGGTACAGACAAGGCAACTACTAGGCACGTGGCCTGACTATACAACAGAGCCGATGTAGGGCCAGATCGTAGCTGGGACACCAGCTACTCGTCGTCGTCGATGTCTACGAAGAACCCTCCATTAGGGTCATTAGCAACCTCTGCAACATTTATTAAGCAAACATGAGTACGAAGGTACTCAGCAAGACTTTAGGATAACTAACTACTCATGCAAGGTATCAAAAGGTATTGTGGGGTTTCAGGCGGAAAGCCAGCATTTGACTCGTGGCTAGACAACTTGCATTTTTTTTTAAAATTTGACAACTTGATTTCTCGCACACGAGTCCACTAACACCACAACAGTACACTATCGTGGAATCATTCCGTCTCCATACGGAAATGCCGTCCACGACACTCACGCTTATCTTGACAATTTTATGAGTAGCCATTGAAGTTATCTATGAACAACATATGTCTCCAAGTAGTCCATATCCGCGGACGCGGCTATTCGAATAGATCGTAACCCTCCAGGGGTGTACTTCGTCACACACGCTCTCGCCACTTATCGCCATGTGCACGTCATGCACCTCGGCAACCTTCAAGCGGAAGCCTAGCGAGGGAGTCGGCCACGACCGTTAACCACACTAGTACCTAGTCCAGGTTTATCGCCTATCTGAGAGTAACCCGTACGGAAGTCCGGCCGAGGTTTCCGCCACGGCCTCAAACGATGTGCGCAGGGTTCCCAAGCCCACCATCCGGGTGCCACTTGGTACACCGTGCCACTTCCTACCGCATCATGGCCCACCTCTCAGGTCAGCACCATGCACGGCCTCCAGCATTTCTATAAACACCAGAAACTACTCGCAACTCCTGGACCGAGTACTACGCGATTAATAGGCCGAGCGGGGTCATATTTCAGGGCCCAGCATGTGGTAGTATCTAGTCTTGGATTACATACACGGAACTCAGTTCCTAAGGACGGTTCCAATGAAACAACCCACCATGTACTCCTACACAGCCTTTCACCGGTACCTTTACCAAATCAAGTTCAACACACAACCTTTGCTCACCGAACACATTCCACATTTCTGTTCATCTCCCAGATGACAGACCATACACAACTCTAAGCATAGCATGCATAGCAGGATAAGGCACATCATAGATCAAGCAACTACCAGGTATGCTAGGTTGCAAGGTTCGGCTATTTACTATGACAAGGTTAAGTCATGCAAAGGAAGTGGGTCCAACTATCGTGGCAAAAGCAGTTGAAGCATTTGATCCTAATGCAATAAATAGGTGCAGGAGCAAGAACATAGGAGTTATCGGGATGATCAAAAGGGTTGCTTGCCTTGTTGCTCAGAGGAGGAACGATATCCGTCAGACGGATATTCGGTGGAATCCGGGGGTGCGGAGCCTACCGAAATGAATGGCAACATTCAATAACAATCATATGCACTCAAAATGACGCATGAGCATGGCATGAGAATGCAAGGTGATAAGTTATTATTTTCAACATGTAACAGGTTTAGAGTTGATTTGAATCACATTCGAATAGCAATTTAAACGGGTATTCTCGGATACCGGTTTAATTGATTCGACCTGATGCTCGGTTCATCTTGATGTTGACATGCAAGAATTGTCATGTTATGATACTGATTTGTATCTAGGGCAGTGTGTGATCATTGCATTTATAATGAAATTTGAATATTTTTACAAATTCCATTTATAAAGTGATTAAAAGAATTGAATCATTCCTTAGTTCACAATTTAGGGTTCTGTAACTTTTTCAAACATAGTTGAAAATAGCATAATCAGAATCCTTGAATTTTTCTGTTACTTTTTCATATATAAATTATTTTCATTGGAGTTACAGATTAATTTCTATGATTTTTACAATTTTTAGCAATTTCCTGAATTAGTTTTAAACTGGAAATTCTATTTATTGCATCAGGCTGACGTCAGCAGGTCAGCCGACCTGTGCAGGTCAAACCTGACAGGGGGGGCCCACTGGTCAGCCTCTCTGGGACTAATCCCGCGCTGACCAGCCCCTAATTGGGGTTTGACCAGGCGTGGGGCCCTCTGGCAGCGACTGAGGGGAGGGCGATTACGCCCTAATGGTCGGCCACGTCGACGGCCACCGGAGGGTGGTCGCCGGCGACCAGACCCGCGGCGGAGGGCTCGCCGGAGGCGACCTAGACGGCGCTGCATAGCACCAAAACGCACGCGGTTGGCAGCTACAGCATGCTCGCGGAGTGGCCGATCTGGCAGGACCATCTAGGGAGGCTAGGGTCGCCGGAAGAGGCGTCGGCGACGAGCCGGAGCGGCGGCCGAAGCTCGGGCGTCCTTGGGGTCTTTGAATCATGGGGATCTACGCTCGGTTCTTAGCTGCTACGCCATCTACGCGTCATCCTGGAGCTGCTGGTGCCCTCGGAAGGACGAGCTAATCAACGGAGGGCTACCGGCGACGAGCGGCAGCGGCGGTCCTCGTCGGGCTCCGGTGAAACTAGGGCTAGAGGAGGGGATCGAGGGGGAAAACTTAGGGGAAACGACCGCATGCTCACGGGGAGTGCAGAGCAGAGCTTAGACGGCTCGGGGAAGGCCTGGGGGCGACGAATCGACGGGAGAGGTCCGGTGGCCGGAGGAGGAAGACGACGGCGTTGCGGCCGTTGCAGGGCTCGAGGAGGCTTCGGCTTCTGCAAAGACGACCAGGGCGACGAGGCGGAGCTAATGGCGTGCTCTGGGAGGGGATCCTATGGCCAGGGACACGGGCAGCTCGAGCTCGAGCTCGGCTCTAATGGCGGCAGCAAAGAGGGGGAGGAGATCAGGTCGGAGGAGGAGAACCGAGGCGGGGAATGGATAGGGGAGGCTCTGGGGAGCTTATCCCCGTCGTCGCCAGCGCGAACCGGTGGCCAGGCAGGCACGCAGGTGCGTGGCCGCGCCGGTGGAGGCGGAGGCCACCTCCTGCTGCCTACTGGCGCGAGGGAGGGGACGAGCGGGGAGATGGGCCGGGCCAGGCTAGGGCGACAGGTAAGCTTTTTCCCATTTTCTGTGTTTTTGTTTTTCTGTTTTGCTAATTATTGTATTGCTAATTAATTCAGCTCCAAAACAAAAAGTAAAAACTATTTTAGACCTCCTGAAATATTTGTTATAATATCCCCACTCATTTCCAAGGTTTTCAACATTTTTGGAAAATTATAGTTTCTGATTTCAATTTTTAAATTTGAAACCAGTGGCTTTTGCATTTATTTAAAATGCTTAAAGTGTCAAGAAAATAGTTTTCTCCAATGCTCATTTACTTTCATGATTTATCAGAAAGTTTGAACATTTCTTGAGGCCATTTTGGGTTCATTGATTTTGAACTAGTTTGAAATTTCCTTTAATTGAAATGGTGGCTAGGGTTTTGAGTTTTTCCTTTGCCACTTTGTTGTTTTTGTTGAAACTTCTTAGATGCAAATGCAAAGAAGACATGAGCACAATGCTATCTTGCTTAAGGGTTAGGGATGTGACATACACGTCCATTTGAATTGCTTCATATGGATTTGTTTGGACCTACACACTATGCAACACTAACCAATGCAGCATCTCTATATGGCTTTGTCATAGTTGATGATTATTCCAGATACACTTGGGTGCATATCATAGTGAACTGAAGTGCAGGAAATCTTCAAACGGTTTTCTTCAAGGGCATCAATGAACTTCGACATCAAGATCAAACATATCAGGAGTGATAATGGAACCGAGTTCAAAAACACTGGTCTTGATGATTATCTTGATGAACTTGGTATTACTCACGAATTGTCTGCTCCTTATACTCCTCAGCAGAATGGTGTCGTCGAAAGAAAGAACAGGACTCTGGTTGAAATGGCAAGAACTATGCTTGAAGAATATCAGACTCCTCGTCGCTTCTGGCCTGAAGCAATAAACACTGCATGTCATATCTTCACAAATTCCTCAAGAAAACCTCATATGTACTCCTCACTGACAAGAAACCCAATGTAAGTTATTTCAAAGTCTTCGGTGCAAAATGCTGGATTAGAGATCCTCATCATAGCTCAAAATTTGCACCTAAGGCACATGAAGGTTTTATGCTCAGTTATGGAAAGGACTCGCACACCTACAGAGTCTTCAACAACTATCACAACAAAGTTGTTGAGACTGTAGATGTGCGGTTCGATGAAACTAATGGCTCGCAAAGAGAGCAATTGCCTTCTGATCCAGATAAGCTGTCTCCTGAGGAAGCGATAAAGCTTAAGCCTACTGAAGACATTGTCCCCACTGAGGAAATTGGTGAAGAAACAATCCCCATCGCTGATGAAAGTCAAGAAGATGCTCCTGAGGAAATTGCAACAGCACCACTTCCTCAGCCCAGACAAAATCCTCAACCAGCTCATCCGAGGATTGCAAATGAAGTCGAACTTGACAAAATCCTCAACGACATCAACGCGCCAGGTCCTCTCACTCGCTCAAAAGCTTCACACTTAGTTAACTTTTGTGGGCATTTTTCTTTTGTATCCATCACAGAACCCTCAAAAGTAGTTGAGGCTTTTCTGGAACCGGAGTGGATCCAAGCCATGCAAGACAAACTTCTTCAATTCAAGTTAAATGACGTATGGGAGCTCGTCAAGCGACCAGATCCTCGCAAGCATAACATCATCGGCACCAAGTGGATTTTCCGAAACAAGCAAGATGAGGACGGTCAAGTGGTGAGGAACAAGGCACGACTTGTAGCCCAAGGCTACACCCAGGTTGAAGGAATAGATTTCGATGAAACTTTTGCACTGGTTGCTAGACTTGAAGCTATTCGAATTCTACTTGCTTACGCTAATCATCATAACATCATCTTATATCAAATGGATGTGAAAAGTGCATTCCTCAATGGTAAGCTTGAGGAAGAAGTATATGTTGCTCAGCCCCCAGGTTTTGAGGATCCTAAGAATCCAGACAAAGTCTTTAGACTCAGAAAGGCTTTGTATGGTCTCAAGCAAGCCCCTCGGGCATGGTATGATACATTGAAGGAATTCCTCATGAAGAAAGGCTTCAAACCTGGTTCACTCGATCCAACTCTTTTCACAAAATCTTATGATAATGAGCTGTTTGTATGTCAAATATATGTTGATGATATCATATTTGGTTGTACTAACAAAAGATACATTGATGAATTTGCCTATATGATGAGTGAAGAATATCAGATGTCTATGATGGGGGAGCTAAAATTCTTCTTAGGTCTTCAAATTCGTCAACAAAGCAACGGAATCTTCATATCACAGGAGAAATACCTCAAGGATGTTCTGAGGAAATTCGACATGCATGAATGCAAAGGTGCCAAGACTCCAATGCCTACCAACGATCACCTCGGCACTGATGAAAATGGTAAAGATTTCGATCAGCAGGTATACCGTTCTATGATTGGTTCTTTATTGTATCTATGTGCATCTAGGCCAGACATAATGCTTAGTGTTTGCATGTGTGCACGTTTTCAAGCAAAACCGAAGGAATCACACCATAAGGCTGTGAAACATATTCTTCGATACCTAGCTCACACACCAACACTAGGATTATGGTATCCCAAGGGCTCCAATCTTCATCTGGTAGGGTATTCTGATTCAGACTATGCTGGTGACCGTGTGGATCGCAAGTCAACTTCTGGCACATGCCATTTCCTCGGAAGATCACTCGTTTGCTGGTCCTCAAAGAAGCAGAACTGCGTATCACTCTCCACTGCCGAAGCTGAGTACATTGCTGCTGGTTCTTGCTGTGCTCAATTACTATGGATGAAGCAAACCCTCAAGGATTACGGCATCAACATGAAGAATGTGCCTCTCTACTGTGACAATGAGAGTGCTATCAAGATTGCCTACAACCCAGTACAGCACTCGAAGACCAAGCACATCCAGATTCGTCATCATTTTCTTCGGGACCATGTCGTCAAGGGCAATATCCTCATCGACCATGTGAAGACTGATGATCAACTGGCTGATATCTTCACTAAGAGCTTGGATGAGAAAAGGTTTTGCAAGTTGCGGTGTGAGCTAAATATCTTAGAGTCTTTGAATGTTTTGTAAAAACATGCACACATCCTAACACCTATGCAAAGTTGATGACTTAGATGTGCAACACATGATGAAACGATTTTCTTCAACCAATGAAGAAAGTCACTCTGAATGTGAAGAAATTAACGAAGAAATTGATTCTCAGGGCCCTACGACAATTGTACGCGGCGTCTGTAATCAACATTCTTATATGGTGGGCAACGCCACCGCCCAATGTGAAATTCCTCAAGTTGATTTTCTTCAAATGATCAAATTCCTCACAATGCATTTTTCTTCAAAACAGTTGTTCTTCATTGTGATGATCTATTGCAAAATCTTTAAAAACACTTGATGACTTTCATTTGCCTAGGTAGACTGTGATTTCTAGTCCTCAGTAGCATTCACTTATTGCTATTTCTTCAAGTTGATGTTTCTGCTAAGTGAATGTGATCGGACCCTATTTTCCCTCTATGCTATACTTATCCAGTCTATTCAATTCTTCATATGCGTTCTACTTGAAACTTTGTTCAAAATCCTCACTGCATCCTTGTCAGCTGATGATTTTGTAACGAAAATCCTCAAATCTTCGAAAAATTGTTTTCTTCAAAGGAACAGTAACTGAACCCCCACTTCCCACGATTGGATAGCCATGATCTCCACTATCTCCACCGCATCGTATGGGAGCTACACGTGTCCTGCGGAGACGTAGAGGCAAGGGCTATTCGGTCCGAAACTTTCGCGCCAAACAGTAACTTTCGGGCTATAAATATGTCCTTAACCCCCTCGGTATCATCTTCTTCGCCTCATCGCTCTCCTGCCACAGCACACCGAACCCTAGCGCCACCGCTGGTAGTCTTGTCGCCGGCAAGGAAGAGCTTCACTGCCTCAACCTTCTCGCCGCCAGGATCACGCCGGAGTCGGAACATCTACGTCCGCCGCCGCCGTAGACGTCCTCTGCTGCCAAGTTAGGGTGCATTGGACACTTGACCGAAGAGCCTCTCCAACACCACCTTTTTGTGTTCTTCGTTCGCACCTTCCAGGGTAATTATATCCCATTTTTACAACAGATTAGATCTGAAATTTTACCTCTCCCATGTGAAATCTGTTTTTCCTCAAGATACGATGCGCACATGATTCCTCAAACACTATCCATCACCACAATCATTGATGAACTAGCTAAGCATCTAAGATTTTCACGAGATTCCTCAATTGTGCGAATTTTCGGATCTGTACAACTCTGGAACCCAAGACATAATGCTTAAGCAAATTCCTCAACCACTGGTTATATTCCTCAAACTGTCAAACTTTTCATTTTCTTCAAATCTGAGAACGCATATGACCTCTCCAAATTCCTCGCAACTATACTCTGTTCACAGGTACACACATGTTAGCTGATGAATCTCTCAGTTGTCATCACATTAACTCATTTGCAGCGTTTCTGGAAGAAACTCTTCAAGGCTCATCAAAATCCTCAAGAGTTCAAAATCCTCAGAAAGTTCCTCGTCTGAAGAAAATGGAGGAAGAAAGGAAACAGAAGGGAGGAAAGAAACTGGACCAGAACACAGCTGTTGATATTCCTGATGACATATACCTGGACTATTGCATGCCTGATGATGAACCTGAGACTATGCCTAAAAGAAAGATTAGGCTGCAGAAAATTGAACGCAGATGGGCAAAGGAGTGGAAGGAGTACAGGTTTGTGACTCCAAAATATGCGAAGAAATTCGCTTTGAAGCCTCCTGGCAGAAGGGCCCCACTTGAGGATCATCGAGTAGCTCATCCCTCAAGTCTTATGACACTTGATGACTACCCAGATGAAAAAGAAAGGCATCTGGCCAAGCTCAAGAAGCAAGCAGAAACAGCAGTGAAGAAATTTCATGAATCCTCAGCTGCTGCCTCCGGTGCTGCTCATTCCTCAGCAGCAGAAACCTCAGGCTCAGAGATTCCTCAACCAAAGTCTGTGCCAACAAAGCCAAAAGCTTCAAAACCCCAAGAGAAGTTTGCACAGACTTCTGCCACCAAACCCTCAGCTCCAAAACCCTCGGTTCCAAAACCGTCAACACCAAAAGCATCAGCGCCAAAACCTTCAGCACCAATCGCCTCTACACCAAAGTCCTCAGATCCACCTCCAAAGCCAGTACAGAAGAAAGTCGTGAAGACTACGACTGCCAGCTCCAGCTCCTCACTCCCAGCTGCAACTAGCTCGGAGACAAAGTCTTCAACACCTCTTTTGAAGACTTCGACAACAACTGAACCTGCACCTCTGCCCAGCCCCAGCAAAATCATCACAGTCCCGTCTGCATCAGAGGGAAGTGAAGAATATGATGATGAAACTCTGGAAGCCATCATCAGGAACAAGCAAGAAAGGGTAGCACAAGCATCAGGCAGTGCTATTCCTCTGGCGATGGACCCCAAGGTCCTCCTCGACTTCATCAATGTGTGGTATGAAGACCCAAACACACCCATTGATGATTTGAAACTTCCTCCTGGTGTCAGTCACATGGTGGCTACCTTCATAAACGAAGCCAAGTGGAAGGAACAGAAGGCCAAGCAGGCAAAAATTGCAAAGGCCAGAAAGGAGAAATTCCTCAGGCAAAATGTTCTCAAGCTGACGCCTGAAGCATTGGTGTCCACCCAGGCAGAGCTGCAAGTCTTGACTGACAAGTGTGAGAAACTGTCAGACCGCACAAGCATCAAACGCAATTTCATCAAGCTAGCCACTAGTGCTATTGATGACTACAACAGACGTCACCCCCCACCAGCACCAACTCCTCAGCCCCTGGTTGAACAGCCAGAAGATGCATCTCCTGTTGAGGAGGAAATTCCTCAAGCTGAGGAACAACACCAAGAGCGCCGTGCTGATGAGCCGGCCATTGAGGAAATCATCACTGAGACCGCTCCTGATGAAACTGCAAACCCTGATGAAACTGCTACTGATCCAGCTGCTTCACCAAAGCAGGATGATGACTCTGTTCCAGCTGGTTCCTCACTGCCAGCTGAAGAATCTGTTGAGAAATCACCTTCACCAAAAACTTCAAAGGTGAAGAAGTTAATCCCGTCTGCATCAGACGTGAAAAAGACAAGGGCTGCTGAGAAGGAAGCGAAGAAGAGAAAAGCTTCCTCAGCAGAAGAAAAGATTGAGGCAAAACGCCTCAAGGAAACTGAAGAATCTTCCCCTCTGGACCCGGTGCCTCTTAATGTTGCACCTTCATATGAAATGGTCGTCATTGGTGACCACACTACAAGGGCAGATGAGGAAATGAAGGATGCTGCCTCTGAGGAGCATACTGATGAGGAAATACAAATTGATGACAGTCCTCAACCTCATATTCCTCAGAAAGAGACTACTCAAGCTTCAGCTGCAGCAGCTGATGAATCTGCTTCTGCCACAAAGTCAGCTGATGAAAATCAAGCTGAAGAAAATGTCCAGTCTGAGCAGGCTCCTCCCATTGAACAAGCTGACCAAACTCCTCAAGCTGAGAAGGATGAAGAAATTCCTCAGCCTGATGCTCAGCCAGAACAAGAAATTCCTCATCCTGAGGAAACTGCTAAAGAAAATGTTCCCACCCCTAACAATGAATTCATTGGCTCAACCCAGAGACTGCCATGGTTGTTTCCCCTCCCATTCCTCAGCACAATCTCAATCCAGTTCAGCGCCTGCCATTCTCAAAGCGGCCAAAGTTTCAGAAAGAGAATTTCTTTGAGGAACGCATGTATTTCATCGGAGAGAATCCTTATGACAAGCCTCAAATGAGGCATCTGAAGTTTTGGACAAGGAGTCAGATGAACTACTATGCTTCTGTGCTCTGTGGCCGCAACAAGATATTCCAGCACAGGCACATTCCTCATGATGAACTTGAAGAGATTCCCTGCATGGAACCAGTCCTCAGTGTACTACATGATGCAGGTTTGCTCCCTATGTGCTCCGACATATCAGATTGGAATAGTGAGCTAATTCTTCAGTTCTATTCAAATCTACACATCTCGGGCAATGCTGATGACATCAACACTTGGGTGTTCGACTGGATGACCCAAAATACTCACTACAAGGCTCCAGCGTCTGAACTCCTCAGAGAACTGCCCGTACCAATTCCTTCAGAAGGGGCAGTGAAGCTTTATGGTGAGCGTGAGCTGCCAAATGGAATGATGGAAGTCCTCATGAAGCCTTTGGCTGCAGGAAAACCCTCAAGAACCACATTCCTCGTCCATGAGCTAAAGTACACACCCCGGTCTGTCTACCGCATTCTCTGCAGTGTGCTAGCGCCAATCAAAGGCCATGATGATGACGAAGATGTCGTCGGCCTCATGAAGAATATCCTCTTCAACATCATTCACGATATCCCCATGAATATCCATGATTTCTTCTTGAGGACTTTGGCTGACAATGCAATGTGCCCATATGATCACAAAATTTATGCACCATGGATCATGAGATTCCTCAGGACAAGGACAGGCATCAACTTTCACGCAGATTTCCAGAACCATGTTGGTTATATGCCTCCTATCCGGGTCAACAAGAAGACTTTCGAGCCTATTGAGGGAAAAGGAAAGTCTGTAATTGATGAAGGAAGCAGGCCTCTTGATGGTCAATTTAAAGAGCCAGATGCATATTCCTCATGGGACGATACTGAGACTCGTCCACCAAGCCCAGTTCCTCCTCGCGTGCTAAACACCAGAGAGCTTCTTCTTAGTCTTCATCAGAAGGTGTATCACAACCACAAATGGGTCAAACGCCAGTTTGGTGCCATTGTGAAAACCCTCACTGAGACACAGAACAGTGTGAAGCTAAATCATCACTATCTGCATGAGGTTTTTGATCGCACCTGGGCTACCCTTGCACATCTAAAGACCCAGACTGAGCTTGAAGAATTGAACTTTGAGCAGGACTTTGACTGGTCGTGGCCTCCCAAGAAAAAGTTCAGGCCCATTCCAGTGCCAGATCTTGAAGACAGCTCCTTCTCGTCCTTCCGCACCGCCGAATCTGATGAGGAACAGCTCGACACCGCAACAGGCCCAAGGAAGAAGACTACACCCAAGAAGCGCCAAGGATCTTCATCAACCGCCAAGAAATGAAGTCTTCATGGGCGTTAGTCCTCAGTTTGTCCCTTTTTGTCACTTGATGACAAAGGGGGAGAAACTTGAGAGTTAGTCTTCAAACGGGATTTATTTTTGGGGCCTATGAACTATATTTAAGTTACAAACTCTTGGCTCTTCTGAAGTTTTTATGTAATGAGTTGTAACTTAAGCCCGATGGTACTCTGACGCTTTTGAACGTTTTTCTTCGCATGCTTATTCCTCAAGTTTTTAATGCATGCATGCTGAAATTCGTTAGATACCATTTGCCATCATGCATCCTCATTTTCTTCATATGATATGTTATATGTATGCATGATTTACAAGATTCAGGGGGAGATCTCCATGATATAAATCATCAATGTGCATATGCTATAAAAGCAAAATCCTCAAGGTATGCACATCTTCAGGGGGAGTCTTTGTGAATCTTGTTTTCAAATTCCTCAAATGAGTATTTACACTTCATATTTTTGATCCCTGTTGAAGACTTAACCTAATTGTCATCAACCACCAAAAAGGGGGAGATTGTAAGTGCATCTAGTGCCCCTTAGTGATTTTGGTGGTTTGAAGACTTATAGGTTAAGTATCTAATGTGTTTTTAAGTGTACACAGGATCTATAAGTCATTGAGGAGTTTGAGATATTTGAAGAATATCGACCCCTAAAAATATAAGTCTTCAGTTGAAGAAATTGGTCTGAAGCTGAAGAAATGAATCGCGAAGAATTTGTGATAAAACTGATATTCCTCATGAAGATATTGATATTGAGAAGATCGGTGGTTCCTGAAGAAAATCGTTCTGAAGAAACTGAAGCATGAAGATTTACGTTTTCTGTTTTACTTTCTTCGCATTTGATGAATAGGAACACCGTATTGTTAAAGGGGGTCAAAGTAACGCTATGGAATGAATTTCCTCATGATGCTCAACCCAAGCCAAATCCTACCAAAAGCCTCAAGTGAGGAATATGAGTGACATGAGGACTCTCACAGTTGAGAGTCCCGACCGTTTCGATAAGCAACGCCAAGTCACTGATCTTATCCACTCCAACGGTCATATTCTTTAAGGGCATTAATGTCAAATCATGTCGGGATGCTCCCAGGCTATAAATAGCCCCCCCCCCACAACCACTAGCTGGTTGGCTGCTCCGTTAGAAACTGACACTTGTCATAAGAGCAACCCAAATTCCTCAGAGCTTTCGAGAGTAAATCATCAGTGAGGAAATACACCACCCACCGAAACCACAAACCAAACCTAGTGATTGAGCATCACTGAAGAAGTCGTTCCTGTGTGGGACTGAAGCCTTTTACCTTTGAGGACTGTGCATCCTCCAGACGGTTAGGCGTCATGGTCTAGAGCAATCCGGCAGTCAATTGTGGATCGCCGGGTGACCGAGTTTGTGAGGGTTTGGAAGTCTGCCCTGAAGACTTACCACGAGTGTTGGGCGAGGACTGTGTGTCCTTAGCTCAAGGAGAATATGGTAGGGACTGTGTGTCCCGGGACTGGGTGTCCTTTGGTTTCAATACCAAGCCGCTCCAAACCAGATGTACAACTGTCACAGCAGTTGGAACTGGGTCATCAACAACAGTCTTCACCAAGAATCGGGTTCTAATTCCTCAACTCTTTACATTCTCTGTATTATGTGTTGATGACATTCACTGTGACTGTTTGAAGAATTTGCTGAAGACTTTCTCTGAATTTCCTCAACCCCAAATTCTTCACTTGAGTTAATCATCATCTGTATTCTGCGTGCCTGCTTACTGTGCAATCTATTTTCATAATCTTCACTCTACAATACTGCTGTCTTGAACGATTGCACGACTGATCCTTAACTGTTTCCGCTGTAAGTTAGTCATCAGTGAGGAATTTCCTCAAAAGGAATTTCCTCAGTGATGAAATTCTAAAAATCTCCTATTCACCCCCCCCCCCCCTCTAGTCGATATAACGCACTTTCACCATCACATGATTCTCCTAATGATGTGATCCCGTTATCAAGTGACAACACTTGCCTATGGTCAGGAAACCTTGACCATCTTTGATCAACGAGCTAGTCAACTAGAGGCTTACTAGGGACAGTGTTTTGTCTATGTATCCACACATGCACTGTGTTTCCAATCAATACAATTATAGCATGGATAATAAACGATTATCATGAACTAATAAATATAATAATAACTAATTTATTATTGCCTCTAGGGCATGTTTCCAACACCATGACGCCGTGCGGGGCCGCGTTGGTGCATCACCGCCCGAAGTCCGGCTTCCCCCAGATGCCTTTGCAAGACTCCATCAAGCATTGGCAGAAGGGGTTCTTCTACGTGAGGAGCACGGAAACGGCCCAGGACGCCCTCAACATGCCCCCATTCACCATCGCCCCTCCGACGCGGCAGAACTGGGACGCGAAGACTCCCAAGCCACATCCTGAGGTGGCGCTTATTCGCGCCCACCTCGATATCTTGAGGGAGAGCGGCCTCCTCGGCCACGACCTTCTCGCCACCATGGTGGTCCATCGGATTCTGCCTCTGCAGAGGCGGCTGCATATGGTCTGCCAGATAAGCGACCGGCTTGATCCATGCCGGCTATCCACCAAGAGATTCACCCCGGGCGCTGTGGCGTGAAGGGTGAACCTGATCTCCACCGCCCACATGGATGAGGGCGAGGAATGGACATGGCGGATGTCCCCGTTCAACCGGGCTCATCCGCCTCCGATGGTAGCCTTACTCCCTTCTTTTCTATCGTTTTGTTTTGAAGCCGGTGGCGTTATCTGAGCCTGGTTGAATTCCTTTCTTGTAGATGTTCAAGACCCTGCAGGGGTCCCTCCGTCAGCCTGCTCCTGACGTGGAGGCGTCCGGCGCATCCGAGATGGAGGACGAGGATGCGATGGAGCCCCGCTCAGACTCCTCCGCCGGCTCGGAAGATCCCCAGGAGTCGGAAGGGACCGAGTCGTCCGGTGAGTACCCGCGGCACGCCCTAGCAGACTGGACGGACGATGATGAGGAAGCCTCATTCTGTTCTGATGCAGCCTTCGAGGGAGACTTCGACGAGGTAGAGGAGGTCACCGGCCCACTACCATCGCGCGGCCGGCTTCACGGTGGTGGAGCGACCGCTGCTGATGAGGCACCCGGGAAGAAGGGCAAGGGTGCCACAGCTTCCCGGCCGGCCTCTAAGCGACCGGCGCCGGGTCCTCCAGCCGGGCAGCGGGCAGACGGCGCCAAGAGGCGCCGTGGCGGTGGCCGGAGGCAGGTCCCGGTAGTTGCAAGGTATGGTTTCCTCCTCTTCTCCCTTCCATATCTTGAGATGAGCTTTGTTCCTAAGAAGCTCGGCTTGACAAGGAGGCGGAGGATGCGGATGAAGACACCGCCTCCGCAGCTGAGCGGGCCGGCTAGGCAGCAGCTGATGCTGCCGAGAGGGAGCTCGAGATAGAATCCCAGCGCCGGTGGGACACGGCTGCGGGGAAGACCGCCGTGGGTCAGCCTCGCCCCAGCCGGGTCGAGAGGCCGGCGGAGAAGCGTGCGAAGGCTAGACAGGATCCCTCCGCACATGCCCGTGTGGAGGAGCCAGCTAGCGAGGCCGCCTCCAGGCCGGCCCCGAGGACCGAAGGGGCCCAGCCGCCTGAGCCAGCAGCCCGGAGCAGGTTGACCTGGATACGATCCCGGCTTCTCCCCGGGCCGAAGCAGCTCCTGACGCGCCAATGCTGGATCTGACCGCATCAGACACGGCCCCTGATGCCCCAGGGGCGACCATGGATGCGCCGGACGCGGCTCATCCACCTCCTGCGGAGGAGGTAGCGCCGGCTGGGACGGCGCCCGAGCCGGCCATCGAGCCGGCACCATCATCATCCCCCGGCAGGGCCCTGTTGCGCCAATGGCACGGGGCCGGCCTGGGAGCCGACCCATGAAGTCATGGCGGGCGGCAAACTTGGCCCGCCTGCGAATGCCCGCCGGCACCATTCTTTCCGGCGTGCCGGAGCTGGTGACGCTATTTACCAGCGGCCGGTCAAAGGTGGAGCAGGCGGCCCGCGTGGTATGCGACGACATGGAGCGCCTGGAAGCCCGCACCCAGGAGGCCTTGCCTTTTTTTGGTTTTTCTTTGCGCTTTTTTCTCTTGACGTCAATGGGGGCACGACAGCGCACCCACTGGGTGTAGCCCCCGAGAATCGGGCGGGTTGATTGCCAACCGGTCCGAATCTCTTGGAGGCCTTTTCCTCTACATATTTTTCTTCAGTGGGGGCGCGCAAGCGCGCCCACTGGGTGTAGCCCCCGAGAATCGGGCTGGTTATGCTTTTAACCAGGTCGAATCTTAATCGTGTTCCCTTTCTCTCCCCTTTGGCAGGCGCTTTACGATGCTCAGGTATAGGCGTACAACGAGCTTCGGGACCAGCACCTAGGGGCTGATAGCCGGATCGCCGAGCTTGAAGCCCGGCTGGGCGAGGCTGCCGCGGAGCATGATGCCTTGCACGAAGCCGGCGGCCGGCTCCAAGAGCAAATGGACCTTCTTCAGGCGGAGAAGAAGGAGCTCGAGGCGGCCGGCCGGGTCGAGTTGGAGCGGCTGCGAGCCATGCTGCAGGAGAAGGAGTCCTCCTACTCTGCCGACGTGGACCGCCTCACGTCGCTTCACCTTGAGGAGGTGCACCTCAAGGACGCCGCCTTGAGGGCGAAGGACGAAGCCCTTACCCAGAAGAAAACGCAACTGGCTAAGGCGCTGGAGTCCGCCGCGACCCTCCATGAGGAAATCGCCCGCCTCACCCATGCGAGTGAGGTGCGGGAGCGCGAGGTCCTCGAGGTCTTTCATGAGACCGACGGCGCCTTCCAGTGTGGGTCTTTCTTCCTTGTTTTGGGTTTGGTCTTTTTGTCGTCTCCTCCCCTTGCTGTGTTCTTACGTCCTAGTTGCCTTTTCCCTAGATCTCTTCCCCGAGACCCAGGTCGCAGCCGACACCGCCGTTGAGGTGTGCCATGAGGAGCGTCGTGCGGCCGGGCAGGAGGTGGATACTACCTCCGACTAGAGCGTGCAGGAGATCGGGGTGGGCCTTCGGGCCCGCCTGCACGTCATGGGCGAGTCTGTGACTTGGCTCCAGGTTGCAGGTTCGTCGATGGTGGCGGCCCTGTGGCCGGAGGGTGTGGAGCCGACGACCATGAGCTGGCTTGCCCGCTGGCTCGCAGCGGGTGGAGAGCGCCTGGACGCCTGGCGTGCCTCCGTAGCGCAGTCTGGGGCTTATATGGCCCTGCGCTTGGCCAAGTCATGGTATCGCAACCTGAACTTGGGCAAGCTGGCTGCCCAGCGCGACGGCTCAGAGGCGGAGCTGCAAGGCATGGAGGAGGAGCTCCGAGTGAGAGCTAGCGCCTTCGCTGAGTACGCAGCCTGGGATGACTTCGTCTTGGAGCAGCGTGAAGACGGCGGCGTGATTGCTGAGGATCTGCACGGCCTTCAGCCCTATGACACCGACGGCAGCTCCGACGAGGCGGTCCAGGCTGCGGAATCTGCAACCGCCTCCAGCGGTGGGGCATATGCCGACTCCGGGATCAGCGGAGCCAGGGGCCGCAACGGGGGACATGACGCATCCACCTCGGGAGGAGACGGAGGCGGCGATGCTACCACATCAGGAGCGGCAGCCGAGACGACCCCTGAGGCCGCTGTCCCGTAACTGGCGTCCTTTTGTGTTTTTGGTTCTACCCCTGGAGGGATCTAACAAACGTGGGCCGTGGGCCAATGCTTTTTATGAATGTATGTATTCAGCATTATATTTGTCACCAAGCGTGTTGTCTTATGATCCCGTCTTTTGATTCCTGGTTGACTTCTCTTATCCGAAGCCATCAAGACATAAAGAACAAGACATAAGCCAATCAGAGGCCGGCTTGAATGAGCCAACTCGAGCCAGTCGTCGCTAGTATAGCCGGACTATGCATGTATTCAACCTGACCCGGTGTCATATCACGAACCGAGCGGTCGGAGCCAGCCCGCAGGTTCGAGCGAAGGACCAGGAATCAGCCGGTACACTATGTGCCCGACTACAAGGATTGACCGTCCGAGCGGTTAGCGAGCCCCCGAGCTTCTTTAAAGCTAGCAAGGGGCCGCGCTGCATAGCCTCCGAGCTTGATTAAGCTAGCAATAGGTGGTATGCTGTGTAGCCCGTACACTGAGTGAAAACTCTTTTAACAGGAGGAAGCATGGAGCCTGCTTTTTTCATCGTATTTTTTGTTCCTGGCAGTCAGAGGCCGTCTTGAGTCTTGAATGAGATCGTATATACGATCGAGCCAGCCCGAGCCGGTCGTCCCAAGTATAGCGGAATGTGCATGTATTCGACCTTACCTAGCGTCATATCGCGAACCGAGCGACCGGCGTCAGCCCGCAGGCTCAAGCGACGGACCAGGGGTCAGCCGGTACACTATGTGTCCGTTATAAGGGTGGACCGTTCAGGCGGCTGGCGAGCCCCTGACCTTGTTTTAAGCTAGCAAGGGGCCGCGCTGCGTAGCCTCCGAGCTTGGTTAAGCCGGCAAGAGGTGATACGCTGTGTAGCCCGTACACTGAGTGAAAACTCTTGACAAAAGAAACATGGAGCATGTTCTTTTTATTGCCTTCGTTGTTCCCTGAAGAGGGAGGAGGATACATGTGCATGCTCTTTCCTTTGCTTGTCTTCTGCCTTTTAGCAATAGAACGGGCGAATCAGCGCCGCGTTTCATGGGCGCTCCGTTTCTTGGCCGGAGTCGTCCCTCTTGCGCTTCCTTGGCTTCTGGGCATCAATCAGGTAGTAAGCATTGTTGTGCAGCGCCCTACTGATGATGAATGGTCCCTCCCAGGGGGGTGAGAGCTTGTGCTGGCCGGCAGTGCGCTGGATTCTTCTGAGGACCAAGTCCCCCTCCCTGAAAGAGAGAGGCCTGATCCTTTTGCTGTGGTAGTATCTCAGCTTCTGTTGGTAGATGGTCGTCCGGCTTAAAGCCAAGTCCCTTGCTTCTTCGAGGAGATCCACACCGTCTTCTCTGGCCTCCTTCGCCTCCGTTTCTGTGTATAAGGTGACCCTAGGCGAGTTGAATTCGACATCCGTGGGGATGATAGCCTTAGACCCGTATACCAGAAAGAATGGAGTGAAGCCGGTCGACCGGTTGGGCGTGGTGCGGAGGCTCCATAGCACAGCCGGCAGTTCTTCAATCCAGCAGTCGGCTGACCTGACCAGTGGTGCCACCAGCCTTGGCTTGATGTCGGCTAGGATCAGGCCGTTGGCCCTCTCCGCTTGGCTGTTTGACTGAGGGTGTGCCACTTAGGCTAGGTCGAGCCGGATGCCTACCTTGGAACAGTAGAGCGCCAGGGCGCCCTTGGCGAAGTTGGTGCCATTGTCGGTGATGATGCTGTGGGGAACGCCATATCGGACAGAGATGTCTATGATGAACCTGACAGTAGTGGGGTTGTCAAGCTTCTTGATAGGCCTGGCTTCGATCCACTTGGTGAACTTGTCGACGGCTACCAGAAGATGCGTCATCCCTCCGCAAGCCGTCTTGAAGGGCCCAACCATGTCCAGTCCCCAGACGGTGAATGGCCATGATAAGGGAATGGTTTTCAGTGCTGAAGGCGGCATATGGCTTTGTGCACTGAAGCGTTGGCAGCTTTCACATTTGTCCACCAGATCCACAGCCTCCTCGAGGGCCGTGGGCCAGTAGAATCCACGGTGGAATGCTTTGGCCACCAGGGTTGTGGAGGCGGCATGATGCCCACACTCCCCCTGGTGGATGTCTCTTAGGATCTCCTGCTCTTTTTCTGAATCGACGCAGCGTTGGAACACGCCGGTCGTGCTGCGTCGCACCAGCCCGCGATTGATGATGGCGTAGCCGGTGGACCTGCGCTAGGTCTGTCTCGCCTCCGCCTCATTTTGAGGAAGTTCGCCGCGAAGAAGGAAGGCCAGAATGGCCTGAGCCCATGATGGAGCCGACACAAGGGTCGCCTCCGCTTCGTCTTGACTGTTGGAGGCTTCTGCAGCCCCCGAGCTTGATAGCGTCTCCGGTGCTATTGTTGTAGCCTGCTCATCGTCTATCTCCATGACGTCCACCCACTGGGAGGATTCGAGCCCGGGCAGAGCCGGGGTTGTCGTTGTAGCTGGTGCCGTTGTTGGAGTCGGGTGGACCAATGGAGCCGGATTAGGATCCGAAGCCGGCGTAATTGGTGGAGCCGACTGCGCTTGCACCGTAGACTCAGTCGGTGCCGCATTTGGAGTCGGTGCCGTCAGTGCAGCCGGCGTGGGGTCCACAGCCGGCATAACTGGTGGAGCCGGCGGCGCTTGTATTGTAGAGTCGGCCGGTACGAAGATTGATGCCGACTCAGGAGACGGCTTGATAGACGGCTTGTGGAGTTGCTCGAGGGAGACGCCGGCTGGGATGGCCTGCCTCGTGGAGCCGATCTTTGCCAACGTGTCGGCCGCCTCATTTTCCACCCTAGGAACATGGCGGAACTCACAACACTCGAAGGGGCCACTGAGTTGCTGGATGAGGAAGCGGTAGCTTGCCATGTTGGCGTCCGTGGCGTCCCATTCGCGTGAGACCTGCTGCACCACCAAGTCTGAATCGCCGAAGCATATGAGCCGCCGGATGCCAATCTCCTTCGCAAGCCGGAGGCCGTGGGCCAGTGCTTCGTACTCGGCGACGTTGTTGGAGGCGGCGAAATGGATCTGGAGAGCGTACTTTAGCTGGTCCCTTTTCGGAGACGTCAAGATGATGCCGGCTCCCAGTCCTGTCCGCATCTTCGAGCCGTCGAAGTGCATCCGCCAATGCGTGGAGTCTGGAGGCGGTGGCTCGAACTGGGTCTCGGCCCAATCGACTAAGAAGTCGGCCACCTCCTGTGATTTGATGGCGGTGTGAGGCTCGTACCGAATGTCATGGTCCTCCATGGTGATGGACCATTTGGCAATTCTGCCCGTGGCATCACGGTTGCCCATGATCTATGACAGCGGAGCCGTGCTCACCATAGTGATGGCATGCACTTCGAAGTATTGTTTTAATTTCTTTGCAGCAAGGTAAATGCCATAACACATTTTCTGATAATGAGGGTAGGTCTTCTTAGAGGCGGACAAGACCTCGCTAAGGTAGTAGACAGGGCGCTGTACTGGCAGGGCCTTGCCTTCCTCTTTGCGCTGAACTACCAACACTACACTGACCACGCGAGTGGTCGCCGCGATGTATATGAGTATGGGTTCCCTTTCAGATGGGGCTGCCAAGATGGGCAGGCTCGAGACTACTCGCTTGAGGTCGCGGAAGGCTTCGTCCGCCTGGTCGTTCCACTCGAACTTCGTCGTCTTCTTCATGAGCTGGTAGAGTGGAAGGGCCTTCTCGCCAAGCCGGCTGATGAACCGGCTGAGGGATGCCAAGCAGCCGGCGAACTTCTGGACGTCGAGGATCCGAGCCGGCCGCACCATCCGCTCGATGGTGCTGATCTTCTCAGGGTTCGCTTCGATGTCACGGGCAGATACGAAGAACCCCAAGAGTTTGCCGCCTAGGACCCCGAAGACGCACTTCTCAGGATTGAGCCGGATCTTGTATTCGTGCAGATTGGCGAATGTCTCCCGGAGGTCGTCGAGGAGGCTGAAATGCTGCTTCGTCTTGACGACGATGTCATCCACATAGACGTGGATGTTTCTGCCAATCTGTGGCAGCAGGCACTGCTGCATGCAGCGTTGGAACGTCGGTCCTGCGTTCTTCAGACCGAACGTCATGGTGGTGTAGCAGTAGGACTCGAAGGGCGTGATGAAGGAGGTCTTCAGCGATCAGCTGGATCCAGCTTGATTTGATGGTAGCCTGAATAAGCATCAAGAAATGACAGCAGTTCGCAGCCTGCAGTGGAGTCGATCACTTGATCTATCCTAGGCAACGCGAAAGGGTCTTTCGGACAGGCCTTATTCAGGCTAGTGTAGTCGATGCACATTCGCCATGTGTTGTTCTTCTTCAGCACCACGACTGGGTTCGCCAGCCAATCTGTGTGGAAAACCTCCATGATGAAGCCGGCTGCAAGGAGCCGGGTGATCTCTTCTCCGATCGTGCGTCGCTTGCCCTCGGCGAATCGGCGCAAAGGTTGTTTCACCGGCTTTGCATCCGGTCGCACGTGAAGTTTGTGCTCGGCGTACTTCCTCGGGACACCCGGCATGTCTTTGGGGGACCATGCAAAGATGTCCCTATTCTCAATGAGGGAGTCGACGAGCTCGCCTTCCTATTTGGGGCTGAGGCCAGCCCCGATGGTGACACACTGCTTTGGGTTGGCAGGGTCGAGTAGGACCTGCTTGGTCTCTTTAGCCGGCTTGAAAGAGCCCTCACCGGCCGATTGGGATGGAGGAGAAGGAATCGCCGGCTGCTCGGTAGCCTCGGCCACGAGCCGGTCGATCTGCCGCTTCTCCTCGGCAATCACCAAGGCGTCGGCGAGGCGGCTGCTATCTTGGGCACACTCAAGCGACTTCTTGTAGTCGCCAACAACAGTGATGATGCCCTTGGGACCCGGCATCTTCATCTTCAGGTAGGCCTAGTGCGGAATAGCCATGAACTTGGCCAGAGCCGGTCTCCCCAGCAGCGCATGGTATGGGCTACTGAGGTCCACCACCTCGAACCATATGGACTCTCGGCGGAAGTGAGCCTTGTCGCCGAAGAGGACGTCCAGCTAGATCTTGCCGATGGGCGAGCATGACTGCCCAGGCACGATGCCATGGAAGATAGTGCTGGTTGGCAGGACGTCCGTCTCCTTGAGCCCGAGCTTGCGGAGAGTGTCGAGGTAGAGGATGTTGATGCTGATGCCGCCATCGACTAGCACACGGGAGAATCGGCAGGTGAGCCTCTTGGAGGCGAAGGTGGGGTCGAGGACGAGTGTGTATGACCCCGGATTGGGCATCACCACGGGGTGGTCCACCCGGCTCCATGTAATTGGTTTGTGAGACCAATGCATGTACTCGGGAACCGGGGGGACAGTGGCATTTACCTCGCGCCGCCTTTGGTGCAGGTTGTGCTTGTCGTCACCTTCACTGGTGAAGATGACGAATGCTCCGTCTTGATGTGGATAGTCGTCAGGGTGAGGACCGTCATCGCGAGGCGGCGGTGGCGGAAGCGGAGCGTGATGGGGAGCCGATGCACGGGGCGCCGCCTGCGCACCCGGAGGAACCGGCATGCCCTCCCCTTGCGACAGTCGGCGTGCGACGCTGCACTATCGAAGGGTATGGGTAGATGGCGTAGACCCAGAATGTATCTTGCAGGAGGCGTCGAGCAGTTGCTCGAGAGACTGCTTGGGCACCCAGTTCGGGTTGCCCTGATTGCGACGCTTTCATGGAGGGCCGGCTTGGAAAGCCGATGCCTCGCCCTCCACATTGGCCACTAGCTTGTTGTTGGAGCGGGGATCCATCTGATCCGCCTTGCCCTTGTAGTTATTCTGGCCGCCTCGGTTGTCCCCAGACGGCTTGGGAGTAGTCCGCGCAGGCACAACTTTGTCCAAGTGAGCTCCACGGGCATGCAAACTGCTCCGGACGCAATGCATCCGGTGGTGTAGGTGGGGGGGCCCGACCAGCGCATAAAGCCAGCCGATGCCGCGATCGGCCCCACGGTGGGCGCCAAATGTCGGTGAATACTCACAACATATGCCATGGGTAGGCTAAATTCGGTGAGAACCGAAGGGACAAAGGTGGGTGCTGGGAACGAGGTTGGTACACGCACGGGACGCACGATGTACCCAGGTTCAGGGCTCTCCGTAGAGATAATACCCCTAATCCTGCTGGTGTGTTTGATGTATGGGAACATAGTACAATGTCGCTCGTGGAGCTGTGTTGGGAGGAGGAAGAGGGGAGCACCCGGCTCGTCTCTACCTCTCTCTCTCTTTGGGTTGGTGAATGTGTGGTGTTGAATGACTGGTAAGTGATCGGCCCCCTTGCATGGGGGGCGGCCGGGGGGTTTTATAGACGAACCCGCGAGGCTACAATATGGATAAAGGGTACATGGGTGGGACCCGGCTGGCTGCTTCGACGGCTGGCCAGGGGCCCACAAGGGTCTTGTCTTGTCGATGAGGGGGCCGCCGGCTGCAGGGTCTCGATTGCTGGTGGGACCCGCCGGCTGGCCAATGAGGCTCCCGCGTAAGGTGGACGCTGAGCACGCGATGTACGTCGAGCGTCGCCCCGCGAGATTCTTCATGGGCAGGCAGTACGATCGCCTCCACTGTTCCCCACGCCGAGTGTAGTAATGGAGTGGGAATGTGACGGTCCGACATTATGCTAGGTGATGGATCAGAGCCGGGGTAGGTCAGCGGCGTGGCCACCGACGCTCGTACCTGCCGGGCGCCCTGATCTAGTACCTTTGCTGACGCGTAGCTACCTTTAATCATGAGGTCCTTTCCTGACCTACGATCTGATGTGACTTGTGATCCCCAGCAGGCTAGCCTGCTTGGTCAGCCGGCTTGAGGGTGGCCGCCTCCTCCCCAATCCGGCTGGCGGGACCAGGCTGGCTCTAAAGGGGAGGCCGCCTGCATTCTAGCCGGCAGGGGCTGCCTGGCCGGCCAGAAAGGTGGCCGCCTAGTCTTCCAGCCGGCAGGCGATGCCTAGCCGGTCAGAAGACTTGGGCCTTGGGAATCTCCATACCTTCATGTCCATTGCGCCGGAAATGAAGGAACAGGCTTGATGAGCCTACCCCGGGGTTATCCCCCCGACAGTTTTCTTTAGCTAGACTTTAACAAACAACTTACTTATCTTACTGATAATATCAACAAAGGTGTGATATGGCAATTCTCAGTGAAACCATATAAATGCATGCATCTTTGTCAATATAAGGTGTGTGCTCTTTTTAGGATAGAAAGAAGTAGGTTTTACTGACTCAACATAAAAGTAAAAGATTGGCCCTTCGTAGAGGGAAGTAGGGAAAACTCATGTGCTAGAGCTTTTAGGAATTTTGAAATCAACAAGATTGTAAAACAAGCTTTTGAGAGGTGCATAATTTGTAAACAAATGCTAATAGATAGCCCAATACTTCTCATGCTGGACAAGTTTTGAGGAACGGCTCCCAAAGTGGGGGCGATCACATCTCCTTAGTCTCCTTTGTTTATCACTACCAAAGTTTTCTGATTTCTCATCAACAAAGCGTAAAGGAGGTTTTGTTTGTTGTTATTATCTTTTACAAGCTAGGCACGCTCATGCCAGTTCCTTCTTGTATTAGGGGTTTGCATATTAGACATGCAAACCCAAGATAAAACTTGTCAAGTATGAGAAGATTATGCACTATCTACTACTTCCTCATGAGCTAAAGCACAGGCACAAAACAGGAAGTAATATTTGAAGGTTTAAAGATAGCACATGAGTTATATACTTTAAGAGTGGTGGTGAAATACCACGTATAGGGAAGGTATGGTGGACTCTTGGGAAGGTTGAGGTTTCAGGGTATGGATGCACAAGCAGTATTCCCGCTTAGTGAAAGGGTTGGCTAGCAAAGGCTTTTGAGAGCAGACAAATAATGTTGACTTGGATGCAAAACAATATAAAGTTTAACATAAAGAATTGGCATAAAGTATCAACTTGTCTTCCTTGTCAGCATAACACTTCAAGCAGAAGAACATAAAGGATTTGGCTATGTCGCTACTAGAAAAACTCATGCTTGTTGTTATAACCAATGCTATGATTGCCAAGATTAAATAAAGTTTTCAAAGCCATACCTGATATGTAAGATCAATACTCCCATAAGAATCATCATATAAGATCGATTGCATGAAGAGAATACCAAGTGCAGCAAAGAAACCAATAGACTTCTCATTAATATTCCATCATAGACACTGCACGCTCACGGATACAAGACTCTCCACAAAGGAGTGATAAACCTCAATGCAAACACCTATTTCATAAGATAACTTCCGTAGACATGATATGACACTAAACTTGACAATAAAAGGTAAAGGATGAAAATAAAGATACCGGGCACTCCCCCAAGCTTGGAATAAGCTAAGGGAATGCCATTACCCATGAAGATTTCACTTTTTATCCTACTTGTTGTTCTTCAATTCCGCTATTATGCGCCTAGGGGTTTTGTTTTCAGCTTCCAATATGGACACCTATACTTTAAGCACACGGAAGTCTTCACAGAATTGGTTAGTGATTCTGTAAGCTTCGGATATAGTAGATGACACAGGTGGAGCTCCCGATGGAGGGACAGTTTCCGAAAGGTTCAGAGAAAGGTCATGTTGAGGGTTAATAAACCCTACAAGGATTGGGTTGTTGGAGTTGGCTCCTCGTGATGAAGGATCTCCCTCTTGCTGGGTGGTGACCATCTTGACTTACTCTCTCACGAAGTGCTCCATCTCCGCTTGTGTTGCATCTACCTCTTCATTAGTAGCTCATCTGGTGACCTTCCCTTGGTTGATATCTTGCTGGACAAGGCGGAGACGACGACCTGTGTAGTTTTCCCGCTTTATTCGCAAGAAGACATATCGACCAATAGCTTCTTAGCCTGGCGGAAAAAGATCGAAAGAGAAAATGCACGGAATCGCAAGATACAAAGTAGGGATGATACGATAAAATATATAGCAAAAGTTTCTGGACCAAAAGGAAGGTAACAAGCCAAAGTGGAGTCGGAGACGGACTCCGGGTCGTCCAAGCGGCCTCGTGGCGCGGCCAGGGGCTGGCCCGCGCCACCAGGTCGCCTGGGTGACCTGGAGCTCCTCTCCGGCTCCGCTTCGGCTCGGAATTTCCCTAACTTTGCAAAAACACATAATACGGAACTTTTATTGATGTTCGCGAAGTTTCCTTTCCGTATTTCATACCTATTCTTATTCTGCTTCTGCCGGTGTCTAATAGAGTGTTGCAATATGTTCTTCGTGAGTGGATACCTGTATGACATCCACCTCTACATTGATGGGGTCTCCAGCCATGTAATGCTTGAGTCTTTGCCCATTCACAACATGTTGTTTTGTGCCTTCGAAATTATTAATCTTGATTGCACCGGAGCGGTAGACTTCTTTGATATGGTACGGTCCTTCCCACTTGGAAAGTAATTTACCTGGAGAACACCTGAAACAAGATCTATACAACAAAACTTTGTCACCAACATTAAATTCACGTTTCAAAATTCTCTTGTCATGCCACTTCTTTACCTTTTCTTTGAACATTTTTGCGCTCTCGTAAGCTTCACTTCTCCACTCATCTAGAGAAGTTAAGTTCATGAGACGCTTTTCACGAGCAAGCTTTGGATCAACATTAAGCTCTCTAACAGCCCAGAAAGCTTTGTGCTCTAACTCTATAGGTAGATGGCATGCCTTGCCATAGACCATCTTATACGGAGACGTCCCCATGGGATTTTTGTAAGCAGTTCTATACACCCACAAGGCATCTTCTAGTTTATTGGACCAGTCCTTTCTAGAACTGTTCACTGTCTTTTGCAAGATCAGCTTGATCTCTCTATTTGTGAGCTCAGCTTGCCCACTTGTTTGAGGGTGGTAAGGTGAAGATATTCTATGATTAACATCATATTTGGCTAGAGCTTTTCTAAAAGCACCATGTGTAAAATGTGATCATCCGTCGGTCATGAGGTACCTAGGTACACCAAACCTAGAGAAGATTACATCCTTTAGCATTTTCAAAGATGTCTTGTGATCAGCACTTTCAGTGGGGATTGCTTCAACCCACTTGGTCACATAATCAACAGCTACTAAGATGTGAGTGTACTTGTGTGAAGGAGGGAAAGGACCCATAAAATCAAAAAAATGCAGCAATCAAAAGGCTCAGTGACTAGGGAATAATTCATAGGCATCTCATTCCTCCTACTAATATTACCAACTCTCTGGCACTTATCACAAGATAAAATATAATTTCTAGCATCTTTAAAAAGAGTAGGCCAATAAAAACCTGATTGGAGAACCTTGTGTGCGGTCCTCTCACCCGCATGATGCCTCCATAAGGACTACTATGACATTGTCTCAAAATATCCTTCTGCTCATGCTCCGGTATGCATCTACTCACAATTACATCCGCACCTTCTCTGAAAAGATGTGGGTCATCCCAAAAGTAATACCTCAAGTCGTGGAAGAACTTCTTCCGCTGCTGGAATGTTAAACTTGGAGGCAAAAACTTTGCAACAATAAAGTTAGCATAATCTACATACCATGGATCTGAATTAGATTTCACCTGCAAAACAGCTAATTGTTCATCAAGGAAACTATCGTTGACCGGAATAGGATCATGTGGTATGTTCTCCATCCTGAAAAGGTTGTCTTCTACAGGGTTGTCTCCTCCTTTCCTATCAACAATCTACAAATCAAATTCTTGAAGAAGAAGGACCCATCTGATAAGCCTTTGTTTGGCATCCTTCTTTTCCATAAGATACTTAATAGCATCGTGATCAGTATGAATGATGACTTTAGAATCAACAATGTAATGCCTAAACTTATCACAAGCAAACACTACCGCTAAAAATTCTTTCTCGGTAGTAGTGTAAATATTTTGAGCACTATCAAGGGTTTTTCTAGCATAATGGATAACATTCAATTTCTTATCAACCCTTTGTCCTAACACAGCTCCAACAGCAAAATCACTTGCATCACACATGATTTCAAAAGGCAAATTCCAATCAGGTGGTTGGACTATACGGGCGGTTATCAAGGCTTTCTTAAGAACTTCGAAGGCTTCCTTACATTCTTCATCAAACACAAAAGGAATATCCTTTTGGAGAATATTAGTGAGGGGTTTCTAAGTTTTAGAAAAGTATTTAATAAATCTCCTATAGAAACCAGCATGACCGAGGAAACTATGAATACATCTCATGTCTTTTGGATAAGGCATTCTCTCAATTGCTTCAATCTTTGCCCTGTCCACCTCGATTCCTGTTCCAGAAATCTTGTGGCCAAGAACAACTCCCTCATTGACCTGAAGTGGCACTTCTCCCAGTTGAGTACCAAGTTCATCTCCTCACATCTCTGCAAAACTTTATTAAGGTTGTGGAGACAATGGTCAAAAGAGGTTCCATAAACGGAGAAATCGTCCATGAAGACCTCCACAATTTCCTCACAAAAACCATGAAAGATAGCGAACATACACCTTTGAGAAGTAGCAGGAGCATTGCATAAACCAAAAGGCATACGTCTATAAGCATAAGTACCAAAGGGACAAGTAAAAGTGGTCTTCTCTTGATTGGCAGTGTTAACATGAATTTGAGAGAAGCCAGAGTACCCATCAAGATAGCAAAAGTGAGTGTTTTTGGATAATCTTTCAAGCATTTGGTCGATGAATGGCAGTGGGTAGTGGTCCTTCCTGGTTGCCTTGTTTAGCTTCCTATAATCAATACACATTCTATATCCAATAATATTCTTTGAGGTATTAGTTCATTCTTATCATTAGGAACCACAATCATACCTCCTTTCTTGGGAACACAATGTACTAGACTTACCCACTTACTATCAGCTATGGGGTAGATAATACATGCGGCTAGAAGCTTGAGGATCTCGGTCCTCACAAAATCCTTCATTTTCGGGTTCAACCGTCGTTGATTATCAACAACCGGTTTAGCATCAGGCTCAAAATTGATAGTATGCTCACAAATAGATGGACTAATCCCCTTAAGATCATCAAGGGTATAGCCAATAGCGCCTCGGTATTTATGAAGAATTTCCAATAATCGCTCTTCTTCATATCCTGAAAGGTTAAAATTGATAATAACAGGATATACTTTCTTTTCGTCTATATAAGAATACTTGAGCATACTGGGAAGAGGTTTAAGATCAAACACCGAGTCTTCTTTTGGTTTTCATAAAATTCCCAAAGGCTCAACCAGAAGGTTGTGCTTTAGGATAGTAGGTTGTCTCAAGAATATGTCATCTAGCTCATTCCTTTCCTGCATATGCATATCATTCTTGTGGTTTTCCATAAATTGTTGCAAAGGATCTTTCGGAGGAATAGCAATAGAAGCAATCTCTTCAATAATTTTATCATTGCTACTTCTCGAGATTGCGTTGGTTTTTCCCTTGAAGAGGAAAGGGTGATGCAACACAGTAGCGATAAGTATTTCCCTCAGTTTGAGAACCAAGGTATCAATCCAGTAGGAGTATCAAGATGAGGCACCAATGTACCTGCGCAAAAACAAACAAACTTGCACCCAACGCTATAAAGGGGTTGTCAATCCCTTCACGATTATTTGCAAGGTGAGATCTGAAGGTGAAAAGTGCAACAAAGTAATTTTGAGGATCTGGAAATATGATGTGAAGTAGTCCCGGGGACCATAGAGTTCACTAGAGCCTTCTCTCATGATAGCAAGTATTACGGTGGATGAACGAATTACTGTCGAGCAATTGATAGAATCGCGCAAATTCATGATGATGTCTAAGGCAATGATCATACATATAGGCATCACGTCTGAGACAAGTAGACCGATACTTTCTGCATCTACTACTATTACTCCACACATCGACCGCTATCCAGCATGCATCTAGTGTATTGAGTTCATAACAAACACAGTAATGCCTTAAGCAAGATGACATGATGTAGAGGGATAAATTCATGCAATATGATATAAAACCCATCTTTTTACCCTTGATGGCAACAACACGATGCGTGCCTCGCTACCCCTTCTGTCACTAGGTGAGGACACCGCACGGTATGAACCCAAAACCAAGCACTTCTCCCATTGCAAGAATTATAGATCAAGTTGGCCAAACGAAACCCATAACTCGAAGAGAATTACAAGGATACGAAATCATGCATATAAGAGATCAGAGGAGACTCAAATAATATTCATAGATAATATTATCATAAATCCACAATTCATCGGATCTCGACAAACACACCGCAAAAGAAAGTTACATCGGATAGATCTCCATGAAGATCATGGAGAACTTTGCGTTGAAGATCCAAGAGAGAGAAGAAGACATCTAGCTACTAGCTATGGACCCTAAGGTCTGTGGTGAACTACTCACGCATCATCGGAGAGGCAATGGTGTTGATGAAGAAGCCCTCCGTGTCCGAATCCCCCTCCGGAAGGGCACCAAAACGTGCCCCAGATGGGATCTTGCGGAGACAGAAGCTTGCGGCGGCGGAAAAGTATTTTCGTGGATCTCTCTGGTGGTTTTGGATTTTTAGAGAATTTATAGGCGAAAGAGGTAGGGCTAAGGAGCCACGTGGGGCCCACAAGCCTGCCAGGCGCCCCCCCCCCCCCAAGGCCGAGGCTAGGGGGCTTGTGATCTCCCCCGGGTCTCCTGCCTTGGTTCCCAAGTCCCGTGCGTATCTTCTGTTATGGAAAAAATCATCCTGCAGGTTTTATTCCGTTTGGACTCCGTTTAATATTCTTCTCTCAAAAAGGTCAAAAACACGGAAAAAACAGAAACTGGCACTTTGCACTGAGTTAATAGGTTAGTCCCGAAAATAGCATAATCATGCATATAAAACATCAAAAGTTGACAAGATAATAGCATGGAACCATCAAAAATTATAGATACGTTGGAGACGTATGAAGCATCCCCAAGCTTAACTCCTGCTCGTCCTCGAGTAGGGAAGTGATAAAGATCGAATTTTTGATATGGAATACTACCTAACATATTTGTCCTTTGTAACTTCTTTCTTGTGACATGAATGTTTAGATCCGTAAGATTCAAAACAATAGTTTACTATTGACATGAAAACAATAATACTTCAATCATACTAGCAAAGTAGTCATGAACTTCTGAAATAACAAGGCCAAAGAAAGTTATCCCTACAAAATCATATAGTCTGGCTATGCTCCATCATCCCCACACAACGAATTTAAATCATGCACAACCCCGGTATATATTTTACATATAGTCGGGATCGCAGTCTTACTTTCTCAAACTTTTTCAACTCTCACGCAATACATGAGCGTGAGCCATGGATATAGCACTATAGGTGGAATAGAGAGTGGTGGAGGTTGTGAGGCAAAAAGGAGGAGATGGTCACATAGACTCGGCATATCAATGGGCTATGGAGATACCCATCAATAGATATCAATGAGAATGAGTAGGGATTGCCATGCAACGGATGCAATAGAGCTATAAGTGTGTGAAAGCTCAAAAAGAAAACTAGTGGGTGTGCACCCAACTTGCTTGCTCACGAAGACCTAGGGCTATTTTGAGGAAGCCCATTATTGGAACATACAAGCCAAGTTATATAATGAAAATTCCCACTAGTATATGGAAGTGACAAAACAAGAGACTCTCTATCATGAAGAACATGGTGCAATTTTGAAGCACAAGTGTGGAAAAAGATAGTAGCATTGTCCCTTCTCTCTTTTTCTCTCATCATTTTTTTGGGCTCTTCAGCCTCTTTTTTCATATATTTTTTGGTGGGCAACTTTGGCCTCTTTTTTTTATTTCCTCACATGGGACAATGCTCTAATAATGATGATCATCACACTTTTATTTACTTACAACTCAATACTTAGAACAATGATGACTCTATAGGAAATGCCTCCGGCAGTGTATCGGGATGTGCAACGATCTAGCTTAGTGTATGATGTTGAAACATCTCGCTATCTATCTTACGATCATGCAATGGCAATATGAAAGTAACGGCACATGTCATGAGACGGAACGGTGGGAGTTGCATGGCAATATATCTCGGAATGGCTATGAAAATGCCATAATAGGTAGGTATGGTGGCTGTTTTGAGGAAGGTATATCGTAGGTTTGTGGACCGACGAAAGTTACGCGGCACTAGAGAGGCTAGCAATGGTGGAAGGTGAAAGTGCATTTATACCGTGGACTCACATTAGTCATGAAGAACTCATATACTTATTACAAAAGTTTTATTAGCAATCGAAACAAAGTGCTAAACGCATACTCCTAGGGGAAGGGTTGGTAGGTGTTAATTATCGCGCGATCCCGACCGCCACACAAAGGATGACAATCAATAAATCAATTATGCTCCGACTTCCTAACATAGCGGTTCACCATACATGCATGCTACGGGAATCACTAACTTCAACACAAGTATTTCTAGATTCACAATACCCTACTAACATAACTCTAATATTACCATATCCATATCTCAAAAATAATTGTGAGGAATCAAACTTATCTTACTAATCAATGCACTTGAATATGGAAGTTTTTATTATATCCTCTTTGGATGCCTATCATATTTAGGACTAATTTCATAACACACGCCAATTACCAAGTTACTTAGAGAGAGCACTCTCAAAAGGATATAAGTGAAGATCGAGAGTTTTTATTTCTTTAAAATATGACACCGCCGTGCTCTAAAAAGATCTAAGTGAAGCACTAGAGCAAAGTTATCTAGCCCAAAAGATATAAGTGAAGCACATGCGATCTAAATTGCCTAACTCAAAAGATATAAGTGAAGCTCAGTGAGTATTCTAGCAATTTCACGATGAGTGCATGTCCCTCTCAAAAAGGTGTGCAGCAAGGATGATTGTGACAAAACAAAAAGCAAAGACTCCTATAATACACGACGCTCCAAGCAAAACACATATCATGTGGTGAATAAAAATATAGCTCCAAGTAACGTTACCGATGGATTGAAGACGAAAGAGGGGATGCCTTCCCAGGGCATCCCCAAGCTTAGGATTTTTGGTGTCCTTGAATTTGGCTTGGGATGCCTTGGGAATCCCCAAGCTTAAGATATTTGCACTCTTTATCCCATTGTCCATGAGAACATCACCCAAAACTTGAAAACTTCACAGCACAAAACTTAAACAGAAACTCGTGATATCATTAGCATAAGAAAACAAACCACCACTCTTTAGGTACTGTAGTAAACTTGATTTATATTTAGATTGATGTTATATTACTGTATTTTCAATTTTCCATGGATAGTACCCCCCGATACTAACCATAATTTTATCAAAATAAGCAATCAACACAACAAAAATAGAATCTGTCAAAAACAAACCAGTCTGTAGCAATCTGTACATTTCGTATACCTCTCGTATCCCAAAAATTCTGCAAAATTATGAAAATTAGGGAAATTAGAATATAAACCAGCAGCAAAAAGAATCAACTCAAAATCTCTTTCTGTATAGGAATTAAAAATAATTTCGTGACCAGCAAGTTTGTGTCTTTTTCAGCATGATCAAACAACTATCACCAAAACTGATCATAAAGGTTCTACTTGGCACAAACACAAAAAAGAAATCATAAAAAACACAATCATAACATAATTATGATGGTGTGGACACAACAAAACAGAAATTAAAAAAGAAAAAATAAATTTATTCATTGGGTTGCCTCCCAACAAGCGCTTTTCTTTAAAGCCTTTTAGCTAGGCATTGATAATTCAATGATGCTCAGATAAAAGATAGCAATCGGACACGAAGAGAGCATCATGAAACATGTGACAAACATATCTAAGTCTAACATACTTCCTATGCATAGGCATTTTATAGGAAAACAAATTATCAAGACAAGCAATAACTACCATATGCAAGGAAGAAGAAAGAGACAATATCAATCTCAACATAACGAGAGGTAATTTAGTAACATGGAAGTTTCTACCACAATATTTTCCTATCTCATAATAATTACATGTGGGATCACATGTAACAATCACATGGGATATTCTTTTCATGATCCACATGCATGCAAAGTTGACGCTCTTCAAAAATAGTGGGATTATCATCAACTAAAGTCATGACTTCTCCAAACCCACTTTCAATATTATTGCAAACATCATATTCATCATGAGGCTTAAACAAATTTTCAAGATCATAAGAAAAATCATTACCCCAATCATGATCATTGCAACAAGTAGTGGACATAGCAAAACTAGCATCCCCAAGCTTAGGGTTTTGCATATTTTTAGCATGATTGACATTAATAGAATTCATAGTGAAACCATTGCAATCATGATTTTCATTCAAGGAGCCCTCCTGAATCACTTCATAAATTTCTTCATCAAATTTTTTAGATTCACGCATCTCAAGCAAAACTTCATAAAGATAATCTAGTGCCCAAAACTCACTAGCAATTGGTTCAACATAATTGGATCTCTTGAAAAGATTCGCAAGTGGATGAGGATCCATATCAATAGATTTTTAGCAAGCGAAGATGCAAGCATATTGAAGGCACATAGCACACAAGCAAAGGAAAGGCAAATGAAAAAGGAAAATATTTTTGTAAATTTTGTTTTTTCAGAAGTGGGGGAGAGGAAAACGAGAGGCAAAAAGCAAATAATTTAAACGCAAGAGATGAGTTTGCGATAGTTACTAGCATACGCTTCACTTTGAATACTCCCCAGCAACGGCCCAAGAAATTCTTCTTGCTACTTCTCGAGCTTGCGTTGGTTTTTCCCTTGAAGAGGAAAGGGTGATGCAATACAGTAGAGATAAGTATTTACCTCAGTTTGAGGACTAAGGTATCAATCCAGTAGGAGTATCAAGATGAGGCACCAATGTACCTGCGCAAAAACAAACAAACTTGCACCCAACGCTATAAAGGGGTTGTCAATCCCTTCACGATTATTTGCAAGGTGAGATCTGAAGGTGAAAAGTGCAACAAAGTAATTTTGAGGATATGAAAATATGATGTGAAGTAGACCCGGGGGCCATAGTGTTCACTAGAGGCTTCTCTCATGATAACAAGTATTATGGTGGGTGAACGAATTACTGTCGAGCAATTGATAGAATCTCGCAAAGTCATGACGATATCTAAGGCAATGATCATACATATAGGCATCACGTCCGAGACAAGTAGACCGATACTTTCTGCATCTAGTACTATTACTCCACACATCAACCGCTATCCAGCATGCATCTAGTGTAATGAGTTCATAACAAACAGAGTAACGCCTTAAGCAAGATGACATGATGTAGAGGGATAAATTCATGCAATATGATATAAACCCCATCTTTTTACCGTTGATGGCAACAACACGATGTGTGCCTCGCTACCCCTTCTATCACTAGGTGAGGACACCACACTGTACGAACCCAAAATCAAGCACTTCTCCCATTGCAAGAATTATAGATCAAGTTGGCAAAATGAAACCCATAACTCGAAGAGAATTACAAGGATACAAAATCATGCATATAAGAGATCAGAGGAGACTCAAATAATATTCATAGATAATCTGATCATAAATCCACAAATCATCGGATCTCGACAAACACACCGCAAAACAAAGTTACATCGGATAGATCTCCATGAAGGTCATGGAGAACTTTGTATTGAAGATCCAAGAGAGAGAAGAAGACATCTAGCTACTAGCTATGGACCCGAAGGTCTGTGGTGAACTACTCACGCATCACGAGAGAGGCAATGGTGTTGATGAAGAAGCCCTCCGTGTCCGAATCCCCCTCTAGCAGGGCACCAGAACGTGCCCCAGATGGGATCTTGCGGAGACAGAAGCTTGCGGCGGCGAAAAAGTATTTTCGTGGCTCTCTCTGGTGGTTTTGGATTTTTAGAGAATTTATAGGCTAAATAGGTAGGGCAAAGGAGCCATGTGGGGCCCACAAGCCTACTAGGCGCCCACCCCCCCTCCCCCAGGTCGCGGCTAGGGGGCTTGTGATCTCCCCCGAGGTCTCGTGCCTTGGTTCTCAAGTCCCCTGCATATCTTCTGTTATGAAAAAATCATCCCGCAGGTTTTATTCCGTTTGGACTCCGTTTAATATTCTTCTCTAAAAAAGGTCAAAAACACGGAAAAAACAGAAACTGGCACTTGGCACTGAGTTAATAGGTTAGTCCTAAAAATAGCATAATCATGCATATAAAACATCCAAAGTTGACAAGATAATAGCATGGAACCATCAAAAATTATAGATACGTTGGAGACGTATCAATCATTACTAGGCATATGAGTACCATGAGTTTGCTTCGAGAATTTAGAAAAGTTGAATTCATATGGCTCACCATTAAATTCAACAGATACTTTTCCTTTCATGCAATCTATAATAGCTCCACAAGTTTTGAGAAAAGGCCTACCAAAGATAATAGGGCAAAAACTATCTTGCACTGAACCAAGTACTAGAAAGTCGGTAGGATATTTTACCTTTACACATAGAACTTCAACATCTCGCACAATTCAATAGGAGAGATAGTTTCTTTGTTTGCAAGATGAATAGTAACATCGACTTCTTCAATTTCACATGGTAGAATCTCATTCATGATCTCTTGATAAAGTGAAAAAGGAATAGCACTAGCACTGGATCCCAAATCACATAGCCCATAATAATTATGATCTCCTATTTTAACACATACAACTGAAGTACCTGAAATTGGTCCTTTATTCTTGGCTGTAACAAGGTTAGTAGAAAAAGCACAAAAATTTATATTGGAATCTTCAATATTACTAATAACAAGATCCTTGACTAATGCAACCTCAGGATCGACTTTAATTAGGTCCTCATGCTCATCAGTCGTTCTTTCACTTTTATTCAGGATGGGTGTGACAAAATAATGATCCCTCATCCTTGCGGGAAAAGGGGGCTTTTCATATTCAACTGCAGGCAAAATAGGGTCAACAACATTAATATCAATAGGTAATTCCTTAAAATTTTTATGCTGTTGATCCTCCTTCTTCTCAGAAGAGTCAATATGAGAGGCAAAGTCTTTGCAAAAATCAATTAGAAGCTGGGAATCAAGACCAATCTTAGCGCAAAAGGTATTGAAGTAATCAGTTTTCACATAGCTCTCAATGTAATCACACTCATAATTTATAACGGGCTCAATACCTTTATCAATCTCCCATTCTTTAGTGTTCTTCTGGATCCTTTCAATAAGATCCCACTTAGCTTCAGTGCTTTTGTTGGAGAATGCCCCACTAGAGGAAGCATCAAGCATCTCTTTATCTTGACGAGAAAGCCTTGCATAAAAATTTGTAAGAATAACTTCTTTGGAGAGCTCATGATTGGGACATTTGAGCATTAAGGATTTCAATCTCCCCCAAGCTTGAGCGATGCTTTCTCCATCACGAGACCAAAATTTATAAATATAATTCCTGTCTCGATGTATTTCATGAAGAGGATAAAACTTTGCATAAAAGAGAGGCATAAGATCTTGCCAATTTAGTAAATGAGAGTCATCAAGAAGCCTATACCAATCCAAAGCCTTATCTTTTAATGATAGAGAGAATAGCTTTCTCATAAAAAAACATCGATATACCTGCAGGCTTAAATAAGGAACATAGCTATGAAACATACATAGCAAGTGTTCACTTGGATGTCTATCTCATGCATATTGATTAGCCAAAACACAATCAATAATACCAGTTGGTATTTTAAAGGGCACAATTTCAGTAGGTGGGGGAGGATCCACCACAATAGCATTGGGGCGGTTCCCCGCAAGCAACAAACCAAGAGCAGAGTTGTCCATAGGGACAAAAGAAACAAAAACAGCACGTACAACGTAAAGGTTTCCTTACCAATTTCACTTACCAATAGCGCTACACTCCCCGGCAACGGCGCCATAAAATGGTCTTGATGACCCACAAGTGTAGGGGATCAATCGTAGCCTTATAGATAAGTAAGAGTGCCAAACCCAATGAGGAGTAGAAGGTATTGACAAGTGATCTTGAGCAAGGAATAACTCCAAGTACTGAAAGGTAACATTTTATGGGTTTTCTAGTATAAGCAACAAGGAAATAAATGCAAGTAAGTAAATGGTGCCGAGGTTCAGCAAGTGGACCAATCCTTTTAAACACAAAGGATAAGTCGAGGGACTAAACTTATAAAGACTAAGGTGTTCCTGAGGACACACGGGAGAGATAGTCAAGTGCTTTCGCTATATTCCGTCTAGTACTATGTTTTGTATTGATAAGTGTTATGTGGGTGGATCTTGACTAGTGCATCGTCTAGGCTAAGACAAGTACACTCTTATGATTAATCCCTCTTGCAAGCATCTTCAAATACAAGAGAGAAATTAAGGCAAAGCCTAACCATAGAAATAAGCTTTAGGATCCAATACTCCCTCATGTAAAAGTATGTGAACTGGGGTTCAGGTTTCTGTCACTCCGGCAACCCACCACAAGCATTCTTTATACACGATGCATTCCCCTAGGTCCTTGAAAAGGCGAAGTGTTATGTAGTCAATGTTCACATAACACCACTAGAAGAATAACACCATAACTTAAATATCAATCAACACATATTACTTCAACATCATATGACTACTAGCATCTAGACTTTTCCCATGTCCTCAAGAACTAACGGAACTACTCACAAGACATAAAAGAGATCATGATCAGAGGTGATGAAAATATGATTAACAATCTGGTCATAACAATAATCCTCCAACAAAACTCAATAGCATTCACCACAAAAGAGTATTCAACACCGTTAGAGTAGAGGGGATGAATAGTGCAAGGTACAACTTCGATTGCAATGGTGAAGTAAATGGGATGAAGGTGGAGATGGTGCTCGTGATGGTGATCTCGATGATGCCCTTGACGATGGTGATGACGATGAGGATGATCTCCCCTTCCGGGAGGTGTTCTCCCCGACGGAATCTGCCTGCTGGAAAGGTCTTTTCTTCTCTGTAGGTTTCCGCCGCGAAGCGGTGGCGAAACTGCGAAAACTCTTCTGCCCTCATAACTTTTAGGTCAAGAGGAACATATAGGCCAAAGGATAGCACCGGAGGCGCGGCCCATCACCCAGGCGGCCTCCTCGCGCGGCCTTGGGGGGGCGCGCCAGTAGGTCGCTTGGGTGACCTGTGGCCCCCCTCCGGCCCTTCTTTGGCATGTCTTCAGGATCTGTTCGGAAACTTCTTCCCTCCAATTTTCAGCGCAGTTGGAGGTGTTCTAATATGGTGACTCTTCGTGCTATTTTCTCAGCTGAATCCTGCGTGTGGTGTTTCGGCACCGGAAAGTTGTAAACTGTGTAAAATAGGCCAAACACTATAAGTACATCATCATAATGTGAAATATATCAATGAATAGAGACAAATTATGATACAAAATAGTGATGCATTTTGGATGTATCACTCGGTTGCACAGCCTTTGCCTGGTTTAATGTTGTGCCTCTCTATGCCTATCTCAAGCTCAAGATGCCCGGACCCCGAGGAGTCATCGCCATCAATGGCAATATAGAATGCTCTCTCAGGACCGAAGAACACACAACCACTCTAGCGTCCGAATGTGAGCACGACACTAAAGCACCAAGCTACAAGCCGATCAAGTTGCGACAGGTGGCTAAGCAATCCCGAGCTCAATCAGGCCCCCTGGAGTCTTCCTCGACTACGTGTACATAGGGTTACGCCCCCCACAACACGTCTCGAACACGCTCAAGGTATGCCCCTCGCGTACACAAATTTATTCTACGCATAGCATGGGCAGTTGTGGGGGCTCACGAACGAGTACCATGTGTTCGGCTAGGACACACCATGGTACCAAACATATCCTAGGACACAGAAGGGACATCATAAAGGTACTCTCAGGCGTCAAGCTTTACGCTTTCGGCAGCTTCTCATGGTTCTTCTTGAAGACCCGTCTGCCATTCACAACAACCTATAGGGGACCAAACCCCCCTCCTTTTATGATTGGGAGAGTTGTTGAGGCCAGGATCCAGGTGTACATCAAGTCACTCGCAAAGGGCTGCAGCGGAGGTGTTGCTTAATCATGTTGCTTAGAGTTATGTAGCTTTTAAACTCAATAGTTTCCTGTACTCAGCGGCCTTGGTGCCAAATAATTATAAAAATTCCTTGCCCATATCTACCATAGATAATATTTTTCTTCTACATTACTTATTTTTATGCATGTTCCTTCACCACGTGGCACTGACAGGACATACCTCTTTTGCGCTCACTATAGTGCGACCGGCTACTAAACCGGGGCCTGGATTAAATTCACTGCCCCGAGCACTACACCGACACCATTTCTTTCCGTATATGTTCGGTTTCTCAGGATTTTGATTTATATGCATTGGTTCTGAATTATGTCTTGGGTCTACAGTTGGATTGCCTTGCTCCTGTGATTACCCTTTTACGTTCAGCTAGTTCGGCTAAAGGGGTAAAAGGGAGAACCACTGTGATTGTATTCCCAGCTTACCTGGTTTTGAAATACCTCAATGGAGAAAGCCGAAAACTGACCATCATAATGAGCGAGAACTGGTGTGCAATCCGAGATCATTTAAAGTTCGATAGAGGCTATTCTGTGTTGTACACATGTGTTTGCACTTAGCAAATCCTGCGGTAATCATTCCGATATTCGGATTTTCTGATTACTATGAAAATAGGGCTAGGGGATCGTCATGAGCCCCGGCATTAGAACATTCCTAAGGCTAAGTGAAAGTGATAAAGTCCCATAGTCTGATTGCCTCGTCCCCCCCTACACTACCACCCTTGGGTGCCAAGTAATTGGATTAAGTAGTGTGGCTGTTGGAACACCAGAAGTAGCATCTACTTGGGGGCTGAAGCCGACGACTAGTAACTTTCAGCTTAAAACGGCGAACACGGGAATTCAAATAATACAAAAGCATACTCAAACTTAGAATCTGCATTCCATAAGACATAAGTTTCTGAGGTACATTAACACAAGTTCATTCTAAAAATACATCTTTTGAGCATTCGGACGTGATCGCCCGAGCACCGTCCATAGCAGCGGCGAAGTACAACTCAGGCCACCTATGCTCCTTTCCAGCGGGCGGTGGATCGGTGGCCATCTTAAGGGGCTTTATCCCCGGCAAGTGCATCATCGTCCGGGCAAAAGCCATATGAGCACCTTCTATACATGCAGATCGCTGCAGCTGCTCAATCCGAGGAGAGGCGTCGATGAGCTTTCGCACCAAGGCGAAGTAGCTATTCGGCAAGGGCTTGGTAGGCCACGCTCAAACACACAAGTCCTTCATGGCTAGCTCAGCCATCCTATGAAGTTCGAGAAGCTGCTTCATCTGGTTTCTCAGACTAGGGTTAGCCTTAGGGTTCTCGAACTAAGCCCAGAAGAGTTGCTGCTCGAAATTCCCGTCATGCGTCGCAAAGTACTTAGCGACACCTGTTGCACTATGTCGGAGGTTGGTGAAGGCGCGTGCGAAATGCCACATCCGCGTAAGATAAGCAAACCTCTTCCCGCCAAAAGCACACTGCAATAAGTATGGCTTACCAGTTACCATATGCTTGGCCTGGCGTACTTCTTCTTCATAAAACCTTTGCCCCACTCGCTCAGTTTGGAGCTCGGCGGTCAACTTCGCTTGCTCGACCACTTGCTCATTGGTTTTTTGCTCCAAGGCCTCGTACTTCGAGCTTGCCTCTTGAAGCTCTTGCTAGACCTCCGTCACCCTGGCTTCATGTCGCGTGCTGACGGTCTTGAGGGTGTCCAGCTCGGCAACCGCCTTGTGGGAAGCAGCCTCTTGTTTGGCCCTCTCCACCTCGGCCCTGAGCTTTTCAAGATCTTTGTCTTGGGTTGTTGATTAAAAATGAAACAACAAAGGTTAGATGGCAGGGCCAATACTTTTTTTTAGATAAGACTAAGGGACAATGCTTTCATGCGCACTTACCCTATTTCTCGTCGAACCAAGCATTGATTTGATCAAGCTCTTTATCGGATACTTCCAGTTTCCGATTTAGTTCGGCTATTTCCAATGCATCAACATTGGCAGTCGACGACGAGGCCTACAAAGTGCACAATTTGTCAAGCACGAGGTTTTTCCTATTAAGGTAACCCTGATAGGCCAAATTTCTTCAAAACAAACACACTAATAGATGTCTTCAGGCAACTTTTCATATGTTCCCTTCTTTGAGCCAAGGGTGAGCTTTCTCAAACTCACCCCTCGCTCAGGGATTGTTATACCACTAAAAGTATAAGTTAACATATATAAAATAATTTGAATATTAACAAACATGCAAGGTTTACCTGAAAACCTGTCAATAAGCCGGTAAAGGCTTCATTCAGTCTGTTGTTAACGAACTGAATGCTCTGCAACACCGCACCCATTAAGGTGCGATGTTCGTTAGCAATGGAGGCGTCAGATAGGATCTCCTCCATCTTTGCCAACCCCTTGACTGAGACCCGCTCTAGTACGAGCAGGGCTGAGGGGGAGCAGAAGACGTTGGAGGAAGCTCGGGCGAAGATCGCACCCCCCTGTCGCTTCCAGAAAAGCCGGTCTCCCCGGTTATGTCAGACGGAGAGTTAGCCTTGGCCACGGCCTCCTCGTCTTCGACGGCACGCACGTCTTGTGTAACTAGGACTTCGCGGTCCTCGGCTCCCGAGGCATTCACCTCGTCCATCGCCTCCTCGCCTCCCACATCAAGCGAGGTTGGGTGGGAGGCCACCTCAACGGCCTCCTCAAAGGCTTGGGGAAGGGAGGTATGGGACGCGTTCCCACTCTCCACCAGCTCGGTTGGCAGTGAATCCCCCTCTAAGACCTGATCCGTTGGCAGATCTCGGACAGGGCCGTGATAAGTAAAAATGTATATGCCAATCAATCGAAATAGGATTCGGTATAGGTGCACTTAATAAAGTCATTGGAGCTCGTACCTTCGGGCCCGGGGTTTAACCGTGGGGGCTCGGTGTGGAACCATCTCGAACTCCCCGATCTCATCGTCGGAGTTCGGACATGTGCCAAGAGAGGCGGCCTTGCCTTCGCAAAGCCTCTTCGAGGCCCTAGGAGGCATGGCTTCTTTCTTCGCCTCTTATGGTGCTCTCTTCTAGGACCATGAGGAATCCATATCCTCCTCCTCTTTGGCCTCCTCCACCTCGTGGATAGATGAAACATGTGTGTCCTTGGACTTAGTGTCCAGAGGTCCCCTGGAAAGGAGACCTTTGTGGGTCTCCTTCTTCTTCGGCTCCGGTGCCTTGTACGGCTTCGGAACCAACATGGCAGCCAGCACCTCTGACCTTGGATCTTCACGTAGAGGAGTTGGTTCGTTGATGTTTTGGCCATGGCCAACCACTCCTGTCAAAATCATTGTGGAGAGGTGATATCTTTGGAAAGGGGATTGGAACCTTGGGACGGGAAAAATATTCGAGCATACCTCGACTGGAGGAGTTTGGTCGTCTAAGCCTCTCTCTTCGCCCTTGGCCGGACACGCTTGTTGGGGCTTCAACAAAGCCCGACATATGTCCTTGTGGGTCGTCCGGAAGAACTCCTTTATGACCTTGGAATCATCGGGCTTGTAAACCCACATCGGATTCGCCTGATGCTGACATGGTGGGATGCGCCGATGTAGAGCGACTTGGATCACATTGGTCAAGTGGATGTTTTCATCCACCATTTGCTTGATGCATTTTTGAATCATCTTCACGTCCCTGGCGAACCCCTAGTCCATGTTTTTCCCGACCCAGGAGGTTAGCTTCTCTGGAGGGCCGGACCTGAAATCGGGAGGTACCACCTAGTTCGCCTCCCGTGGTTCGGTGATATAGAACCACTCCTTCTGCCAGCTCTTGATAGTATCTATCAAGGTTCCCTCCAGCCATGTCACCTTGCAGAACTTGCTTACCATCGCCCCGCCGCAATCAGCGTGTTGGCTGCTTACGGACTTGTCTTGACGTTGAATGTCTTAAGCCAAATCCCAAAATGTGGGTGAAGCCGCAAGAATGCTTCGCACACGAGGATGAAGGAGGTAATGTGCATAATGGAGTTGGGAGGGAGGTCATGGAAATCCAACCCGTAATAAAACATAAGGCCCCTGACAAAATGGTGAAGGGGGGAACCTAGAACTCAGAGGAAATGGGGAATGAACACTACCCGCTCACCTGACTTGGGAGTCGGGATCACCTCGCCTGCCTCCACTGCCCGGTGGGCAATGTCGAAGGAGAGGTATCAGGAGCGCTTCAACTCTCGGATGTCAGCGTCAGGTATGGTCGACACCTCCCACTTGCCATGGGAACTAGCCACGGTGCAGGCTCGAAGACGGTGACGGAAGAAGAGAGCGGAGAAAGGGTTAGATTTGGGCACTCGAGCTTGGAGGAGGCAAGAGAGAGGTCGAGGATGCAGGTGGTAAAGATCTTTGGATCTTTGTTCCTTTTTATAAGGGACTATAATGCCAAGGGTCCCTTTTACTGCATCGGTTGCTCTTCCACCAGATACGTCTCCAACGTATCTAATTTTCCAAACTCTGTTGCCCTTGTTTTGGACTCTAATTTGCATGATTTGAATGTAACTAACCTGGACTGACGCTGTTTTCAGCAGAATTGCCTTGGTGCTGTTTTTGTGCATAAATGAAAGTTCTCGGAACGTCCTGAAAATTTACGGAGAATATTTTTGGAAAATATGAAAAATACCTGCGTAAAGATCCACCGAAGGGGGTGGGCTAGTGGGCCACAAGCCCTGTAGCCGTCACCCCCCTGGTGGCGGCTAGCAAGCTTGTGGGGCCCACGTGGCCCTGTCGCACACAAACTCGGCACAATAAATTCACTTTCGTCCCAGAAAAAATCAAGAGAGAAGATTTCATCACGTTTGCAATACGGAGGCGCTGCCACATCCTGTTCTTCATCTCGAGGGCAGATCTGGAGTCCGTTTTGGGCTCTGGAGAGGGGAAATCGTCGCCATCGTCATCATCAACCTTCTTCCCTCTCCAATTCCATGAAGCTCTTCATCGTTCGTGAGTAATCTATTCGTAGGCTCCCTGGGCGGTGATGAGCAGGATGAGATCTATCATGTAATCGAGTTAGTTTTGACGGGGATTGATCCCTAGTATCCACTATGTTCTGAGATTGATGTTGCTACTACTTTGCCATGCTTAATGCTTGTCACTAGGGCCCGAGTGCCATGATTTCAGATCTGAAATTATTATGTTGTCACCAATATATGTGTGTTTTAGATCTGATCTTGCAAGTTGTAGTTACCTACTATGTGTTATGACCCGGCAACCCCGGAGTGACAATAACCGGAACCACTCCCGGTTATGACCATAGTTTGAGGAGTTCATGTTTTCACCAAGTGCTAATGCGTTGGTCCGGTTATTTATTAAAAGGAGAACATTAATATCCCGTAGTTTCCTTTCGGACCCTGCTACCACGGGAGGGATGGACAATAGATGTCATGCAAGTTCTTTTCCCTAAGCACGTATGACGACACACGGAATGCATGCCTACATCACATTGACGAACGGGAGCTAGCCACATATCTCTCCGTGTTATAACTGTTGCATGATGAATATCATCCAAACAAATCACCGACCCATTGCCTACGAGTTTGTCCCACTGCTGTTGTTACTTGTCTTGCTCTGCTGATGTTACCACTGTTGTTGCTGTTGTTACTTGCTTGCTCAGTTGTTACTTGCTACTGTTGCTACTTGCTACTGCTGTCACTACTGCTGTTACTTTGTTGTTGATACTTTGCTTGCAGATACTAATCTTTCAGGTGTGGTTGAATCTGACACATTCAGCTGCTAATACTTGAGAATATCCTCTCACTTCCTACTGGCGAATCAACAAATTTGGGTTGAATACTTTACCCTCGAAAACTGCCTCGATCCCACGCGCTGGTGGGTCATTGCAAGACAATTTATAATTGTTGAGCAATCAAGAATAGCATTTGTCTAGCCATTGCCAGATATCTGCTAAACAGCATTTTTCTGGCGTCGTTGCCGGGGAAGCGATTGCTATATTCTCTAAGTCACTTGGGATTTATATCTGTTGATCACTATGAAGAATCTGAAGGATCCAAAAACCAGAGTTTTGCCCTCAACTACGAGGGGACGTAAGGAACTGCCATCTAGCTCTGCACTTGATTCACCTTCAGCTATGAGTAAATTTGTGACATCACCTCCTGCTAGAAATCTTGATATGTCGACTGTGCTTGATGATGCTTATGATGATGATATGCCTGATACTGCTTTGCCTGATACTACTAGAGATGCTATGCCTGATACTGCTAGAGATGATATGCCAGATTATGCTAGAGATGCTATGCTTGATACTGCTTTGCCTGATACTTCTAGAGATGTTATGCCTGATACTGCTTTGCCTGATGATGCTATGCTTGATACTGCTAGAGATACTACTTTGCCTGATGTGCCACTAGGGGTGTTCCTTGGTGCTCATATTGCTAGAGTTACTGCCAATGCTCGTGATGCTTCTGAAACTGCCGATACTATTGAGATAGAGCCTGCTTTTGCTCCTGCTAGATCTAGCTCTCCTAGATATGAATTGCCTGATATACCTGAGGGTTACGTTATGGAGGGAGAGATAGCTGAGGATTTTCTTGCGTGTAAGGATGCCTATGACGCTAAGAAATTACTTCTCAAGTGGAAGGAAAAATCTCTAAAAGCTAGGATGAAATACGACCCGAAGTTTGCCACTTCACCTATCTTTATCACCGATAAGGATTATGAATTCTCTGTCGACCCTGAGATAATCTCTCTAGTCGAATCTGATCCTTTCCACGGTTATGAGTCTGAGATGGTCGTAGCCCATCTAACCAAACTACACGATATAGCCACCCTTTTCACTAGTGAGGAGAAGATCTGCTACTACTATATCCTTAAGCTGTTTCCTTTCTCTCTAAAGGATGACGCTAAAGCCTCGTTCACTTCTCTTGCTCCTGGATGTGTGAGTAGTCCCCAGGATATGGTCTATTACTTCTGTGATAAATATTTCCCTGCCCATAAGAAGAAAGCTGCCTTGCAGGAAATATACAACTTTGCACAACTCCAAGAAGAGAGTCTCCCACAAGCTTGGGGGAGGCTCATCCAGCTACAGAATGCTTTGCCTGATCACCCTCTTAAGAAGAACGAGATACTTGATATCTTCTATAAAGGACTTACCGATGCTTCTAGAGACCACCTAGATAGTTGTGTCGGTTGTGTTTTTAGGGAACGAACTATCGAACAAGCTGAGATCCTTCTGAATAACATCTTGATCAACGATAATGCTTGGACTATTCCCGAACCACCTCCTAAGCCAACTCCGAAGAAAAGAGGTATTCTATTCCTCATTCCCGAAGATATGCAAGAAGCCAAGAAATCTATGCAAGAGAAAGGCATTAGATGTGAAGATGTCAAAAATCTACCACCTATCGAAGAGATCCATGGTCTCGATAACCCGATACAAGAAGTAGAAGTGAATTATCTGCGTAGGTTTGATGAGAGTGATATTCCTTTTGACAAACCTGCTAGCCTATGCTTTCATGAATTTGACAACTTTGTTGCCAAACAACAGAGTTTCAGTGATTATGTTAGCAGACATTTGGAACAAATTAAGTACTCGTATGCTTGGCCATTTAAGTGCTTGTGTAGACAGAAATGTCAATGATCTGAAGCTTCTGAGTAAACATGCCTTTATGATTACTACTCGGGTAGAACAAGTACTTAAACCTCAGAATGACTTGCTCAATGAATTAAATGACAACTCTATCAGAGTCATTACTAGAGGAGGCAAAATGACTCAGGAACCTTTGTATCCTGAAGGCCATCCTAAGAGAATTGATCAAGATTCTCAAGGAATTAATGTTGATACACCCAGTCATCCTAAGGAGAAGAAGAAGGATGATAGAAACCTACATGCCAGTTCACCAAATACTGTCACACCTAAAGAACCTAATGATATTTCTGCGTCTGATGCAGAAACACAATCTGGTGATGAACATGAACCTGGTGACAATATGGACAGCGATGTTCATAATAATGCTCAACCTAGCAATGATGAGGATGTGGAGATTGAACCTACAATTAATCCTGATAACCCACAACCTAAGAGATACGATAAGAATGACTTCGCTGCTAGGAAGCATGGTAAAGAAAGGGAGCCATGGGTTCAGAGACCTATACCCTTTCCTCCTAAGCCATCCAAGAAAAAGGATGATGAGTATTTTGAGCGCTTCGTTGAGATGATAAGACCCATCTTTCTGCAGATGCGGTTAACTGATATGCTCAAAATGTCTCCATATGCCAAGTACATGAAAGATATCGTGACCAATAAAAGGAAGATACCAGATCTTGAGATCTCCACCATGCTTGCCAATTACACTTTCAAAGGTGGAACTCCTAAGAAACTTGGTGATCCCGGAGTGCCCACAATACCTTGCTCCATTAAAGGAAACTACGTAAGAACTGCCTTGTGTGACCTTGGAGCCGGTGTTAGTGTTATGTCACTCTCTCTTTATCGTAGACTTGAATTGGATAAGTTGACACCCACTGAAATTTCTCTGCAAATGGCCGACAAATCAACTCCTTTCCCTATCGACATTTGCGAGGACGTGCCTGTTGTGGTTGCTAACACCACTATCTTAACAGACTTTGTTATCTTGGATATTCCCGAGGACGATGCCATGGCTGTCAGCCTCGGTAGACACTTTTTTAAACACAGCAGGGGCTGTTATAGATTGCAACAAAGGCAATGTGACTTTCCATGTCAACGGTAATGAGCACACAGTGCACTTTCCGAAGAAACGATATCAAGTACATTGCATCAATGCTATCGAAAAGACTTCATCGATTCTTATTGGGAGCTTTGAATACCCTATTCCTCGTGTCAAGATGAAGTATGATTTGCTTGTTGGGGAGATACATATCCCCATTGAGGTGACTTAGTGGCTATTCGAAAATTCTCCGTTCTCTCTTGCGATTCGAAAAGGTTTTGTCATGAGGATTTGATCAACCCCATTGACGGATTTCTTTCGATGACCATGAAATGGATGAATCAAAGAGTCACATACCTCTGTTTTAAGCTTTCACTTTCTGTTGCTTAGAAGAAAAATGATAGATTTAGTTTAGCTTTTCCTGTTTTTTGTTTTAGCGTACCGGAGAAAAATACACCGAAAATAAAAGTTCTCCGATGGTCCTGAAAATCTAGTATGATTTTTTCTAGAATATTTGAAAAATACTGGGCCTGCGAGCTGGCCTGGGGGCCACACCAGTGGGCCACAAGCCCTGCAGCCCCCCCCCTCGTGGTGGCTAGCAAGCTTGTGGGGCCCACAGGGACCCCCTCCACTCATTCCAGCTCCCATCCTCTTCTTCCACCTCCAGAAAAAATTGTTTCGCAGCTCAAACCCGTGTTCTTGCTCATTTGGCTGTGATTTTCGATCTCCTTGCTCAAAGCACCATTCTCCGAACCGTTTTGGGGAAATTACTCCTTGGTAAGTGACTCCTCCATTGGTCCAATTAGTTTTTGCTCTAGTGTTTTATCCTTCGCGTATTCTTGCTACCTTGGTGACCCTGTTCTTGATCTAGAAATGTTGATTTTAGCTGGTTCCAAGTAGTTTTAGCACGTGATACGGTCTCTAGGCACTAGTAGGAGTAGTTGCTACGAGTTGGGTTAATCTTTATTCACTTTTCTTTCGAAGTCTCTAAAAATTTCAGAATTTTTCAGAGCTAGAAAAAGGAAAAGATGAGGAGGTTCTTGAGAGGCTCTTCAAGCCGTAACCCCAAGGAGGATGAGAAGAACCACCCCAAGTACGTGGTTCCTCGAGTCACAGAAGTTCGAGCGTGCGAGTGGCCAAGTGATGAATTTTTACGCGCCGCCGGGCTTTATGAAGACTTTTATTACTTGGTGGAGAACGCAGGTCTTACCGGGTTCGTTAAAGATAAGTGCTCACAATACCTCCTCCTCACCAATATTTTCATTCAAAGCTTCAACTTTTATACGAGGAAGAATCCTCCCATGGTTGAGTTCATGTTATACGACATCCCCCAATGCATGACGCTACAGGATTTTTGCAATGTATGCAAATTACCTTATGTTGGGGATATCCGTGACCCTCGTCCACGGGACTTGGAGGATTTCATTGGTACTATTGCTGTTCGAGAGGAGAGAGGAGTGTCTCGCGCTAGAATTGCTAGCATACATTTTCCTGTGCTTCGGTACTTCTCATTATTTGTGGGAAAATGTTTGATTGGCCGTGGGGAGGCTGGATCACTTAGTTCCCCAGACCTTGCGGTTTTGCGCGAAGGCCTTTATAACGATAAGACTTATAGCCTAGGTGATATAGTAGCCCAGCGGTTGAACACCAACCGTTCCAAGGGTGTCGTCTATGGAGGTATCTATGCTACCCGTCTTGCCAGACACTTTGAGATACCCGTTAGACTGGGAGAGGAAGGAGAGATGCTTCTTCCTGAGAAATATCTGGATTATGACAGCATGGTTCTCCATGATTTTCTGGATAGAGATGCTAGTAGACGGATGATTTATAACCTGGTATTTAGTCAGGGTACTCGAGAGAGTATTACTTTACCTGCTCCTTCTTTGTTCGATCTTCATGCAAGCAGGTACACTATTATGCCCTCGGACATCTACGCATATTGGGGCTTGGCCCAACCACAGGTGCCCGTGCCCGAGCCGCTAGTCAAGTACCAGATGCCAGTTTATCAGTGGGAGACAGAGGAGCTCACATAGCAGTGGCATCCACAGTCTGCTCCGGAGTATCCCGGAGCTGGTTATTTCCCACCTTGGGAGTAGACTAAGCTATGCCAAAAGCCTAAGCTTGGGGGAGTACGTGCTCTCACCAACCTTACATTCATGCTTATGCTTTCACTTTGTTAGTCGGTGTTTACACTTTGCCACTGTGTTATTCATGCTAGTTTATTTTTGTTTTCTTGTTTTCTTGTTTTGTGTCCTTTTGAGAAAACCCAAAAAGATTTTCCTTTATTCTTTTTCTTTTTGGGAGTTTTCCCCTGTAAATAGTTTTCTTTTTCTTTGGGTCAAGGTAGAAGATATTGGTTACAATGTTTAGAGGCTCTTGCATGCATACCAATTTAGCTTTCAAAGAGCCATATTACTTTGTCTTCTCCTTTGTGTTTGCATGCAGATTTAACTTAGTCCAATGCACGAGCACTCTTATTATTGTTCACATCGTTCGATCGTGCAAATGAAAGGCAATAATGATGATATATGATGAAGTGACTGAGGCTGGAAAAGCTGGTATGAACTCTATCCATTTTATTTTTGTAAATATGACTAGCTTGTCATGCCTCATCCAGCCTTGTTCTGAGAGAACCATGTTTGCAATGACAACTTAGAGATCATAGTTTCTGATGCCATGCTTAACTAGCTGAGAGCTTATAATGGTTTGTCTTGAATGCCAACATAGATTTCGAGATGACTATGATGTAGTATGATAGGATGGTATTCTCCTTTGAATGATTCAAGTGGTTTGACTTGGCGCATGTTCATGCATGTAGTTGAAACAAAATCAACATAGCCTCTATGATGTTCGTGTTCATGGTGATTTATATCATGTTCATGCTTGCATTCAATGTTAGTCAAACTCATTGCATCTTGATGACTATTGTCGCTCTCTAGTTGGTTGCTTCCCAGTCTTTTGCTAGCCTTCACTTGTACTAAGCAGAATACTACTTGTGCATCCACTTCCATAAACCCAAAAGTTTTTCCATGAGAGTCCACCATACCTACCTATTTGCGGTATCTACCTGCCGTTCCAAGTAAACTTGCATGTGCCATTCTCTAAACCTTCAAGAAATAATATGTTTTGCATGCCCGAACCGCTCATGTGGTGACAGAGGGCTATTGATATCTTCCATGTTAGGCGTGTTATCCTCGACACGTGTTTATTCACTGTCATTCACGAGAAAGGGGTCGGTATTTGGAATGCCCAGTTCCACGCCTAAATCAAAAACATAACTGTAAAACAAGACTCCCCCCAGATTGATGTTAGTATGGACGGTGCCTGAGGATTCGGCTAGCCGTGGAGTGTGATTGATTGGTGGTGGGGGAGTTAAAACTTTACTTTTCTATTTGGGAACCGCCTATAGCATGAGTAGCATGGAATATATTGAGAACTCTTGGTCATTGCGTTGACAATGAAGGCATGCCATCCAAAATTATTATCTGTGTTTTCAAAGCTTGAGCTCTGGCACCTCTGCAAATCAATGCTTCCCTCTACGAAGGGCCTGTCTATTTATTTTCCTATTGAGTCATCCTCTTCTTATACAAGCACCAATTAGAGAGCACCTCTGTCATTTTTATGCTTTGCTTTTGATTGATATTGAGTATGACTATGACTGGATCTTCGTTGCTATGAATTACAATGTTTAGTCAGCCCTTGATCTTTGAAAGTGTTGTACATTTATGTTTTGTGGTCTCAGAAAGAGGTAGCGAGATACCACCTATTCATATTGCTTCATGCTTGTTTTGATTGAACTGTTGGTATTTGAAACTCATTATTATTTGGTCGTTAGCTGATTATGCCATTGATATTAGTTTACCGTGAGACCTTTTGTGTCACTTGCTTAAGTGGTTAACTTGTGATCTTGCTGAAATTCTGGTTATGAGTTAGACATAGTTGCAACAACAAGATCAACAGAGTTTGTCAAAGTTTTTCTTTCTCTTTCAGTTTGTCAACTGAGTTGCTTGAGGACAAGTAAGGTTTTAAGCTTGAGGGAGTTGATACGTCTCCATCGTATCTACTTTTCCAAACTCTTTTGCCCTTGTTTTGGACTCTAATTTGCATGATTTGAATGGAACTAACCTGGACTGGCGCTGTTTTCAGCAGAATTGCCTTGGTGCTGTTTTTGTGCAGAAATGAAAGTTCTCGGAACGTCCTGAAAATTTACGGAGAATATTTCTGGAAAATATGAAAAATACTTGCGCAAAGATCCACCGGAGGGGATGGGCCACTGGGCCACAAGCCCTGTAGCCTCCACCCCCCCCCCCCCTTGGTGGCGGCTAGCAAGCTTGTGGGGCCCATGTGGCCCTGTCGCCCCCAAACTCAGCTCTATAAATTCACTTTCGTCCCAGAAAAAGTCAAGAGAGAAGTTTCGTCACACTTGCGATACGGAGGCGCCGCCACATCCTGTTCTTCATCTGGAGGGCAAATTTGGAGTCCGTTTTGGGCTCCGGAGAGGGGAAATCGTCGCCATCGTCATCATCAACCTTCTTCCCTCTCCAATTCCATGAAGCTCTTCATCGTTCATGAGTAATCTATTCGTAGGCTCGTTGGGCGGTGATTAGTAGGATGAGATATATCATGTAATCGAGTTAGTTTTGACGGGGATTGATCCCTATTATCCACTATGTTCTGAGATTGATATTGCTACTGCTTTGCCATGCTTAATTCTTGTCACTAGGGCCCGAGTGCCATGATTTCAGATCTGAAATTATCAAGTTGTCACGAATATATGTGTGTTTTAGATCCGATCTTGCAAGTTGTAGTTACCTACTATGTGTTATGACCCAGCAACCCTGGAGTGAAAATAACCGGAACCACTCCCGATGATGACCATAGTTTGAGGAGTTCATGTGTTCACCAAGTGCTAATGCGTTGGTCCGGTTCTTTATTAAAAGGAGAACCTTAATATCCCGTAGTTTCCTTTTGGACCCCGCTGCCATGGGAGGGATGGACAATAGATGTCATGCAAGTTCTTTTCCCTAAGCACGTATGATGACACGGAATGCATGCCTACATCACATTGGCGAACGGGAGCTAGCCACATATCTCTCCGTGTTACAACTGTTGCATGATGAATATCATCCAAAAAAATCACCGACCCATTGCCTACGAGCTTGTCCCACTGCTGTTGTTACTTGTCTTGCTCTGCTGCTGTTACCACTGTTGTTGTTGATGTTACTTGCTTGCTCTGCTGTTACTTGCTACTGTTGCTACTTGCTACTGCTGTCACTACTGCTGTTACTTTGCTGTTGATACTTTGCTTGCAGATACTAATCTTTCAGGTGTGGTTGAATCTGACACATTCAGCTACTAATACTTGAGAATATCCTCTCACTTCCTACTGGCGAATCAACAAATTTGGGTTGAATACTCTACCCTCGAAAACTGCCTCAATCCCACGCGCTGGTGGGTCATTGCAAGACAATTTATAATTGTTGAGCAATCGAGAATAGCATTTGTCTAGCCATTGCCAGAGATCTTCTAAACACCACCCACCTCCAAAAAATTATCGAGACGTTGTGCGCGAGGGTAAGCCTGTACAATTATTCGTATCCCAGTTAATGTGGAGGCACGATCTCCTTGAGAGGACGTGACCCTTGAAACGTGGCCCCGCGTCGCGGTTTGAACCAACCTTTCGGCAGAAAAGCATGTCAATCAAGGGGCTATTCACACATGGGCGTTTAAATGCCTTCTTTGAAAAGAAAAAGATGTTAGTTTAAAAGATGTATAGGTTATTGAAGCGATCAAATCAGAGTGAGTCGAGCATGGGTGGAACTTACCTTGCAAGCCGATTACTGTTGATATAAGGAGTAGCCTAAGACTAAATGAACCGGCGTCGAAGGCTGGTTCGGGGGCTACTGAGGGAGTCTAGGATTCTGGGGTCCTCGGGCGGCCGGTTAGTCAATACCGGGTGGGCCCGTTGGGGCCGCATTGTAGAAGACCGGGCCTTATGACGACCTCTACTCTGGAAGGAATATCCCGAAGATTGGTGTGTACTTCAAGCTTGGAAGGACTAGGTCAGCTTGTCTACCCCTTGGCAGGTAGTCGGTAACTTGTAAACCCTAGGGTCCCTGGTGTCTATATAAACCAGAGGCCCTTACCCGTGTAGAGGAGGTTCAATCGTTTAGGGATTATCATATACAATCTTGAGGTAGATCTACTCTGCAATCATCTTCATCAATATAATCAAGCAGGACGTAGGGTATTACCACATAGGAGAGCCCGAACCTGGGTAAAACCATAGTGTCCCCTTCATCATGCAACCCATCGATCCTAGGTCCACAGTTCGGGACCCCCTACCCGAGATCTGCCGGTTTTGACACCGACACACATGACAATACTACTGTAAGAACATGACAAATCCTATACACGAACATGAAAATTTTATCTACTCTTTTTGTATCTAAATACTTGTAGTTGAGGAAAACTAGTCTAATTCTTCTCAACTACAAGTATTTAGATACGGAGGGAGTACTCCATCTATTGTTATATACAAGATCACAAACTTAGATTACATGAATCAATGTAAAATTTAATGTGTGTTTTGTAAGTCATCTTTTTTTATTTCCGCTCACTATAATCATTAATACGTCACATGCATGCTCGTTAGATTTTAAACATTTCCATTACATATATCATTACATTTCCATATAAGTCTGCCGTGACACTCTCAAGGACATCTGCGAGTCGTGCGTAGCTTTGTGAGATGCCTATTTCTCCTGTTGTATGTCATCACAGCCATCCATCCCCCTACCGGTCCAGTCGTCCATTGCACGTTCATGCAGATCCATGGGCCCACCGCCACTTCCTCCCCCCCCCCTCCCCATGAATAAATACTCGGCAAATCTCGTCTCATTTCTCCTAGTTCGGCGCCCAATTTCCCGGCCACCTTTCTCTCCATCCAGCATCACATCCACCCATGGGCCGCACTCGCCATGGATTGACCGGGTACCGGTCCACCCAATCTTGGTAATGCATCATTGCCGCATGCTGGTGCTCAATCCGCCTCTAGCCGCTCGGGTATGTGTTGGGTAACGTAGTAATTTCAAAAAAAACCTACGCCATGCAAGGATATATCTATGGAGAAACCAACAACAAGCAAAGGAGTAGAGCATCTTCATACCTTTGAAGATTGCTAAGAAAAAGTGTTGCTAGAATGCGGTTGATGGAGTCATACTCTCAGCGATTCACATCGCGGTGGATTCCGATCTATGCACCGAAGGTCGGTGCCTCCGCGTTCAACACACGTGCATCCCGGTGACGTCTCCAACGCCTTGATCCAGCAAGGAGGGAGGAGAGGTTGAGGGAGAGCTCCGGCAGCATGATGGCGTGGTGACACTGGAGCTGCGTGGTAACTCCGACAGGGCTTCGCTAAGCACTACGGAGGACGAGGACGAGGAGGTGTAGGGCTGCGCCGAGAGAGAGGCAATTGTTGTCTCAAATCTGCCCAAAACCACCACTATATATAGGAGGAGAGGGAGGAGGGTGCCCACCTTTAGGGTTTCCCACCCTAAAGGGTGCGGCAGCCCTAGATGGCCTTGAGGCGGCGGCCAAGGTGGTGGAGGCGTCCTAGGGTTGGACTTTGAGGCCCAAGGTGGCCTCCCACGCCTATGGTTTGCCCCCCTTCACCCCTTGCTGCGCCTTGGGCTGGTTATGGAGGTGCACCAGCCCACATATGGGCTGGCTCCCACCCACTCTTAGCCCATGTAGCAACTTGGGGCTGGTGGCTCTTGCCGGTGGACCCCCGAAACCCTTCCGGTGGTCCCGGTACATTACCGGTGTCGCCCGAAACAATTCCGGTGACCAAATCCTCACTTCCTATATATGAATCTTTACCTCCGGACCATTCTGGAACTCCTCGTAACGTCCGGGGTCTCATCCGGGACTCCAAACAACCTTCGGTAACCACGTACATTATTCCCCTATAACCCTAGCGTCATCGAACCTTAAGTGTGTAGACCCTACGGGTTCAGGAAGCATGCAGACATGACCGAGAAATCTCTCCGGTCAATAACCAACAGCGGGGTCTGGATATCCATGTTGGTTCCCACATGTTCCACGATGATCTCATCGGATGAACCACGATGTCGAGGATTCAATCAATCCCGTATGCAATTCCCTTTGTCTATCGGTATGATACTTGCCCGAGATTCGACCCTCGGTATCCCCATACCTTGTTCAATCTCGTTAACGACAAGTCTCTTTACTCGTTCCACAACACATCATCCCGTGACTAACTCCTTAGTCACACTGAGCTCAATATGATGATGGATTGCCGAGTGGGCCCAGATATACCTCTCCGTCACACAGAGTGACAAATCCTAGTCTCGATTCGTACAACCCAACAAATACTTTCAGAGATACGTGTAGTGCACCTTTATAATCACCCAGTTATGTTGTGACGTTTCTTACACACAAAGCACTCTTACGGTATCCGGGAGTTGCACAATCTCATGGTCTAAGGAAATGATACTTGACATTAGAAAAGCTTTAGCAGACGAACAACACGATCTAGTGATATGCTTAGGATTGGGTCTTGTCCATCAAATCATTCCCCAATGTTGTGATCCCGTTATCAATGGCATCTAATGTCCATGATCAGGAAACCATGATCATCTATTGATCAACGAGCTAGCCAGCTAGAGGCTCACTAGGGACGCATTGTGATCTATATACTCACACATGTATTACGTTTTTCGGTTAATACAATTATAGCATGAATAATAGACAATTATCATGAACTAGGAAATATAATAATGACCATTTTATTATTGCCTCTAGGGCATATTTCCAACAGTCTCCCACTTGCACTAGAGTCAATTATCTAGTTACATTGTGATGAATCAAACACCCATAGAGTTCTGGTGCTGATCATGCTTTGCTGGTGGAAGAGGTTTAGTTAACAGATCTGCGACATTCAGATCCGTATGTACTTTACAAATATCTATATCTCCATCCTCGATTTATCCACGAATGGAGTTGAAGCGGTACTTGATGTGCTTGGTCTTCTTGTGAAACCTGGGCTCCTTTGCAATAGCAATAGCTCCAGTGTTGCCACAGAACAGAGTCATCGGGCCCGACGCACTTGGAATCACTCCTAGGTCGATGATGAACTCCTTCATCCAGACTCCTTCATATGTTGCTTCGGAAGCAGCTATGTACTCCGCTTCACATGTAGATGCCGCCACGATGCTTTGCTTGCAACTTCACCAGCTAACTGCCCCATTATTCAAAATATACACGTATCTGGTTTGTGACTTGGAGTCATCCGGATCTGTGTCGAAGCTAGCATCAACGTAAACTTTTACGACGAGATCTTCGACACCTCCTTATACGGGAAACATATCTTTAGTCCTTTTCAGGTACTTTAGGATATTCTTGACCGTTGTCCAGTGATCCACTCCTAGATCACTTTGGTACCTCCCTGCTACTGCAACAAAAGACCTTCCAACGACGCTAGAAACATGCTGACGGAAGACTGTTCTTGTCTTGATACTCCTCAGCAACGGCACCAGGAATCCTTCTACTACGGCTACGCCTTAAGGGACTTCTTAGGCAAATATGCAAAGGATTTCCCCCGTGGCCTTGGAGCCTTGCGTTGGTGTTCCCTCGAAGCGGAAAGGGTGATGTAGCGCAGCGGTGGTAAGTATTTCCCTCAGTTTGAGAACCAAGGTATCGATCCAGTGAAGGAGTATCACAAGTACCTGCACAAACACAAAAAGCTTGCTCCCAATGCTATGAAGGGTTGTCAATCCCTTATAGATTGTTTGCCAAGTGAGAACTGAAAGCAACAAAGTAACAAAGCAAAGTAAAAGCAAAAGTGGAAACGATAGGTGTGAATAGACCCGGGGGCCGTAGTGTTCACTAGTGGCTTCTCTCATGAAAGCAAGTATACGGTGGGTGAACAAATTACTGTCGAGCACTTGATAGAACCGCGCAAAGTCGTGACGTCATCTATGGCAATGATTATATCTATAGGCATCACGTCCAAAACAAGTAGACCGATACTTTCTGCATCTACTACTATTACTCCACACGTCGACCGCTATCCAGCATGCGTCTAGTGTATTAAGTCCAAAAGAACAGAGTAACGCCTTAAGCAAGATGACATGATGTAGATGGACAATCTCATATCTACGACAAAGCCCAACTTGTTACCCTTGACGGCAACTACACGATGTGTGCCTTGCTGCCCCTACTGTCACTGGGAAAGGTCACCACACGGTAAGAACCCAAAACCAAACACTTCTCCCATTGCAAGAATCATAGGTCTAGTTGGCCAAACAAAACCCAAGACTCGGAGAGACTTACAAGGATATCAAATCATGCATATAAGAAATCAACAAAGACTCAAATATATATCATAGATAATCTGATCACAAATCCACAATTCATCGGATCTCGACAAACACACCGCCAAAGAGGATTACATCGGATAGATCTCCATGAACATCATGGAGAACTTTGTATTGAAGATCCAAGAGAGAGAAGAAGCCATCTAGCTACTAACTACGGACCCGTAGGTCTGAAGTGAACTACTCACGAGTCATTGGAGGGGCAATGATGTTGATGTAGAAGCCCTCCAACTCCAAAGTCCCCTCCGGCAGGGCACCGCGAAGGGTCTCCAGATGAGATCTCGCGGCAACGGATGCTTGCGGCGGCGGAAAAGTGTTTTCGTGGATTCCCTGATTTTTTCTGTATTTTAGGGAATATATAGGCGAAGGAGCTAGGTCAGGGGGCGCCAGGGAGGCCACAAGCCTGCCAACCCCCCCCCCCCCCTGGTGGCGGCTACAGGGCTTGTGGGCCCCTTGTAGCTCTCCTGGCTTGGACCTCAAGCCCCCTGATCTTCTTTCGTTCGGGAAAAAATTATTTCGGGGATTTTATTCCGTTTGGACTCCGTTCCAAAATCAGATCTGAAAAGAGCCCAAAACATAGAAAAAACAGGAACTGGCACTTGGCACTGAATAAATAAGTTAGTCCCAAAAAAGATATAAAAGGTACATAAAACATCCAAAGATGACAAGATAACAGCATGAAACCATCAAAAATTATAGATACGTTTGAGACGTATCAAGCATCCCCAAGCTTAACTCCTTCTCGTCCTCGAGTAGGGAAGTGATAAAGAATGATGCTTTCATGCTACCTAGCATAGATGTCCTTTGTAACTCCTCTTATGTGACGTGAATGTTCAGATCCATTAGATTCAAAACATTAGTTTGCTATTGACGTGGAAACATTAATACTTCAAGCAAACTAGCAAGGTAATCATGAACTTTCAAAATAACAAGGCCAAAATAAAGTTATCCCTACAAAAGCATATAGTCTGGCTATGCTCTATCATCATTGCACAACGAATTTAAATCATGCACAGCCCCGGTATTGGCCAAGTAATTGTTTTCACACCTTTACTTTCTCAAACCTTTTGAACTCTCACGCAATACATGAGCGTGAGCCATGGTTTTAGCACTATAAGTGGTGTGGAGTGTGGTGGAGGTTGCAAGAAAGACAAGGAGAAGATGGTCACATTAACTAGGCATATCAATGAGCTGTGGAGATGCTCATCAATAGATATCAATGTGAATGAGTAGGGATTGTCATACAAATGATGCACTAGAGCTAAGAATATGTGAAAGCTCTTAAAGAAAACTAGTGGGTGTGCATCCAACTTGCTTGCTCACGAAGACCTAAGGCAATTTTGAGGAAGCCTATCATTGGAATATACAAGCCAAGTTATATAATGAAAATTTCCCACTAGCTATATGGTGGTGACAAAACGAGAGACTCTCAAAAATGAAGATCATGGTGCTTAATATGCACAAGTGTGGAAAGGTGGTAGCATTGTCCCTTCTCTCTTTTTCTCTCATCATTTTTTTGGGTGGGCTCTTTGGCCTTTTTTTTGTGGGCATCTTTGGCATCTTTTATTTCCTCACATGGGACAATGCTCCATCAATGATGATCATCACACTTTCAACTCAAGACTTAGAGCAATGATGACTCTATATGGAATGCCTTCGGTGGTGTACCGTGACAATGATCTAGCATGGCATAGACATTAATGGAAACATCATGGTAGCTATATTAAGATCATGCAATGGCAATGTAGAAGTGGTGGCACATGTCATGGTGGTAATTGCATGGCAATATATCTCGGAATGACTTTCAAAAAGCCATAGTAGGTAGGTATGGTGGCTGTTTTGAGGGAGGCTAATGGTGGGTTTTGTGCACCGGCAAAAGTTGCACGGCACTAAGAAGATAGTGATGGTGGAAGGTCAAAGTGCATCTAAACCATGGACTCAACATTAGTCATGAAGAACTCATATACTTGTTGCAAAAGTTTTATTAGTAATCGAAACAAAGCATTGAACGCATACTCCTAGGGGAAGGGTTGGTAGGTATAAACCATCGCGCGATCCCAACCGCCACACAAAGGATGACAATCAAAAGACTAATCATGCTCAGACTTCATCACATAGCGGTTCACCATACGTGCATGCTACGGGAATCACTAACTTCAACACAAGTATTTCTAGATCCACAACACCTTACTAGCATAACTTCAATATTACCAAAACCACAACTCAAAACTAATTGAGATGAATCAAACTTCTCTAACTATTCAATGCACATGAAGGTGGAAGTTTTCGTATCCCTTTGGATAACTACCCCTTTTGAGACTACTTTCAAAGCATAGATCAACTACCAATCCACGCACCGCTGTGCTCTAAAAGATATAAGTGAAGCACATAGAGCAAAAGCATCTAGCTCAAAAGATATAAGTGAAGCACATGTGAGCTGAATTGTCTACCAAAGGATATAAGTGAAGCTCGACAAAATCACGGTGAGTGCATGTATCTCTCTCTAGGTGTGCAGCAAGGACGATTGTGACACAACAAAAATAAAAGACTCCTACGATACAAGACGCTCCAAGCAAAACACATAACATGTGGTGAATAAAAATATAGCCCCAAGTGACGTTACCGATGGATTTGAAGACGAAAGAGGGGATGCCTTCCCGGGGCATCCCCAAGCTTAGGCTTTTACGGCATCCTTGAATCTATTGGGGTGCCTTGGGCATCCCCAATCTTGAGCTCTTGCCACTCTTTATCTCTTTGTCCATAAGAACTTCACCCAAAACTTGAAAACTTCACAACACGAAACTTAAACAGAAACTCGTGATAACATTAGTATAAGAAAGAAAACCACCACTTCCTTAGGTACTGTAGCAAACTTAAATTCTACTTATGCTAATGTTGGGTTACTGTATTTTGAATCTTCCATGGCTAATACCCCCCAATACTATCCATGTTTTCATCAAAATAAGCAACCAACACAACAAAAACAGAATCTGTTAACAGAAGACCAGTCTGTAGCAATCTGTATACTTCGTATGCTTCTGGTGCTTCAAACATTCTTACAAATTACGACAGTCTGAAGAATTTGCGTAGCAATCAGAAGCAAAAAGAATTAACTCAAAAACTCTTACAGAAAAAAAATGGAAATTCTTTTCGTGGGCAGAAAGTTTCTGTCCTTTCCAGCATGACCAAACGATCATCCCCAAGACTAATCATAACGGTTTTGCTTGGCACAAACGCAAAAAGAAGCACAAAAAACACAATCATAACAGAATTATGAAAGTGTGGAAAACACAAAATAGAAAGAAAAAGGATAGATTCGTTGGGTTGCCTCCCAACAAGCGCTTTTGTTTAACGCCCTTAGCTAGGCATTGATTTCAATGATGCTCACATAAATGGTAAGGATTGAAACACAACGAGAGCATCATGGAGCATATGGCTAGCACATTTAAGTCTAACCCACTTCCTATGCATGGGGATTTTGTGAACACACAAATTGTTGGAGCAAGAATCAACTAGCATAGGAAGGCAAAACAAGCATAGCTTCAAAAATTTCAACACATGGGAGAGGAAGCTTGATACTATTGCAATAAGTAGAAGCATATGATCCTCTCTCATAGTAATTTTCAGTAGCATCATGAATGAATTCAACAATATAACTATCACATAGGATATTCTTTTCATGATCCACATGCATGCAAAGTTGACGCTCTTCAAAAATAGTGGGATTATCATCAACTAAAGTCATGACGTCTCCAAACCCACTTTCAATCTTATTGCAAAAATCGTATTCATCATGAGGCTTAAACAAATTTTCAAGATCATAAGAAAAATCATTGCCCCACTCATGATCATTGCAACAAGTAGTGGACATAGAAAAACTAGCATCCCCAAGCTTAGGGTTTTGCATATTTTTAGCATGATTGTCACTAATAGAATTTATAGTGAAACCATTGCAATCATGCTTTTCATCCAAGGAGCCCTCGTGAATCACTTCATAAGTTTCTTCATCATGATTTTCAGATTCACGCATCTAAAGCAAAACTCCATAAAGATATTCAAGTGCCCTCAACTCACTAGCAATTGGTTCCACATAAGTGGATCTCTTAAAGAGATTAGCAAGTGGATGAGGATCCATATCACTAGATTTTCAGCAAGCGAAGATGCAAGCATATTGAAGGCACATGACACACAAGCGAACAGAAAGCAAGCGAAAGGAAAGGGCGAATGAAAAAGGCAAACGAAAAAGGCAAATGAAAACGGCAAATGTGAAGTGGGGGAGAGGAAAACGAGAGGCAACTGGCAAAAAGGTAAATGCAAGAGATGAGTTTGTGAGACCTCCTTGTATTGATCTCTCCTTCCCCGACAACGGCGCCAGAAATACTTCTGCTACTGCAACAAAAGACCTTCCAACGGTGCGAGAAACGTGCTGACGGGAGACTGTTCTTGTCTTGATACTCCTCAGCAACGGTACCAGGAATCCTTCTGCTACGGCTACGCCTTAAGGGACTTCCTAGGCAAATATGCAAAAGATTTCCCCCGTGGCCTTGGAGCCTTGCGTTGGTGTTCCCTCGAAGCGGAAAAGGGTGATGTAGCGCAGCGGTGGTAAGTATTTCCCTCAGTTTGAGAACCAAGGTATCAATCCAGTGAAGGAGTATCACAAGTACCTCACAAACACAAAAAGCTTGCTCCCAACTCTATGAAGGGGTTGTCAATCCTTTATAGATTGTTTGCCAAGTGAGAACTGAAAGCAACAAAGTAACAAAGCAAAGTAAAAGCGAAAGTGGAAACGATAGGTGTGAATAGACCCAAGGGTCGTAGTGTTTACTAGTGGCTTCTCTCATGAAAGCAAGTAGACGGTGGGTGAACAAATTACTGTCGAGCAATTGATAGAACCGCGCAAAGTCGTGACGTCATCTATGGCAATGATTATATCTATAGGCATCACGTCCAAAACAAGTAGACCGATACTTTCTGCATCTACTACTATTACTCCACACATCGACCGCTATCCAGCATGCATCTAGTGTATTAAGTCCAAAAGAACAGAGTAACGCCTTAAGCAAGATGACATGATGTAGATGGACAATCTCATATCTACGACAAAGCCCAACTTGTTACCCTTGACGGCAACTACACGATGTGTGCCTTGCTGCCCCTATTGTCACTGGGAAAGGTCACCACACGGTAAGAACCCAAAACCAAGCACTTCTCCCATTGCAAGAATCATAGGTCTAGTTGGCCAAACAAAACCCAAGACTCGGAGAGACTTACAAGGATATCAAATCATGCATATAAGAAATCAGCAAAGACTCAAATGTATATCATAGATAATCTGATCACAAATCCACAGTTCATCGGATCTCGACAAACACACCGCCAAAGAGGATTACATCGGATAGATCTCCATGAACATCATGGAGAACTTTGTATTGAAGATCCAAGAGAGAGAAGAAGCCATCTAGCTACTAACTACGGACCCATAGGTCTGAAGTGAACTGATCACGAGTCATTGGAGGGGCAATGATGTTGATGTAGAAGCCCTCCAACTCCAAAGTCCCCTCCGGCAGGGCACCGGGAAGGGTCTCCAGATGAGATCTCACGGAAACGGAAGCTTGCGGCGGCGGAAAAGTGTTTTCGTGGATTCCCTGATTTTTTCTGTATTTTAGGGAATATATAGGCGAAGGAGCTAGGTCAGGGGGGCGCCAGGGAGGCCACAAGCCTGCTATCTGCCACCCCCCCCCCCCCCCGTGGTAGCGGCTACAGGGCTTGTGGGCCCTGTGTAGATCTCCTGGCTTGGCCCTCAAGCCCCCTGATCTTCTTCCGTTAGGGAAAATTTTATTTCGGTGATTTTATTCCGTTTGGACTCCGTTCCAAAATCAGATCTCAAAAGAGCCAAAAACACAGAATAAACAGGAACTGGCACTTGACACTGAATTAATAAGTTAGTCCCAAAAAAGATATAAAAGGTACATAAAACATCCAAAGATGACAAGATAACAGCATGAAACCATCAAAAATTATAGATACGTTTGAGACGTATCAAGCATCCCCAAGCTTAACTCCTGCTCGTCCTCGAGTAGGGAAGTGATAAAGAATGAATTTTTGATGCTTTCATGCTACCTAGCATAGATGTCCTTTGTAACTCCTCTTATGTGACGTGAATGTTCAGATCCATTAGATTCAAAACATTAGTTTGCTATTGACGTGGAAACAATAATACTTCAAGCAAACTAGCAAGGTAATCATGAACTTTCAAAATAACAAGGCCAAAAGAAAGTTATCCCTACAAAAGCATATAGTCTGGCAATGCTCTATCATCATTGCACAACGAATTTAAATCATGCACAACCATGGACTAATGGTGGGTTTTGTGCACCGGCGAAAGTTGCACGGCACTAAGAAGATAGTGATGGTGGAAGGTGAAAGTGCATCTAAACCATGGACTCAACATTAGTCATGAAGAACTCATATACTTGTTGCAAAAGTTTTATTAGTAATTGAAACAAAGCATTCAACGCATACTACTAGGGGAAGGGTTGGTAGGTATAAACCATCGCGCGATCCCGACCACCACACAAAGGATGACAATCAAAAGACTAATCATGCTCAGACTTCATCACATAGCGGTTCACCATACGTGCATGCTACGGGAATCACTAACTTCAACACAAGTATTTCCAGATCCACAACACCTTACTAGCATAACTTCAATATTACCAAAACCACAACTCAAAACTAATTGAGATGAATCAAACTTCTCTAACTATTCAATGCACATGAAGGTGGAAGTTTTCGTATCCCTTTGGATAACTACCCCTTTTGAGACTACTTTAAAAGCATAGATCAACTACCAAGCCACGCACCACTATGCTCTAAAAGATATAAGTTAAGCACATAGAGCAAAAGCATCTAGCTCAAAAGATATAAGTGAAGCACATGTGAGCTGAATTGTCTACCAAAGGATATAAGTGAAGCTCGACAAAATCACGGTGAGTGCATGTCTCTCTCTAGGTGTGCAGCAAGGATGATTGTGACACAACAAAAATAAAAGACTCCTACGATACAAGACGCTCCAAGCAAAACACATAACATGTGGTGAATAAAAATATAGCCCCAAGTAACGTAACCGATGGATTTGAAGACAAAAGAGGGGATGCCTTCCCGGGGCATCCCCAAGCTTAGGCTTTTATGGCATACTTGAATCTCTTGGGGTGCCTTGGGCATCCCCAATCTTGAGCTATTGCCACTATTTATCTCTTTGTCCATAAGAACTTCACCCAAAACTTGAAAACTTCACAACACGAAACTTAAACAGAAACTCGTGATAACATTAGTATAAGAAAGCAAACCACCACTTCCTTAGGTACTGTAGCAAACTTAAATTCTACTTATGCTGATGTTGGGTTACTGTATTTTTAATCTTCTATGGCTAATACCCCCCCCCCGATACTATCCATATTTTCATCAAAATAAGCAACCAACACAACAAAAACAGAATCTATTAACAGCAGACCAGTCTGTAGCAATCTGTATACTTTGTATACTTATGGTGCTTCAAACATTCTTAAAAATTACGACAGTCTGAATAATTTGCGTAGGAATCAGCAGCAAAAAGAATCAACTCAAAAGCTCTTACAGAAAAAAAATGAAAATTCTTTTCGTGGGCAGAAAGTTTCTGTCTTTTCCAGCATGACCAAACGATCATCCCCAAGACTAATCATAACGGTTTTGCTTGGCACAAACGCAAAAAGAAGCACAAAAAACACAATCATAACAGAATTATGAAAGTGTGGAAAACACAAAAAAGAAAGAAAAAGGATAGATTCGTTGGGTTGCCTCCCAACAAGCGCTTTTGTTTAACGCCCTTAGCTAGGCATTGATTTCAATGATGCTCACATAAATGGTAAGGATTGAAACACAAGGAGAGCATCATGGAGCATATGGCTAGCACATTTAAGTCTAACCCACTTCCTATGCATGGGGATTTTGTGAACACACAAATTGTTGGAGCAAGAATCAACTAGCATAGGAAGGCAAAACAAGCATAGCTTCAAAAATTTCAACACATGGGAGAGGAAGCTTGATACTATTGCAATAAGTAGAAGCATATGATCCTCTCTCATAGTAATTTTCAGTAGCATCATGAATGAATTCAACAATATAACTATCACATAGGATATTCTTTTCATGATCCACATGCATGCAAAGTTGACGCTCTTCAAAAATAGTGGGATTATCATCAACTAAAGTCATGACGTCTCCAAACCCACTTTCAATCTTATTGCAAAAATCGTATTCATCATGAGGCTTAAACAAATTTTCAAGATCATAAGAAAAATCATTGCCCCACTCATGATCATTGCAACAAGTAGTGGACATAGAAAAACTAGCATCCCCAAGCTTAGGGTTTTGCATATTTTTAGCATGATTGTCACTAATAGAATTTATAGTGAAACCATTGCAATCATGCTTTTCATCCAAGGAGCCCTCGTGAATCACTTCATAAGTTTCTTCATCATGATTTTCAGATTCACGCATCTAAAGCAAAACTCCATAAAGATATTCAAGTGCACTCAACTCACTAGCAATTGGTTCCACATAAGTGGATCTCTTAAAGAGATTAGCAAGTGGATGAGGATCCATATCACTAGATTTTCAGCAAGCGAAGATGCAAGCATATTGAAGGCACATGACACACAAGCGAACAGAAAGCAAGCGAAAGGAAACGGCGAATGAAAAAGGCAAACGAAAAAGGCAAATGTGAAGTGCGGGAGAGGAAAACGAGAGGCAACTGGCAAAAAGGTAAATGCAAGAGATGAGGTTGTGAGACCTACTTGGATAGATCTCTCCTTCCCCAGCAACGGCGCGAGAAATACTTCTGCTACTGCAACAAAAGACCTTCCAACGGCGCCAGAAACGTGCTGACGGGAGACTGTTCTTGTCTTGATACTCCTCAGCAACGGCACCAGAAATCCTTCTGCTACGGCTACGCCTTAAGGGACTTCCTAGGCAAATATGCAAAGGATTTCCCCCGTGGCCTTGGAGCCTTGCGTTGGTGTTCCCTCAAAGCGGAAAGCGTGATGTAGCGCAGCGGTGGTAAGTATTTCCCTCAGTTTGAGAACCAAGGTATCGATCCAGTGAAGGAGTATCACAAGTACGTGCACAAACACAAAAATCTTGCTCCCAATGCTATGAAGGAGTTGTCAATCCCTTATAGATTGTTTTCCAAGTGAGAACTGAAAGCAACAAAGTAACAAATCAAAGTAAAAGCGAAAGTGGAAACGATAGGTGTGAATAGACCCAGGGGCCGTAGTGTTCACTAGTGGCTTCTCTCATGAAAGCAAGTAGACGGTGGGTGAACAAATTACTGTCGAGCAATTGATAGAACCGCGCAAAGTCGTGACGTCATCTATGGCAATGATTATATCTATAGGCATCACGTCCAAAACAAGTAGATCGATACTTTCTGCATCTACTACTATTACTCCACACGTCGACCGCTATCCAGCATGCATCTAGTGTATTAAGTCCAAAAGAACAGAGTAACGCCTTAAGCAAGATGACATGATGTAGATGGACAATCTCATATCTACGACAAAGCCCAACTTGTTACCCTTAATGGCAACTACACGATGTGTGCCTTGCTGCCCCTACTGTCACTGGGAAAGGTCACCACACGGTAAGAACCCAAAACCAAGCACTTCTCCCATTGCAAGAATCATAGATCTAGTTGGCCAAACAAAACCCAAGATTCGGAGAGACTTACAAGGATATCAAATCATGCATATAAGAAATCAGCAAAGACTCAAATATATATCATAGATAATCTGATCACAAATCCACAATTCATCGGATCTCGACAAACACACCGCCAAAGAGGATTACATCGGATAGATCTCCATGAACATGATGGAGAACTTTGTATTGAAGATCCAAGAGAGAGAAGAAGCCATCTAGCTACTAACTATGGACCCATAGGTCTGAAGTGAACTACTCATGAGTCATTGGAGGGGCGATGATGTTGATGTAGAAGCGCTCCAACTCCAAAGTCCCCTCCGGCAGGGCACCGGGAAGGGTCTCCAGATGAGATCTCACGGAAACGGAAGCTTGCGGCGGCGAAAAAGTGTTTTCGTGGATTCCCTGATTTTTTTCTATATTTAAGGGAATATATAGGCGAAGGAGCTAGGTTAGGGGGGCGCTAGGGAGGCCACAAGCCTGCTATCCCCCCCCCCCCGTGGTGGCGGCTACAGGGCTTGTGGGCCCCCTGTAGCTCTCCTGGCTTGGCCCTCAAGCCCCATGATCTTCTTCCGTTCGGGAAAAAATTATTTCGGGGATTTTATTCCGTTTGGACTCCGTTCCAAAATCAGATCTGAAAAGAGCCAAAAACACAGAAAAAACACGAACTGGCACTTGGCACTGAATTAATAAGTTAGTCTTAAAAAAGATATATAAGGTACATAAAACATCCAAAGATGACAAGATAACAGCATGAAACCATAAAAAATTATAGATACGTTTGAGACATATCACTCCCTACCAAACTTATGGCAAGGTTCACGTCAGGTCTAGTACACAGCATGGCATACATGATAGAGCCTATGGCTGAAGCATAGGGGACGGTAATCATCTTTTCTCTATCTTCCCATGTGGTCGGGCGTTGAGTCGTACTGAACCTCACACCTTATAATACAGGCAAGAACCCCTTCTTAGCCTTATCCATATTGAACTTCTTCAATATCTTGTCAAGGTATGTGCTTTGTGAAATACCTATGAGGCGTCTCGATCTATCTCTATAGATCTTGATGCCTAATATGTAAGTAGCTTATCCAAGGTCCTTCTTTGAAAAACTCTTATTCAAATAGGCCTTGATTATTTCTAATAGTTCTATATCATTTCCCATCCATAATATGTCATCCACATATAATATGAGAAATGCTACAGAGCTCCCACTCACTTTCTTGTAAATGCAGGCTTCTCCATAAGTGTGTACAAACCCAAACGCTTTGATCACCTCATCAAAGCGAATGTTCCAACTCCGAGATGCTTGCACCAGCCCATAGATGGAGCGCTGGAGCTTGCATACTTTTTTAGCATTGCTAGGATCGACAAAACCTTCCGGCTGTATCATATACAATTCTTCCTTAAGAAAGCCGTTCAGGAATGCCATTTTGACGTCCATTTGCCAGAATTCGTAATCATAAAATGCGGCAATTGCTAACATGATTCGGACCGACTTCAGCATCGCTACGAGTGAGAAGGTCTCGTCATAGTCAATCCCTTGAACTTGTCGATAACCCTTAGCGACAAGTCGAGCCTTATAGATGGTCACATTACCATCTGTGTCAGTCTTCTTCTTAAAGATCCATTTATTTTTATGGCTCGCCGATCATCGGGCAAGTCCACCAAAGTCCATACTTTGTTCTCATACATGGATTCTATCTCGGATTTCATGGCCTCAATCCATTTGTTGGAATCCGGGCCCGCCACCGCTTCTTCATAGTTCGAAGGTTCACTGTTGTCCAACAACATGATTTCCATGACAGGGTTGTCGTACCACTCATGTGCAGAACGTACCCTTGTCGACCCTCGAGGTTCAATAACAACTTGATCCGAAGTTTCATGATCATCATCATTAACTTCATCTCTAGCCGGTGCAGGTGCCTCAGAAACATTTTCTTGCGCTGTGCTACTCTCCGATTCGAGAGGAGGTACAATTACATCATCAAGTTCTATTTTCCTCACACTTCTTTCGAGAGAAACTCTTTCTTTAGAAAGGATTCGTTCTTGGCTACAAATATTTTGCCTTTGTATCTAAGATAGAAGGTGTACCCAATAGTTTCCTTAGGGTATCCTATGAAGACGCATTTTTCCACTTTGGGTTCGAGCTTCTCTGGTTGAAGTTTCTTCACATAAGCATCGCAGCCCCAAACTTTTAGAATCGACAGCTTAGGTTTGTTGCCAAACCATAATTCATACGGTGTCATCTCAACGGATTTAGATGGTGCCCTATTTAAAGTGAACGCGGCAGTTTCCAATGCATATCCCCAAAATGATAGGGGGTAAATCGGTAAGAGACATCATAGATAGCACCATATCCAATAAAGTGCGATTATGATGTTCACACACACCGTTATGCTGCGCTGTGCCACGCGGCGTGAGTTGTGAAACAATTCCACATTCCCTTAGGTGTGTGCCAAATTCGTGACTCAAATATTCTCCTCCACGATCAGATCGTAGAAACTTTATTTTCTTGTCATGTTGATTCTCCACCTCACTCTGAAATTCCTTGAAATTTTCGAAGGTTTCAGACTTGTGCTTCATTAAGTAGACATACCCATGTCTACTCAAATCATCAGTGAGGGTGAGAACATAACGATAGCCACTGCAAGCTTCAACGCTCATTGGACCGCATACATCGATATGTATTATTTCCAACAATTTGGTTGCTCGCTCCATTGTTCCGGAGAACGGAGTCTTGGTCATCTTACCCATGAGGCACGGTTCGCATGTGTCAAATGATTCAAAATCAAGTGACTCTAAAAGTCCATCTACATGGAGTTTCTTCATGCGCTTTACGCTGATTTGACCAAGGCGGCAGTGCCACATGTATGTCGGACTATCATTATCAACCTTACATCTTTTGGTACTCACACCATGAATGTGTGTAACATCACGATCGAGATTCATCAGGAATAAACCATTGACCAACGGGGCATGACCATAAAACATACCACTCGTATAAATAGAACAACCATTATTCTCAGATTTAAATGAGTAGCCATCTTGCATCAAGCGAGATCTCGATAAAATGTTCATGCTCAAAAGCTAGTACTAAATAACAATTATTAAGGTTTAAAACTAATCCCGAAGGTAGATGTAGAGGTAGTGTGCCGACGGCGATCTCATCGACCTTTGAACCATTCCCGACGCGCATCGTCACCTCGTCCTTAGCGAGCCTACGCTTGTTCCGCAGTTCCTGCTTATAGTTGAAAATGTGAGCAACAACACCGGTATCAAATACCCAAGAGCTACTATGAGCGCTCGTAAGGTACACATCAATAACAAGTATATCACATATACCTTTGACATTGTCGGTCTTCTTGTCCGCTAAGTACTTAGGGCAATTCCGCTTCCAATGACCGGTTCCCTTGCTGTAATAGCACTAAGTCTCAGGCTTGGGTCCTTTCTTTGGCTTCTTCCAGGAAACTGGCTTACTGGGTGCGGCAACTGCTTTGCCATCTTTCTTGAAGCTTTTCTTGCCCTTGCCCTTCTTGAAGCTCATGGTCTTATTGACCATCAACACTTGATGTTCTTTCTTGATTTCTACCTCCGCAGATTTCAGCATTGAATACAACTCGGGAATAGTCTTTTCCATCCCTTGCATGTTGTAATTCATCACAAAGCCTTTATAGCTAGGTCGAAGCGACTGGAGGATTCTGTCAATGACCGCATCATCCGGAAGTTCAACTCCCAACTGAGTCAAGCGGTTGTGCAACCCAGACATTCTGAGTATGTGCTCACTGACAGAACTATTCTCCTCCATCTTACAGCTAAAGAACTTGTCGAAGACTTCATATCTCTCGACCCGGTCATGATCTTGAAAAACAAGTTTCAGCTCCTCGAACATCTCATATGCTCCGTGTTGCTCAAAACGCCTTTGGAGCCCCGGTTCTAAACTGTAAAGCATGCCGCACTGAATGAGAGAGTAGTTATTACTCCGCGACTGCCAGGCGGTCCTAACGTCCTGGGTCGCCACGGGAAGGGGAGGATCACCTAGCGGTACATTAAGGACATATGCCTTCTTGGAAGCTATGAGGATGAGCTTTAAGTTATGAGCCCGGTCCTCATAGTTGCTCCCATCGTCTTTCAGCTTGGTTTTCTCTAAGAACGCGTTGAAGTTGAATGGGACATTTGCGTTTGCCATTGGATCTACAATATTTGTAAAGACAATTTTAGACTAAGTTCATGATAATTAAGTTTATCTAATCAAATTACTAATGAACTCCCACTTAGATCGACATCCCTCTAGTCATCCAAGTGTTACATGATCCACGTCGACTAGCCTGTGTCCGATCATCACGTGAGACGGACTAGTCATCAATGGTGAGCATCTCCATGCTGATCGTATCAACCATACGAATAATGTTTGACTTTTCGGTCTCCTGTATTCGAGGCCATGTCTGTGCATGCTAGGCTCGTCGAGTCAACCTAAGTGTTTTGTGTGTGTAAACTGGCTTACACCCGTTGTATGCGAACGTTAGAATCTATCACAATTCACACTCGATCATCATGTGGTGCTTCGAGACAACGATCCTTCGCAACGGTGCACACTTAGGGGAATACATATCTCGAAATTTTAATGAGGGATCATCTTATGTTTGCTATCGTCGTTCTAAGCAATAAGATGAAAAACATGATAAACATCACATGCAATCATATAGTGACGTGATATGGCCAATATCATCTTGCTCCTTTGATCTCCATATTCGGGGCACCATGATAATCATCGTCACCGGCATCACACCATGATCTCCATCATCATGATCTCCACCATTGTGTCCCCGTGAAGTTGTCACACCAACTATTACTTCTACTATTATAGCTAACCGTTAGCGATAAAGTAAAGTAATCAAAATGGCATTGCATCTCATACAATAAATTAAGACAACTCATATGGCTCCTGCCGGTTGTCATACTCATCGACATGCAAGTCGTGAATCCTATTACAAGAACATGATCAATTTCATACATCACATATGTAACATCACATCCTTTTGGCCATATCACATCACATAGCATCCCTTGCAAAAACAAGTTAGACGTCATATAATTGTTGTTGCAAGTTTTACGTGGCTGGTTAGGGTTTCTAGCAAGAACATTTCTCACCTACGTGACAGCCACAACGTTGATATTTCAATGCTATTTACCCTTCACAAGGACCCTCTTCATCGAATCGGATCCGAGTAAAGTGGGAAAGACAGACACCCGCTAGTCACCTTACACAACTAGTGCATGTCGGTCAGTGGAACGAATCTCATGTAAGAGTACGTGTAAAGTTGGTCCGGGCCGCTTCATCCCACGATGCCGCCGAATCAAGATAAGACTAGTAACGACAAGCAATTGACAAAATCAGCGCCCACAACTTTTGTGTTCTACTCGTGCATAAAACCTACGCATAGAACCTTGGCTCGGATGCCACTGTTGGGTAACGAAGTAATTTCAAAAAAAAAATCATACACCATGCAAGGACCTATCTATGGAGAAACCAGCAATGAGCAAAGGAGTAGAGCATCTTCATACCTTTGAAGATCGCTAAGTGGAAGCGTTGCTAGAACGCGGTTTATGGAGTCGTACTCGCAGCGATTCAGATTGTGGTGGATTCCAATCTGTGCACCGAACATTGGTGCCTCCGCGTTCAACACACGTGCAGCCCGGTGACGTGTCCAAGGCCTTGATCCAGCAAGGAGGGAGGAGAGGTTGAGGGAGAGCTTCGGCAGCATGACGGTATGGTGACAGTGGAGCTGCGTGGTAACTTCGACAGGGTTTGCTAAGCACTACGGAGGACGAGGAGGAGGAGGTGTAGGGCTGTGCCGAGAGAGAGGCAATTGTTGTCTCAAATCTGCCCAAAACCACCACTATATATAGGAGGAGAGGGAGGAGGGTGCCCACCTTTAGGGTTTCCCACCCTAAAGGGTGCGACAGCCCTAGATGGCCTTGGGGCGGCGTCCAAGGTGGTGGAGGCGCCGTAGGGTTGGGCCTTGAGGCCCAAGAAGGCCTCGCACGCCTAGGGTTTGCCCCCCTACACCCCTTGCTGCGCCTTGGGCTGGTTGTGGAGACGCACTAGCCCACATATGGGCTGGTTCCCACCCACTCTTAGCCCATGTAGCAACTTGGGGCTGGTGGCCCTTGCCAGTGGACCCCTGGAACCCTTCTGGTGGTCTCGGTACATTACCGGTGTCTCCCAAAACAATTCCGGTGACCAAATCCTCACTTCCTATATATGAATCTTTACCTCGAGACCATTCTGGAACTCCTTGTAACGTCCGGGATCTCATCCTGAACTCCGATCAACCTTCGATGACTGATGACCCACAAGTATAGGGGATCAATCGTAGTCCTTCCAATAAGTAAGAGTGTCGAACCCAACGAGGAGCACAAGGATCTGACAAGTGGTTTTCAGCAAGGTCAATTCTGCAAGCACTGAAAATATCGGTAACAAGTGATTGTGTGGTGAGATGATTCATAGCAAGCAACAAGTAACAAAAGTAGCAACGGTGTAGCAAAGTGGCCCAATCCCTTTTGTAGCAAGTGACAAGCCTGGACAAAGTCTTATAGGAGGAAAAATGCTCCCGAGGACACACGGGAATTTCTGTCACGCTAGTTTTCATCATGTTCATATGATTCGCGTTCGTTACTTTGATAGTTTGATATGTGGGTGGACCAGCGCTTGGGTACTGCCCTTACTTGGACAAGCATCCCACTTATGATTAACCCCTCTCGCAAGCATCCGCAACTACGAAAGAAGAATTAAGACAAAGTCTAACCATAGCATTAAACTAGTGCATCCAAATCAGACCCTTACGAAGCAACGCATAAACTAGGGTTTAAGCTTCTATCACTCTAGCAACCCATCATCTACTTACTGCTTCCCAATGCCTTCCTCTAGGCCCAAATAATGGTGAAGTGTTATGTAGTCGATGTTCACATAACACCGCTAGAGGAAAAACAACATACAACACATCAAAATACCGAACGAATACCAAATTCACATGACTATTATTAGCATGACTTATCCCATGTCCTCAGGAACAAAAGTAACTACTCAGAAAGCATAATCATATTCATGACCAGAGAGGTAATGAGTAGCATCAAGGATCTGAACATAAACTCTTCCACCAAGTAATCCAACTAGCATCAACTACAAAGAGTAACCAACACTACTAGCAACCTTACAAGTACCAGTCGGAGTCGCGAGACGGAGATTGGTTACAAGTGATGAACTAGGGTTTGGAGATGAGATGGTGCTGATGAAGATGTTGATGGTGACGAGTCCCCTCCGATGAGAGGAGTGTCGGTGATGACGATGGCGACGATTTCCCCCTCCGGGTGGGAAGTTTCCCCGGCAGGATCGTCCTGTCGGAGCTCTAGATTGGTTCTGCTCAAGTTCCGCCTCGTGGCAGCGGCGAATCCACGAAAAGGCTCCTCCTCAATTTTTTTCCGGACGAAACCCTTCATATAGCAGAAGAGGGGGCGAGTGGGCCAGCAGGCTTCCCACAAGCCCCCTAGGCGCGGCCAGGGGGTGGCCGCGCCTAGCAGGCTTGTGGCCACCTGCTGGCGCCCCTCTTGCGCTTCTTCGGCCCGGTATTTTTTATAAATCTAAAAAAAAATCATCGTTGATTTTTATGGCGTTTGGAGTTGCGCAGAATAGGTATCTCAAACTTGCTCCACTTTCAGGCCAGAATTCCAGTTGCCGGCATTCTCCCTCTTCATGTAAACCTTGCAAAATAAGATAGAAAAGGCATAAGTATTGTACCATGAAGTGAAATAACAGCCCAAGAAGCGATAAATATCAACATGAAAACATGATGCCAAATGGACGTATCAACTCCCCCAAGCTTAGACCTCGCTTGTCCTCAAGCGAAAGCCGAGCTCAATAAATCTGTCCAGATGTTTAGGGAGAGAGGTGTCAACAAAACAAGATACGAACATGCAGGCATCATGATCATGATCAGAACAACAATACCAACATATAATCCCTCATGCTAAAGTGACAATTCCTTCACAAAGTAAAGCATGGATCAAGAACCTTACCGAGAAGTAACAACCGATAGCCTTTAGTCATTGAAGCAATTGCAATTTATCACAACATCAGAAAGAGTCAAATAAGAGCTTGTAAAGCAAATCCACATACTCAATCATCCTTTCGTTCTCTACAATTGCTACAACTCACGTGGTACTCATGAGATCAAAGTTTCAGCTGGACACACAGAAAGATAGGGGCTTATAGTTTTGCCTCCCAACTGCTTACCTCAAGGGTAATGTCAACAATAATAATTCATGAATACTTACTTCCAAGTTGACATATGATTATAGATATTTCCCAAGCATATGGCATTAGCCAAGGTAAAGGCGAAACAAGGAATTGGTGAAGATCACCATGACTCTTTCAGGGGCAAAAAGTAAAGGTACAAGATAGGCCCTTCGCAGAGGGAAGCAGAGGTTGTCATGCACTTTTGAGGTTTGGATGTGTGTCCTCTTAGTGCGGAGGAACGTCACTTTATATTGCCTCCTCTGATAAAAAACTTTATTATGCAGTGTGTCGCTTTTATGTCTTCCTCATCACAGGTTCGTACAAAGCTGATTTTCCACACACTAATAGATCATACATATTAGAGAGCAATTTTTATTGCTTGCACCGATGAAAACTTACTTGAGGGATCTTATTCAATCCATAGGCAGGTATGGTGGACTCTCATGGCAAAATTGGGTTGAAGGTTTATGGATGCACAAGTAGCATCTCTACTTGGTGCGGGAGTTTTGGCTAATATGAGGTGGAAGCAATCATCACATGCTAAGGGATCTCTAATCATATAACATTGTTCGGAACCAAGCAAACACAATTCATTATGTCGTCTTCCTTGTCCAACATCTACTTCTAGGCATGTAATAATTTAGTGAGTGTTCACAATCATAGATGGTGTCAGAGATGATATATTTGTATGTGAACCTCTCCTTCTTTATCACTTCCTATTAATTGCAACAATGACCAATGTCTACGTTTGTCTACCCTCAACAAGTCTCAATCATCATTCTTTTTATATGTGAAGCCATCACTTCCCAAAAGATCATTACATGATCTTTCATGCTTTTGTTCTTTTCTCAATCTATTTATCATGGCAAGAGGCAAAGCCCTTCAACTAAGACACTCTTTATTATATGGCTCACGAGCTCGAATACATCGGGGGTGACACAAAGCAAAACTCAAGACTAAAACACAAAGCACTACTAGAGAAAGAGAAACTGAAAACGAAAACTAAAACAAAGGTAAAGGCAAAAGATGTGATGGTGATACGATACCGGGGCAACTCCCCCAAGCTTGGCACAAGCCAAGGGGATTGCCCATACCCATGTTTAGTGGTCTTCCTTTGGAGGTGATGGTGGTGGAGTTGTTGCAACATGGACTTGATCCTCTATCTTCCAAGGCATAGGTGCTCCATCATGGAAAGATGAACGAGTCTCCGGAATCCTCAAATCTGCAGCCAACCATATTGATTTAAATCTATACTCATACTCATAGTTTTGGTTCTTCAGGTCATAGATTTGGGCCTGGAGTTGATCAATCCTGTCATAGAGCCTGGAGAGGTGCTTCCCAATGTCATTGGCATCAATCTTGTGCTTGTTGGTGAACTATGTGATCATCATGTGGTTGGCGTTGAGTCCACGCTCCACCATCCCTTGGCACTTGAAGACTTGTTACTCCATTGCTTCGAGCCTCGTCTCCACGCTTCCGGTCTTCTTGGGCCCCTCAACATCACGGATGCGCAACATCCCCTCACGCATCTCGATAGATTGAGGGTGTTGAAGCACTCCTGTGAGGTACGGATTGATGACCTTCTCGAATATCTTGTCCTTTGGAGCTTTTGGGGAAGTCATAGTGATCTAGATGTGCAACAGAAACAGGCTTGAAACGAAAACAGAGGAAATCTGCGTGATACGAGGGTCAGACCAAACGGGAGAATATATATTGAATTTTTCCAGACCAGAAGGAGTACTCCACACAAAAACAGAGTCCGGGAGGCACACGAGGTGGCCACAAGCCCCCCACGCGTGGCCAGGGGGTGGGCCCGCGCCTGGCAGGCTTGTCGCCTCCTCGCGTGCTTTCCGGACTACTTCCAAATTTTGTATTTTTTTCAAATATTCCAAAACGGAGAAAAATTCCTACTGGAAAAGTTTTGGAATCTGTTTTCTTACCGAATCACATAATTCTTCATTTTCGGAGTCTGAAACAGGCTGATAAATATCCCTTAGGTATTCTTTCGGAGCTATGGTATTGATAATATTGCTTTCAACATTTATGGGAGTACCTGAGATATAATGCTTGATTCTCTACCCATTTACAACTCTCGGAAAATTACCTTCCGTGTTGTTGATCTTGATAGCACCGGAACGATATACTTCCTCAACAACATAGGGACCTTCCCATTTAGAGAGAAGCTTGCCTGCAAAGAATCTTAAATGAGAGTTATATAGAAAGACATAATCACCTACATTGAACTCACGCTTTTGTATCCGCTTACCATGCCACCTCTTAACCTTTTCTTTGAATAACTTGGCATTCTCATATGCCTGAGTTCTCCATTCATCAAGCGAGCTAATATCAAATAACCTCTTCTCATCGGCAAGTTTGAAATCAAAGTTGAGCTCTTTGATTGCCCAATAAGCTTTATGCTCTAGCTCAAGAGGTAAATGACATGCTTTACCGTACACCATTTTGTACGGATACATGCCCATGGGATTTTTATAGGAAGTTCTATAAGCCCACAGTGCATCATCGAGCTTCTTAGACCAATTCTTTCTAGACATGTTGACAGTCTTTTGCAGAATTAGTTTAACCTCTCTATTACTTAGCTCTACTTGACCACTAGACTGGGGGTGGTAGGGAGACACAATTCTATGGTTGACATCGTACTTAGCAAGCGTTTTACGGAAAGCGCCATGAATGAAATGTGAACCACCGTCGGTCATTAGATATCTAGGGGCTCCAAATCTAGGGAAAATAACTTCTTTAAGCATCCTGATAGAGGTGTTGTGATCAACACTACTAGTGGGGATAGCTTCTACCCACTTAGTGACGTAATCAACAACAACTAGGATATGAGTATACCCGTTGGATTTTGGAAAAGGTCCCATATAATCAAAGCCCCAAACATCGAATTGTTCAATGACAAGTGAATATTTCATAGGCATTTCCGGACGTTTGCTAATATTACCTATTCTTTGACATTCGTCACAAGACAAGACAAACTTACGGGCATCCTTGAAGAGAGTGGGCCAATAGAAACCTGATTGCAATACCTTGTGTGCAGTTCTATCTCCCGCATGGTGTCCTCCATAGGCCTCGGAGTGACACTTTTGCAGGATCTGTCCCTGTTCATGTTCAGGTGCACAACGTCTAATAACACCATCTACTCCTTCCTTATAAAGGTGAGGATCATCCCAAAAGTAGTGTCTCAAGTCAAAGAAGAATTTCTTCTTCTGCTGGTATGTGAAACTAGGTGGTATCTATTTGGCAACGATATAGTTTGCATAATCAGCATACCACGGTGCACTACGTGAAGCATTGATGACATTCAATTTCTCGTCGAGAAAGCTATCATCAATAGGTTGTGGGTCATCAAGAACGTTCTCCAACCTAGACAAGTTATCTGCTACGGGGTTATCAGCACCCTTCCTGTCGACAACGTGCAAATCAAATTCTTGTAGCAAGAGAACCCATCTCATAAGTCTAGGTTTAGCGTCCTCTCCATGAGTTACTTAATAGCAGCGTGATCAGTGTGAATAGTAACTTTGGAATCAACTATGTAAGACCTGAACTTTTCACATGCAAACATGACTCCAAAAAATTCCTTATCCGTAGTAGCATAGTTTCTTTGGGCACTGTCTAGAGTTCTACTACCATAGTGAATAACATTCAACTTCTTATCAAATCTTTGCCCTAGAACAACACCAACAGCATAATCACTAGCATCACGCATGATTTCAAAAGGTAAGTTCCAATCAGGTGGTTGAACAATAGGTGCAGTTATCAAAGCCCTCTTAAGTATTTCGAAGGCTTCCTCACAATCATCGTCAAAAACAAAAGGAATATCCTTTTGCAAGAGATTGGTAAGAGGCCTAGAAATCTTAGAGAAGTCTCTAATGAACCTTCTATAGAAACCAACATGACCAAGGAAACTTCGTATACCTTTGATATCCGTGGGGTATGGCATTTTCTCGATTGCATCAACCTTAGCCTTATCGACTTCAATACCTCTTTCGGAAATTTTATGTCCTAAGACGATGCCTTCATTAACCATAAAGTGGCACTTCTCCCAAATCAAGAGAAGGTTGGTGTCTTTACATCTCAGCAAGACTCGATCAAGGTTGCTGAGGCCATCATCAAAGGAAGACCCGTAAACGGAGAAGTCATCCATGAAAACCTCGACAATCTTTTCACAAAAGTTAGAGAATATAGCCATCATACATCTTTGAAAGGTGGCAGGTGCATTACATAAGCCAAAAGGCATACGTCTATAAGCAAAGGTACCCAAAGGGCAGGTGAAAGTGGTTTTCTCCTGATCAGATTGTGCAACTGGTATTTGGGAGAAACCAAAATAACCGTCTAGAAAGCAGAAGTGTGTGTGTTTAGACAGTCTTTCTAGCATTTGGTCGATAAAAGGTAAAGGGTAATGGTCTTTCCTAGTGGCTTTATTCAATTTCCTAAAATCGATCACCATCCTATAGCCAGTAATAATCCTCTGTGGGATCAATTCATCCTTATCATTAGGGACAACGGTAATGCCTCCCTTCTTAGGGACGCAATGCCTCCCTTCTAAGACAACTCTATCTATCTCATCCCTTTCATCCATATGCATATCATTTTCATTCTCAAGCAAGTATTGCTCTAAGGGATCAGTAGGAGGCACGACAAATAGAAGCTAAGGCAATAGTTTCATCCCTACTAGGCAACTCCTTTTCATGAGGTTGTCTACCAAACTTGGAGAAATTGAACTCATGTGACACACCTTCAAAGCCAACAGTGACAGTTTGCTTCTCACAGTCAATATGAGCATTGACGGTATTGAGAAAAGGTCTGCCAAATATGATGGGACAAAAGCTATCTTGTGCGGTAGCAAGAACAAGGAAATCAGTAGGATACTTTATTTTACCACACAAGACTTCAACATCCCTAACAATTCCCAGAGGGCAGATAGTATCTCTATAGGCAAGCTGAATAGTGACATCAATAGGCTCTATCTCAACAGGTGCAATATCGTATTTAATTTCATCGTATAAGGATTGAGGTATTGCACTAACACTAGCACCCACGTCACATAAACCATGATAACAATGATCTCCTATCTTAACAGAAACAACAGGCGTGCCGACAACATGCCTATGTTTGTCTCTAGCATGAGGTTTAGCAATTCTAGCAGCATCTTCACAGAAGTGAATATTATGTCCCTCAACATCGTCGGACAGAAGATCTTTGATAATAGCAATGCTAGGTTCAACTCTAATTTTCTCAGGGGTCGTAGGTGTTCTAATGTAGCCTCTATGTATCACAGTTGAAGCTTTAGAATGATCCTTTATCCTAACAGGCAAAGGTGGTTTCTCAATGTAAGCACTGGGAACAACAGGATCATTATAGGCAATGACTCTCTCTTCAACTGGATTGGGTTTAACTACATTGACTTCTAAAGGAGGATGATATTTAAACCACTTCTCTTTGGGGAGATCAATATGAGCAGCAAAGGATTCACACAATGAAGCTACTATCTTAGAGTCAAGTCCATACTTAGCGCTAAAGTCACAAAAAGTATTTCTTTCAACAAAGGATTTAACGCACTCAAACGTGAAATTCATACCTGACTCCTTACCTTCTTCAAGCTCCCAATCTTCAGAGTTGCATTTAATTCTCTCCAATAAATTCCATTTGAAGTCAATATCTCTCTTCATAAAAGAACCGGTACAAGAAGTGTCAAGCATGGTGCGATCATCATGAGAAAGCCGAGCATAGAAGTTCTGAATAATAATTTCTCTCAAGAGCTAATGGTTGGGGCATGAATATAACATTGATTTAAGCCTCCTCCAAGCTTGAGCGATGCTTTCTCTGTCACGAGGCAAAAAATTATAAATATAATTCTGATCACGATGTACTAAATGCATAGATAAAACTTTTGATGAAATTCCAATCTCAACCGATTGTAGTCCCATGATCCAGTATCATCACATAGCCTATACCATGTCAACGCCTTATCCTTCAAAGATAAAGGAAATACCTTCTTCTTGACCTCATCCTCGGGCAAACCTGCAAGCTTAAATAAACCAAAAACTTCATCTACATAGATTAGATGCAAGTCTGGATGTGATGTTCCATCTCCTATAAAAGGATTAGCCAGCAGTTTCTCAAGTATACCCGAAGGAAATTCAAAGCAAATAATTTCAGTAGGTGCAGCAGGTTCAGGAGCAACTCTTTGTGCTTCCGTTCGAGGCGAAGATACCCTGAACAAGCCCCTCAAAGGATTAGTATCCATAGTGACAAGTGACGATAAATTTCAGCACACTTTATGAATATTTCCTTACCAAGATCCACTTACCAAAGGCGCTTCACTCCCCGGCAACGATGCCAGAAAAGAGTCTTGATGACCCACAAGTATAGGGGATCAATCATAGTCCTTTCGATAAGTAAGAGTGTCGAACCCAACGAGGAGTAGAAGGATCTGACAAGTGGTTTTCAGCAAGGTAAATTCTGCAAGCACTGAAATTATCGGTAACAAGTGATTGTGTGGTGAGATGATTTGTAGCAAGCAACAAGTAACAAAATTAGCAACGGTGCAGCAAAGTGGCCCAATCCCTTTTGTAGCAAGGGACAAGCCTGGACAAAGTCTTATAGGAGGAAAAACGCTCCCGAGGACACACGGGAATTTCTGTCATGCTAGTTTTCATCATGTTCATATGATTCGCGTTCGTTACTTTGATAGTGTTATATGTGGGTGGACCGGCGCTTGGGTACTGCCCTTACTTGGACAAGCATCCCACTTATGATTAACCCCTCTCGCAAGCATCCGCAACTACGAAAGAAGAATTAAGACAAAGTCTAACCATAGCATTAAACTAGTGGATCCAAATCAGCCCCTTACGAAGCAACGCATTAACTAGGGTTTAAGCTTCTGTCACTCTAGCAACCCATCCTCTACTTACTACTTACCAATGCCTTCCTCTAGGCCCAAATAATGGTGAAGTGTTATGTAGTCGACGTTCACATAACACCACTAGAGGAAAAACAACATACAACACATCAAAATACCGAACGAATACCAAATTCACATGACTATTATTAGCATGACTTATCCCATGTCCTCACGAACAAAAGTAACTACTCACAAAGCATACTCATATTCATGACCAGAGAGGTAATGAGTAGCATCAAGGATCTGAACATAAACTCTTCCACCAAGTAATCCAACTAGCATCAACTACAAAGACTAACCAACACTACTAGCAACCTTACAAGTACCAATCGGAGTCGCGAGACGGAGATTGGTTACAAGTGATGAACAAGGGTTTGGAGATGAGATGGTGCTGATGAAGATGTTGATGGTGATGAGTCCCCTCCGACGAGAGGAGTGTTGGTGATCGATACGTCTCCAACGTATCTATAATTTTTGATGGTTTCATGCTATTATCTTGTCAAACTTTGGATGTTTTGCATGCCTTTTATATATTTTTGGGACTAACTTATTAACTCGGTGCAAGTTCCTGTTTTTTCCATGTTTTTGACCCCTTTCAGAGGAGGATTTTGAACGGAGTCCAAACGGAATGAAACTACCAAAAAGATTTTTTCCGGAACAGAAAAAGATCGGAGAGCCGGAGAATCAGGGCAGGGGGCCACGAGGGACCCCACAAGCCCTCATGGCGCAGCCAGGGGGGCCGCGGCCCCGTGGCTTGTGGGCCCCCTGAGGCTCCGTTGCCCTAGGTTTTGCGCCTATATATTCCCTAAAAATCCATAAAAAATCAGGAGATCATCGAAAGTACTTTTCCGCCGCCACAAGCTTCTATCTCCGCAAGATCCCATCTGGGGCACATTCTGGTGCCGTGCCGGAGGGGGATTCAGACACGAAGGGCTTCTTCATCAACACCATGACCTCTCTGATGATGCATGAGTAGTTCACCATAGACCTACGGGTCCATAGCTAGTAACTAGATGGCTTCTTCTCTCTCTTGGATCTTCAATACAAAGTTCTCCATGATCTTCATGGATATCTATCCGATGTAATCTTCTTTTGCGGTGTGTTTTTCGAGATCCGATGAATTGCGGATTTATGATCAGATTATCTATGAATCTTATTTGAGTTTCTTCTGATCTCCCTTATGCATTATTTCATATCCTTGTAATTCTCTTCGAGTTGTGGGTTTTGTTTGGCCAACTAGATCTATGATTCTTGCAATGGGAGAAGTGCTTGGTTTTTGGTTCATACCTTGCGGTGACCTCACCCAGTGACAGAAGGGGTAGCAAGGCACGCATCGTGTTGTTGCCATCAAGGGTAAAAAGATGGGGTTTTCATCATTGGTTTGAGATTATCCCTCTACATCATGTCATCTTGCTTAAGGCGTTACTCTGTTCGTCATGAACTCAATACACAAGATGCATGCTGGATAGCGGTCGATGTGTGGAGTAATAGTAGTAGATGCAGAAAGTATCGGTCTACTTATCTCGGACGTGATGCCTATATGTATGATCATTGCCTTAAATATCGTCATGACTTTGCACGATTCTATCAATTGCTTGACAGTAATTTGTTCACCCATCGTGATATTTGCTATTTTGAGATAAGCCTCTAGTGAACACTATGGCCCCCGGTCTACTCCACACCATATTTTCAGCCTTACACTTTTTACTTCGTTGCACTTTCCGCCTTCAGATCTCACTTTGCAAACAATCTTGAAGGGATTGAAGTGCAAGCTCTTTTGTGTTTGTGCACGTACTCTGGACTTGACGAGATTCTCCTACTGGATTGATACCTTGGTTCTCAAACTAAGGGAAATACTTACTGCTCATGTGCTGCATCACCCTTTCCTCTTCAAGGGAAAAAACAACACAAGCTCAAGAGACGATAGAAGGATCTCTGGCACCACTGCCGGGGAAGGACTTTTGTTGACGTAGCAGAAGAATTTCTGGCACCCTTACCTAGGAGGATCAAGTCAAGAATTCATCCAAATAGATGTCGCAAACTCATCTCTTGCATTTACTTTGTTTGCCAGTTGCCTCTCGTTTTCCTCTCCCCCACTTCACAATTTGCCTTTTTCGTTTGCCTTTTCGTTCGCCTTTTTTCTCGCTTGCTCTTTCTTCGCTTGTGTGCTTGCTTGCTTTCCGAAATCACCATGAATGAATAATAATGATTTTATTAGTACTCCAATTGCTCCCGCCACTAGTGCGGAGTCATACGAAATCAATGTCGCTTTGCTGAATCTTGTTATGAAAGAGCAATTCTGCGGCCTTCCTAGTGAAGATGCCGCATTCCATCTCAATATCTTCATTGAGCTTTGTGATATGCAAAATAAGAAAGATGTGGATAATTATGTGATTAAATTGAAGCTTTTTCCTTTCTCGTTGCGAGATCGCGCAAAAACTTGGTTTTCTTCTTTGCCAAAAAATAGTATCGATTCTTGGGATAAGTGCAAAGATGCTTATATATCCAAGTATTTTCCGCCGTCTAAGATAATCTCTCTCTGTAATGATATCATGAATTTCAAGCAACTTGATCATGAACATGTTGCACAATCTTGGGAGAGAATGAAATTGATGATTAGAAATTGTCCCGCTCATGGCTTGAGTCTTTGGATGATTATACAAATCTTTTATGCTGGCTTGAATTTCACTTCTAGAAATATCTTGGACTCCGCCTCAGGTGGAACGTTCATGGAAATCACGTTAGGGGAAGCCACAAAGCTCCTAGACGACATCATGACGAATTACTCTCAGTGGCACACTGAAAGGTCACCTACTAGTAAGAAGGTACACGCTATAGAAGAAATTAACTCGCTGAGTGCTAAGATGGATGAGTTGATCTATTGATCTCACGAAATTTTCTAGATGTTTGTGCACTTCTAGCTAGAATTGAAGTTATAGATGAAAGTAAAGAAGAGACCAACGGGAAAGCGATGTCTGATTCTTTAAAATCGAAGAAAATAAAAGTTGTTAAGCTCAAGAATCTGCAGAACAACAACGAAGACATAGAGAAGATCTTAGTCCAACTAGTAGGAGCAATTATGGAAGTTAGACATTTTAAAATGTCTAATTGTGATTCTTGTTTTTCTTTGGTCTTGTACTCGTAACGAAGAATTGGTAAAATAGTGTATGTATTGGAATGCGTTTAGTGAAATAAAAATAACGTGCAAATCCAAAACAAAAATATTGTGTGATAAAAAATGGAAGTCGGCCAACCGCAAGGACAAGATTTGGGTCCGCTCATTGGGCACACAGTCGACCCATTTACAAAAGGGGGCGGACACGCCGTCCCAAACGGACAAAAGACAAACAAAGTGTGTGTCTGTTTGGATTGCACATTTGGAGTTGCTCTAAGTCCCAATAGGTGGACGAGACAATCTTTCTCTGTTTATTTCGTGCGTGTTTGGTTGCACAAATCGATTGCACGTGTGTCTTAGTTGGGCCTGGTTGAGAAAAAACAGAAAAAATCCAACATCTGCACATCATTTGGTTGTGTGCATGTAGGCTATCTATATTAAGGGGGAAATTTTGGCATGACGTTTAGTGTCCTACATTGAATGGGGTAGTGCAATTACACAATTTTGGGTTGCATACAATGGATATGATTAAGAGTTAACAATTACACATAACACACATAGTTATAACAGAGCGCCTTGGTGACTGCGGTGGATGATGGCCGCGATGTCGCATTCGACACGACGAGCACAAAGTCGTGGGCGAGTGATCCCATCGACGGGATGATGAACTAGTTGCAAGCGTCGTCGCAAAGAAAGTACATGTGAATGGACAAATCTGAGGGCACTGAGGCAGAGCATGGGGGAGGAGAAATACAATGCGCGCGTCTTGGTGGCCGCAATGTAGTAGGATGCGAGATAGGAGGTCAATGGTGGTTGCGATATAGCAGGGCGCGGGCGAGAAGGCCGAGAGAGACGATGCCGACCGCTCAAGTGTACCAGGAAATGGACAAGAAGGCCATGATGAACGACGATAACGACGATCGCTTGAGTGTGGTAGGACGCGGGAGAGGAGGCCGAGATGAACGATGACGACGATGACACTAGTGTAGCAAGACACGAGAGAGGAGATCGAGAGGAATGATGTCGACGATGGCGCCAGTGTAATAGTACGCGAGAGAGGAGGCCCAAATAATGATTAAAAGGGACTAAATGAAGAAGATCAAGGAGTATCATAAAACAAACACACATATGCATGTGATACTCACGAGTCACGAGAAAGAGAAAGATTTAGATCCACTTGTATACGATCGTTGTTGAATATGAACACATGCAACATGAAAATCGTGCGAAACTACGATATAACGTTACTGATCAAAGAAAATTACAAATGATCGACCATGCACGATGAATTTGATAAAATTCATTCAAAATAGTACCAACTGAACACAAAATTAAACATTTAAAATTAGCAAAACTACGAACGTGTGAATGGAACTACAATGCTGATGCGTTTTTTTTTGTGTGTAGACCTTATATGAAATCAAAACATCATCGTATATATTAAAAGGGACTAATAAGTGAATGAGGGTGTGAGTTAAACGAACAAACCACATGAAATCTCACGTACACCCAATTATCACGCAGAACGAGGTTGCATTCTGGAGTCACGTGCGCATTATTCAGTCGCTCAAGGTTGGTTCACTAAGAAGTATCGATCATTCGATCATTCCTGACGGGCCTGGTTGAAAGATGCTTTAAATTTCGTACGATAGAAATCAAAAACTAAATGCTGATAATCAAATAGCATAATTTTTATCTCATGTGGGAGAAAACACAACCTTACACATCCCAAATATTTATTCGTACTGTTTTTGTTAGCATCACATGTCAGGACCCCGATCCTAAGCCATAGGAATCTAGCCTGTAACACATCGCATCCCTTTGTGGTCTCACGCACGGTTAACTCCACGGCTGCAGCCTTACCTTAGCCGGGACCGTTTGTGTCTTTTGACTCACGTATGCGATAGTGTCGCTAGCAATCCAATGTCAAAGAACCCGGATCGACATGTCTAGTCATGAACCAAAGTGGCAGTACCGCACAAGGACAGGCATACCTGACCCAACAAAGCAGGTGTCGGTCATCGGCGAATGTAGACGAGTCGTAGCAAGCTACAAGGACTCCATTACATCGTGTGACATTTCCCCAAAGGGGACAGACACAGCAGCTAAGAAGGACACATGCCGGTCTACCAATGTGTCCGGAGCAGTAGCGAACTACCAAGGCTCGTTGGATCACAAAGGGGCATTTCCTTGTAAGGAGTGCTACTAAAGTTCACGACTAGGTATTCGAACCCCATACATACCAAGTAAGACACACGTACGCATGGCATACCGATATGTATAGATACATCGATGGCATCACAACATAACCATAAACATACAAGCTTTATTTAAGAGGCTCGGAAGAGCCACACACATAATATTACACATTAAGGGTCTCACGACCCATAATAGTAGTCATACAATACAAGCCAGCGGAAGAGTTATAAACTGTCTGGGTACAGACAGGGCAACTAGAAGGCACATGGCCTGACTATACTACAGAGCCGACGTAGGGCCAGATCGTAGCTGGGACACCAGCTACTCGTCGTCGTCGATGTCTACGAAGAACCCTCCATTAGGGTCATTAGCAACCTCTGCAGCATTTATTAAGCAAACATGAGTACAAAGGTACTCAACAAGACTTTAGGAGAACTAACTACTCATGCAAGGTATCAAAAGGTATTGTGGGGTTTCATGCGGGAAGCCAGCATTTGACTCGTGGCTAGACAACTTGCACTTTGAAATTAGTTTTGACAACTTGATTTCTCGCACACGAGTCCACTAACACCACAACAATACACTATCGTGGAATCATTCCGTCTCCATACGGAAATGCCGTCCACGACACTCACGCTTATCTTGGCAATTTTATGAGTAACCATTGAAGTTATCTATGAACAACATATGTCTCCAAGTAGTCCATATCCGCGGACGCGGCTATTCGAATAGATCATAACCCTGCAGGGGTGTACTTCGTCACACACGCTCTCGCCACTTATCGCCATGTGCACGTCATGCACCTCGGCAACCTTCAAGCGGAAGCCCAGCGAGGGAGTCGGCCACGACCGTTAACCACACTAGTACCTAGTCCAGGTTTATCGCCTATCTGAGAGTAACCCGTACGGAAGTCCGGCCGGGGTTTCCGCCACGGCCTCAAACGATGTGCGCAGGGTTCCCAAGCCCACCATCTGGGTGCCACTTGGTACACCGTGCCACTGCCTACCGCATCACGGCCCATCTCTCAGGTCAGCACCATGCACGGCCTCCAGCATTACTATAAACACCAGAAACTACTTGCAACTCCTGGACCGAGTACTACGCGATTAATAGGCCGAGCGGGGTCATATTTCAGGGCCCAGCATGTGGTAGTATCTAGTCTTGGATTACATACACGGAACTCAGTTCCTAAGGACGGTTCCAATGAAACAACCCGCCATGTACTCCTACACAGCCTTTCACCGGTACCTTTACCAAATCAAGTTCAACACACAACCTTTGCTCATCAAACACATTTCACAATTCTGTTCATCTCCCAGATGACAGACCATACACAACTCTAAGCATAGCATGCATAGCAGGATAAGGCACATCATAGCTCAAGCTACTACCAGGTATGCTAGGTTGCAAGGTTTGGCTATTTACTGTGACAAGGTTAAGTCATGCAAAGGAAGTGGGTTCAACTATCGTGGCAAAAGCAGTTGAAGCATTTGATCTTAAATGCAATAAATAGGTGCAGGAGCAAGAACATGGGATTTATCGGGATGATCAAAAGGGTTGCTTGCCTTGTTGCTCACAGGAGGAACGATATCCGTCAGACGGATATTCGGTGGAATCCGGGGGTGCGGAGCCTACCGAAAAGAATGGCAACATTCAATAACAATCATATGCACTCAAAATGATGCATGAGCATGGCATGAGAATGCAAGGTGATAAGTTATTATTTTCAACATGTAATAGGTTTAGAGTTGATTTGAATCACATTCGAATAGCAATTCAAACGGGTATTCTCGGATACTGGTTTAATTGATTCGACCTGATGCTCGGATCAACTTGATGTTAACATGCATGAAATGTCATGTTATGGTACTGATTTGTAATTAGGGCAGTGTGTGATCATTGCATACATAATGAAATTTGAATATTTTTGCAAATTCCATTTATAAAGTGATTAAAAGAATTGAATTATTCCTTATTTCACAATTTAGGGTTCTTTAACTTTTTCAAACATGGTTGAAAATAGCATAATCAGAATCCTTGAATTTTTCTGATACTTCTTCATATATAAATTATTTTCATTGGAGTTACAGATTAATTTCTATGATTTTTACAAATTTTAGCAATTTCTTGAATTAGTTTTAAACTGGAAATTCTATTTATTGCCTCAGGCTGACGTCAGCAGGTCAGCCGACCTGTTCAGGTCAAACCTGACAGGGCGGCCCCACTGGTCAGCCTCTCTGGGACTAATCCCGCGCTGACCAGCCCCTAATTGGGGTTTGACCAGGCGTGGGGCCCTCTGGCAGCGACTGAGGGGAGGGCGATTACGCCCTAATGGTCGGCCACGTCGACGCCCACCGGAGGGTGGTCGCCGGCGACCAGACCCGCGGCGGAGGGCTCGCCGGAGGCGACCTAGACGGCGCTGCACAGCACCAAAACGCACGCGGTTGGCAGCTACAACATGCTCGCGAAGTGGCCGATCTGGCAGGACCATCTGGGGAGGATAGGGTCGCCGGAAGAGGCGTCGGCGATGAGCCGGAGCGGCGGCTGAAGCTCGGCCTTCTATACGGGGCGGTTATAGGGCACGAGGAGGGCAGCTGGAGGGCTCGACACGCTCCTGGAGGCTCCAGGAGCTCGAATCCTAGCTCGGGCGCGTGGATCAGCCATCACAGCGTCGGCAGCGACATGGCCGGCGGCGAGAAGCTCTCGGCCTTGGTGGGGAACTAGGATACGATGCACGGGAGAGCGTGGGGCGAGAGGGGAAACGACGACGAGCTCACGGCGGTTCCGATGGTGCTGAAGAGGGGCTCGGGGATGCGCCGGAGCAAGCGAATCGACGGGAGAGGTCCGGCGGCCGGAGGTGGAAGACGACGGCGTTGCGGGCGTTGCGGGGCTCGAGGGAGCTTTGGCTTCTGCAGCGATGACCAGGGCGACGAGGCGGAGCTAATGGCGTGCTCTGGGAGGGGATCCTATGGCCAGGGGCACGGGCAGCTCGAGCTCGAGCTCGGCTCTAATGGCGGCAGCAAGGAAGAGGAGGAGATCCGGGAGGAGGAGGAGAACCGAGGCGGGGAATGGATAGGGGAGGCTCTGGGGAGCTTATCCCCGTCGTCGCCAGCGCGAGGCGGCGGCGAGGCAGGCACGCAGGTGCGTGGCCGCGCCGGAGGAGGCGGCGGCCACCTCCTGCTGCCTACTGGCGCGAGGGAGGGGACGAGCGGGGAGATGGGCCGGGCCAGGCTTAGGCGACAGGTAAGGTTTCCCATTTTTTTCTGTTTTTGTTTTTGTTTTTTTTTGCTAACTATTGTTTTGCTAATTATTTCAGCTCCAAACAAAAAGTAAAAAGTATTTTAGACCTCCTGAAATATTTGTTATAATATCCCCGACCATTTCCAAGGTTTTCAACATTTTTGGAAAATTATAGTTTCTGATTTCAATTTTTAAATTTGAAACCAGTGGCTTTTGCATTAATTTAAAAATCTTAAGGTGTCAAGGAAATAGTTTTCTCCAATGCTCATTTACTTTCATGATTTATCAGAAAGTTTGAACATTTCTTGAGGCCATTTTGGGTTCATTGATTTTGAACTAGTTTGAGATTTCCTTTAATTGAAATGGTGGCTAGGGTTTTGAGTATTTCCTTTGCCACTTTGTTGTTTTTGTTGAAACTTCTTAGATGCAAATGCAAAGAAGACATGAGCACAATGCTATCTTGCTTAAGGGTTAGGGATGTGACATCACAGCTGTCCATTTAACTCCCGATCCAGCCGTTCACGCGGATCCATGGGCCCACCGCCCCTTCTTCCTCCCCCCCTCCCCACGAATAAAATACTCGGCAATCCCGTCTCCTTCCTCACCAACGCACCCGGCAATCAGCAGTCAAGCAATCCCCACACACATCTAAGCACTAGATAACGTTACCGTTTATTAATATCAATATCATATTTGAACAACTAGATTTTGGAATTATGAGTGGCATGCTGTTTAGCTTGATGGGTGGAGTACTGTTAGTACGACACGTAGCACTTAGGCTGATCGTAGTGAATATAAAAGAAGAAAACCCTAAGCATGATGAGCATGATGTTGACCGTGTCATGTCATATGTGAAGTTGCAAAACGCATAAGGCTACTTCGCAATTGATGTTTGCTTTCAACTAACAACTAAGATTCTATGAGACAAAAAATACAGTTAACATGTGACAATCTATTTTCTGTCCGAGATCAATAATTTAAGTATACATATGAATAAGTACCCCTTTACTTGCGGTGTCGTGTAGGCATCTGATGATACATGGGCTAATTATCCTTTTGCCCTCAGTGGTGTCTTTGTACTCAATTTTGCCATCAGTTATGAATCGTGTTCAGCTTTGCCCCTACTTTGTCTGCACTGGCTCGTTCCGTGAACACTGCCGTATCCATCACGTCAACGTTTTGACTTGGACCTTACAGGTGGGACCAGGCGCCACAGACGCGCTATACAATCAGACCGTTGCTCTCGTGGCTTGTGGGACCCAACAAAGAGTCGTTGAGCAGAGAGTCGATGCGGGTGTGCGATATAAGCGGAGTGTGCGTCCCCGGAGCTCGCAGTAGTGAGCAAGAACCATCTAGGCTGGGGAGCTGGGCGCGGGGGACAGAGAGAAGATCTTAGTCCAACTAGTAGGAGCAGTTATGAAATTTGGACATCTTTTTAAAATATCTAATTGTGATTCTTGTTTTCTTTGGTCTTATACTCGTGGCGAAAAATTGGTAAAATAATGTACGTATTGTAATGCATTTGGTGAAATAAAAATAACATGCAAATTCAAAGAAAAAATAATGTGTGATAAAAAATGGATGTCGGACGACCGCGAGGATAAAATTTGGGTCCGCCTGTTGGGCACGCAGTCAACCCATTCACAAAAGGGGGAACGGACACGCCACACCAAACGGACAAAAGACAAACACAGCGCGTGTCCGTTTGAATCGCGTGTTTGGAGTTGCTCTATGTCCCAATAGGTGGACCCGATAATCTTTCTCTCTTTATTTAGTGCGTGCTTGGTTATCCACATCGATTGCATGTGTGTCTTAGTTCGCTCTGGTTGAGAAAAAACATGCAAAAATCCAACATCTACATCATTTGGTTGTGCCCCATGTAGGCTATCTGTATTAAGGGAACAGTTTTGGCATGACATTTTGCGTCTTACATTGAATGGGCTTATGCAATTACACAATTTTTGGTTGCATACAATGGATATGATTAAGAGTTAACAATTACACATAACACACATAGTTACAGTAGAGCGCCTTGGCGACTGCGGTGGATGATGACAACAATGTCGCATTCGACACGACAAGCACAAAGTCGCGGGCGAGCGACCCCATCATCGGGATGACCAACTAGTTGCAAGCGTCGTCGCAAAGAAAGTACGTGTGAATGGATGAACATGAGGGCGCTCAGGTACAACATGGGGGAGGAGAAATGCAATGCGCACGTCTTGATGGTCGCAGTGTAGTAGGATGCGGGATATGAGGCTAGCAATACTGTATTAGAATAAATGCAAAGAGGTCGAGAGGAACGAAGTCAATGTTGGTTGCGATGTAGCAGAATGCACGCGAGAAGTCCGAGAGAGACGATGCCGACCGCTCAAGTGTACTAGGAAATGGGCAAGAAGGCCGTGATGAACGACGAACGCTCGAGTGTAGTAGGACGCGAGAGAGGAGGCATAGATGAACGATGACGACAATGACGCTAGTGCAACAAGACGCGAGAGAGGAGATCGAAAGGAATGATGTCGGCGATGACGCTAGTGTAATAGTATGCGAGACAGGAGGCCCAAAGTAATGATTAAAAAGGATTAAATGAAGAAGATTAAGGAGTATCATAGACACACATATGCATGTGTTACTCACGAGTCACGAGAAAGAGAAAGATTTACATCCACTAGTATACGATCGTTGTCGAATATGAACACATGCAACATGAAAGTCGTGCGAAACTACGATATAACGTTACTGATCAAAGAAAATTTCAAATGACCGACCATGCACGATGAATTTGATAAAATTCATCCAAAATAGTACCAAATGAACAGAAAATTAAACATTTAAAATTAGCAAAACTACGAACGTGTGAATGGAACTACAACGCTGATGCGTTTTTGTGTGTGTAGACCTTATGTGAAATCAAAACATCATTATATATATATTAAAAGGGACTAATAAATGGATGAGGATGTGAGTTAATCGAACAAACCACATGCAATCTCACGTACACCCAATTATTATGCAGAACGAAGTTGCATTCTGTATTCATGCGCGCATTTTTGAGTCGCTCAAGGTTGGTTCACTAAGAAGTACTCCCTCCGTCCCAAAATAAGTGTCTTAAGCTTAGTATAAATTTATACTAGAGCTAGTACAAAGTTAAGATAATTATTTTAGTTGACAATTTTAGTTGTATGGAGGTGGCATATTCTTAAGAATAACATGATAGTTTCTTTAGAGAAAGGCATTTTCCTTTCAAAACTGACACCATTTGATCTCGCGTTACAAACTAAAACTACTATGAAAATGTGTTTGCTTGATACCCTCTTCCAAGTTGGGGTTCACTAGATAACATTACGGTTTATTAATATCAATAACATATTTGAACAACTAGATTTTGGAATTATGAGTGGCATGTTGTTTAGCTTGATGGGTGGAGTAGTGTTAGTACGACACGTAGCACTTAGGCTGATCGTAGTGAATATAAAAGAAGAAAACCCTAAGCATGATGAGCATGATGTTCACCGTGCCATGTCATATGTGAAGTTGCAAAACGCATAAGGCTACTTCGCAATTGATGTTTGCTTTCAACTAACAACTAAGATTCTGTGAGATGGACAAAGAATACAGTTAACATGTGACAATCTATTTTCTGTCCGAGATCAATAATTTAAGTATACATATGAATAAGTACCCCTTTACTTGCGGTGCCGTGTAGGCATCTCATGATATATGGGCTAATTATCCTTTTGCCCTCAGTGTTGTCTTTATACTCAGTTTTGCCATCAGTTATGAATCGTGTTCAGCTTTGCCCCTTGTTTGTCTGCACTGGCTCGTTCCGTGAACACTGCCGTATCCATCAGGTCAACGTTTTGACTTGGACCTTACAGGTGGGACCAGGCGGCACAGACGCGCTATACAATCAGACCGTTGCTTTCGTGGCTTGTGGGACCCAACAAAGAGTCGTTGAGCAGAGAGTCATTGCGGGTGTGCGATATAAGCGGAGTGAGAGTCCCCGGAGCTCGCAGTAGTGAGCAAGAACCATCTAGGCTGGGGAGCTGGGCGCGGGGGACAGAGAGAAGATCTTAGTCCAACTAGTAGGAGCAGTTATGAAATTTGGACATCTTTTTAAAATATCTAATTGTGATTCTTGTTTTCTTTGGTCTTATACTCGTGGCGAAAAATTGGTAAAATAATGTACGTATTGTAATGCATTTGGTGAAATAAAAATAACATGCAAATTCAAAGAAAAAATAATGTGTGATAAAAAATGGATGTCGGACGACCGCGAGGATAAAATTTGGGTCCGCCTGTTGGGCACGCAGTCAACCCATTCACAAAAGGGGGAACGGACACGCCACACCAAACGGACAAAAGACAAACACAGCGCGTGTCCGTTTGAATCGCGTGTTTGGAGTTGCTCTATGTCCCAATAGGTGGACCCGATAATCTTTCTCTCTTTATTTAGTGCGTGCTTGGTTATCCACATCGATTGCATGTGTGTCTTAGTTCGCTCTGGTTGAGAAAAAACATGCAAAAATCCAACATCTACATCATTTGGTTGTGCCCCATGTAGGCTATCTGTATTAAGGGAACAGTTTTGGCATGACGTTTTGCGTCTTACATTGAATGGGCTTATGCAATTACACAATTTTTGGTTGCATACAATGGATATGATTAAGAGTTAACAATTACACATAACACACATAGTTACAGTAGAGCGCCTTGGCAACTGCGGTGGATGATGACAACAATGTCGCATTCGACACGACAAGCACAAAGTCGCGGGCGAGCGACCCCATCATCGGGATGACCAACTAGTTGCAAGCGTCGTCGCAAAGAAAGTACGTGTGAATGGATGAACATGAGGGCGCTCAGGTACAACATGGGGGAGGAGAAATGCAATGCGCACGTCTTGATGGTGCGCACTGTAGTAGGATGCAGGATATGAGGCTAGCAATACCGTATTAGAATAAATGCAAAGAGGTCGAGAGGAACGAAGTCAATGTTGGTTGCGATGTAGCAGAACGCACGCGAGAAGTCCGAGAGAGACGATGCCGACCGCTCAAGTGTACTAGGAAATGGGCAAGAAGGCCGTGATGAACGACGACCGCTCGAGTGTAGTGGGACGCGAGACAGGAGGCATAGATGAACGATGACGACAATGACGCTAGTGCAACAAGACGCGAGAGAGGAGATCGAAAGGAATGATGTCGGCGATGACGCTAGTGTAATAGTATGCGAGACAGGAGGCCCAAAGTAATGATTAAAAAGGATTAAATGAAGAAGATTAAGGAGTATCATAGACACACATATGCATGTGTTACTCACGAGTCACGAGAAAGAGAAAGATTTAGATCCACTAGTATACGACCGTTGTCGAATATGAACACATGCAACATGAAAGTCGCGCGAAACTACGATATAACGTTACTGATCAAAGAAAATTTCAAATGACCGACCATGCACGATGAATTTGATAAAATCCATCCAAAATAATACCAATTGAACAGAAAATTAAAATTTAAAATTAGCAAAACTACGAACGTGTGAATGGAACTACAACGCTGATGCGTTTTTGTGTGTGTAGACCTTATATGAAATCAAAACATCATTGTATATATTAAAAGGGACTAATAAATGGATGAGGATGTGAGTTAAACGAACAAACCACATGCAATCTCACATACACCCAATTATTATGGAGAACGAAGTTGCATTCTGTATTCATCCGCTCAAGGTTGGTTCACTAAGAAGTATCAATCATTCGATCATTCCTGACGGGCCTGGTTGAAAGATGCTTTAAATTTCGTACGATACAAATCAAAAACTAAATGCAGGTAATCAAATAGCATAATTTCATCACATTTGAAAGCAAACACATCTTTACACATCCCAAATATTTATTCTTTATCGTTTTTGTTGGCATCACAGCCGTCCATCCCGCTGCCGATCCAGCCGTCCATTGCCGTTCACGCGGATCCATGGGCCCACCGCCCCTTCTTCCTCCCCTCCTCCCCACGAATAAATACTCGGCAATCCCGTCTCTTTCCTCACCAACGCACCCGGCAATCAGCAGTCAAGCAATCTCCACACACATCTCTCCTACTCCCGAATCCGTTCTCCACCTAGCCATGGACGCCTCAGCCACCGTAGCCGCCGGGAAGGGGAAGAAGGGCGCGGCCGGGCGCAAGGCCGGCGGCCCCAGGAAGAAGTCCGTGTCGCGGTCCGTCAAGGCCGGGCTCCAGTTCCCCGTCAGCCGCATCGGGCGCTTCCTCAAGAAGGGCCGCTACGCGCAGCGCGTCGGTTCCGGCGCCCCCGTCTACCTCGCGGCGGTCCTCGAGTACCTCGCCGCCGAGCTGCTGGAGCTGGCGGGCAACGCCGCCAAGGACAACAAGAAGAGCCGCATCACCCCCCGCCACCTGCTGCTCGCCATCAGGAACGACGAGGAGCTCGGCAAGCTGCTCGCCGGCATCACCATCGCGCACGGCGGCGTCATCCCCAACATCAACCCGGTGCTGCTCCCCAAGAAAACCGCCGAGAAGTCGCCCAAGGAGCCCAAGTCGCCCAAGAAGACCGCCAAGTCCCCCAAGAAGGCGTAGGCGGCCATTGCATAGTTAGGTCGGAGTAGCTGGGATGGATGTTACATGCATGGGTGTGCTTCAGGATACTTCAGCTCGAAGTAGACTGTTCTTGCTGTGTCCTTGTATTTTCTGACCGTGGTTTCAATGAAACTTTGCTTTCATGCAATGCGTTCGATCTGTGTTTCATTTGCCCATGCCCCTTGTTATCCCTTTGCTCAGAGAATTGCATCTTTGGGTGTGGGTTTGCGATTCATATCTTTCGAATTTCATCCATGCAGGGTCCTGGGCGGGCAATTGCGAAGGTAGGTGGGAATCAACCAAACTAGGTCAACATCTTTGGCGCGTGCCTGAAATGTTTGGTGGTGGGGTTTCCCGCCCCAATTTCGTGTAGCATTCGATTTGGCGGGAGATTTCCCTGCTCCAGTTGATTTCCCTGCTCAGTTGCGAAGGTATAAATTTCGTAGAAAACTAAAATTAAAAATCCACGTCTATTTCCATGCTCCAGTTTCGCGCCCAAAAAGATTGGACGGAACTTTCGAATTGGCGGGTAGATTTCCCGCTCGTTCTGAATTTCAGTTCTGGGAGTTTGGCGGGCAACTCAAAACTGCATCCTCTGTTACTTTTTAGCGGAGTGATTTCCCGCTTCATTTTCGTGCCCATTTTGGCGCATCCTTTTGCAATCTTGGAACCATCTACCTGATCCTCCATGTCTTGGATGGGCGCACAACCAATTTCCGGAAGGATAGTTGGATAAATGGGGGAAGAAGATGATCAATTAGTTGGTGAATTCCATATTCAGGCGCGCCAAGAAACTCTACGGAGGGCCTCCCCTGCCAACCGGGCCGGGCCATTGATGGACTATTCCTTCCTTGGTCACACTTTCAGTTAGGCATGGCGGAGATCGCGTTAGATGGCTGTGGACGACATACTCAGGTAAACTCTTGTACAAATTCAGAACATAATTTCTTCTCTGTAGGCAGGGAGGGTATGCCATGTGCTAAACAAATCTGGGGAATGGATCAAGGGCACCAGCGAATGTATACATAGTGTTTACATGCTTCTGATGGCTGATGGCACTCATACTTATCGCGTTCTCATGGGGCTCCTTCACACAGAGTGATAAGGACATATCAGTAAATGACGATGATGCAGTGCACTGTAATAAATAAGATACAATTACTGTTACCACTAGCACAAGATGTATATCTCTTACTACAAATTACCAATATACTATTCGGCCCTGTCCTCGTACCACTTTAATACACTTTTAGCCTGTTAAGGGCATCTCCAATGGTTGTAAGATAGTTGTTGGTAATTTTGACACATAGGATTTTTGATGATGTGTCATTGCAATAAATGAGGAAAGAGAACAAGGTTGTATGTAAATTAACCAACACCCTTGCACAAGCTCCAATGTAGAATGAGAGAGCACCTTATTTATTACCTCACATCTTATTGGACAAACTAGATACAACCCATTAGAGTAGTTGTATGTTAAGGTGTTGGCTGATGACATGACATATTTTACCAACAAGCTAACCAACAAACTGTTGGAGATGCCCTAAGCAATGTATTTGACTTCGTGGACCTCTCCTTGTCATCCTTGAACATACCACCGTAGTACTTTCTACTGCTATGGACTTGAAGAGAGTAACGGTTGGGATGCATGGCGATTGCTTCTTCGATGGAGCCTTCCACAGCTTCCACCTCGCGTACAGTTGCTTTGAGATAAATCAGTTTCAACCTGGAGGTGCTCAAGGCCTGAAAGATGATCGATGCCCATGCCAGCACTGTCAAAATATGAATGTTTGCACATAACATCCTTTGCTTTCCAGTGAAGATGGAGCCGGTGGAGTGCTGGCATAGCACCTGGTGCAAATGCTATTCCCGTCCCCGTGAATCCCATAAATGTGAAGCAAAACCCCTTTAGAGCAATACAATAAGGTACACTCAGCAGACTGTAAGAATTAAAATACTATATTTTTGCTAAGTTGGATGAGAGAGAAGATGAGAGAAAAGGGAAGCGAGCTCTTCGTGAAGAGCTAGATCTAGCACGTGCTCCTAGGTGCTTTGTGAGAATGAAAGGTGGACCATATATGATAAAAGTATTACTCTTTTATTGCTAACTACTCCCTCCGTTCCTAAATATAAGTCTTTAAGAGATTTGAATAGTGGTCTACATACGGAGCAAAATGAATGAATCTATATTCTAAAGTATGGCTATATACATCCGTATGTAGTTCACCAGTGCAATATCTAAAAAGACATATATTTAGGAACGGAGGGAGTATTGTACAAGCTAGCTATAAGATGACCTATAAGATGGCTTATAGCCAACACTTGGCTATATTATTAACCATGCTCTTAGAAGCTTGAATCCGTTACTATCGACAGTCATCGCCTTTTTTGGTAAAGGCCCATAATTGACTACTCGAAGCTGGAGTTGAATCAGAGAAGGCATACCCATGAGGATATGAAGTTCTTCCAACTGAATGCGTACAAGTTCTATGTTTAAATTGACAACATCATTTAGGGAAGCCATTCCCTGTTGAAATTAGTAGTGGGCCTTAGGCCCATAAGAGAATTTCAGAAATCTCCAATGGCCCATGTAGGTGGTGGCATGACAAGGTGGTTGTGGGAAGTTTAGTCCCACCCTGCTAGTGGAGAAGAAGTTGGACCCCCTTTATAAGGTGCTCTCTTCTACATGCTATTGGAGAGTGAGAAGAGAAGATGCCCTTGCGCACTCCTCCTCCGCCGTCCGCCTCGGGTTGCGGGAATGAGCCGAGCCGAGCTCATTGTCATGCCCAAGATGCGACCCTATCCTCAAATTGGCACGAAGGCCTCGTCAGGGATAGAAGCGCATCTCGTCGTGTCGCAAGAATGGATATCGTTACAAGTACATGTACTAAAAAGAAGAGATATATATACAGAGTTGGCTTACACTCGCAACAAGCTACATCAGAGTCACATCAGTACATTACATAATCATCAAGAGTAAGAGCAGGGTCCGACTACGGACGAAAACAAACGACAAAAGAAGAACGACGTCCATCCTTGCTATCCCAGGCTGCCGGCTTGGAACCCATCCTAGCTCGATGAAGAAGAAGAAGAAACAACTCCAAATGAACAATCAACGCGCTCGCGTCAAGTAACCTTTACCTGTACGTGCAACTGGTGTTGTAGTAATCTGTGAGCCACATGGGACTCAGCAAACTCATTTCCAAAGGTATCAAGACTAGCAAAGCTTAATGGGTGAGGCATGGTTAAGTGGTGATGTTGCAGCAACGGCTAAGCATATATTTGGTGGCTAAACTTACGAGTACAAGAGTAAAGAAGGGGATAATCTACGCATAACGGACGTCACTACAGATGATCAAATGAATGATCCTGAACACCTACCTACGTCAGACATAACCCCACCGTGTCCTCGATCAGAGAAAGAACTCACGAAAGAGACAGTCACGGTTACGCACACAGTTGGCATGTTTTAATTAAGTGAACTTCAAGTTATCTAGAACCAGTGTTAAACAAAGTTTCCACGTTGCCACATAACCGCGGGCACGGCTTTCCGAAAGATTTAACCCTGGAGGGGTGCTCCAACTAGTCCATCACAAATTACCACAAGCCGCATAGAAATCCTCAATCACGAAGCTCACGATCTCGTCGGATTCCTTAGTGGAAAACCTCAACTCTGAGATTACCCAAAGCATCACCGGAATCCTGATGCACAAGATATCTCGTCAAAGGTAAAACTAACCCAGCAAGGCCGCCCGACGTGTCGACGATCCCGATAGGAGTCACATACCTCGTTCTCAGGACACGGCGGATGAGCTAGACGTCGGGAGCGCTAAACCTCCGGGTGACCAGAGGGGCGCCGGACATCGCTCAGGTGGGGCCAACACTCATGAGGAGCACTGGCCCGGGGGTTGATTAAATTATCCTCGAGGCCGGGGAAGTCCCTATGCAATTTTATTAGGTGATTAGGCAAATGTAGTACCAAAGTTGGGCCTTGCCAGACCAGCTTTAATCTAAAACGAATTATCAAGGGGGTCCCCATAACAACCCCGATCGTGTTAGGAGCGCTCATTTATGGAACATAACACCGGTAGCCGAAACTAAGGGGGAAAAGGTGGAACAAAACACCAGGCTAGAAAGGCCGAGCCTTCCACCTTTTACCAAGTATATAGGCGCCTTAAATTAAATAGCATTTAATGTGGTGATATAACAAGGAAACCATGTTTTCACATGGAAGCAACTGCACCTGCAACTAGCAACGCTAACACAGGGATAAGCAAGCAGTAACATAGCCAATCAGTGGTTTGCTAGGTTGAACAGGTTGAAGGTTAACATGGCATTGTTGAGAGGCTGATATTTAACAGGTGGTAGGCAACGAGACATAATCGATAGAAGCGGTAAAACTAGCATGGCAATGATAGTAATGGTACCTGGGGAAATGATCATCTTGCCTGAGATCCCGCTTGGAAGAAGAATGACTCTGTGAAGCAGAAGAACCGACGTAGTCGAACGGGTCCTCACATCCGACACGCTTGCGGAACTCTATCGAGACGAAGCAAACCGGAAACACAAATCAACACACGATATTCACCACACGATGCACAACAAAAATGATGCATGAGCAGCTGAAAACAGGCAAGTCACGGCATGACAATCCACACAATCAAACACTACACATTAAGTGAAGTTCAATATGCAACGAGTTGCATATTAACGAAACTCCACGTTAATTATTTAGTTCACTCCCGGTTATCTACACAGCAATATTAATGTTGTCAAACATGCAAGAGGTGAAGCGGAAATTAAATTACCTATCTAGGCATTTTAAGTGAGGTCGGAAATGACATATAGCACCTCCGAAACGACATCACATGTTAATTTACGATTCTGTCCAGATCTGAACTAATGCATTTAATTAGTTGTTAAACAACAAAACAAATAGGTTCACGTGATCCTACGCGTCAAGGCAAGCAATCTACACACAAAGAACATCTCCAACGGAGCTACGGATCAAAAATTACAAGCATCGCAAGTTATGATGGCATGAATGCAATATGTGTGCAACGGCGGTCACGAGCACTTCAAAACATACAACCAGCAAGATAAAATGAAACTACACAAGATTCTAAGCAAGTTTCATGTAGGACTCGATCAAATCGGAGCTCCGGTTCAAAAGATACGAGCAAAACAAGAAATCACTACAATATGCCAAAATCAGCCACATAGCATTTTCTACGCTCTACAACTACGACTACACAACTCCGATAGACTCAAGCTAGGCATGGCACGAAAGAGGGCAAGACGCACTAAACAAACAACTAACAACAACTAGCGTGGCAGCAAGGAGCACTAGGAAAAGAAGACACAAAATGGCATCTCACCCACTATTTCAGACTTAGTGAAAATAACACCTCATGAAAGTGCAGTTTTCGATCTGAAGCAATATTGACAGCAGCAAAACCTATAGCTACAGGACTCCAAATGGCATGAAAAGTTACAGCAAGCTAGAGAAACATAAGGGCTACAACTAACTCCATTGGACCAACCTCAAAAGAGCTACATATCCAAACATAGAAGCAAAACAAAACAGCAACAAAATAAAAACAGAATCCAGACTTAGAAATATTTCAGCTCCTCTAAAACAGCACTATTTCTAGCAACTTGAGAGCAAGCAAACAACACCTAAACATGCATTTCTATTGCAACCAAAAATGCCAGGGGCTAAACAAAGCATCCAAGATCAACTCTCTAGTTGACAACTACTTTAAACGAAGCACGGAATAAATCCTATGAATTAAACAAAAGGGCATCACGACAAACTATCGCGCGAACTAACTTACTCAAAAACTAAAAATAATTGCACAGAAAAATCCCATGGATTTTTCTACCCCGGGAACATATAAAATATGTGGGGTTGCAACACAAAATAAAGCCACACATAAATGCGAGAAATATAACCTATACACGGGAAAATAAT